>NC_061809.1:7028648-8228648 GCF_021462225.1 Girardinichthys multiradiatus
AAAACAGCTTTTTCAATATCGACGCAAACGGTGCTCGTTTTGTGTTCTACAGACCAAAAACTCATTCTTTCAGGCTTGCGAAACAGCTTTTTCAATATCGACGCAAACGGTGCTCGTTTTGTGCTCGCGGGACCACAAACTCATTCTTTCGGGCTTGCGAAACAACTTTTTCAATATCGACGCAAACGGTGCTCGTTTTGTGTTCTAAAGACCAAAAAGTCATTGTTTCGGGCTTGCGAAACAGCTTTTTCAATATCGACGCAAACGGTGCTCGTTTTGTGTTTGTGGGACCAGAATGTTTTTTAGATGTTTTTTACATCTAAAAACAAAACATGTAGTTTCTCCACTTTAAAAGGTCACTCAATTTAATGCAGGCACATCACACGAAATTCTGATAAGAAGAGAGAACCTGACAGATTGTAAATTCATTTTGTTTTAACACAGGGGGTTATTTAGATGCTATTTAGAAAAGAAGGATGAATTGGCTTCTGTTGTAGAGATGATCTAAAACAGAGAAACCAATGAACTGAAAAAAAAAAGTTATGAGTGCTCAGCATCCTGTTTCCAAATTAGAAATGGATTCTACAGCTAAAAGACTTCGTTTGGAATCATGAGAGACTCCATTTGGTAAAATGGATGATAATTTTACTTACCTTAAGCTTTTCTTTTTTTTCATCTTAGAGATCTTGATGATTTAAAGAAAACAGTTTTCTCCTCATTCCACGTGGGAGCCAGAGGTTGTAACCAGTATGTCTATGTAAAACGTAACAAGAAACTGAAAAAATAAAAAATAAAGGTTATAAAATCCTCAGACATGTCACTGTTTATTGAATTAAAACAGACAACTTGTGTATTGTCTCAGACAGTCTTCACACCAACTGTAGTCAAAAGTAATCAAGAGGAAAATGGCACTTTCATGGCTATATGTCTGGAGCATTGTCTGACAATACACATCCACAGGTGTGCATTGTCTCAGACAGTCTTCACACCAACTGTACTCACAAAGTAATTAAGAGGAAAATGGCACTTTCCTGGCTATAAGTCTGGAGCATTGTCTGACAATACACATCCACTGTTTAATGAATTAACGCGTCTGCGCTGTTGCTGAGGTGTCTCGGGGGGGGTATGGCCAAGGGGCGTAACTAAGCGCGCTGAAGGTGGAGCAGTCAGTTGCAGTCAGTCATCCCTGGTTCTATCGAGAGATACAGCGCAATCTTTACTGGGAGATCGGCTTCAAATCTGGTAGCTAAAAGTTTATTTTTAACCAGTTACACTGAAATATTTTTAGAACACTTGTAAGGAGAAGCTGAAAAAAAAATTTCGGAAAATATTTCAGGAAACGAAGAAGGTGAACATTCTGCTTCTATCGAAAGATACAACGCAATCTTCAGTAGTAAGTATTCATCTTTAAGAAATTTTTAAGTGCTTGTGAATGCTCGTTGGATAATAATAATGTTTAACTTATATTCTTTAGAACCCACGAGTGATGAGCTGGATGGTATCGTTTTTACACAGTCTGACTATGGTAATTATTAACTGCAACAACAACATCTAGTTTAGTCAACTGGTGAATGCTATTTTGTGATTTAAAAAATAAATGAGATAAATTCTACTTACAGATTTAACAAGAGAGGTCAGCGTTTGTAACCGTCTGCTTCCGAAAAAATCAAAGTTGAGACGGAAACTTGTCTTTAAAAAAGACAATCCGATCCCAGCTAAACATGAAATAGAGGGCGAAGCCATTCATGCGCCACAGTCCCCTGACCGTGCGCCGGAAAAATTAACAGCTCCGGAAGAGGAGAGTAAGTAAAAAAAAAATAACAAATATATATATATATATATATATTTCTAAGCATATGTTTTCACAAGTCTATGCGATATTGCAGACTTGTTTTAACCTCTGATAAAATATTTTACAGATATATCGAATGATTTAATCCAGAACCCAAGCCTGGATAACATTCAGCAGAACTGTAGCAGTTCAGTGCAGGAAGAGTTGGAACCGCCCGGAACCGTTCAAATACCCCGTGTACGGAGTAAGTTATAGTTATATTCAAATCTTCACAGAAACAAGATTTTTTTTTTCAAAAGACCTGCATTGTAAGGTAACTTTATTTTGTTTCACAGAATATCTTAAATTGAGGAAAAGACGGCAACTCTGTGCTCTTTATACCAGGGCAAGGCTTGTTAAAGGTTTATTGAATGGTAAGTTTAATTCTTCTTATACTCATTTACCTACTGAATTAATTCGCATATTTCATTAATTTATTTTTTTTTCTTTATCTTTCCAGAGGCAACGTTGATGGTGGAGCAGATTTCATCGAGACCTGGACAGCAACAGCGCAGACAGAGAGTTCCCCTATCCTTACGTGACCGTTGTAATAAAGCATCATGTTTAACGCTTCTGGCAGCATGTCAGACATTGTTAGTGAAACATTGCGCTGATATCAAGGTAATTTAAACTGATCCCTGGGTCTTCTTCTTCTGATGTTAATATGGAAAGCCAGATCACACATGCGCTGAATGAGATAAGGAATGTTGTTGCTCATCTTAATGAAATTCCTGTTAATGCTGATGTGGCAGATAACATCGGGTTAAATGCATCTCCTGCTAACAGTGAAAATGTAATAAATCAAAATCTGTACGGTGACTTTTTAAGCTCATTAGAACAGGCTGTTGACAATTTAAATAGAACACCATCTCCAACCAGCATTCAGCAAAATGAATCAGCTGACTTACAAATTCCTTCAACGTCACACGCCGCTGATCATACTGGGCAGCATGGCGGCAATTTAAATCCAGAGGTTGCAGTCAACCTTGATCAGATTGAGAGAGATCCTCCTGTGACTGTTGAACGTGAACGTTTTAATAACATTGAAATAAGGAGACCTTTTACCATCCCGCCTCCCTGCCCTGGTCATGTTCCTGATCTTGCTACAATCTATATAAACATCATGCATTTTCTCACTGAATTAGCTGATACTGCAAGATCGTTAGCCAGACGTAACGATGTTGTGCAGCTAGAATTAGTCGGGGAAAATCTGAACCGTAACGTCACGTTTACCATTAACGATGATGGGAATATGATTCTGCCTGCTTTTGAGAATTTTCTGGATGAGTTAGTACAGTCCAACGCTGAAATGCCTGCAGATGATAACCTGGAATTTGTTCTACAGGTAGTTAATGACCCTGCAGGAGGGTCAAAACGTAAGGTTAAAGGAACGTTAGACTGTGAATTGATTAATAAGAAAAAGCGTCACCTGTATATTGTAGATAATACCAGTAATCAGTTATGCTTTGCCATAAGTCTTGCACACGTCTCTGACTCTAACCTTACTGATAATCAGGCTTTAGAGCTGGGGAGGGAGTGGCAACACAGGGCTGGTTTAGATGATCAGACAGCAGTAACTTTCAGCGACATTGGTAAATTTGAAAACATTCTAAAGAGAAAAATTGTAGTGTTTCACAGAACCGTTACAGACTCTGCAGCTCTGTGTAAATTTGAGACCAGTTTCCCTGATCGATCAAACCCTCTCTTTCTGCTGTTATTTCAAGGTCACTACTATGGAAAAAAATCTCAAGGGTTTTATAGGATCGAGATACATCTGTGCATATTGTTACGGGAGCTATGAAAAGCCAGACACACACCATTGTGAAGGCTATTGTCCGGTGTGTCACTCATACCAGTGTATGCGTGAAATTAACGAACCTGTCGCCTGTGCAGGTTGTCACAGAATCTTTCGTAACTCTTCTTGTTTCAGTAGACACAGGGAACCTCGCAAAAGACCTAGTGCTGACAGGCCCATGAGTGACTGTGAGTTGGTAAAACTGTGCAAGGTGTGCAAAAGGTTATACGTTATTCCAATCAGCAAGCAGGATAAACCACACGTGTGTAATGTAAAATGCCGTATTTGTGGTGAGAATATACCTCTTGATTTAGATGTGACGTGCGATGGTCATCTGTGTTACATTCAAACCGCCCAAGCCTGTAATCAGTTAGATGATAAACTGGTTTTTTATGATTTTGAATGCTTCATCGACGAGAACGGTGTGCACATCCCCTATCTGGTCTGTGTTAAAACGCTGAAAGGTGAGGAATGGCATGCTTATGGATTGAATTGCACCCAAAAATTACTTCTCCATTTCAGGAGACCGATGTACAGAGGCTTTACCTTAATAGCTCATAACGCACGTGGGTATGATAGCTACCTGATTATCACAGCTATGCTGCAGTTAGGCATTAAACCTCATCTCATCATGCAGGGAAGTAAAGTTCTCTGTTTAACCGACCCTGATTACAGGTTAAAATACATTGATAGTCTGTCCTTCAAGTGTATGAAGCTTAGTGCGATGCCGAAAGCATTAGGTTTTAGTGATAAGACCAAAGGTTTTTTCCCCCACCTATTCTCGTCTGAGCAACATCTCCAGTATGTGGGGTCTTTTCCTCCTCCATCCTCCTACGCTGTAGAACGCATGAGCCTTCAAGAACAACAGGTGTTTAGCAGCTGGTACAGAGAAGCGAGCAAAGGGGTTATTGACTTTGAGAAGTAAGCTCTTCGTTATTGTAAAAATGATGTGGACATTCTTTATCAAGGTTGTGTTAAATTCAGGGATGAGTTCTTTAAGGAGACAAGTGTGGATCCGCTTAAATGCGTCACGATAGCCTCAGCCTGCATGAAGGTTTTTGTAACCAATTTCCTTCCTCCTAAAACCTTGGCCATCCCCTCACCTCTGGACTACAGGCGTAGTAGTAAGACGTTTTCCAGCACGTCCATTCAATGGCTCGGCTGGATTTCAGACAGCAGAACAATTGACATCGAACATGCATTAAACATGGGGAAAAGGAAAATTGGTCCATATTCTGTGGATGGGTATGCAGAGATTAACGGTGTCAAAGTTGCGTTTGAATTTTACGGCTGTTCTTTCCACGGCTGTAAAAAGTGTTACATGCCTCATGACAAATGTCCGTTGAGAGGGGTCGCATTTGAACAGTTTTACGCAGCCACTGTTGAGAGAAGCAAGGTGCTCCAAACTGTGTACGGTCTTCGTCTCGAGGTTATCTGGGAGCATGAGTGGACTGAAATTAAAAAATCAGACCATGGGGTGATCAGCTTTCTTGAGAAAGTTAATGCACCCGAACCGCTATCACCCCGAGATGCTCTGTATGGTGCACGCACCTGTCCTATGAGGTTGAGGTACACAGCGGGGGCAGGTGAAACTGTACACTATGTGGATTACACATCTCTGTACCCCTATGTAAATGCTAGCTGCGTCTTTCCCCTCGGGCACCCCACCATCATTTACAAAGATTTTGATGACCCCAGCAGCTACTTTGGCCTCATCAGAGCTGTGGTCTACCGCCCACGAGGGCTCTTTTTCCCTGTTTTGCCTTACAGAACATCCCACGGTAAACTGGTGTTTACTCTCTGCCGCACATGTGCTGAAATAAATAACCAGTCAGGTCCCTGCAGGCATAATGATGAGGACAGAGCTCTGACAGGTGTGTGGGTGAGTGTAGAGTTTTGTAAAGCGTTACAGTGTGGTTATAGCCTAGCTAAAATCACTGAAGTTTGGCATTTTGAGAAGACCAGCGACACAATCTTTAAAGGTTACATTCACTGCTTTTTAAAGGGTAAGCAGGAGGCTTCAGGCTACCCATCTGAAGCGGTGGATGAGGAGAGCAGGTCAAAGTATGTCGCAGACTACAAACTTCACCAGGGTATCCAATTAGACGCAGGCAAAATCGAGGTGAACCCTGCCAAAAGACAGGTAGCGAAAGTGTGCTTAAACAGCTTTTGGGGAAAGTTTGCGCAGCGAAGTGATCTGTCTCAGACCACAGTCATCACTAACCCTGATGAGTTTTTCAGCTTCATGTTCTCGAGTAAATACAGGGTTAACTACTTCCATTTCTTCAACCCTGAAATGTGTGTAGTGCAGTGGAACTACAGCAAACGTGTCATCTCTCCCCCAAGCAAGGTAAACAATGTCTTTATTGCAGCATTCACCACCGCTTATGCGCGTTTAAAACTTCTCAGCAGCATGGAGCAATTGCAGGACAGATTGATTTATATTGACACAGACAGTTTGATTTATGTGACAAAAAGTGGTGAAACTCCTCTGGAGTTGGGGAATTATCTGGGTGATCTTACTGACGAGCTCGCAGGAGACAGCATTTCGGAGTTTGCATCAACAGGACCCAAGAGTTATGCATATCAAACCAAAAACCAGAAAAAGCTAGTGATACGTGCTAAGGGTATCACTCAGACGCATAAATGCAGCGAGAGGGTCAATTTGGACTGCATCAAAGGGCTGGTCCAGGGCTACTTACAGGGGTCAACTGAGGGTGTCATTGAAATCCCTCAGCACACGATCAGGAGGGATAAAAAGAGATTCCTCTTAAGAAATGCTGCATTTGTTAAAAGGTTTCGGTTGGTGTATGACAAGAGATGCCTTTTTTCTGACGGGACAACTCTGCCTTTCGGTTATTAGAGCATAAGAAGAAGAAGAAGAAAGATAAAATAAAAATGTTGCAATCTGCCAATTTACAGGAGGTTGATTTTGATCCTAGATTTAGAGCGCCTTTCTCATGTATGATAATAGGACCCAGTGGTTGTGGAAAAACCTTTTTTGTAAAAAGTGTTTTGCAGAACTGTAACCATGTTATGGATGTTGTTCCAGAAAATATTGTGTGGATTTACACTTCTTTTCAACCCATGTATGCTGAATTGCAGAAGATGAATAAAAATATAAAATTTGTGGAAGGATTGCCTCATTCTTTTGAAGATGAAAACCTGTTTCCTCCTGATCAGAATCATCTGATTATTCTAGACGATGTTATCGCTCAAGCCTCAGATGATGAAAACGTGATGAAGGTCTTTACCCAGTTTCGTCACCATCGTAATATGAGTGTTATGATGTGTTGGAATAATTGAATAAAGATTTGTCTTATAGTTTCTCCTATTTATTAACTTGACTATTTGATTATATAACCTTTCATAATGTATGTGTGAGAAAGGATGTGATGAGTTTGTCTGCAGGATAATAAATGGAGCTGACCTAGCAGAGAAGGAAGCAGTCCAGTTGAGGAGGTCATAAAGATGAAGGAGGTCATAAAGATGAAGGCTTATTACACTCAACAACAAAAGTCACAGCTGACCCTACCAGTTGGAGGAGACTGTGGGAAATGTGTTGTTAATGTATAAAGCTGTTTATGACCTGTTTACGATGCAGTTGTTGGTTTCCCCCATCCTTTAGAGAACAATGTTTTTGTAAACTAGGGACCCCCGAAAGACAATTAAAAAGAGGAGGCGGACAGATGCTGTTCAGAGCGGTGCGAGATCTGTAACTGAGCAAATCTTGACCGTTTCTCCTCGCAAAGCGAGTAAAAGGAACTAATACTTTGTCTCTCTTTTCTTTTTGTGTTGTTATAAATATTGTTAGGTTGGTTAAACCTGACATTAATTTGGTCCTTCGAGAGCCGGATTCCAACTACGCCTGATGGTTCCAGCGGGTCGGTAGACTCCAGGAAAAGACCGTGCGCACGGCTGTTTTCAACAGGAAGACACACAGACCCTTTCCGGGACTGGATTTCGGCCCGCCCGCTGGAGTCTGATGGCTGACGGAACTCTGAGAGAGAGAGGAGAGGACAAAGTGGTGAGTTGAATCTGGATTTAAAACAAAAGTGTGACGAACGACTGGGGGTCATTGCGTAAAGTAAACAAACCCTGTGAACCTAGGCACTGACAGGTAACAGCAGTGCGCCGGAGTTCTGCTTGAAGTATTAGTGAAAATACTGAAAATTCCGAGGTTAACAGCAGAGCGCCGGAGTTCTGCTTAAAGTATTAGGAAAAATACTGAAAATTCCGAGGTTATAGGGGACGACAGAGTCCTCTTAAGTATTAAGAAAGTAATACTAAAATTCCGTGTTTCCAGAACGGCGGAGTCTGCGTTTAAGTATTTTAAACAACAACAAAATACTAAGTAAAGTCTGCGTTTAAGTATTTTAAACAACAACAAAAAAATACTAAGTAAAATCTGCGTTTAAGTATTTTAAACAACAAAAAAAATACTAAGTAAAAACCGCGTTTAAATGTGTGTATGTGAGAAATGAATGGAGGATTTAAACCACTAGGTTTTGCCTCATACCAAAAACAGTAGGATTGTAAGTGACTAACTTTTGTGGAAGCAAAGGCAAGAATTCTCCACTCGAAAGAGTTGAAGTGACAATTACCAGAAAAGGAGATTTTTCTGTCACCCTACTGAAGAGAAAAATCCAGTATTTAGAATACCCTAGGTATTTATATGCTGGACCAAATTTAAATAAAGGAAATGGGAAAAGGTGGATTTAAATACAATAAAATTAATAATAATGTAAAGATTGGAAATTTATGGAAGCACATGATCAAATTAAAATATTAAAATTACAATATTTAGATAAATGGATAACCACATATCATTATGATGGTCGTTTAAACTCTAAAAAAAAAAAAAAATTAGGTGATCTATAGGATGCAATAATTAAAAGTACATTAAAAGTAAACGTGATTTAAGAAAAATGGACAAAGCAGTAATGTAGATGAGGATGTAGATTATTGCTTAAAAGTAACTAAAAAGAGAGAGATGTGATGCAGGAGATAAGAATGGACGTTTTTGTGGAAAGCAGAAAAGGTCAGAGGGCTAAGAAGTAATTTTTGATAGACTTGTAAAGTGGAATAGCAGGACAGAAGAAAGGGAGTAAAGAGCAGGTGGAAAGTTTTTGTTTTGTGCCAAAGATCTGATGAGGTTTGACAGGATAAGATGGGCTAAAATGAGTCCCTTTGGTGAATAAATCCATCCCCACCATGGCTGTACCTCATGTATGTTTTATTTGTGTTTATTTTTTATTATTATTGTTTTGAGATGCTGAAGGCTGTTGATACAGCGTGTCATGGAGGTTTATGGCATGACATGGGTTTTTTCTGTGTAACCTTAGAAAATATTTTACTCTTTTTAATAGCCAGAGTGAAACAAAAAGAGGAATAACCTTTTGAAGAATATAGGATTAGACTGACAAAAGTGTTTAAAATACATAGTGGTCTACAATAAGCAAGGAGCTTATTAACAGCAGTTAAAAAAATGCACTACATGCTGGTTCCAGGGATGCAATTAATACCTGGGTAAGGAGATATTTTATAGGGTTCCCCACAGCAAATCTAGAAGACTATGTAAATCATGCCCTCCATGCAGAAAAAGTTATGAAGGAAAAATAAATAAATAATTAAATAGGCAACACCTTTTTTCAGCAAGAAGAAGAAGTTATTATTAAAACAACAGAGGAAGAGAAAAATTTAGAGGCAGAAGACAAAAACCGCAGGGGTCAGAGAGGAGTGAGCAGAGGAGATTACAGACAATACACATCAGGGTGTTGATGTTAAAAAAAAGGAGTAGGACCACCTTAATACCACTATTAACTGGATGTTCCGAATAAGCCACCCCTAGACATAGGGACAGCTTTACTAACAGAAGGAAGAAATGTTATTACTCAACTATAAGATCAGATGACACCAGATGATCTACATATCACCATGAGGTATAAAAATACTCCTGGACAAGATAAAATTTATGAAGAAGTATTAAATAAAGTAACCCCTATAAAAGTCATGGTAACTTATGTTTATACAGATAGGAAGAGTACGTCAGTTGCTGAAGTAGTGTTAGAGGAAGACACTAGGAAGCTCTGCAACATGTGGTCACCTCCACAAATATCTTTATTCAAGGATAAATAACTTAAGTGGCATGATATGGGGAGAATAGTGCAGAGGGGAAAAGATGTCACAGACTGGTTTGTAACAATAATGAATACAGAACCTAGTGCATCCACAGGATTAATTAGAAAATTATTATTTTGGACAGTGACATTGCAGGAAGGGATACATTTGCATACAAAACAACAATGAGAAATATTCCTTACTGAACAGGAGGAACAGTTTTTGAATGAAGTCCCTGATAAATTATGGTCAACAGACCCAACTGATGTGGGTTTAGTAAAGGAGCATTACCTGTTCAGATTAGAGCAAAAACAGAATACAGGCCCAGAATAAATAATACCCTTTGAAATATGATGCTCGTGAAGGAATAAAACCAGTAATAAAGGATTTAATAACTGCAGGGGTGATAATAAAATGTGAGGATTCACCATGTAACACCCCCATTTTTCCAGTTAAAAAAACAAGCTCCATCAACAGGAAAGATAGGTAGTTCTGGTTTGCATTTACCTTTGAGGGACAAAGATATACTTATACCAGACTACCTCAAGGTTACTGTGAAAGTCCAACTATATACTTTCAGGAAATGAGTGCAAGTATGGCCAAGTTTGACCCTCCAGGAGGTAGTCAGGGTTGATTATATGTTGATGATGTGCTATTAGCCTCTCCTGATGAGGAGACTTGTAAAAATGATACAATAGCATTATTAAAACATTTAGCAGAAGAGGGACACAAAGTTAGTAAAAAGAAACTTCAGTTGTGTAAAAATGAGGTTAAATACTTAGGTCATAATTTTAGCGCAGGGGGACGCACAATTGTAGAAGAAAGAAAGACTGCAATATTACAAGTTCTAAAACCAGTAACAAAAAAGCAAATAATGTCCTTCCTTGGACTAACTAATTATTGTAGAAACTGGGTGCCAAATTATGCAGAAATAGTAACTCCATTAAACAAACTAATGTATGAAGAAGAGCTGAAAATGACGTCTAAATTGAAATGGAGTGTAGAAGCTGAAGAAGCATTTACCAACATAAAACAAGTTGTAGTTTCCAGTACTGCTTTAGCATTACCAGATTATAGTAAACTGTTTGTTCAGATGGTAGATTGCAAGGGACATTTTATGACTTCAGTTCTGGTTCAACAACATGGAGATAAAATGAAAATAATAGCCTATTTCTTTTCAAAACTAGATAGTGTTGCGTGTGTGCAACTATATTGTGTGAGAGCTGTAATTGCAGCCTAAAATGACAGTTGCAGTGCTGCAATAGTGTTGTTTAACCTTTTAACCTTAAGAGTTTCCCATGCAGTTTCAGCATTAATACTGCAGAATTAGGAAAAAAAAAAAAGAAGAAAAAAATTAGAAGTGATTTGCAGGATCACGAAATAGTTTATGTGAATGATTTCTCTAAAAAGATGAGAGGGAGAAGACACAAACAGGATATGCATTGGTGACAATGGATATAGTGTTAGAAAAGATGCAACTACAAAGCTCACTACAGGAGATAGAAATGTGGAAAAAACATGGAGCTGAATTAAAAGATGAAAACTATATTTGACCAGATAATAAACCTGTCCTACCAAAGAACCTATAAATGGAAGCAATATTTGAGCCATCGTGTTTTCATAATGTCTCAACAGGGGGGAATAGTAGGACAGAAATATTAATATTATATAACTTATTGATTAAATTCAAAAACATTCTTATTAAAAAAATTTTTTTTAAAACATGTTTAGCATGTGTAAAACATTATCCACAAGGGAATTTAAGACAACGAAGGGGACAATTTGCAAAACTAAGATACCCTTTTCAAACAATTCATATGGATTTTATTGAGTTAAACCACAGTGAAGGGAAAAAGTTCTGTTTAGTCATTATAGATGCATTTTCTAAACGGATAGAACTATTTCCAATTGAACATTACAAGCACCTCAGGGCTAACACCCTATGAAATGTTATGTGGAAGACCATACAGATTACCACAGTTAAAAAATAAGTGGGAGTTAGATGAAGAAGCTAACCTAGTTGATTATATAAGGAGTATGTTAGAAACCAACAGAAATACATTTAAACTAATGAGGAATGTTCTATTTCCCAGCAGGAAAACGAATTAGTGAAACAAGGAGACTGGGTGTTAATAAGGAGTGTAAAGAAGAAGCATTGGTATTTCACCTAAGTGGGAGGATCCATATTAGGTATTATTAACCACTGCAAGGGCAGTAAAATAGCTGAGAGATCAACCTGGATTCACCTTACACATTGTAAAAAGATCATTTCGTTTGAAAGCTCCGTCAGGGGAAGTGATTTATAGACTGATAATAGGGTGGACCCAGACATTTAGAGTCTGGAGAGATCCGAAAGTCAGTGAAGACAATTAAGACACTGGAACCATTTAGAGGAGTGAAAATTTCAGCCAAAATGATTTCTAGATGGATGAACAATGCTTTCCGATGCTGTGTGTTTATATTTTTTTTCTTATATTGATTTCTTTGTTTTTCTGGTACTTCTGGAAACCAGTCAAGATGAATTAGAATGTAACAACATCTGTTATGAGTTATATGAAACAAATAGTGCTAAATCAAGGTAGGAAAGATAACCTAACTATTTGCACTAAACAAACTTCTTATACTTATGGTATTCAAGTGTGCGTGAAATCTAAAACCATAGCTGTGGTGCTGATCCCACTCATTAGCTTGACCAAATGAGGAAGGAAAGGGCAGGATTATAGAAGTTATAAATGGTACTTAACTAATGATAGAAGAGACACCTCATGGTCCATGATGGTAGCTGATGAAGGAAATAATTGGACACCAGAGTGAGCACCACTGCTTATGCTAGTTATTAAAAGAAGTTGTTTAAGTTCCATAAAGCTGATAATGCAATCCAGGTAACAGAGCGAAGAGAGTGAAAATTATGTTAGGAAAGTTAACCACAGATGACTAAGTTCCAGGTTATTACAGTATCAAGAACAAATAATAACTGGTTATTGATGGTAGAACAAGCAGCTAACATGACTAAAAGAGATTGTGTTGTGTGTATGGGTTCCAGGCTTTTGTTACAAATAATCCCAGCTGTGATATCACACCTCTGTGTGATGGAAGTAATGAATCAAACTAATCCTAATGAAATGTGTCAGCACAAGGATTCTGTTTTTTTCCTGTAATTAGAGCAGATAAGGATAAATCAGTTTTCCATAAGCGAGTCACCACTGGACACTATACCTGTATAAATATGACAGAGAGAGGTAATACATTGGGAAATCTCATTGCAGTATGGTGTATTACAATTGTAAAAGTAAATAAGTGTTTTAAACTAGTCTCTAGAGGAGACAATTGGTGGTGGTTGTTTGATTGATCACCTTCAAAAGTAACAGGACTCTGTGCTTAATTACTTTATGGTTATATCCAATGTTAGTAGATGAAGTAACAGATGGACTATTTAGTGTTAAATCCACATGATTGGTGTGAAAGGAAGTGCAGAGAAGCAGCTTGGCAGACTGAGGGAGACTCTACATACATAGATGCCATAGATTAATATAAATTAACTGATCAAGTAGCTGCAGAATCAAGTATCTGTTGGTGGTGTACGATGAACAAAAACGTAGACAGGATCAATTATATCCATTACAATGTACAAAAACTAGGAAATTGGACACAAAGCGGGTTTGAACCGTCCATGACCGATTGGCTTCAACTTCCCTGATGGCATTCCAGAATAGAATTGCTTTGGACATGTTGTTAGCTGAAAAAGGAGAAGTTTGTGCTATTTTCGGAGAAAAATGTTGCACATTCACACCTAACAACGCTGCTGCTGGCTGATGGCAGCCAAACGAAAGCCATAGAAGGTTTGAGATCTCTAAATGGCAAAATGAAAGAGCATTCTGGAGTAGACGCCTCGATGTGGACTCCTGGCTGGATATGTTTGGGAAGTATAAAATTTTAGTATCAAGAGTAATAATTTCCTTTGCAGTGTTTGCTGCAATTTTGACATTGTGTGGATATTGTTGAATGCCCTGCTTTTGTACTCTGCTTAACCGTCTTATCACCACAGCTATTTCTCCTATGGAAAACAGAGTTACACAACTCTATCCGTTATTTAAACATCAGAATGATGAAGATGATGAGGATGGGACTGACCACTTTTCTGACCTGTATGCAGATCCATTTCTATATGATTCTGTGATTTAAATGTCAGTAAGTACCTCTTGTCTTTGTACTCATGAAGATAAACTTACAGTTACAAAATCTGACAGAAGTGGCTGTTAAGTGATATGAGAATATGAGCACATATAAGACAAACAGGGGGGAAATGTTGGAATAATTGAATAAAGATTTGTCTTATAGTTTCTCCTATTTATTAACTTGACTATTTGATTATATAACCTTTCATAATGTATGTGTGAGAAAGGATGTGATGAGTTTGTCTGCAGGATAATAAATTGAGCTGAACTAGCAGAGAAGGAAGCAGTTCAGTTGAGGAGGTCATAAAGATGAAGGAGGTCATAAAGATGAAGGCTGATTACACTCAACAACAAAAGTCACAGCTGACCCTACCAGTTGGAGGAGACTGTGGGAAATGTGTTGTTAATGTATAAAGCTGTTTATGACCTGTTTACGATGCAGTTGTTGGTTTCCCCCATCCTTTAGAGAACAATGTTTTTGTAAACTAGGGAGCCCCGAAAGACAATAAAAAGAGGAGGCGGACAGATGCTGTTCAGAGCGGTGCGAGATCTGTAACTGAGCAAATCTTGACCGTTTCTCCTCGCAAAGCGAGTAAAAGGAACTAATACTTTGTCTCTCTTTTCTTTTTGTGTTGTTATAAATATTGTTAGGTTGGTTAAACCTGACATGATGTTGACTCAGAATGTTTTTCATCAAGGAAAGTTCAGTCGCACTATTAGTTTGAACTATAATTATATGGTGTTGTTTAAGAACCCGAGAGATAAGCTGCAGCTGAATATACTGGCCCGTCAAATGTTTCCATCTCAAAAGGGTCTCTTCTTGGAGAGTTTTGAAGATACGACGAGAGAAACTCATGGATATTTAATCATCGATTTTACGCCTACCTGCCCAGAACATTTCAGATTGAGAACAGGCATACTTCCTCACCAGTGGCCTGCTGTGTATGTGCCCAGAACAAAGTAAGTCATCATGTCTGCACGTATAAAAAGGAATGTACCATTATTCAGAGCCTTGTTTGAGGCCACCCCGCAGAAGCGCAAAGATATTCTTGCACACTACTCTCCCGACTTTCTTCAGGCTCTGTGCGAGATTGCTCTGAATATCCTAAAAGGTAACATTAAACTATCTCCATCTCAACACCGGAAATTGAAGAAGCAAAGAAAAATCATCAGATTGTTGGGTGATAAAAAAACCGGAATAAAAACTAAACAGCTGGCTCTCAAAAGGCAACGAGGTGGTTTTATTCTCCCCATCTTAACGGCTCTTGCTCCCTTGATAGGTGATCTAGTGGGTGGTATAATCAGGAGATAATGTCTCTCAGAACATCGCAGAAGATGTTTCTCATTTCCCCTCATCAATTCAAGCATCTGACCCAGTCAGACACGTCCATCAGACAGACGGCGGAGGAGAATTTGGATGCTGAAATGAGAGTGATAATAAATGAGCCGGGTTTGACTTCTTATGAAAAAATCAAGAAATATGATGCACTTTTCCAGAGGTATCTGACTCTACTCAAGCAAGGTGTGAAAGAAGAACAGCGGGTAAGTTTAACGCTGCAGCGTGACACAGAGGTTCCTGAACATGAGCAGTCCCAAGAAAAACAAGGCCCAGGGCAGGACGAGGCCCCTAAGGATCAGGTTGTTACGGATGTACTGAAAAGCCTACCGAAGCATAACCGTAAAAATGCTGAGTACATTTTGATGAAATTATCCGAAAGAAGTGAGAGTTGGACTTCGCGAGGTGAATTTGTATATAAAGGGAATGTTGTAAAAGGGTCCCACATGATTGACTTGTTGAAAAATCTTATCCTTCCGTTTAAAAAATCTGGAGCATGGCTACCCCAAGGGTGGTCAGACTTTCTACATAACTTGTCAGAGGTAAACATCCCCATATCTTCAGTCATTAACCCTTATGCTCGTGAAGAATATAGACAGTTCAAAACAGGGGGTACATCTATTGAAAATGGGGGTACAACAGCCAGCATTAAGCAGAGAAGAACAAGAAGAAGAAGGCTCATTCTCCCCATTGGTCGAGATCCGAGCTGGAAGATCCAAAAAATGCTGATGGGAAGTCAAAAAAGTCTCTTCGTAAGACGACTCTACCACCCCGATGGATTACATTTTCACCATAAACCGTTATAAGAAAATGAAACATGTAGCCTATTTCTTTTATTCAATAAAATATTTATTGATTATATTTTGAAGTCTAGCTTCGTTCTCTACTTCACACACTAACATATGATGTCATTACACAAATATTATATCATAAGAAAAAACAAACAATGGAAAAAAAATAAAGACAATTTAAATTCCATAACAATCCATAAATATCTCCAAAGAGCATGTTCCGTGAGTATAAAATGTACAACTTTGATTAATGACACATTTCTGATATTTTTTCACAAAGTTAGATACCATTAAATCATTCTTAATCACATCTCCGGTGTATTTTGACAACACTTGCTGTAGTGATAATCCGCACGTTCTATGACATAGATAAAAAATGCAATGGTGACCGCACACAGTGGACATAGTGTTTTGAAGCTGATTATTATGATACAATATTTTTGAGGATCTGTCTTCTAAAAATGTTACGATGCTTGACGGGTAGAACTCGAAATCCGGAGAGAATCCATAAGAGTCAAAAAAGCTGGATTGACCATTCTCATCCAATGTCAGAGCTAGCCAGTGTTCTCCAGGCATGTGTGAAGGATGTGTGTTCACAATAAAGTAGGCCGGCCCTGGGAATTTGTCAGCTAGCAGCGGGAGCTGGTCACACGGCCATACACCACAAAACAAATCTCCCAGCAGATGATGCAGTATATTCTCAATTTCATGATTATTCATGTCTGATTAGATTAATAATAATCCACCAGCACACGCCTCTTTGAATCAATCTCTAAAATAGAGTCATAACAAGCGTAGATGATCAGCGTGGTGGTATGAGGCAACGGGTTTCTGAAACGCATTTCCAGTCTTAAATTCCCACTGGAAACTGGAGATAGAGCATCTGTGTCCTCACCCGGGTTAAGATTAAATGCGAATAGAGAGTATCCTTGATTAAATTCCTGACGTGTTATACTCAGCGGAAGATCTTTTAGATGTCGTCCTGTAGCCGTAAACAAGTTGTAATACTCTCTCACTGAATTACCTTGGTTAAAATTGGGCTGGAAGGCCTTAGCTGGAATTTGTCTGCCATCCTTACACAAAGCTAAATATTCCATATCAAAATGATTAAAGTCAAACGGATTGAGATTGCGTGTTCCTGTAAAAGCATCATGATCCAGTAATGCAATCACCACATACTTGGGAAAGAAGCCTAAGAAAAGATTCTCTTGGTTGCATACCCTTGAATTTTCAGGGATGGAATATGTTTTTACATTCACACGTGAAAGTGGATACAGAGCATTTGCTTTCAGTAAAGCTGTAGTGTGACCCAGCCGTACAGCTGGAGAGACAGTAACTTTTTTGATAAAAAGAGATGCTCCTAATATCCTGAGTTTGTAAGTGGAGTCTCTTGCGGCCATGAGACAAAAGGCATCGTTGGCTCTTATAAGTTTAATTTTGAGGTCAACAGAGTTTAAAAGAAGTCTTTCACAGAAAAATATGTCTGCATGCAGGGGGCCTAGGAGATGTACCTCCCTGGAATTTTCCGTAAAGCCTGCTCTGTTGTTAAGACCTTGGTTAGGGCCGTTAGTTGTAACAATAGAGTTCAGAGCCCCTGCAGTGTCTTTATAAAAAAGACCAGAGCTAAACTGGCTTTTTAAAGAATCCTCAGAAAAGTTTAACAATGTCTCAATCATGGCTCTGTATGGATGTGTAGCGCTGGATTGTGAAATCAATCGATCTCCGAGAGTGATGTCACACTGACTGAAGATGGTGTTTAACGGGTAGTTGATGAGCCCTACAGGTGCATCATCCGGCAGGTTTGTTCCATCCTTGTTAGTAATTTTCACTCTGAGATGCAACAGCGTATCGTTAAGATCCAGATACTTTTCTCCATCTCCCGGAATGAAAAACTCGATCGGGCCTCCATCGGTGATTGCTGATAAAGGCCGGATCTCGGTGTAAATATTATCTTCAATCGAGGGCAGAAAATAAGTCCAACTCTGCCAGCGTGCACTCTGATGATTTGTTATGTAAAAGAGGCATTATTTAAATATATCAAAACATGCGGATGACTTCCTTCCTCTTCGTTTGTCAGCTCCAACTGATCTCCTTTTTCGCGTTTGTCGTTGTTTTTTAACTGTCCTTAAACGATCACCAGGGGGTCTTGTTCTGGGTCTTTTGGATAAAACCATAATTCCTGAACCTTCTTGACCTTCGGTGCGTGTAGAACCACTCATTTTACTCACGGCTCTACCGATGACATCCGAAGCGATATTTGATGCAGCCGTTTTAAGATGGGGTTTTGCAATAGCAAATCCTTTTTTAACCAGAGGGGATACGAAGCGGAATAATTTTGAAAATAATGATCCGATTCCGCGTCCGTACATGACCGGGGCCCCATAAAACCCTGGCAGATTACCGCCTGATTGACTTACATAGTAATTTACAAAGCGATTTGGATCACGTCTCAGACTTAGATGTGCCATGTTCTCTCTTGCCTGCTTGATGCAGTGTTGAAGGACCAGGGTAATATGAATGATAATCAATCAGTCTTAGAGGTTATATATATCTCTGTTTATACAAATAAAATTTATCTCAGGCTACGTTGTGATATCACCGGTTTGAAGTGTAGTCTTACGATGGTCTTACCATAGACGAAATTTACAGGAACATTTTGGTCCGATTTAATTTCTATATGGATATTTTCAATATGTCTTCTGGAAACTGGAAGGTAGTGGGCAGGGTTAAACGTCAGAGTAACCATATCACTGAAGTCGCCTTGTACTTTGACGGTCCGCAGTAAAGGCGCAAAAGTGTCACCTACTATTTGCGGGCTGACCACGTCGCTGTAACAGTATAGGTGATAGAAACCAGCCTTTATATCTGCCGGAAAAGGAGCCAGTTTTGGTTCAGATACATGAATCCATTCCCCTGGTTTCACACCCATCATATAAGCCAGAGTGTTGAAGAAGCGTATTTCATACGGACCGCTTGCTTGAAATGCAAATCTCTTTTGAACTTTGCTGAATTTAATGCGGATACCCGAGTTCATTTTTTTGAAAAACAGTTCCATCTCTGTCTCGAGTTGAATAGCGCTGTTATAGTAGCCACTTCTGATCCTTTGCGTATTGATCTCCACATCGCCAAACTTCCTCCATTCAAAGTAGGCATCATAATCCGGTAAATTATGCCATGTATGAGGGTATGAAATCTCTACTAATGCAACCATCCATTGGCCTTCTAAATCAATATGTTGAGCTAAATTTACACGGAAACTCGAACTGGTATTATTTTTAAACACTTCCATGCTAGCATTAGAGGGAAGGGTAATGTAAAAACCGTCATCCTCTACCTTGCGTTCCATGATGCTGTATGAATCATTAGGTTTTAGTACACACCTATTTTATACGTTTCGTAGTTCATCAAACTTGATCCAACTGTTGAATTTCTCAGGCCAATTTTTCCAGCGTACAAAAACCTGTTTGACACCCTTGACGGTGCGTTGATTTAATATTTTCTCCACTTGATACATCTTGTCCTTAAATATTTTTACTTTTTGAAGTTCCTAAGCGTAAAAAGATCCCTCAATTGGTTCTCCATCCAAATCTTTGAGTTTGTATACAGGAGGAGATCGGGGTATCCGCTCATACACTGTAAACACTTCATCCGTAAAACTCTGTTTGTATTTTTTGTCAAACACTCCACGTACCTTGGATATTCTGACAAGATCCCCCTGTTTAAACATTGTCACTGAGTCCCTGCAATATCTGTTGGAGGTAACATCGTACAGATTCTGAAACACTTGAAAGGCATTTTCTGAGGTCACTTCCATTGGGCTCATCTTAATGCTGGTGTGGTAGCTGTGGTTGTAGCTTCTAGTTAAATTTTGCAGGACGTCAATGTACCGCCGGGTGTTGTTAGCAGTAAAATATCTCCACATCCTTGTTTTTAACGTACGGTTAAACTTCTCAACCACAGAGGCTTTTGCTTCACTTGCTGTGGCAAAATGTTCAATACCGTGTTTCTCCATTAGAAGCTTAAATTTCTTGTTAAAATATTCTTTCCCTGCATCAGTCTGAAGTTTTTTTGGGACCTGACTTTCTTTAAAAACTGATTCAAAAGCCTTTAGCACCTCTGCAGCAGTTTTCCTCTTCAAAACACGTACATACGCCCTCTTTGAAAAGATGTCAATGACTGTTAATAAATAATTGTAACCGTCATTTTCCTTGGCCAGAGCTTGCATGTCACAGAGATCGGCTTCGAACTGTCTCAATGGTCTGGTGACAAAAACTCTGTTTCTCGGGAACTTTATTCTTGCAGGTTTATGTAGAGTATAGGTATCTTCTCCCGATAAAAAATCTTTAACTTTTTCAACCGCTACCTTCTTCCCCGTTTCATCTTGTATAACCCTCCTCAACCTTTCTAAACCCCCTAAACTTCCAGGATTTGATGGGTTGTAATATACATTTTTCATGATACTTCTTTCAGACATCCCAATTTTATGCTCACTCTGACGACTACTTGTTAAATAATGAATAAAACAAACACCTGAGGGTATATTTATACTTCTTTTTTTATTTTATACCTGTATTTAATAGAGAAACAGAAAAAAAACACATTCAGATAATAAAGATCAATTCAAACATTGTAATCTTTAAAAAAAAAAAAAAAAAACTGTTATATATGTATACCAGTAGAAAGCTGAGAGAGAATACAGAAAAGACAAAACAAGTCATCAATCATCTGAGATCGGATCGTAGCACTCTGAGACAGAGTTAAGCTGCTTGAGACAATCATTACCGCTCATCTTATCATACATATCAGTGATTGCACTATGGAAGCCTTGTACCGATTTCAGTTCATATAAAACCGTCTCAGCAATCGTTTTCACTCTGAAGTCATCTGCTTGTATGCGTCTAAGTGTCAGAAGTTTCCGAATAGCAGGAAGGAGCTTGGGGTTTACGAGTCATCGCACAATGCGTTGAAAGTTGACCTGGTAATACTCCTCCTCCAATATCTCCAGGCACTGATGCTGTCGTTGGCTCGGGTGGTTCGTAATGCACCCATAACAGGTTTCTTTGACATAGTTCAAACAGGTTATGTTGAATAAATGAAGTATTGCTGTTTTCACCGTATTGATGATAGCGCTTGAGATCCAGCCGTCAATTTCATCACCCTGATTACTCTCCTCCTCCTCTGGTGAAGGCTGAGGGGCAGGTATCGGGTCTGGAGTTGGTGGGGAGGGTGAGTAGCTGATGGTTGCCTTGTCCTCCACAATCACCCTCTTGTCTTCAGGTTGGATATCTGTGTGTACAGACTCAGCCACCCATAGTGGTGAATAGAGGCCGGGTGAAGGCGGATGATACGATCTGAGGTTGTATCCTGTCGGTGTCCCTGAACTGAATAGGGACTCAAAGAGCTGCGACGATGAGGCGACTGGTGAGTAGAGGTCTGGAGAAGGTGGATGATATGGCCCGGTGTTGAAGCTTTTATCATCATGATCAGGAGAGAAGACAGTCTCTTCTTGCTGGCTGTAGAGATCCCAGTATGGTGTTTTCCCGTACGCTCCATACATTCTCAAGGTCTGCCGCCCGCCGTTATGAAGAAGAAGAGTCTGTGAGCTCGCAGTTAGACCCTGATATATAGCGCAGGAAGGTGGGAGGGTCCTCAAGAAGGGGAGTGGGTCCTCAAAAGAGGGTGGGTCCTCAAAAGAGGGTGGGCTTTAGATCCACAACAGGGAACGTCAGGATTCTTTTCACTGACATAACATCAATCCAGCAGCGTGAGTTTTCGAAAAGGTTGGAAAGACGCTGTCCAATTTCATTCATCTTCTCAACCCAAGCATCATACGGTAGAGCCAGCACAGTCTTGAATACACCGCAGTTCTGATTGAATGCCTCCAACACAAACAGATCTGAGGGGGTCGTCTGGTTATTCTTGCGTTTGCTTGCCTGAAAAGACCAGCGGCCATTTGCTGTGGTTTTTGACCCCCACACTGCACTAAAGAGAGGTTCTCTCGCAGCTATTTCGACATCAGAAGGACACATTCTCATCCTTTTTGCTGGTCGAAGAGAGCTTTCATCTTCATCCTCCCTTTCGTACACTGAGACTGATTCAGGGTTATCGTTAAGGTGTGGGATTGCCAGCCGTAACACAGCCCAGTCGTTATGGGTGAGAGTACACAGAGCCAATGATCCATTAAATACCTCGTCTTGATCCAATTGATACAGGCAGAGCTCTCCTATTTCGTACATGAAAATATACCCCCAGCTACCGCTCAGTCCATATGGTTCCAAAGACCACTCTTCCTGCAGAGTGTCGAACGGAGGCCTTTGTACCTTGCATAGGTAATATGTTGATTTCTTCGGGGCATCCATTTCACGGCGCATATGCCTGTAGACGGTTACTGGGGTTTCACACAGAAGAGATGTACGTCTTAGCTGACCTGAGGCCTGTTTTTCATCCATTGTTGTTGGTGAAGTTGAATCATCATCTGCAGAGTATGTTACGATAGGAATTCCGATAGGTATCTCAGACGAGGAAATAGATTATGTAGATGGTTGTTCATCATCTTGGCACATCTTGCTTTTCTCCCCGGTTTGATGAAAAACTCTCTTAACTCTAACCATTGTTCAACAAGCGTTCTTTTCCAGCGAATGCTGCAGGTAAATTGTTGCGTTTTCCGCTAGTATTTAAAACAAACAATGAAGAACGCCCCTCTGTTTTTTAATTTGTTGATTCTAGATTCGCCCCATAATGACAAAATCCTTAGTTACGCCCCTTGGCCATACCCCCCCGAGACACCTCAGCAACAGCGCAGACGCGTTAATTCATTAAACAGTGGATGTGTATTGTCAGACAATGCTCCAGACTTATAGCCAGGAAAGTGCCATTTTCCTCTTAATTACTTTGTGAGTACAGTTGGTGTGAAGACTGTCTGAGACAATGCACACCTGTGGATGTGTATTGTCAGACAATGCTCCAGACTTATAGCCATGAAAGTGCCATTTTCCTCTTGATTACTTTTGACTACAGTTGGTGTGAAGACTGTCTGAGACAATACACAAGTTGTCTGCTTTAATTCAATAAACAGTGACATGTCTGAGGATTTTATAACCTTTATTTTTTATTTTTTCAGTTTCTTGTTACGTTTTACATAGACATACTGGTTACAACCTCTGGCTCCCACGTGGAATGAGGAGAAAACTGTTTTCTCTAAATCATCAAGATCTCTAAGATGAAAAAAAAGAAAAGCTTAAGGTAAGTAAAATGATCATCCATTTTACCAAATGGAGTCTCTCATGATTCCAAACAAAGTCTTTTAGCTGTAGAATCCATTTCTAATTTGGAAACAGGATGCTGAGCACTCATAACATTTTTTTTTTCAGTTCATTGGTTTCTCTGTTTTAGATCATCTCTACAACAGAAGCCAATTCATCCTTCTTTTCTAAATAGCATCTAAATAACCCCCTGTGTTAAAACAAAATGAATTTACAATCTGTCAGGTTTTCTCTTCTTATCAGAATTTCGTGTGATGTGCCTGCATTAAACTGAGTGACCTTTTAAAGTGGAGAAACTACATGTTTTGTTTTTAGATGTAAAAAACATCTAAAAAACATACAATTAGAAAGATTCGCTTCCTTGTAATGACAACTTCCGGTTAATGACAACATCCGATTAATGATGATATCCGGCTAATGACAACATCCGATTAATGATGATATCCGGCTAATGACAACATCCGATTAATGATGATATCCGGTTACGTCACAGGAAGCCCCAGCCACCGGAAGTCCCACCCACCTGTCAAAATTTTCACACCTCGTTTGATTGAAGGATGTCCTTTATGTGTGTGTCACACCAATGGACCAGCCGTTTCACCTACTGTTTGCATGCACACATATAAGACCAATGACAGTGGTGTCATCTGCTAATGTCAGAGGTTTTACCGTCATGTGTGCCACTGAGGTGCAGTCATTTATAGAGAAGGGGAGTGGTGACAGAACACAACCCTGGGGGCTACTGATGGTTCTAGTGTGGGAGTCCCCCCTCCTCCTCAGCCTCACCTGCTGCTGCCAGTCAGACAGAGAGAAAGCTGGTGATCAGTCTGGAAAGTGTCACAAAGCCCTTTCTGAGGTTTTGGGACTCCAGTAAACCACAGTGTTAGCCATTATCCACAAATAGACCACATGGAGCAGTGGTAGACCCTCAGCCTCAGTTAAGGTCGGTGTTCATGTTTCAAAAACAAGAAAGAGAGTGAGCAAAATGTCGTAGAGGCTTAAATGCCCCGGACAACATAGGCCCGACGTAGCTGGAGTCGGGACTCATCGACACCCTGGGGGTTGTGTTACTCCTCACGGGATCTGGCAAGGCCAACCTCAGATGTGAGATGCAAGGTTATCCCCCAGTGGGCCCACAAGCTACAGGGGGAACCATGAGGGACAGATACTAAGAGGATTGGGTGGTGGTTGAAGGTGGAGAATTTGAGGACCCGATCTTCGGATGCTTAAACTGGCTGTAGGGACGTGGAACGTCACCTCAATGGGGAGAGGAGTCTGAGCTCGTATGGGAGTTGAGAGATGTTGGCTAAAAATAGTCGGGCTCACCTCCATGCACAGCATCCCCTCTGGAACCCTGCTCCTTGAAAAAGGTTGTACTCTCTTTTACTCTGGAGTGGGCTGTGGGGAGAGGGCTGGGGTGGGTTTCTCGTCGCCCTTTAGCTCAGCCGTCTGGTGTTGGCATTTACCCCAGTGCATGAGAGGAGTGCGTTCCTGTGCCTTGGGGTTGGGGAGAGGTCGCTGACTATTGTTTCCGCCTATGGGCCGAGTAGCGGTGTTGAGTACCTGGCTGTCCTGCTATCCCTGTTGGAGGTGCTGGACAGTGCCCCTCTCAGGGTAATGGCATTCTGCTGGAGAACTTCAATGCACACGTGGAAAACGACAGTGACACCTGGAGTGGTGTGACTGGGAGACCTGGTCTCCCAGATCAGAACCTGAGTGGTGTTTTGTTATTGGATTTCTGTGCCAGTCACGGCTTGTCCATAACGAACACCATGTTCAAGCATAAGGGTGTTCATCGGTGCACTTGGCACCAGGACACCTTAGGCAGGTGGTCAATGATAAAATTTGTTGTCATGTCTTTGGCTGCATATCTCTTAAACTTGGGTGGAGAGAGGGGCTGAGCTGGCCACCGATTACAACCTGGTGGTGAGTTGGATCTGTTGAAAGAGGAGAAAGATGGACAGACTTGGCAGGCTCATGCATATAGTTAGGGTCTGCTGGTAAGGGGGCAAATAACTTTTTCACATCTCTAAACATATAATGTGAAATATATACTGTGCACCCTAACTAATATTTGGTTAAATATCCCTTGATAAGTTTTGACTATAATGAAGGTCCCTGGTTCGGTGAAGCTAATTTATACTAAGCAAGGCTTTTTTTTTTTCATTTGTTCCTGAAAGGTGACCCTGGTTCACCCCAGTGAGGCAGGCAAGGTGTTGGAAAAACTGACCCAAGAGCAGCCTGACAGAGCATTCTTTTAAGCATATGTCGCTCAGGTTCCATCACGGAAACTGTTACATGCAATGTATGCCTTAAGGGCCCCAAGGAGAAGCTGTGCAACTACACCGACCTCCACACAGGTGAGCCTTGATGCTTCTACAAACCAAAGAAACTGAACAGTGACACCAGGATCACCCATTCCAAAGGAGGATTCAGAGAAAATATAGAACCCAAGGAAGATCAGCTCTTCCAAAAGTAAATGTTATGCTAGGTTTATTTTCAAAATTCTCAGTTTTACAGGGAACAATGTGCCACAAAATTAGCTCAGAATACTTGGGGATTATTCAGCTACTCATGCACATCCGATTCATATACAGGGGTTGGACAATGAAACTGAAACACCTGTCATTTTAGTATGGGAGGTTTCATGGCTAAATTGGACAAGCCTGATAGCCAGTCTTCATTGATTGCACATTGCACCAGTAAGTTCAGAGTGTGAAGGTTCAATTAGCAGGGTAAGAGCACAGTTTTGCTCAAAATATTGAAATGCACACAATATTATGGGTGACATACCAGAGTTCAAAAGAGGACAAATTGTTGGTGCACATCTTGCTGGCACATCTGTGACCAAGACAGCAAGTCTTTGTGATGTATCAAGAGCCACGGTATCCGGGATAATGTCAGCATACCACCAAGAAGGACGAACCACATCCAACAGGATTAACTGTGGACGCAAGAGGAAGCTGTCTGAAAGGGATGTTCGGGTGCTAACCCGATTGTATCCAGAAAACATAAAACCATGGCTGCCCAAATCACGGTAGAATTAAATGTGCACCTCAACTCTCCTGTTTCCAGCAGAACTGTCCGTCGGGAGCTCCACAGGGTCAAAATACACAGCCGGGCTGTTATAGCCAAACCTTTGGTCTCTCATGCCAATGCCAGACGTCGGTTTCAATGGTGCAAGGAGCGCAATTCTTGGACTGTGGACAATGTGAAACATGTATTGTTCTCTGATGAGTCCACCTTTACTGTTTTTCCCACATCCGGGAGAGTTATGGTGTGGAGAAGCACCAAAGAAGCGTACCACCCAAAATGTTGCATGCCCAGAGTGAAGCATGGGGGTGGATTAGTGATGGTTTGGGCTGCCTTTTCTTTCTGCTCTCGGTGGAGGAGGACGCTTTTTCTCTGTCTCCCGCACCCCCTCCCATATCTGCCCTGCTTCAGCTCTGTGTCTTGTCTTTGGAGCCTTTTCTTGCATATCTTCCAAATTCTTAGTTATGGATTTGGTCAGCTGGTCTCTCAATGCAATTGATCAAATTTTCTCGAGGAGAAGACAGGGTGAAGGAGAGCCCAACTTATCCGGACTGGACGTTTTTCTCTGGATACATAATGGACTCCTGGCAGAAGTGGAGGATTGTGTGTTTGTCGATAATGTCAGTCGAGGATGTGGAAGATATGTATATAATTGGATGTTTGATATCAGGATTTCTGCTTTTTGGAGTCAGCGGTTACCTGGCATATCGAGAAATTCGGAGAATGCCAGCAGCTGTTCTGGCAATTGTGAGGCTGCCTGGCATGTATGATGGGATCTTCAGGGCGATCAGCACTCAGACTGAGATGTTACGTGAGCTGAATCGCAGACTGGATGTGATCCTTACACAGGATCGCAGGCAGGTTGCGGTTCCTGGACTCAGGGGTGAAATGGGATAAATCTTGGAGAAAGTTGTTCGCTAGGATCTGGTGAAAGACCAGGAATTTGGCTGTTTGGATTCGCCTTTGAGAAGCACCAGCGAGACTCTCAAGGCTGATGGAAAATTAGGAGCCAGCCTAACCCGAATAATTATTGTTTTTCTGAATCTGGCTCCCCTGCACGGCCTTGATGGCTGGCTATCTTCAACCTCTCCTGGAAGTTATGTAAGTATGACGCTCTGCTCCTTCTGCCCCCTCCCTTCCCTGAGGACATCTGTGGACCTGCTCAGAACTTTGTGGCCGGTTGATGAACATTCCAACGTACCATCAAGGACAATGGCCTCTGTGACAGTGTTTCATGGACTTACTTGCACACACTCACTTGCACACACGCACATGCTTAAGATAAACATATGCACCCCCTCACGCCTCCTTCACCGTTCCCGACATGATGTTGTTTTGTAAACTTGTTGCTTTTTTGTTTTTTGCAATCTCAAACTGTATCCTGCTAAGGATAAAGTGTGAAATATGATTTTTTCCCTCTACTTACCTAATGTGGCTTCTTTTCTCATCTAGCAAGGGCAGTGCCTGTGAGTGGGCAGCAAAGCCTCGGTGACCCGTCCTCCCCTTGTCTTGTGTCATGATGTATGTTTGGATGGGTTGTACTGGAATTCTAATTTCCCCTCGGGGATCAATAAAGTATCTTTGAATTTGAATTGAATATTATGGCATTACCTTGGCCCAATACTTGTGCTAGATGGGCGCGTCACTGCAAAGGACTACCGAACCATTCTTGAGGACCATGTGCATCCAATGGTTCAAACATTGTATCCTGAAGGCGGTGCCGTGTATCAGGCACCAATACACACAGCAAGACTGGTGAAAGATTGGTTTGGTGAACATGAAAGTGAAGTTGAACATCTCCCATGGTCTGCACAGTCACCAGATCTAAATATTATTGAGCCACTTTGGGGTGTTTTGGAGGAGCGAGTCAGGAAACGTTTTCCTCCACCAGTATCACGTAGTGACCTGGCCACTATCCTGCAAGAAGAATGGCTTAAAATCCCTCTGACCACTGTGCAGGACTTGTATATGTCATTCCCAAGACAAATTGACGCTATATTGGCCGCAAAAGGAGGCCCTACACCATACTAATAAATTATTGTGGTCTAAAACCAGGTGTTTCAGTTTCATTGTCCAACCCCTGTATATGTAACTTCGGCTCTGTCATTCAGCGAAGTCCTGAATCCATATAGCTTTCCAAATTCCCAGAAATTGGATCATATGTTGGCAACAAGGTCCCGAGAGATTGGATTTCAAAAGGTTGTAATTTCCCATGCAGACCTCTCTGGAACAACGTGCGTTAGCAAAATAAAATGCACATGCAATTAGTGAGCCCTTGCTCACTATGTTTAGTTTGTATAGTGTGCTCAGTGGTGTTTACCTGAGCACTGGCATTTGTCCAGATGCCCTGCGGTCACACTGCGGCCCACCACACCTGGCAAGCAGAGGCAATGACCCAATAATGGATTACATCCAGTTCAATATGATCCTTCAGGAGAACACCAACAGGCTGGGCATAATAAACAAGCAGAATTTGGATTATCCCAAATGTGTTCTCAGAGAGGGTATTGTGGAACAAAGTTTGCATACCTAACAACTCCCAGCACTCATTTCAGCAACATGCTTTGATATGCTTGTTTTTTTTCCTATATCTGACTAAGCTCTGGGTTGCAATCCTTATCCATGCCGCCCAAATGCCAGAACTAGGTATGTATCATGCCTCTGAGTGGACGCTGGCGCTTTTTGACTGCTGTTGCTTTTTGGTTTATTATTTATTTTTTATTTCATCCATCCTGAGGATCTCCCTTTCGTCCCCATCATGTGGATTATAAAGTTTTATCTGCTGCCTGCTCTGGTTTGGTCTGTCCAGCTCTTTATCTGCCACCAGGGGACTGGACTCCTCCATTACTCGCCGGCTAAACTCTTTCACTTACGTTTCCGTCTAAATGCACCTCCATTTACTCTTCTTCACCAGGACATCGCCCTTCTATCCCATTAGGGCTACATTTATCGTGGCTCTCGCCGTAACTTCAGCTACGACAAGTCCAATCCCATAAATTCCATCTGGTCTTCGTGCTGGCTGCGTGTCTGCTCTCTGGCCCTACTCCCACCATTGTTGCAGCTATTTAATGTCCACCGAAACCCAATAGCTCTTTCATGAAGGACTTTGCTGCTCTCCTCACCCTCTGCTTTCTCACCAAAATTTATTTTGCTGGGTGATTACAACATTCACATAGACTTGGACAGCCACCCCCTCATTAAAGACTTTTCATCCTGTATGGAGAGCTACCATTTTTCAGCTGTTCATTAACTTTTCCACCCACATTAAAGGACACATAAAAGAATGGTCTGCAGTCCCGATGCAAACATGCAGCCGACAACTATAAGCTGCGCCACCGTTGCTGGGCTGTATGGAAGCACTCCTCCTGTACATCCAGACATAAAGTGATGATGCGCTGGAATTTTAATGCTGCAGCTCCAAAATGGCCCTGCTGCATAGATGGTATAGCTACTATTTTTATTTCTGACAGTCAAAATATGTTGTCATGTACACAAATGTTTCTTTCTCTCCGTCATCTGTCATTGCATCTATATCTCCATCCCGCCATAATGACTGCAGACATTTTTGCCTGCCGGTTTGCACCTGCCTTTCAAGCGTGCTAAGTATAGACGCAGAAACTGCAGCAACAATCTGTTTCAGGTTTAATAAATCACAAACCTGAATTTGTTTTACCAACTGCACAATTTGTTGTGGGTGGTAACTAATTACAGTGGGTATGGAAAGTATTCAAACCCCTTTCAAATTTTTCACTCTTTGTTTTATTGCAGCCATTTGCTAAAATCAAAAACACTCATTAATGTATACTCAGCATCCGATCTAGACAGAAAAAAACCTGAAATGTAGAAAAGTTTGCAAATTTATTAAAAAAGAAAAACTGAAATATCACTTGGTCATAAGTATTCAGACCCTTTGCTCAGTATTGAGTAGAAGCACCCTTTTGGGCTAGTACAGCCATGAGTCTTCTTGATGCAACAAGTTTTTCACACCTGGATTTGGGGATCCTCTGCCATTCTTCTTTGCAGATCCTCTCCAGTTCCTTCCGGTTGGATAGTGAATGTTGGTGGACAGCCATTTTTAGGTCTCTCCACATATGCTCAATTGTGTTTAGGTCAGGGCTGATGATGCTGCCACCACCATCTTTCACTGCTGGGATTGCATTGGGCACGTGATGAGCAGTGCCTGGTTTGCTCCACACATACCGCTTAGAATTAACACCAAAAAGTTCAATCTTTGCCTCATCAGACCAGAGAATCTTATTTCTAACAGTCTGGGAGTCTTTCATGTGTTTTTTGGCAAACTCTATGCGGCTTTCATGCGCCTCACATTGAGGAGAGGCTACTGCTGGGCTACTCTGCCACAAAGCCGTGACTGGTGGAGGGGGCTGCAGTGATAGTTGACTTTTTAGAACTTTGTCCCATCTCCCTACTGCATCTTTGGAGCTCAGCCACAGTGATCTTCGGGTTCCTCTTTACATCTTCCACCAAGGATTGCTCAGTTTGGCTGGACTGCCAGGTCTAGAAAGAGTTCTGGTCGTCCCAAACATTTTCCATTTCAGTATTATGGAGGCCACTGTGCTCTTAGGAACCTTGAGGGCCTGCTTCACAGCATTCTCTCTTTGAAGAGCCATCTTATGGTCAGTCTGTAACTGAAAATATCTTTTAGCTTCCAGTTGGGATTTCTGCTGATACAGAAGGTAAGCCTACCAACAACATCTGAAATCTGAATCTCTCTAGTTGGACTTTCAATTAGGTCAAGTAATTCTTGAAGCTCTTTATCACATGTAGCAAGGTTAGATTGATTTAAAGCATTCCACTAATCTGGAGACAAAAAGATTGAATTGAATTCAGTTTATTTATATAGCGCCAATTCACAACATATGTAATCTCAGAGCACTTCACAAAGTCAGGTACACACATTCCAATTAATCTGAACCATTGAACAGTGCAGTCAGATTCAGTTATTTATTCAAATTGGATAAAACGTTTTTCTATCTAAGGAAACCCTGCAGATTGCATCGAGTCAGAGACTTGTAGCAGTCACTCCTCCTGGATGAGCATGTAGTGACAGTGGACAGTCACTGGCGTTGACTTTGAAGGAGTCCCTCACTCTGAGCATGCATGTAACAACAGTGAGGAGAAGAAAAAACTCCCTTTTAACAGGAAGAAACATCCAGCAGAACCAGGCTCAGTGTGAGCAGCCATCTCCCACGACCTACTGGGGATTTGAGAAGAAGATGAGATCAGCAACAGCCTTCTCCATCTCCAAATCCTGCTCTTTCAAAACATAAAACAAACTATAAAGTTCCTGAATGGATACATGCATCACAAATCTAAGGTCAAATGCTAAAAGTAACTGCACAGTTAATTTAGTTACAAATTGTGGTCAGATGTGCAGCAACTGTCTGTCTGACAGTGAGCTTAACTGAAGTTAAATCAAGTCTCAAGTTATTGCTTACACAGAAGAAACATCTTCAAAACATCTACAAATTTTGCCTATGAGTTGATTGTTACTAGCACGGAGATATTAACTTTGACAAAAAAATTCTAAAATTGTGAACTCCAGGAATGTCACAAGTTATAATGTTCTCTTAAATATAATCAGTGACATCTAATGTTAGAACTCTGATGTTTTGGGTCCTATTGTGACCAGTGACAGCAGATTTTAAGATCATCACTCAGTGCATCAATAATGTACAATGGTTGTTTATTCATTTTCATGTATGTACAGTGCAAGCTGTTCATAGTAATGGCCACCCAGGGATGCCAGGATGGTGTGATTATGAATATGAATATATTATTTAACATTTAATATTGGATGAGTGGATGAGAGGGTCGCATCCCTGCGCCTTCGGGTTGGGGATAGGTGTCTGACTGTCGTTTCGGCATACGGGCTGAGCAGTAGTGCGGAGCACCCGGCCTTCTTGGTTTCCCTTGGGGGTGCTGGATAGTGCCCCTCCCGGGGACTCCATTATTCTGCTGGGGGACTTCAACGCCCACGTGGGAAACGACAGTGACACCTGGAGAGGCGTGATCGGGAGGAATGGCCTCCCCGATCTGAATCTGACTGGTGTTTTGTTATTGGAGGGGCTGAGCTGTCCACTGATCACCACCTGGTGGTGAGTTGGATCCGCTGGAGGAGGAGAAAGCCGGACACACTTGGCAGGCCCAAGCGCATAGTGATGGTCTGCTGGGAACGCCTGGCGGAGGGTTCATGGGAGTTTGTGGACCTGGAGAAAGCATTCGACAGTGTCCCTCGTCATGCCCTGTGGGGGGTGCTCCAGGAGTATAGAATCGGGGGCCCTTTATTAGGGACCATCCGGTCCCTGTACGAGCGGAGCGGGAGTTTCGTCCGCACTAAGTCTGACATGTTCCCAGTGCATGTTGGACTCTGGCAGGGCTGCCCTTTGTCACCGGTCCTGTTCATAACTTTTATGGACAGGATTTCTAGACGCAGCCAAGAGCTGGAGGGGGTCTGGTTTGGGGACCAGTGGATTTCATCTCTTCTTTTTGCAGATGACATGCCAAGACCTACAGCATGCTCTGTGACGGTTCGCAGCCGAGTGTGAAGCAGCTGGGATAAAGATCAGATCCTCCATGTCAGAGGCCATGGTACTCGACCGGAAAAGGGTGGCTTGTCCTCTTCAGGTTGGAGGGGAGTTCCTGCCTCAAGTGGAGGTGTTCAAGTATTTCGGGGATTTGTTCACGAGTGAGGGAAGAATGGAGCGGGAGATCGACAAACGGATCGGTGCAGCCGCCGCAGTAATGGGGGCACTGTGCCGGTCCATTGTGGTGAAGAGAGAGCTGAGCCGAAAAGCGAAGCTCTCGATTTACGTTCCTACCCTCACCTATGGCCGTGAACTTTGGGCCATGACTGAAAGAACGAGATCCCGGATACAAGCGGCTGAAATTAGCTTCCTCCGTAGGGTGGCCGGGCACTCCCTTAGAGATAGGGTGAGGAGCTCGGCCATTCGGGAGGGGCTCGGAGTAGAGCCGCTGCTCCTCCACATCGAGAGGAGCCAGTTGAGGTGGCTCGGGCATCTATACCGGATGCCTCCTGGACGCATTCCTCGGGAGGTGTTCCAGGCATGTCCCACCAGGAGGAGGCCCAGGGGATGGCCCAGGACACGCTGGAGGGACTATGTCTCTCGGCTGGCCTGGGAATGCCTTGGGCTCCCCCCGGAGGAGCTTTAGGAGGTGTCTAGTGACAGGGACGTCTTGGTGTCACTGCTGAGTCTGCTGCCGCCGCGACCCAGTCCAGGGGCGAATTAAACCAAGATTTATAGCTCAGGGTTACAGCCAGAAGATGGGAATAGATTATGGTGAAACATCTGCAAAGGGTACCACAGGAGGATCTGTTACTCCATCAAATGGATGTGAAAACTGCTTACTTACACTATCCCATTGATTATGAAATATACACTGATTAACCAGAAGGTTATGAGGAAGGGGATGATTTGGTGTGTAAGCTAGAAAAATCTTTGTACGGGGTGAAACAATCTGGCCGAAATTGGAATAGGAGCCAGCGTTAATGGTTTCATGCAAAATTCAGCAGACCACTACATTTACACCAAGGAGACACAACATGAGAAAACTATGATCACCATGGTTGATGATTTGATAATTGCAGCAAGCAATGAAAAAGTAATTAATGATGTGTAGGAGATGCTTTCAGTCAGATTTTGGGTTAAAGATTTGGGCAGGCTTAAGTGTTTTTGTCAGAGTTGCGGGTTTGTTGGCAGGACCAAAATGCAGATCATGGCGAGGAGGCTGCATGGTGAGTAGAAGATGTTTTTAATATTAAAGCAAAGACTTACAGGAAAGTAGTCCAGGAGTACAGTAAGGAGACAAAAAAAACTATAAGGAGGAACTCGGGAATACAACAGGGTTGTCAACGTAAGGAACCAGTGGGGAACAATGAAAACTAGAGAGTTTATAAACTGAAGGAAGTGGAGTATGGACCAATGAGACAGGGAGGCAGGTAATCAGAGGAAACAGGTGTGGACCAGGCTGCAGGGAACTGAGGGAATATGTTAATATGGAAACGGGAGCTAGAGAGTGCAGAGACAGGAGGGGAAAATTAAACTAAAGACAACTCTAGGGAAAAGAAACCTAAACATAAACTAACATAAATAGTAATTCTAAGAAGAACTAAACAGGGGCATGGGAAAAAGCTAAACTAATGGAAAACAGACCTAAGGACACCTATATAAATAAAAACCCTAACATAAAACACAAACCTAATTCCGCAAGAAACTAACTAGACAAAGCAGGGACATGAAGAACTATACTAAAGAGCTAGGCTGGGAAAGAACAACTACCCTTAAGGGGAACAAGCAACTGGGTAAATAACAAAATGGGGTCTTAGGCCAAAGGAGAAAGGGAAAACTAGAAGAATGTAGCAAGAATAACCTAACAGTAAACAATCACAGAAACACTAAGCGAGAAACTAAACTAGAAAACCCAAAGAAGCAAAGAGAACTGTTCTAATAATAATTATAATAACCAGAGGAGAAACCATTCTAAGTTATAAATAAATGTAAAAGCAACCACCAAGGGAACTATGGGCGAGGGGAGAAAGAAATACTAAAACTAGGGGGCAGGAGAGAGAACAAAACTATCAGGATGACAGAAGGAATAAACAAACATAACTGCTAAACCAAAAGGAATAGAAACACCTAACTGAGAAAGTAAACAAACCCAAAACCCAAAATGGAAGATCCTGACAATTGTCTTACTATCGATTTTGTTCAGTCTGATGAATATCTGAAAATGTCACAAACATATGTGAACAAGATGCTGACAAGGTTTAACATGCAGAATTGTAAGCTCAGAGAAACACCCTGTGACCAAAAATTGTGTTACATAGACAATGCTGTTGTGATGAGAGATGTAAAAATGTATAGAGAGGCAGTAGGCAGCCTTATAAATCTTTAAAAAAAATCTTTCTAAATTTTGTGGTGAGCAAGTTATCACAATATTTTTGTGAGCCAACAGAGGAACAATGGGTTACCGTGAAACATGTAGGTATCTCAAGGGATCTACAAACAGAAAGCTGTGTTTCAGGAGAAACAACAGTGAGATGTTAGGTCTACTGGCCTATAGTAATGCTGTCTGTGCAGATGACACAACCGAAATATGCAGCACTACATGTTTCTGTGTAAGCCTAAGTAAGAAAAGTCCTTTAGCTTCTTGGAAAACTAAGAAACAGCCAACAGTAGCATTTTCTACTTGTGAGGCAAAATATATGGCTCTAGCCTCAACGATTCAACAGTGTATATATTTAAAGAAGTTAATGGAATGCATTGATGGTGACAAATACACACAGACGGTAGTGTATGGAGACAACCAGGGAAAAACATATTTGGCCAAAAACCCTGTGAGCAGACAAAGGTGCAAACGTGGATATTAATTATCATTTTGTAAGATCCATTGTAAACGAAGGTTAAATAAATCACGAACACACCTGTTTCTTGGCTAAAACTGAGAAAGTTTGCAGACTCTATCTTCAGTGTTTAAAAGAGTGGAAGAGATCCACTTCTGTACTGTAGGTTATAGTGTAATTTCTGTTCAGATTTTGTGCAACCTGTGTACAAGTGGGGGTTTTAGAAGATTTAATCTGTGTACTCATGTTGTAGCCTAAGTATATTGAATGCCTTATTGCCAAGTGTGGTGTAGTTTTTAGTTTCCATCGCTAAGAGCCACAAGCTAAAGAAAAATGCTCTTCTTCTGTTCTTCTCCTGAGATGTGTTAGAGAGAAGACCTTCATTGACATCTGTGACTTAATAAATGTGCAACAAAGGCTAGAGAGGATCCCGGCCTCCGTCAAATTATTCCTCCGAGTTCAGCGCTGGTGATGATGCTGTGCTCGACATTGTTATTTCTCTTTAAGTGTATTTCTGTTTTTAATACATATGATCTATAAAGCAAGATTCAACATTGCAATATATTTAGCTTCATCTGGTCTTGACAAAACAATTTTTAAGACAGAAATATTTAGACCTTTCTGATAATATTTGTGTTTGAAACTCATTTATTTTGTGTTTTAAGGTATAGGCAATATAAAATTTGCTCCCGATTTCATGCCTCATGCATTGTTTCATCAGATGCCGCTGCTCACATGCCTTTTTTTTATCCTGCGTTACTGTCACGGTTTACTTGATATTGGACCCCAGAATGCAGACGAGCAGGCAGCGTGATGGTAAGTAAAAAAAAGGTTTAATTACGAAAACTCACACTCAGCAGGAGGCAGGAACAAAACGAACGGGCAGGCAAGACAGGCATGGCATGATCAAAAAGACAAGACTTGGTTTGAGAACTAGACATGAGCATGAGAATTAGACATGAGCATGAGAACTAGACATGAGCATAAGAGCTAGACATGAGCATGAGAGATGTTTCCGCGAAGACTAACAGAACAGGTGTGAATATATGACTCTTGAACACAAACTAGAAAAACATGAAGCAACAGCATAACCAGATCTGAAAACCAAACTTGACAAAACATGAACAAGACGACAAAACAAAAGCATGACCAGGAAAATAAACAGAAACATGATTCAAAACTTGAACAGTGAAAAACATAAGGAAAAAATCCGAAACCAAAAACCAAACAACCCCAAATCATGACAGTTACAGTAACTTATTAAGTTCTTTACTTTCTCAATATTCATCAAATAGGGAAAAGGGGCAACCTGCCTTGAGCTTTTGCTCCTGAAGGAGGTGAGGATGATTTGCCTCCTGCTCAAGCTTCTGCCATGGGGTTGTGGACGCGCCAACACTATCTTTGTTAAATTCATTGTCTAATCCTCTTGGTATCATCCCAGTTACAGTCTTTGTTTCTATGCCAGGTGTTTGCAGTTTTTACTTGTTTCCTCTGTTTATAATTTTGTTATCTGCTTTATTTCGTAAATTGAACTGTTTGTTTTAATAACCCTTGCCTTCCTTAATCGCCTCCCCCCCCAATGCCACCAGCAATTCGGTCCTACTTCATCCACTATTTTGTATCTTGTAAAATACACAAGGGTACCCAACTCCAGTCCTCTTGAGCTATTATCCTGCAGGTTTTGGATGCATACCTGCATCTCTGCACAAGCCAGAATCAAATGGGTGAATTCCCTCATCAGCATGTCGATTACCTCTGCAAATGTCTGGTAACAAGCCATTCATTTGAATTCTGTGTTGGAGAAGGGATAGGACTTGACTTGGGCATCCCTGTACATTTTTCAGAGAAATTATGTTATTTATAGTCTAACATTTTAATTTATTTATTTTTTGCTTGGTTGATTTTATTACATTTTATTTTCATTTGGTAAACAGTAACTATAATGGTGCGTTCACACCAAACGCGATTTCTGCCAATTTTTGGCCTCATTTGTGTGCTTTTGCCCGCTTCACATTCTGCGTGAACTCCGCATTGGCATTCGGCAACAAGCGGCAACACTTCGCCGCGTCATCAAATAGGAGGAGTTTCCATCTGCTGCTTGCTGGTTTCAACTGAACATGGCGGACATGGATTTCACGGATAATCAGGTGTTTTACCTGTGGAGTGCCGAAAAACGCAGCCGACGTCAACGTCCCTGGGTTCACCAGATTCTTCAGGGACGGGAACAGTTCGGAGAGTACCACCACCTACTCCAGGAGCTGCGTCTGGATGACGGTCGATTTCAGCGGTACTTCCGTCTATCCAGGACCCAGTTCGACTATCTGCTGCCCCGCGTTGGGAGACGAATCGGCCTCCGGGACGCCAACTACCGGCGACCGCAGTGAAGCCAGCCCGAAGCCGGACACCGGACACTCAAGCTCCGCGGAGCCAGCGGCATCCAGCCCACGGCTGATCCGAGTCAGGCACCCAGATTTCAGCTAGCTGCTCTCTATTGCTCCCTCTTCTGACGCGCGGTGGTTCACCAAGGACCGTCAATAAGTTTCCGAACCAAACAATCGTGGAAAATCTGAGTGCCTGAATCGGATCAACCGTGAGCTAGATGCCGCTAACTCCGCGGAGCTTGAACATACAACTTCAAACTAACTTCACCGCGGTTTACCGGCACTGTATCCCCGCTGCTGAACGCCTGTCCAAATGTCTTCGGTGAGTAAATAAATCTCAGCTCAGTAAAAAAACAGCCGATTTTTAATGTCCACATCTCCTAAATATAAGATATTTGTGCCTAAACATAACCAGGCCAGGTCCTTTCTGTACTTGTCTCAGTAAAAGTAATTAGTTGAGTCATACAACTCTGGCTTGCCACACACCGCCACTATGATCTGGTCCTCCATCTTCACTGACAACCGCTTCTTCTCCGCTTTGGTCCTTCACCCTACGTCACAGCCACATCCAGTACCTGATTGGTTGACACGACAAGAATTTAGGAAAAAGTTCTGATTTTTCAACTCGCTCTGCTCCCGCTTCGCTCCCGCTTCGCTTGCCACGCCTTCCGCGCCACGCCCTCCGCGTCCTTTGCACCGCGCCGCTCCGCTCCTGAACGCCCCTCTACATAGGGATAACATGTAAATTGGCCGCTCCTTTCGCAGAAATCGCGTTTGGTGTGAGTACAAATCTGTTTTCAAAATATTTCATGAAAAGCTTTCATATTAAAATAACAAATCAAATTATTTATACAACTGTTGAAAATAGGAATTTCTAATCTACTTGACATTAGAATACATTATTATATTGCCAGCTTGGATGCACTGACGTTGTTCCTTTGTATCCATAGTTTTCAGCCCACGTTTTATTTACTGAACTGTGTTGCTTTCTATTACCTTGTAATTTGAGCAACCTCTTGAAAAACATTACAAGTGTGAGCCAAATAAATTGTGTAGGTTATGCATATAGCCACTCAACCTGATTCTATTTATGATCAAAACTGCAGAACATAACTGATAAACAATGAGCTACACCAATTGCATAGCTCTTTCTGGAGATACCAATGCACAGTTCTACAGTGATTCATGTCACGATTACATCATATAGTAGAAAAATTAAACTTGAAAAGAGTTGAGGAAAGACACTAAGTTCTTAGTGTATTTTTATTGAATATTTAACACATTGAAGATAGAGGTCAAACTGTAAAGTAAGTGTTACCAATCACCAATATCTTCCCCGACTACCCAGATCTACAGTATTCTACTTCTTGGATGCTTCTTTAAAGTTCACCACTGGGGCATATGTGGGACAAAACAACATCTATCATATTCTTAATAATGGGAGGTGGTGGGTGGAGGTCATGTGGAAGGTAGTGGGCCTGGCTCATCTCCCAGGCATCCAGCAGTCGGACATTCACTTCTTTGAATATTGCCCTGAGTATCTTATCACGTTGTAAAAAATAAAAATCATCAGTGGTCACTGACTCTTGCACTGTCAGCCTCTTAGGATTAGCAGTCCTGATGACAACCAGTGTATCTGGAGCCCTAGTTAATAGCCGCACCACTGCCCTCCTTATGCTCAGCAGACGTCGAACGTAGACCTCCACAGGAAAAGTGCTGAAGTGTGCCCAAACCCCAATAACTACAACAGTGTTGTTACCTCCAACCACACTGTCCAGTTCGTTGGCAACAAAATGTAACTGACTGACCGGCAACACAGGAGCACGAATAGGAGGACCATGGCAGCGGAATGTCACTAAGATGTTGTTTGTATAATCCAAGGCCATAAATGGTCCAGTTTTTGGGGGATTTTTCAGGTCAAACAACTTGAGATCTGAATGTATAACAGAGAATAGATCAGAAAGAAGTGTGAACCAATTCTCATTGCTGGCAGACATTTCTACTTGGCATCTACCTGGTATTTTTGCAACTAAATATTCAAACCACTGTCTGATGGTGGAGTCTCCATACAGGTGGACCACCTTCCCTTTCAGACACTGGCTCATTGCTGTGCCGTTGTTAAACTGACGAACTGTGGTGCCATCAAGTGCTCGCCATGCACCCTGATAGTAATAACCAGCAGGTCTAGTCCTCACGGCTTCTCCTAGACCTTAAAGATCAGAAGGGATTTTCAAAAAAACATCCAAAAAAAGAAAACAAGACCAAAAACATGCTTTTAAGTATTTGTCTATTTCATAATATCACTTTAGATTTAAAAGAGTGATGATTATAACCATAATAATTTTTGGATATTAAAATTTTACACAATTACACTAATTATACTTTACCTGATGTGTAAATTGGGACTGTTTCATTGACAACTGGGAGAAAAAATAAATGGCATTTAGTGATTGTGTGTTATGACAACAACTTTAGCTGAAAACAGCTGCTGTAAATTAATCACATTTCATACATGATCAGTATTTTATGGGTCATTCCAAAAAAAACGCACTTGTCACTAAGTCCATATAGTAAGACCTGATTAACAGGCACATGCTTTATTTTACTGTAACTCAGTTTATGTGCTTATTAAAGACTAAAGTTGTCTCAGAGCACTCCAATCAAATTGAATCTAGCTGCATTTCAATCAAAAGCTACTAAGTTAAATCATATCCAATTAGATACAGTATAATCATGTATTTATCTGTAACCAATCAGATAGAATTCCAGATGACAAAGATTTCTAAGGAAGTCATGCTTAAAATCTGACAACTGTTTGCTCTTTTCCTATTTTTGTTGAACAGTTCATGACTAATTGTTGTAAATTCACTGACAATATAGTAACCTTTACCTTTTGATTTTGGTAAAATGGTGATTTTGGAAGGTCCAGATGACCGAATGGAGGCTTTCATGTTGACACCACTTTAACAAAGAACAGAAAATGTATGAAACACTGTCAATTTAAAATACAATGTAAACCCTGAGATGCAATCTTAGTTAATGCTACTTTTTCTCTATATTTATTCAAGTAAGTTTGGTCATACTTTGTTGTGAGGGAAGTGTGGGATAGTCTGTAATGTTTTTCATTTTCTGAAACATCCTTTTTTCTCAATGGGTTCACCAAGCTCAATAACCATCCGTAGAACAGAGCTAGTCTGTTTATCAGCTTGTTCAGTTTTTGTAGGCTCTGATGCTGCTACCATAACAAGTAAATGATAAGATTACACTTTCCACAACACATGTATTGAAGATGTACAGCCTCCTGTTGCAAACACATAAGGTCTAGCTTGTCTCTAGACTCAGCTCAGGAACTTGAGTTAATGAGCTTGACAAAGTTGTATATGTTTGAGGCACAGACTTTGTTGAAACTGTAATCACATTTTTAAATGAATTTAAAGATTTGTTTGAAGATGTGAATCTGATTTGACGAATTTTATTGCCTTGATCATTTTAATTTCTGAATTTAGTTTTGTGATGCTATTTCTTTAATGTATCAGAGAATAGAGGAGGTTTTACTAGTTCTCTGTGGGTCACACTCTCATACAACACTTAACATCCACCATATGATAAGGTTAGCTGAGGTATATTTAGGACTACAGCCATCCTCTTTTACACATATCTGGTTTGAACTGCTAAACACTGGTAGATGGAAATTAACATGGCCCTCTGTGATGCAATCCCCAAGGTGAATTTAAAGGACATTGTGCCAATATTTCCCTGCGTTGAAAGACGGTGATGAAGTGGAGCCTGCTGCTCATGTATGAAGCGAGATTTTGGAAAGGCCAAATGCAAAGGGGGGATTGCCTTTGTTTTATGATCACAGTGAGAGTGAAGTCCAACAGGTGCCCACCAAGAGGCAACTGAACCCTCTTTTCTTTCTGTCCTCTGGTCACCATCCCCTGTGAGATAGCTAGATATAAAATAAGAACAGGAGAACTTTCCAAACAGGTGGTTGGAAAAGTCTGATAAAGATCTCAGACTGCTTAGACATGAGTTATTTAAATAAGTTGCTAAAGGTCCATTCATTATTTTAGCCAAATCAATGTTTCTATTGATCAGTAGGGAAGAATGATTTGTTCTTCATTGTTGATTCCTATGTTTGTGTTTGTTGAAAATACCTCTAAATATGGATAGGTTTGATTAATAATACATTTACACCCTGATTGTGTTATGATTTGGGGTTGTTTGGTTTTTGATAATTATGGCTTACAGGTAAAGAAAACACAATATTCAATGTTTTAATCTTGCTAATATAACGTTCAGGCTTAAATATTTTAGCTGTTCATGATAAAGTCCAAACTCTTCAAACAAATACTCACAAAAAAGAACAAGGTCTCCTAAAAGAATTAAAAGACCAAGTGAGGAAAACCTCTAATATATTTATTGACAGACTTTTTTATTGTTAATATTGATCAGCCAGTTTGTAAGCTGCAACTTTTGCGAGATATTGCCAACAGCACAGTTAAGAAACATTTTATTTTCATTTGGTAAACAGTAACTATAATGGTGCGTTCACACCAAACGCGATTTCTGCCAATTTTTGGCCTCATTTGTGTGCTTTTGCCCGCTTCACATTCTGCGTGAACTCCGCATTGGCATTCGGCAACAAGCGGCAACACTTCGCCGCGTCATCAAATAGGAGGAGTTTCCATCTGCTGCTTGCTGGTTTCAACTGAACATGGCGGACATGGATTTCACGGATAATCAGGTGTTTTACCTGTGGAGTGCCGAAAAACGCAGCCGACGTCAACGTCCCTGGGTTCACCAGATTCTTCAGGGACGGGAACAGTTCGGAGAGTACCACCACCTACTCCAGGAGCTGCGTCTGGATGACGGTCGATTTCAGCGGTACTTCCGTCTATCCAGGACCCAGTTCGACTATCTGCTGCCCCGCGTTGGGAGACGAATCGGCCTCCGGGACGCCAACTACCGGCGACCGCAGTGAAGCCAGCCCGAAGCCGGACACCGGACACTCAAGCTCCGCGGAGCCAGCGGCATCCAGCCCACGGCTGATCCGAGTCAGGCACCCAGATTTCAGCTAGCTGCTCTCTATTGCTCCCTCTTCTGACGCGCGGTGGTTCACCAAGGACCGTCAATAAGTTTCCGAACCAAACAATCGTGGAAAATCTGAGTGCCTGAATCGGATCAACCGTGAGCTAGATGCCGCTAACTCCGCGGAGCTTGAACATACAACTTCAAACTAACTTCACCGCGGTTTACCGGCACTGTATCCCCGCTGCTGAACGCCTGTCCAAATGTCTTCGGTGAGTAAATAAATCTCAGCTCAGTAAAAAAACAGCCGATTTTTAATGTCCACATCTCCTAAATATAAGATATTTGTGCCTAAACATAACCAGGCCAGGTCCTTTCTGTACTTGTCTCAGTAAAAGTAATTAGTTGAGTCATACAACTCTGGCTTGCCACACACCGCCACTATGATCTGGTCCTCCATCTTCACTGACAACCGCTTCTTCTCCGCTTTGGTCCTTCACCCTACGTCACAGCCACATCCAGTACCTGATTGGTTGACACGACAAGAATTTAGGAAAAAGTTCTGATTTTTCAACTCGCTCTGCTCCCGCTTCGCTCCCGCTTCGCTTGCCACGCCTTCCGCGCCACGCCCTCCGCGTCCTTTGCACCGCGCCGCTCCGCTCCTGAACGCCCCTCTACATAGGGATAACATGTAAATTGGCCGCTCCTTTCGCAGAAATCGCGTTTGGTGTGAGTACAAATCTGTTTTCAAAATATTTCATGAAAAGCTTTCATATTAAAATAACAAATCAAATTATTTATACAACTGTTGAAAATAGGAATTTCTAATCTACTTGACATTAGAATACATTATTATATTGCCAGCTTGGATGCACTGACGTTGTTCCTTTGTATCCATAGTTTTCAGCCCACGTTTTATTTACTGAACTGTGTTGCTTTCTATTACCTTGTAATTTGAGCAACCTCTTGAAAAACATTACAAGTGTGAGCCAAATAAATTGTGTAGGTTATGCATATAGCCACTCAACCTGATTCTATTTATGATCAAAACTGCAGAACATAACTGATAAACAATGAGCTACACCAATTGCATAGCTCTTTCTGGAGATACCAATGCACAGTTCTACAGTGATTCATGTCACGATTACATCATATAGTAGAAAAATTAAACTTGAAAAGAGTTGAGGAAAGACACTAAGTTCTTAGTGTATTTTTATTGAATATTTAACACATTGAAGATAGAGGTCAAACTGTAAAGTAAGTGTTACCAATCACCAATATCTTCCCCGACTACCCAGATCTACAGTATTCTACTTCTTGGATGCTTCTTTAAAGTTCACCACTGGGGCATATGTGGGACAAAACAACATCTATCATATTCTTAATAATGGGAGGTGGTGGGTGGAGGTCATGTGGAAGGTAGTGGGCCTGGCTCATCTCCCAGGCATCCAGCAGTCGGACATTCACTTCTTTGAATATTGCCCTGAGTATCTTATCACGTTGTAAAAAATAAAAATCATCAGTGGTCACTGACTCTTGCACTGTCAGCCTCTTAGGATTAGCAGTCCTGATGACAACCAGTGTATCTGGAGCCCTAGTTAATAGCCGCACCACTGCCCTCCTTATGCTCAGCAGACGTCGAACGTAGACCTCCACAGGAAAAGTGCTGAAGTGTGCCCAAACCCCAATAACTACAACAGTGTTGTTACCTCCAACCACACTGTCCAGTTCGTTGGCAACAAAATGTAACTGACTGACCGGCAACACAGGAGCACGAATAGGAGGACCATGGCAGCGGAATGTCACTAAGATGTTGTTTGTATAATCCAAGGCCATAAATGGTCCAGTTTTTGGGGGATTTTTCAGGTCAAACAACTTGAGATCTGAATGTATAACAGAGAATAGATCAGAAAGAAGTGTGAACCAATTCTCATTGCTGGCAGACATTTCTACTTGGCATCTACCTGGTATTTTTGCAACTAAATATTCAAACCACTGTCTGATGGTGGAGTCTCCATACAGGTGGACCACCTTCCCTTTCAGACACTGGCTCATTGCTGTGCCGTTGTTAAACTGACGAACTGTGGTGCCATCAAGTGCTCGCCATGCACCCTGATAGTAATAACCAGCAGGTCTAGTCCTCACGGCTTCTCCTAGACCTTAAAGATCAGAAGGGATTTTCAAAAAAACATCCAAAAAAAGAAAACAAGACCAAAAACATGCTTTTAAGTATTTGTCTATTTCATAATATCACTTTAGATTTAAAAGAGTGATGATTATAACCATAATAATTTTTGGATATTAAAATTTTACACAATTACACTAATTATACTTTACCTGATGTGTAAATTGGGACTGTTTCATTGACAACTGGGAGAAAAAATAAATGGCATTTAGTGATTGTGTGTTATGACAACAACTTTAGCTGAAAACAGCTGCTGTAAATTAATCACATTTCATACATGATCAGTATTTTATGGGTCATTCCAAAAAAAACGCACTTGTCACTAAGTCCATATAGTAAGACCTGATTAACAGGCACATGCTTTATTTTACTGTAACTCAGTTTATGTGCTTATTAAAGACTAAAGTTGTCTCAGAGCACTCCAATCAAATTGAATCTAGCTGCATTTCAATCAAAAGCTACTAAGTTAAATCATATCCAATTAGATACAGTATAATCATGTATTTATCTGTAACCAATCAGATAGAATTCCAGATGACAAAGATTTCTAAGGAAGTCATGCTTAAAATCTGACAACTGTTTGCTCTTTTCCTATTTTTGTTGAACAGTTCATGACTAATTGTTGTAAATTCACTGACAATATAGTAACCTTTACCTTTTGATTTTGGTAAAATGGTGATTTTGGAAGGTCCAGATGACCGAATGGAGGCTTTCATGTTGACACCACTTTAACAAAGAACAGAAAATGTATGAAACACTGTCAATTTAAAATACAATGTAAACCCTGAGATGCAATCTTAGTTAATGCTACTTTTTCTCTATATTTATTCAAGTAAGTTTGGTCATACTTTGTTGTGAGGGAAGTGTGGGATAGTCTGTAATGTTTTTCATTTTCTGAAACATCCTTTTTTCTCAATGGGTTCACCAAGCTCAATAACCATCCGTAGAACAGAGCTAGTCTGTTTATCAGCTTGTTCAGTTTTTGTAGGCTCTGATGCTGCTACCATAACAAGTAAATGATAAGATTACACTTTCCACAACACATGTATTGAAGATGTACAGCCTCCTGTTGCAAACACATAAGGTCTAGCTTGTCTCTAGACTCAGCTCAGGAACTTGAGTTAATGAGCTTGACAAAGTTGTATATGTTTGAGGCACAGACTTTGTTGAAACTGTAATCACATTTTTAAATGAATTTAAAGATTTGTTTGAAGATGTGAATCTGATTTGACGAATTTTATTGCCTTGATCATTTTAATTTCTGAATTTAGTTTTGTGATGCTATTTCTTTAATGTATCAGAGAATAGAGGAGGTTTTACTAGTTCTCTGTGGGTCACACTCTCATACAACACTTAACATCCACCATATGATAAGGTTAGCTGAGGTATATTTAGGACTACAGCCATCCTCTTTTACACATATCTGGTTTGAACTGCTAAACACTGGTAGATGGAAATTAACATGGCCCTCTGTGATGCAATCCCCAAGGTGAATTTAAAGGACATTGTGCCAATATTTCCCTGCGTTGAAAGACGGTGATGAAGTGGAGCCTGCTGCTCATGTATGAAGCGAGATTTTGGAAAGGCCAAATGCAAAGGGGGGATTGCCTTTGTTTTATGATCACAGTGAGAGTGAAGTCCAACAGGTGCCCACCAAGAGGCAACTGAACCCTCTTTTCTTTCTGTCCTCTGGTCACCATCCCCTGTGAGATAGCTAGATATAAAATAAGAACAGGAGAACTTTCCAAACAGGTGGTTGGAAAAGTCTGATAAAGATCTCAGACTGCTTAGACATGAGTTATTTAAATAAGTTGCTAAAGGTCCATTCATTATTTTAGCCAAATCAATGTTTCTATTGATCAGTAGGGAAGAATGATTTGTTCTTCATTGTTGATTCCTATGTTTGTGTTTGTTGAAAATACCTCTAAATATGGATAGGTTTGATTAATAATACATTTACACCCTGATTGTGTTATGATTTGGGGTTGTTTGGTTTTTGATAATTATGGCTTACAGGTAAAGAAAACACAATATTCAATGTTTTAATCTTGCTAATATAACGTTCAGGCTTAAATATTTTAGCTGTTCATGATAAAGTCCAAACTCTTCAAACAAATACTCACAAAAAAGAACAAGGTCTCCTAAAAGAATTAAAAGACCAAGTGAGGAAAACCTCTAATATATTTATTGACAGACTTTTTTATTGTTAATATTGATCAGCCAGTTTGTAAGCTGCAACTTTTGCGAGATATTGCCAACAGCACAGTTAAGAAGCTATGCGCGCTCCTATGGTTTTGTCAGGCCAGATGCAGCACTGAATGTTTAGATTAATTCAGTTTTTGCTGTTTACTTCAGAGTTTTTGGAGGATGGATGCTAACCCTTCTGACATTTTTCTAAATAATTTTAGCAAGCAGATTCTGTTGTCCTCACAAGCTAAAGTGTACATACAATGTATAGCTTATCTCTCGGCAGGTTTTTAATTGATTACATCGAAGAATTGGCTAACTCTGAATCAGGGTCCACTTGTGTTTTTTGACCTGAATAACATTTTGAACAGCCTTCTAGATGACCAGGTACATGGTTAGTAAACAGCATTCCCTTGGTCACAAGCCCAAGAAAATCACGTGGCAGGTTGAAAACAGATTAGTATGTGTTTTCAAACAGAGAAAGATAGAAGTTTCAATAATCAAGCTTTGATCTTTATCTGATCTAGTGCCTTTACAAATATATTTAATAAAATAATATGTAAAGGTTATTCATTGAATAGAAAGTTTTCTAAAATAGTAAAAAAAAAAATTACGTTTGCCACAACTTTAAATAATCCCAAGACTATTAATTCAAATATACCTTTATTAGTAGTGAGAAACAGAGCTGTGTGAACGCTATTTGGTTGTATAATTTTCCTTTGTGTTATATTGAGGTATTTGGGACATTTCGGATATAGTACTGTACATCATCTAAGTCTGTTGGGGTTTTTCAAAATAATAGTTTGTCGGTGATATCTAAGTACAAGAATTTAGGTGTGGCTCATGCCAAATGAACACTTGGACTGGATATTATTCATTGTCATCAACATGGATTCTTGTTTTAACATAACCTTAAAACAAAAAAATCCTGGAAGATAAAAATATATCAGTTTAATAAAGTAAATTAATCTTTGCTTTTACAATCTGTGAAAAAAAGTCAACTCCCCCAAATTCTCATGGTATAATACGAATAACTCCTCCTAAATGATTTAAAGAAAATTTTTTGGCACAGTATAAAGAAAAGCGAGACAGCTGAGAGAAAACCCAGTATTGAACTTACATTTGAAAGAGCGTGTTGTCCATGGACATTGGTTTTAGTGTGAATCCTCCAAATGAATGGGTGATCCTGTGTTCACACTTGAGTTTTTTTGGCTTGTAGCAGAACCAGGGCTCACCTGTTTGGATGTCAGTGTAGTTGCACAGCTGCTCCGGTGGTGCTTTAAGGCACACATTACAAATGGCAGCTTCAGTAACTGTGCCTGAGCGGAAGATGCTTCGAAAATAAATTCTACCAGGCTGTTCCAGGTTGACTCTTTCTATAACTGTGACTGCCTCACTGGAGTGGATCATGATCACCTTTTTGAAAAGAACAAGAATTCACACAAAATTGTCATGTTAAGCAAGATTTAGATTTAGATTTCCAATACCTGTAAAGTCAAATGTTGTATTTCTGTTCTACAGAACTCATTGCAGGCTAGTTGTCTGCAATGTCTAGTTGTCCCATACAATCTTACTCACCCATAACTTCATAAACCTTCTTTGTGCATTTGTGTGCAGACATATTGGAAAAGCAAACTGTTATTACAAAGCTGGAAGCATGGAAATGTTCAAAATGCTCAAGCTTTAGGAGTTCCTTTTAATTGGAACTAAAGGGCCAAATCCATTTCGTGAAAAAGATCCGACAGCAAAATCCTGTCTCCGCCTAACATTACATTTGACATGATGCAGTCAGGCAAGTGTCTTTCTCCTGGCAACTACTAAACCCTGATCCTACTGGATTGCCAGACAGAGAGGCGTTATTTGTCGCACTACACAACATGTCTCAACTACTCTAGAGTCCAATTAATGCCTTGCATTGCACTTGGAGATGTAACACCTGGAAACCCATTCCATGAAGCTAACATTTTGTGGTTGAGTTGCTATTATTCCAGGTCACTTCCTCTTTGTTATGATTTCACTAGCAGTTGGCTGTGAAATATTTAGTGCCTATTCGACCTTAACAACATCCACTTAAAATTTCTGACCAATTGCACAATAGTTGTTAGACACTGTTGTAGAAAATTCTTTCTAATGCTCTGAACTTCCCTTACCTCTCTCCCCTCTGACCTCTGTGTTTTGTTACCCTAGAGGAGTTGGTCTGTAAAGCCATTATCAGAAGTTGGATGGTTAAAACACATCCTGGAGGGTTGTGTCTTAGGAAGAACAGATGGTCTGCTCATAAATGACTTTGTTACCTCTGACCCGAGGAGGGTCTAGGGCCATAAAGCACAGACTCTTTGAAGTTGAGGTAACACCCACATACTCTTTAAATACTGTGTGTAAATGTTGATCGGGGCTCTACTTCACTTACTAACCTCAGTGACAGGGTCTTCAAACGCTGAATGCCTTTGAATAAAACTTATAAAGACAAAGTCTGGATTTTCTCTTTTAATTAGTTAATTTTCTCTCCCACTTTGATAAGAAAATTCCACTACAACACCGCATGAGAAAAAAAAAAAGTTCTGCCCAAATAATGTGTAAGGAACAAGCTGCCAGAACTCCCAAATCATGTAAAGAAGAAAATGACACTTTTTCTCACTGGTTTGGTGAAGGAAAAAAAATTATCTGACCTTGTAGTGTATGCACAAGCCTTTAGGCTTTTCTATTTCAATTACTCTTTGTTAGACTTGCCTGTTATTGCTTCTCTGCTTCTCCTGATTTCACATGTTTCACATGTTCACATGTTTTATTTCTCACTTAAATTGACAAATATTAGTTGCCTGACTACTCTTTGCATTTGGGTCCTCAGCAACCAGAACTCGAGACCCAAAATATAACATTACTGGCACACTTAACAGGAAAAGGTTTAGTCTTACCTCAACCTCGGCTATTCCTTCCCAGAGTAAAGAGAATACAGCAGTGTAGGAACCATTGTGATGATCAAACACTTTCCCCACCACACCCGCACGAACAGTAGGGTTGTGCAGCCGAGCAAATAGAACGTCTCCACCATACTTCTTGGGGTGACCATTGAAGTCATTAATTTTAATCAAAACCTCCAGTTGATCCCCTACATGCCAACGTCCCCCTCCGTTACAAGGGAGAATGGTGTAGGTGCTGTGAGCTGGATGACTGGTGTCTTTCAGAGAAAACGTAAGTGGTAAAGATGATGTTTCAGGCCAGGTGATGTAGTCTTTTAAAAATCCTAACTCAAGCGTGTCCTCAGGTAACACGGAATGGAAGGAGCAGACACTGGAAAGCATAGGAGGCTCTGTGGGATGTTTCAGAGTTATGGTGGCTGGTGAAGAATCCTCAGTGGTGGGGACTTTCTTCTTTAACTAGAAAAAAGTTTAGAGATTAATAAAATCAACCACGAAAAACATTGTTTCAGTACAAAATACTGATTACTTGGTCAGAAACAAACATCTGCACAAGCCAGTCTGCTAGTTTGAAGACTTAGGGCCCGATCTTCAAAGATCCCTAATATCGGATGCTAATTTGCATGTACTATAAATAACTTGCACGTGCAATAAGTGGGCAGGTCACGTGCGATTTTCAAAGTTCGCGTGTGCAATGGATAACAGGTGCAAAACCGCTGCAAACCGCCCTATTTAAATGAGGAAATTGCTACCAGCTGGAACAAGAGGAGAAGCAAACAGATCCTCTGCTGTGTTGCTAGAAATATGCAGGGATTGTTACGCTGCATCATCATAAATTATCCAGTTGTTGATTTTTTCCTTCTGTTCCGTTCAGCTCTTGCATTTCTGGACTGTTGCAGTTAGTTAACTTTTGTTGTGCTACTCACAGCAGATTTGTCATCTGCCCTGATGAGATTATTTCACTTATCCTGCTCGACATAACTCGCAAGAAATTGGCCAATCAATATTAACAATATAAAAGACAAATATGTCTATTATTTAAGTTGTCTTTCTTGGTCTTTTAATTTCAGAGACCCAACGGGTTCTGTTGTTTTTTTGAGAGTATATGTTTGAAGAGTTTGGAGTTTATCATAAACAGCCAAAGTATTTAAGCCTGAACGTAATATTAGCAACATAAAAATAGATTGTTGTAGGAGTTCGTAATCTGTCTGTTATAGCTGTGCTAATTTTAAACATAATGTCACATAACTACCCTGGAAACAAGTTAAATTGAACATTTATGTACGTAGAAATTACCTATTTTCCAAGATTTTACAAAATTCGCTTTATTTGTTTTACCAATATTTTAACGATATACTATGTGTGTCAGGAGTATGGAATCGGGGGCCCTTTACTAGGGGCCATCTGGTCCCTGTACGAGCGGAGCAGGAGTTTGGTCCGCATTGCCGGCACTAAGTCGGACCTGTTCCCAGTGCATGTTGGACTCCGGCAGGGCTGCCCTTTGTCACCGGTCCTGTCCATAACTTTTATGGACAGGATTTCTAGACGCAGCCAAGGGCCGGAGGGGGTCGGCATCTATACCGGATGCCTCCTGGACGCCTTCCTCGGGAGGTGTTCCAGGCACGTCCCACCGGGAGGAGGCCCAGGGGACGGCCCAGGACACGCTGGAGGGACTATGTCTCTCGGCTGGCCTGGGAACGCCTTGGGCTCCCCCTGGAGGAACTGGAGGAGATGTCTGGAGAGAGGGACGTCTGGGCATCTCTGTTGAGTCTGCTGCCCCCGCGACCCGGTCCCGGATAAGCGGAAGACGACGAGTACGAGTACGAGTACTATGTGTTTGATTATTTAAATTATTTTTTGGTGACACAAAATAATGTTTTATTGCATAAACAAAACCCTCCCCTGGCATATGTTCACATTTAAACAACATAATCAAACTGACCCAGCTCTGACTGTTCTGGAATGACATGAATGTTACTGTCAATGTGTTTTGTTTAGTGATAAGGTTAAAGCACACACTATATTTGTCACCAAATGGAAAAGCTGCCTTAAAACGTTGATTTTTTCACCTTCTAAGAAGTGATTTTAGCATCCAGTTTCCAAATGAAGAATTTAAGAATTTAATCTGCCTTTATAATGTCTTTAGTTCTTTCCAGTTAATTATATTATCAACACAGAGCACAGTGGGTCTTTTGCATGACGTACGATTACAGGTTGTGCGCGCTTGATCAGATATGTGCGCATTTTGCCATGATCAGGATTGTGCGCTTTCAGCAGATGATCACTGACAGTGCCGGTGTCCACCACCGGGTTCTGGGATTGCCGCCGCGACAGGCACCGCAGACCTTACGGCCGCAGCTACGGGTAGCAGCATCGACAATAGATGCGGAGAACATGGTCCACTCGGACTCTATGTCTCCAACATCCCCCGGGATCTGGTCGAAGCTCTCCCGGAGGTGGGATTTGAATACATCCTTGGCCGAGGGCTCTGCCACGCGTTCCCAGCAGACCCTCACTATGCGCTTGGGCCTGCCAAGTCTGTCTGGCTTTCTCCTCCTCCAGCGGATCCAACTCACCACCAGGTGGTGATCAGTGGACAGCTCAGCCCCTCTCTTCACCCGAGTGTCCAAAACATGCGGCCGAAGGTCTGATGATACAACAACAAAGTCGATCATCAACCTCCTGCCTAGGGTGTCCTGGTGCCAAGTGCACTGATGGACACCCTTATGTTTGAACATGGTGTTCGTTATGGACAATCCGTGACTAGCACAGAAGTCCAATAACAAAACACCACTCGGATTCAGATCGGGGAGGTCATTTCTCCCGATGACGCCTCTCCAGGTGTCACTGTTGTTCCCCACGTGGGCGTTGAAGTCCCCCAGCACAATAATGGAGTCCCCGGGAGGGGCACTATCCAGCACCCCCGACAGGGATGCCAAGAAGGCCGGGTACTCTGCACTGCCACTCGGCCCGTAGGCTGAAATGATAGTCAGAGACCTCTCCCCAACCCGAAGGCGCAGGGATACGACCCTCTCATCCACTGGGGTAAACCCCAACACGAGATGGCTGAGCTGGGGGGCAACAAGCAAACCCACACCAGCCCACCGCCTCTCCCCGTGGGCCACTCCAGAGTAGAAGAGAGTCCAACCCCTCTCAAGGAGATGGGTTCCAGAGCCCACGCTGTGCGTGGAGGCGAGCCCGACTATTTCTAGTCGATATCTCTCGACCTCCCACAAAAGCTCAGGCTCCTTCCCCCCCAGCGAAGTAACATTCCACATCCCTAGAGCCAGCCTAAGCATCCGGGGATCGGGCCGCTGAGGTCTCCACCTTCGTCCGCCACCCAATCCTCTTTGCACCGGTCCCTCATGGTTAGCACTGAAAGGGCTCTGTTGAAAGTCACTAATGATATTCTAATGGCCTCAGATAATGAACTTTTCTGTACTTCTGCATTTGATACAGTCGATCACTTTTTTCTCTTTTAGAAAAGCTGGAACATGCTGTAAGGATCAGGGGAACAGCAGTAGGCTAGTTTAAATCTTATTTGTCTGAAAGATTCCAGTTTGTTCATGTAAATGATAAATCATCTTCAAACTCCAGGGTTAATTGTGGAGTACCACGGGGTTCAGTGCTTGGGCCAATTCTTTTTATTATATATATGCTTCCAATAGGTAAAATGATGTTTCCACTGTTATGGTGATGATACACAGCTTTATTAATCCATAAATCCTGATGAATCCAACTAGTTAGATTGCAGTCATGTCTTGAAGACATAAAAACCTGAAGGATTTTCTGCTTCTAAATTCAGATAAGACAGAAGTCGTCATCTCTGGACCAGAGTCTTTAAAAAAGAAACTGCTTAATCAATCAAATTATGTGGATGGCATTAAATTGGTCTCCAGTACTATAGTAAAAATTCTTGGTGTTCTCTTTTGACGAGGACATGTCATATCAATCAGATTTCCAGGATATTCTTCTTTCAGTTCTGAAATATTTCCAAAATTAGAAATATCCTATTCAGGATTGACACTGAAAAACTACTTCATGCATTTGTTACTTCAAGGCTGGACTATTTTAATTCTTTACTAACAGGATGTCAACAAAATGCAGTTAAAAGCCTTCAGCTGATCCAAAATGCTGCAGAAAATGCTCTCTTTTTGATTTTTATCAAAAAGAGAGATCATATTTCTCCTATTTTAGCTTCCCTTTAATGGCTTCCTGTTAAATCCAGAATAGAAATCAAAATTCTCCTTCTCATATATATCAAGCGCTTATTAACCAAGCTTTATTATACATCAGAGACCTGATTGTTTTATATAATCCTACCAGAACACTTTGTTCACAGACTGCAGGTTTACTGGTGGTTCCTAGAGTTTTTAAAAGTAGAATGGGAGGCAGGTCTTTCAGTCATCAGGCTCCTCTCCTGTGGAACCAATTCCCACTTTTAGTCTGTGAGGCAGACACCCTGTTTACTTTTATAGGGGACATATCATGCTTTTAAATCCTTCATTTTCACACTTAAATCATTCCCTTTTAGTCTATATAAAGTGGAACTGCAATGCTTTGGTCTGAACTCCCTGTTATTGTAGCTCCACAGGCTCCTCTTTTACTTGTATTCTGAGGTCTGTCTGAGAACAACTCGTTTGTGTGCTGTCTCTTTAAATGCTACTCAGGCACTTCACACCCCGCATCCCCTCAAGGTCAAGGTCAACCTGTTTGGCCATTTTTGTAAATTGATAACAAGTATCTAGCGCCACAGAAACAAGACAAAAATGGCATAACAATGCCAAACAGTTTATTTAATACTATTCAAAACATGCAGCACGGTTTTGTCCTCAAGAAGCTAAAAGCGAGCACACAGCCCCAACATAAACAGAAGGCACGATGCTACTGCTATCAAAACAATGGCTAGCATGTCTTAGCTACTCACAATAAATTCATGTCTAAAATACAGTATGTTGTAATTTTAGCGTTATTTGCAGCTTGCTGCTTTGTTGTGTCAATTGTTTCCATTGACAGAAGGAGCTGACCCCTTAATCAGATAAAGTCTTTCTTGATTCTGGTGGATGTTGCTGAAGCTCTTGTCCTTGAAATGGGGGAAAATATGAATTTCCCCACTGATGTGGGAAGATTTCTATGAAAAATAAAATTTAACCAGGCACTTCAAAGAGGTTCTGATACTGGGGGATGGTGTGAAGAATTATGTGGGTTAATACACCCAACAAGCAAACCAAACTTATCCACTTTCAGCATTGAGCTTGGACTACAAAATTGCAGCAAGAAATAAATAAGGCGGATATGTGAAATTGATCAGCCAGAAGTCCATGACCTTATTTAGCTGTTACACACCAGTGATGTAACAGTTGGAAAAACGTAACAGATAATAGAGAAAACTGAACGGACTGAAGATATATGACCCAAACAGAATATAAAGATAAACACCTGGAAAGACTAAATTCAACTCTCCTGCACTCCTACTCCTAAGTACACAACAATATGTATTTAAGGGTAAGAATAAGTGGATTTTGCATATGTCCCCATTAAGACTAGTCTTTTAACTTTCCTGTGTGATGAAGCTTAAAAGTTAGACTGGCTTGGGTTATCCTAAGCTATCTTTGTAGTTAAGCTGCTGGAGGTTAATGCCCACTTTCCCTCACTCCTTTACATTCTTCTACCACTCTCCAATTTCGTATTACTTGCTGTTCAGGTTTTAACTTTGTGTTGTCTTTTTCTTTGTCTTCCTTGATGCTACACCTGGCCTGGCTCTGTGTTCACACTTTCCTGGAAGGGGGGCCTCAGCTGAGCTGCCAACAGCTTACTGTTCTCCTTCTACAGATGATACACCTTGTCCTGTCTTTCAGTGTTTACCATGTTTTTTCTATGTCTATATCTATTGTCTATGCTTCTGCTCTCTATCATACTCTAAACGTTAAAACTGGCTTAGAGTTAATCTGCTTAGCCAGTATTCTCTCCTAGATGAAGCCACTATAGAAGCTTCTACTGCCTTTAACGTTTCACTTTTCTTACACATGGAAGGTACTCCTTCAACAGTGCGTCTGTGTTCTTTTGTGTGTGTGCTCTGTTTTCTCAAACCCCCAGCTGGTTGTGGCAGATGGCCGCTTACACTGATCCTGGTTCTGCTGAAGGTTTCTTCCTGTTTAAAAGTAGTTTTCCTTTCCACTGTCGCTACATGCATGCTCGGTATGAAGGATTGCTGCAAAGTTAATGCAAGTGACTGCCACTGTCGCTACATGCTCATCTAGGAGTGAATGCTGAAAGTCACTGACTCGATGCAATCTGCTGGGTTTCCTTAGATGGAAAAGTATTTAGCCAATTTGAATAATAAACTCAATTTGACTGCACTGTTTGATAATGAGGATCCATTGGAATGTACAATGAAATTGAAATACCTGTCATTTTAGTGTGGGAGGTTTCATGGCTAAATTGGACCAGCCTGGTACCCAGTCTTTATTGATTGCACATTGCACCAGTAAGAGCAGAGTGTGAAAGTTCAATTAGCAGGGTAAGAGCACAGTGTTGCTCAAAATATTGAAATGCACACAACATTATGGAAGCTGTCTGAAAGGGATGTTCGAGTGCTAACCCGGATTGTATCCAAAAAACATAAAACCACGGCTGCCCAAATCACGGCAGAATTAAATGTGCTCCTCAACTCTCCTGTTTCCACCAGAACTGTCCGTCGGGAGATCCACAGGGTCAATATACACAGCCGGGCTGCTATAGCCAAACCTTTGGTCACTCATGCCAATGCCAAACGTCGGTTTCAATGGTGCAAGGAGCGCAAATCTTGGGCTGTGGACAATGTGAAACATGTATTGTTCTCTGATGAGTCCACCTTTACTGTTTTTCCCACATCCGGGAGAGTTATGGTGTGGAGAAGCACCAAAGAAGCGTACCACCCAGACTGTTGCATGCCCAGAGTGAAGCATGGGGGTGGATCAGTGATGGTTTGGGCTGCCATATCATGGCATTCCCTTGGCCCAATACTTGTGCTAGATGGGTGCGTCACTGCCAAGGACTACCGAACCATTCTTGAGGACCATGTGCATCCAATGGTTCAAACATTGTATCCTGAAGGCGGTGCCGTGTATCAGGATGACAATGCACCAATACACACAGCAAGACTGGTGAAAGATTGGTTTGATGAACATGAAAGTGAAGTTGAACATCTCCCGTGGCCTGCACAGTCACCAGATCTAAATATTATTGAGCCACTTTGGGGTGTTTTGGAGGAGCGAGTCAGGAAATGTTTTCCTCCACTAGTATCACGTAGTGACCTGGCCACTATCTTGCAAGAAGAATGGCTTAAAATCCCTCTGACCACTGTGCAGGACTTGTATATGTCATTCCCAAGACGAATTGATGCTATATTGGCCGCAAAAGGAGGCCCTACACCATACTAATAAATTATTGTGGTCTAAAACCAGGTGTTTCAGTTTCATTGTCCAACCCCTGTATGTACCTCACTTGGAATTGGTATGATTTGATTGATGTGACTTTGTAAAATGCCTTTACGTGTTAAATAAACTGAATTGTGTTTAAATTAATAAACGTTTTAATAATATTCTACTTTACTGTAAATTTTACCCTTAATGCAATAGTGGTATTTTTCAAATTAAACCTTATTGTCATTCTTGATGTATATTATTCATTAGGCTTAAGGCAACAACTGCATATGAATGGATAATGGTTATATGGATATACTTTTAGTCAGCTCCCTTCAAAGGATTGTGGGAAAAGCTGTATTTTTGACAGCCTACGATTCTCATGCAATTAATGTTTCAAAGATGTCAGATACTCACCTCAGATAATTTGCATGTAATATGATCAGTGAAGTTCACACTATAAAACATGACCCATAAAATAAAAAAAGTCAAGAACAGGAAGATCAAGCCATACTTCAGAGGAAAACGTTTCCTTAATGTCTGGCCTCCCAATGTGATTAATGACTGGTTCTGGCCCTGGGTAAAAAGACGAATAAAAAAGTACAAGTGGTTACCTCAGTGTTCTATAACTTGTTTTATCATCGCACCTTTAATAATATGTGTAAAAGTCTAAAAGATTCAATTATATTAAATGTAATAATCAACACAATATATATGAAATACCCAGCATTGCTTCATCTAAGATCTGGCTCTTAGACAAAAACTCAAAAAGGGGGATGCCTACAATGAAATTCACATTCCTAAGCAGGAAATAGGAAGAAATGGTCTACTTATTAGAGGTGGACACTCTGATCAATTTTTAAAAAAAGTGAAATATCATCTTTATAGGAATTTTTAGGGGTGCCAGTGAATATGGCCCCAGTAAATTTGTCAGAGGAACTTATTTACCATTGTGATATTTCCTTAAGGTTGTATATTTTAGGGTACATTTTTACTTTTTATTATTTCTTGTATATGCCTTTTAAATTAGACAGATCAATGTTTTTCAATTCATCATTTTTGTGCTATTGCATATACATATACAGAAATTACAAATAATTTGATTGCCAGTTTTCTGAATACTTTTATAAAATAAATTCTAACAAAAACAATTTAAATGCAGTTCATGCCATCAACATTTTGATTTTTATTACTGGATGAGAAAACATCTCATCTTCACATGTCATTTCTGTTATGAGGGCAACTTGGTGAATTTGTTTCAAAGGTATGCTGCTGCATCAGATTTTACCAGTTCTGGTTGGAAAAAAAATACTCATTCTGGACAACAGGAATTTTTCTTTTGCAAAGATGTACTCAGGCTTTCCAGCTCAAATGTTTGATAGAAGCAACAAGTTTTTATACCTGATGTTTGTTAAAAAATACATTATTTCAAGAAAAACAAAAGCCAGAAGATTAATAAATGATCTCTTTTGACGGTTGTTGTTTTTCCAAATGCAAGAGGCTAGCAAGGCAACTACATTACAAATAAGAGCTATTATTTTCTCTTCTCTCATATATGACAGATTAGATACACAACCGGTCCAAAAATTTAGATACACTTTCTTACTAACTGCGTCTCTTTATTTTAATGACTATTTACATTGTAGATTCTCACCAAAGGCAATGCAACTATGAATGAACACACATGGAATTATGTAGTAAACAAAAAGTGTGAAATAACTCATTATTACAGTTTAGATTCTTCAAAATAGTCCCCCTTTGCTTTAATTACTGCTTTGCTCTCTTAGGGTTCTCTCCATGAGTTTATTGAGGTGGTCACTTGAAATGGTTTTCCGAAGAGTCTTGAAAGATCTTCCCAGAGGTTCATTGAAAGACGGCCACAGGTTATTACGGTCATCAAAGCACAGGCTGGCTACTTTAAGGAATCTAACATAAAACATATTTAAAATTCTTTTACAATTTTGTTTGTTTGCTACATAAATGTGTTCATTTACAGTTTTTATGCCTTCAGTGAGAATCTACATACATTGCAAATAGTCATAAACATAAAGAAAACCATTGAATTAGAAAGTGTTGCTAAAACTTTTGACCAGTAGTGTAAATCTTTAATATCTTTTAAATCTGAGATGACTGGCTTTGTTTTATAAGTAAAGAGGTATAAAGATGATGATTATGTGATAGGTTAGCCTTTTGCTTTACCTTTGTGTTATTCTCCATAGTCGTCCTTCCTTGTCCTCTGCGTTGCTCTCTTTAAACTAACCAGTTTACACTTGTTTTTTCATGAAATCACTCCCACTCCTGTGCAACTGTGAATGCATTCATGCATGCTTTGAGACTGAGTTGCTGTAAGTTGAATACTTTCATTTATGTCACATAACAATGTTGTCCACCTGACTTGTCTAGCAAGATATTTACAAAGATTCTATTCATTCCAGCTCATGTGAAGAGTGGAAAGGTTGTGGTGTTGTGGCGTTCGTAATTCTCTTCACAATGGTACACATCCACATTTCATACAAGAAAACATAACAAGATCTTACCATGACTACATTTCACAAATTGTAACAATAACTAACCGGGCTAAAGATCATGTTTATCACAGAGAAAAACCTAAATGTAGTTATAACTATATAGTTTTGAATTATAGCAATGACAAGTCTTGTCTTTGCAGCGTGCTGCTGCATACGAAGTTATACACTCAACCAACTTGTCTCCTGTGGCTCAACAACCTGACATTCACAACCTGGTTTCGCCACATACTTTGAAGTGGGTCCCCTTATATGGACTGGAAGCTTGACGGCCAAGACATTTTTCCCAGGCCACAAGATTATTTTCTTAGAAAATGACTTCTCAATGTTTTATTTGGTTGAATTAAAAAATATATATATATGCCCAAAATTATTACAATTAAAAGTATAGCAGCAATCGAGAAGCTATCTGATTTATTTTGGAGGGATGTTTCAACTTGACTTACATAAAATCTTTCAAGTTCAGGTTCATTTGATTTTAGTTTTTATGTCAGTTATTCAGTTCAAAAGGTGAAACCCAAGCTTTACATAGTTTCATTACTTTGATTTTATCTTCCTTTAGTATATCATGACTACGTTGTGTATTTTGTGTGGCTTTGTACAGTTGAGAGTAACTTTACATTCTTTTGGAAGCTAATAAACATAAGATCACTGGTTTTGCCTCAATGATCAATGGTGTTTACTCCCACTTTAACAGTGAGGAGCACACAAAACTAAATTTCTGATGTTAAACCAGTGCAAACCTTCTCACAATGCTGAGCAAGACAGAAACATCAAGTATGAACCAGGTTTAAACCAAGTGTTCACCTTTACTGATTTGATTTTGAAGTGCACCGGATCAATTGCCTTAAGCCCATCAGTAATCTGCTGCTTGTCCACCCTCATCTACTTTCTCCCTAGCCACGGAATCAGAGCTTCCACAGAGCTCTGTCATCACCTCTGCCAGACCAAAACAATCTCCATTGTAGGTTTGACAGGGTTCCTCCTCTGTCAAATTTACTCCAATGAAACAAATAAGCCCAACACTTCAAATATTTGTCCTTTATCCACTAACTAGAACTGCTCTAACTGCTCTTTTCATTCATCCTTACATCTGTATGAGTCTTAGTTTTTCCACAAACTTTGGATCTTAAACAAAAGCATGTCAAAAAGGATTTGAGAAAAAGAGCTTCATACTAGCAGTGAAACATAGAGCTGTAAGTGTCATGGTGTTTTTTTTTTTTTTCCTCAGCTAGAAAGGACGTGTAATTTTTTTAATGAGTTCAATGAGGTTATGATTTTGTGTTTACCTGTAATTAATTCACCTTCTTTTCCAGACATGATAAAAAATAAGATTAGACATTAGACATTACCAAAATGCAATCAGTCGCTTGGGCTCATCATACTGAAAACAGATCTTTTTTAATTAAGGCTCGGAGATCAGCACTTACAAGGTCGTTGGAAATTCACAGAAGAGATATACAAGAAGCATAATCCAAAGAGCCCGAGGGAAACGTGACAAACATGGCATGCATGAAATGAGGAACCAGCTGAGAATAATTAGAACAACCAGGTATATAAGCAAGGAGAGCAGGAGAGTGAACCAATGAGAGGAAGCTAAGGTAATCAGAGGAAAAGTGGAAACAGGTCTGGGAACAGGCTGAGGAGATTGAGGGAATGGATGGCTGCTATGGCTACTAATGCTGGGAAACACAGGGACACAAGAGAGAGAGAAACTATAAATAAACAAAAACACCCAATTGGGAGGGAACTATAGAGTCCATGAAGCTAATATAACACAAAGGCAGATCAAAGTCCAAACTTGGGAAAGTCCAGGATGCTGGCGACGAAGGAGCTGGCGATCTGGGAGGCCGGCGGCGACTAAGCAGGTGTCTGGGAGGCCGGCGGCAGCTGTTTAAGGACCCTCGGAGCAACGGTCTGGTGGTCTGCTGTGGAGGACTCTCGGAGCAGGCGGTCTGGGGGCTGGCGCCTTAACCAGGATGACCCACGAAGATGTTTGTTGGGAGGCTGGCGTCTGGGAGGACGGCTGAGGCGAGTAGAAGACCCTCGGGAGGGCAGACGGTTTGGAGGTAGGCCGAGCTTGATCTCAGGACTCGGCTGAAACTCTGGTGGCTTGGAGTCAGGCTTGGAGTCAGCCTGAGAGTCTGAAGACTTGAAGTCGGGTTGAGAGTCAGTTGTCATCTTATGAAACTTGGAGTCTGAAGGCTGAAAGTCTGAAGGCATATATGGTCTTTATTCTCTGGGTTTGGTACTCAAACTCCGGGACGGATGTGTCGAGGACTGAGGCTTCGTATATGGTTTGCATGCTCTAGCCCTATACCATCCACTGTGCCCCAAGATCCTTTCTAATTTTTATTTCTACATTTGAACCCTTTTTGATTTCTGTATTCTATGTTAAATTATTTGAATTTTCTACAGTGATTAAAACGTTTAATCCAGTTGAGTATTTGAAGCAACTGTGCTCCCATTGTGAATAGTCAACATTTATTGGTATCAAGAGTGTGCCATTTACAGTGTTATGCTGTGTCGCCTACTTGTTTTATTTCTGTTTTTATATCTAAGAAACAACTGACCATCTGGAGAAGAAACGTCAATGCTATCTTTATTACTAGCTAATTTATAGAAAAAGTAGGTTATGCCATCAGTTTCACTTTCAGTTTTAAGCATAGAACATGACCAAGTATGTAAAAAGCATAGGGTACTATGTTATTAATTTTATGATGGGTTCATTGGCGCCATATTTGAGCAGCAGTTGACTCAGTTTTGTAGTGGTCACTCACAGACATGGTATACAAAGTGTGTGCAAGATTCAGTTTTCAAATTGAGTAAAATTGAAAAAGTGTATTACCTCAACCTGTGCTCTTCCTTCCCAGAGTAAAGAGAATACAGCAGTGTAGGAACCATTGCCATGATCCAATACATGCCCCGCCACACCTGCATAAAGACTAGGGTTGTGCAGCCGAGCAAGTAGGAAATCTCCACCAGACTTCTTGGGATGACCATGGAAGTCATACATTTTTATCAAAACTTCCAACGTCCCCCTCTGTTTGGTGGGAGAATGGTGAAGGTGCTGTGAGCCGGATCACTGGTGTTATTCAGCGAGATGTGAGACATTAAAGAAAGCGTTTCAGGCCATGCAATTGAGTCTTTTAGTAGCCTTGCCAGGTAAGCCTCCTTTGGTGATAGTGAATAGAAGGAGCAGCTGCGTTTAGCGACACTGTTGGAGAGATTTACCTGAAAAAACAGTCATACGAATTATGTGACATGGTTACACGGATTTTAAATACAAGAAATTAGTTTTTGTGGGATGATGATTCCCACTGTTAGGTTAACCTTTTAGCTGCAGATTCTCATTGTGTTATCTTTTTTGAGGCTTGTCATGGACAATATCCAGTACAAGAATGAAAAAAATATGTCTTTGGCAGTTTATCAAGAGCAATAGTGGGTTTGACATTTTTATTTTCTTAATTTTGTTTAATGGTTTTTTTTTTGTTATTAGAACGGAATTATGTGTCTACCACTATGTAATATTAGATTTGTTGGAGTTTGTCAGTCATTGATGGGAGCAAGCCACTTTAAATGTATTTAACTGCCTCTTATTACATTTCCACAAAATGGTTTTCCTTACACTATATTGCTAAAAAGTATTTGCTCACATATCCACAATGGAAGCAAATTGTTACCATATTTCAAATGAAAAAGCATTTTCAGAAATGCTTTTTCATTTTAAGAATGTGGCTGCATTGTTTGACTCATAAATGAAATTAATAATCAATAATCCTATTTGCATTTTAATTTTCTTCTTCAAGAATGTTCATTCTTTCACTTAATTAAAATGAAAAAGAAAAAGACATTTGAGATTTATTTTTCAAAATGTACCCCAGCAAATAGATACCAAAATTCAATCTGAAATGTAAAATTTGAAAATAAAAAAGGATTTCAAAATGCTTTTTCATTTTAAGAATGTAGCTGCATTATTTAACCCATAAATAAAATTTGTAATCAATCATCCTATTTGCATTTGCATTTTCTTCTTCACGACTGCACATTTTATGCCATAATCAAAAAGAAAAAAAAGCAGACATTGCTTTTTTGTTTTCGTGGTCTGCCCGCAAAGTACTGCCCAGAACTCGTAAACGAAAAAGCATTCCGAGCGGCAGGTGCAGCAGAGTGACGTCAGCAGCCGCTCTTCCTCAGCTCCCTGCAGACCGAGCTACCCATCTTGTTCGGTAGGGGGCGCTGTGCACGTCTGCATTGCATTACATTGCAAACGTGCCGAGAAATTGATTGAATTGCAGCAGGGCCGAGCTCAATTTGTGGCAGTGGCAGGCAAAACTGGCAGTTCCGGTCACCGAAGCTGCCAACGGAACTGCCACATCCTGCCGCAGGGTGGCAGGGGATTCCGCGAGGATGCCAGAAGGTGCCAGACCGGCCGTAAAAGCTTGCCAATGCGGTTGCCGCTGTTTTTGTGGAAGCTAATGCTGATTATCAGCAAATGGGATGTAATTGTTGTTATAACCTGTTACCTTTACATAATAATTTCATTATTGATTATTATTTAATAAACAGCTTTAGACCCATAACATAAGGTGATTGTATTTACTTGACATGGAAAATAAATAGCACTATGTGTATGTGTGACGTGTTGAAAGGATGACGAAGATTTATTGCACAAACAGCCGGTTTATTATAGAGCACGAGTGGCTGTTCTGAATTGTCACTCACAGAAAATTATAAATAAATGCTTAAAAACACGCTGGATGTCCCAGGCCATAAGGCTGCCACGAGGTTGCCACAGCCTGCCACCGGAACTACCAGGTCTTGCTCTCATTGTTATGTGTTTGTCTGATCCTAGGTTAAAATGTACAAGCAGAAAAGAGCAAATAGATTATTTGCGATCAAAGGAACATAAAGACGATTTAGTCTAATTGACCTTTGTTATTTGCTATTTCAACATAAAAACAAATCAAATGTATGAGAATAATCTTTATCTGCTATTAAATGTTATCAGATGATGATTTGTATTTATTTATTTCCATGATTAAACCTTCTTTTTATTACAGCCTAAAGTTTGGTTAAAAATCTTAAAGTTTTATATATTGTAGTGCAAACTCCAAGCACAAGAGGGGTAGCTGCCCCTTTCTTCATCTTTTAAATAAGAAAGGGGCTGTTGTGTAAATTCCTTATTGGATGATATCCATTTTTCAACCTGAAAGAAATTTGAATGGTTTTCTTGTTTTCATTGGATGTGTTGTAGTGAGTTTGACCTGTAACAAATTAGAGTCCTGGCAGTTTTGAGTTACCTATTAAGTTAACTCCTTAGTTTGGTATAACTTAACAAACAGGAAAACTGTAAATTATTCATTATTTATGTAATCCATAAAAAGCCATAAAAGTTATGCAACATTTATGACACAGGTAAGCCCAGATTTTCAAAACTAGAGGCTAACAAATTTCCCCCAGTGGGCCCACCACTCCCCCAGTGGGCCCACCACCTGCAGGGGGAACCGTGAGGGACCAGTGCAAAGAGGATTGGGTGGCGGACGAAGGTGGAGACCTCAACGGCCCGATCCCCGGATGCTTAGGCTGGCTCTAGGGACGTGGAATGTCACCTCGCTGGGGGGGAAGGAGCCTGAGCTTGTGCGGGAGGTCGAGAGATATCGACTAGAAATAGTCGGGCTCGCCTCCACGCACAGCGTGGGCTCTGGAACCCATCTCCTTGAGAGGGGTTGGACTCTCTTCTACTCTGGAGTGGCCCACGGGGAGAGGCGGCGGGCTGCTGTGGGTTTGCTTGTTGCCCCCCAGCTCAGCCGTCTCGTGTTGGGGTTTACCCCAGTGGATGAGAGGGTTGTATCCCTGCGCCTTCGGGTTGGGGAGAGGTCTCTGACTATCATTTCAGCCTACGGGCCGAGTGGTAGTGCAGAGTACCCTGCCTTCTTGGCGTCCCTGTCGGGGGTGCTGGATAGTGCCCCTCCCGGGGACTCCATTATTCTGCTGGGGGACTTCAACGCCCACGTGGGGAACGACAGTGACACCTGGAGAGGCGTGATCGGGAGGAATGGCCTCCCCGATCTGAATCCGAGTGGTGTTTTGTTATTGGACTTCTGTGCTAGTCACGGATTGTCCATAACGAACACCATGTTCAAACATAAGGGTGTCCATCAGTGCACTTGGCACCAGGACACCCTAGGCAGGAGGTCGATGATCGACTTTGTTGTCGTATCATCAGACCTTCGGCCGCATGTTTTGGACACTCGGGTGAAGAGAGGGGCTGAGCTGTCCACTGATCATCACCTGGTGGTGAGTTGGATCCGCTGGAGGAGGAGAAAGCCGGACAGACTCGGCAGGCCCAAGCGCATAGTGAGGGTCTGCTGGGAACGCCTGGCGGAGTCCTCGGCCAGGGATGTTTTCAACTCCCACCTCCGGGAGAGCTTCGACCAGATCCCGGGGGATGTTGGAGACATAGAGTCCGAGTGGACCATGTTCTCTGCATCTATTGTCGATGCTGCTGCCCATAGCTGCGGCCGTAAGGTCTGCGGTGCCTGTCGTGGCGGCAATCCCAGAACCCGGTGGTGGACACCGGCAGTAAGGGATGCTGTTAAGCTGAAGAAGGAGTCCTATCGGCTGTGGTTGGCTTGTGGGACTCCTGAGGCGGCTGACGGGTACCGTGAGGCCAAGCGTGCTGCGGCCCGGGCTGTGGCAGAGGCAAAAACGCGGGCCTGGGAAGAGTTCGGTGAGGCCATGGAGAAGGACTACCGGTTGGCCTCGAAGCGATTCTGGCAAACCGTCCGGCGCCTCAGGAGGGGGAAGCAGTGCTTTGCCAACACTGTTTATAGTGGGGGCGGGAGACTGAGTACCTCAAGTGTCTGGATGTTGTAGGGCTGTCATGGTTGACACGCCTCTTCAACATTGCGTGGCGGTCGGGGACAGTGCCTCTGGACTGGCAGACTGGGGTGGTGGTCCCCCTTTATAAGAAGGGGGACCGGAGGGTGTGTTCCAACTACAGGGGGATCACACTCCTCAGCCTCCCTGGTAAGGCCTATGCCAGGGTATTGGAGAGGAGAGTCCGACCGATAGTCGAACCTCGGCTTCAGGAGGAACAGTGTGGTTTTCGTCCCAGCCGTGGAACACTGGACCAGCTCTATACCCTCTACAGGGTGCTCGAGGGTTCATGGGAGTTTGCCCAACCGGTTCAGATGTGTTTTGTGGACCTGGAGAAGGCATTCGACTGTGTCTCTCGTGATGCCCTGTGGGGGGTGCTCCAGGAGTATGGAATCGGGGGCCCTTTATTAGGGGCCATCCGGTCCCTGTATGAGCGGAGCAGGAGTTTGGTCCGCATTGCCGGCACTAAGTCGGACCTGTTCCCAGTGCATGTTGGACTCCGGCAGGGCTGCCCTTTGTCGCCGGTCCTGTTCATAACTTTTATGGACAGGATTTCTAGACGCAGCCAAGGGCCGGAGGGGGTCTGGTTTGGGGACCAGTGGATTTCGTCTCTTCTTTTTGCGGATGACGTGGTCCTGCTGGCCCCCTCTAGCCAAGACCTACAGCATGCGCTGTGGCGGTTCGCAGCCGAGTGTGAAGCGGCTGGGATGAGGATCAGCTCCTCCAAGTCCGAGGCCATGGTACTCGACCGGAAAAGGGTGGCTTGTCCTCTTCAGGTTGGAGGGGAGTTCCTGCCTCAAGTGGAGGAGTTTAAGTATCTCGGGGTCTTGTTCACGAGTGAGGGAAGAATGGAGCGGGAGATCGACAGACGGATCAGTGCAGCTGCCACAGTAATGGGGGCGCTGTGCCGGTCCATTGTGGTGAAGAGAGAGCTGAGCCGAAAAGCAAAGCTCTCAATTTACTGGTCGGTCTACGTTCCTACCCTCACCTATGGCCATGAACTTTGGGTCATGACCGAAAGAACGAGATCACGGATACAAGCGGCTGAAATGAGCTTCCTCCGTAGGGTGGCCGGGCACTCCCTTAGAGATAGGGTGAGGAGCTCGGCCATCCGGGAGGAGCTCGGAGTAGAGCCGCTGCTCCTCCACATTGAGAGGAGCCAGTTGAGGTGGCTCGGGCATCTATACCGGATGCCTCCTGGACGCCTTCCTCGGGAGGTGTTCCAGGCACGTCCCACCGGGAGGAGGCCCAGGGGACGGCCCAGGACACGCTGGAGGGACTATGTCTCTTGGCTGGCCTGGGAACGCCTTGGGCTCCCCCTGGAGGAGTTGGAGGAGGTGTCTGGAGAGAGGGACGTCTGGGCGTCTCTGCTGAGTCTGCTGCCCCCGCGACCCGGTCCTGGATAAGCGGAAGACGACGAACGAACGAACGAACGAACGAGGCTAACAAATGGCAATTGTTTGAGAAATATTGCATGTCTGTTACAAAACTTTAGCTGGATGTAGCAAAAGTCAGATTAGGCTGACCCTTTAGGACATATAACACAAATGTCCTCACAAAAAGGTACATCTTTTATTTTCCTCCAATGTCCCTTGCAGAGCTGAGTAATTATGTGAATTGACTTATTATTTAAAAAACCTTACCTGTCTTGTGGCAAGTTAGGTTTATATAAGGTTATTGTTACACAGATTAGGGCAACAAGATACTTCGGTGTAAAAAAAGCATTGATGTTCATATAAATTGGGATCTTGCTGATTTAAAGACCCTTGGGAAGTGTGAATTTCGCTTTTGCATAAACCTGGTATGACATTTTTAGGAGTTGTTTGAAATTATATAAATCTGTTATTGTCTTGGTTTCTAGCTTCAGCTTATCTTTATTTACAGTGGCTTGTAAAAGTATTCATACCCCTTCAACTTTTCCACATATTGTCACATTACAACCACAAACAACAATATATTTTATTGAAATTTTGAGTGAATTGGTATACAATTGTGAAGTTTTTTACAAATAAAAAACTGAAAAGGGTATGTTTTAAAACATTCCACTGTAGCTGTGGCTTTATGTATAGGGTCGTTGTCCTGCTAGAAGGTGAACCTCCGCCCTAATCTCAAGTCTTTTGTAGAGTCCAACAGGTTTTCTTACGAGAATGCCCTGTATTTGGCTCCATCCATCTTCCCATCACCTCAGACAACCTTCCCTGTCCCTGCTGAAGAGAAGCATCCCCCGGAGCATGATGCTGCCACCACCATATTTGACAGTGGGGATGGTGTGTTCAGAGTGATGTGCAGTGTTAGTTCTCCGCCACATGTAGCATTTGGCACTTTGGCCAAAATGTTCAATTGTGGTCTCGTCTGACCAAAGCACCTTCTTCCACATGTTTGCTGTGTCCCCAACATGGCTTCTGGCAAACTGCAAACGGGACTTCTTATGGTTCTCTTTTAACAATGGCTTTCTTCTTGCCACTCTTCCATAAAGACAACATTTGTGCAGTGTACAACTAATAGTTGTCCTGTGGACAGATTCCCCCACCTGAGCTGTGGATCTCCGCAGTTCATCCAGAGTCACCATGGGCCTCTGGCTGCATCTCTGATCAGTGCTCTCCTTGTTCGGCCTGTAAGTTTAGGTGGACAGCCTTGTCTTGGTAGGTTTCCAGTTGTGCCATAACCTTTCCGTTTCCAGATGATGGATTGAACAGTGCTCCGTGAGATGCTCAAAGCTTGAGAAATCTTTTTATAGCCTAAGCCTGCTTTAAACTTCTACACAACTCTATCCTTGACCAGTCTGGTGACTTCATGATGCTGTTTGCTCCACAATATTCTCTTAACCACCCTCTGAGGTCATCACAGAGCAGCTGTATTTACTGAGATTAGATTACACACAGGTGGACTCTATTTAATCATTAGCAATCATCAGGCAACTTCTGAAGGCAATTGGTTGCACTCAGAGCAAAGGGGGCTGAATAATTTTGCTTTTACAAGCCACTGTATACAAGATGATGACACAAAGATGGATTGTATCTTCTGCAGGTAAGATATTGACTGCATCATTTTGTTTTTTTATATGGTGCTTAGTTTCACTACCCACACTAAGGCTTGATTACAGTATGACTTTTAGTATCAAGAAATTACTTAAACAGAACTTGTCTGACAACATGAAACAAGCTAAAAGATCCCAAAAAGCAATACATCCTGCCCTGATACAAAGATCTATAAGATCGGGAGAAACAAAGTCTTTGGCAGCTATCGGGGTGGAAAGGGTTACGAATTAATTTCAAATACAATGAGAGCCATTTTCGATAAATAGTGAAACAGTTGGAAACATGGAATGGCGGGGAATTTTGCCAGTAGTGGTTGGTCTACCAAAATTACTCCAAGAGCTCATTGAAAAGTCCCCCAGAGAGTTCACAAAAGACCTCAGATGAAAATTTAAACAGTTTAGGATGAGCTGACCTGCTTTATTTTGTGCAACCTGCAGTTTATTTAAATTTGTTTCCGTTGCAGCTGACCAAATAATTGAACAATAATCTAGGTGGCACAAAACAACCAATTCAACTAAAGTTTTCCTCCTTTTATATGGTATACATTTTCTGCAATGCCTAACCACTACCATACATTTTCCTATTTTATTTAATATCTGTTTAATTTGAGGGTTCCGGGTTAGCAGACAATCCACAGTTACACCCAGCAACCTAGCCTCTGAGACTTGTTCAATAATTGTGCCTCCTATAGACAGATTCAAAACAGCAGAATCTTTTTTTAAAATAAGATGATCCAATTGGCATACATTTAGTCTTCTCAGCGTTAATCACCAACTTATTCTCATTAATCCAATACTTTACTAATTTTAACACCTCATTTAAAATTGTATTTAATTCCACAAAATTGTGATCGGAAACATACTTACTTGAATCATCTGCATATAACAATCCTGGCATGCTTTAAAATAAAGGGCAAATCATTTGTAAAAATAGAAAATAACACTGGTCCAAGCAACTCTCTCCACTCCACAGAACGTAGGCTTTATCGCAGAATAAGTACCATTGAACAGTACAATTAACTCGATTTGTTAAATAACTTTCAATCCATTCAACTGCAGAGTTTTCAAAGCCATACTGCTTTAGTTTTCCAACAGCAAATCATGATCAAGTACATCAAAGGCTGCACTCAGATCTTTATACGTTGAGCTATTCTTGTTAGTTTTCTTTGTCAAAGTATTCCCAGTATGTTCGTTTAGTTTCAGTTATGTTTTTGCTTTCGTTTTCTTCCACTGCTTCTTTAATCAGTGTCATTTATTTCACCTGCTTCGTGAATATCAGTCTAATTGCTTTTACCATGCCGTGCTCTGTATATATACTATTCTGTTCTATTTATTCCTCGCTGTAGAATACTATTTTTGCTCATGCCTTTGCTCAAGTCCACGCCCATGTTTTTTCCTATGCTCCATGCTTTGTTCTCCTCATGCCAAGCTGGACGGTTTTGTTTTTCTATTAAATCTTTTCAACTTACGATGATAGTTCTACCTGCCTGTGTGTCTGTATTTGGGTCCTCTCCAAGAGCCTTTCTTGACACTAACTGAACTTTTTTAAACATTATGTTTAAGAAGGAAAAACGTTTTTACCTGAAGGTGGTGAGGAAAAGGTGCTGTGTCAGGAAGGGGGGCACAACCCTTTTCTAGCCAGATAAAAACTCCATAAACTACATCGAAAAGATCAAAGGTTTTGTTTTCAATCTGTTTCCCAGGAGGAGTGGTAGTCTGGCAGGGACAAGTCTTTTTTTCTGCAGTCAGTTTGTGTAACCTTTCTTGTCTGCATGTGTTCCATGTGCCTCCTCCTGCTGGGCTGGTCTGTCTGCATTCCTTTAAAAAGTCTCCCAGTCAACTGTCAAATCAAGGCAAGTTTATTTGTATAGCACATCTAGCATCTCAGCAACATTTTAAAGTGCTTTACATGATAATAAAAAATTACATTGCAGTGGCGTAATAAAGGCGAGTAAATAGAATTTGGACTACAGACCAAAATTAATGATGTTTCAATTAATACTTTAAATAGAATAATCAAAAGCAACTCTAATCAAATGGTTTTAAAAAATTTATTTAAAAGAACTTAGGAATTCAGCATTTTTGCATTTTTCTGGAATTTTGTTCCAGATCAGTGGAGCATAAAAACAGAATGTTGCTTTGGTTTTGGTTGTAAGGAGGATGAGTAGACCTGACCCAGCAGACCCGAGTGGTCTGGAAGGTTGATACGGCAAAAAATCTTTACTGTATTTTGGTGCTAACCCATTCAGTGATTTTTAAACTAACAAAAGTATTTCAAAGTCTATTCTCTGAGAAACAAGGAGCTAGTGTAAGGACTTTAGAACTGTGGTGATGTGCTTTATTTTCTTACTTTTAGTGAGGACGTGGGCATCAGTGTTCTGGATCAACTGCAGCTGTCTGATTGACTTTTTAGGCAGACCTGTGTAGATACTGTTGCACTAATCAATTCGACTAAAAATGAACGCATGAATTAGTTTTTCAAGATCCTGCTAGGACATTAGTCCTTTAATCCTGGAAATGTTCTTCAGGTCATAGAAGGTCGATTTAGTGACTGTCATTATGTTCCTCTTAAGGTTCAGGTCTGAGTCCATACCTACACACAAACTAAAGGTCCTTAAGACTAGAGTTTCATAGCTTATTGATGTGTTCCCTGAAGTCATGGCTCATTGATGTGTTTTCTGAAAGACAAAGTAACCCACAATCCAATCCCAAATTAGAAAATCTGAATTAGGAAACACAAAAAACTGACGCAAAACATTGTATGTGCAGCTTGAGGTGAACAGCTAAACACACCAAAGCCAAAAAAACTGGTGTGGGGCTCGAGCATGTATTGCCTGTAAATGTAGAGTAATATAAAGGATGACTGCAGGTGCTGACTTATTATCCAACAGATCTGGACTATTTCCCATGAGCTCAAGGTGCTTCCTCAAGGTGAAGAGTTTTCCCTGGCAGTATACCAACTAAGCTGAGGGCTAGATATTTTACACTGCTTTCTTGTGAGCCGGTCTTTTCTTATTTTACTTTTTGCCATTTAACCATGGAACTTCGAAAGGGGGTTGCAATACAACATTTGGTTTCTCTTAGAAGGGGAAATTGCTCTTCCAAATTTCACATTATTGCTTTCCCTGTCTTGCCTGACCCTCTTAGGATGTCTCTCGCCTCTGGATTGCAACCTTGTTTCTGCCTCTCGACCAAAGCCTCCTGCCTCGCCCCTGGATTTGTCTGCCTGAGTCTGCCTGCCTGGTTTCACCCAGTTATTGCCCCCACCTGACCACTGAGTCTTGGATCTCCGAGTTGGCAATCCGACTTCTGGCTGCGGCGTGTTCTGCACCGACCCCCCCGGTCCGGAGATCGCCAGGACCGCACCCTGCAAAGGAGCCTATTCAGATTCCTCCATCCTACACGGACTCTGTTCAGTGATCCCGGCTCCCCGGCTGGTGGAGTCCTGAGTATCTGTGCGCTGCTCCTGAATAAATCTTTTAACTTTTATTCTGTTTCTGGCTGAAATTCTGGGTCCTCCGTCCTGAACCTTACAGTTTTGCTAGCCTGACCATGTCTGTTTTTGCCGTCACCCTCTGTAGTAAGTTTTTGTTAATAACATTTTTTCATTTACCGTCATGCTGTCTGCTCTTCTGCATTCCGGGGTCCTCCGCTACACAAACCCTGACAATTCTGTTGATTGTAGTTTGCTTACGCAATACTGTTTGTTACAGGAACTGGACCTTTTGACAAGTATTCCTCTTCTTTTCTAGGGTGAAATTTCGGGTCCTCTGTCCTGAACCTCACAGAGAAAATCTGGCCATAATGGACCCCTCGCCAGCACAGCAGTGGCGCGCCTGCGTGGATAACTCCATCACTCGTCTTGATTCTGGAATGAGTGAGATTATCACCATGTTGCGATCCATGTCCCCTGTTTCTACTCAGGCACCTTTACAGCCAGCTCCACCCAGCCCTCCTGCTGTACCTGTCATGGTGAAAGAACCCTGGAATTATTCAAGGGGGATTCCGACCAGTGTCAGGCTTTCCTTACTCAGTGTGAGATACATTTTGAATTACAGCTGTCCTCTTTCCCCACTGAGCGCTCTAAATTGACGTTTGTCATCTCCTTTTTAGTTGGCAAAGCCAAACAGTGGGGCACAGCTGAGTGGCAGAATGGCGCTTCCTATTCAGCCTTTTCTAAGGAGCTCATCAGAGTTTTTGATCTGGTCCTCCCAAGTCGGGAGGCCGCCAGGGGGTTGTTGTCCTTGAGGCAGTGAGATAAGAGTGTGACGGCTTACATTATCGATTTTCATCTGCTGGCTGCTGACAGTGGCTGGAATGAGGAAGCTTTAATGGATGCCTGTATGCAAGGATTAAATGATAGGGTTAAGGATGAACTGGCTACTCGAGAATATCCCTCCACCCTTATTGAATTGGAGAACCTGGCGTCTAGAATTGACCTCAGACTCAGTGAGAGAGGGAGGGAGAGGCGTCAGGGGGGGCTCAGTCCTCTTCAGCTTGGAGCTCTGGGTGGCACCCAGAGCCTCTGATCTCTCCTCCCCAGGTCTTAAAACCTGAACCTATGCAAATAGGGAGGACCAAAATCTCGGTAGAGGAACGTTCACGTCGTCGTCAGCTGAACCTGTGCTTTTACTGCGGGGGCCTAGGTCACACAGTCACTAAGTGTCCATTAAAAGGGCCGGCTCAGTAGAGGTGAGGGGGACTCTACTGAGCCGTAGTCTGCTGTCTGTCTCCTCATGATCTTTTCCTGCTAACATCCTAGTCTCCTCTGTTTCTCACCAGGTGTCCATTTTTATTGATTCTGGAGCGGACACAGAATTCATGGACGAGGCTTTTGCCAAGACTCTTGGAATTGAACTTTTTCCTACACCCGACACCCATAACATCCTGGCTCTGGACGGACATCACCTCTCCAGCTCCCATCTGAGAACTGATAAGATTGGTCTGGTCCTTGGTGGAAATCATCAGGAGGAGATTTCCTTTCTCATTATCAGTTCACCTCAGTTACCCATTGTTCTGGGAGCTTCGTGGCTTAAGAGACATAACCCTCACAGTGACTGGCAGGCCCAAGAAATTTTGGGTTGGTCTAGGGCCTGTTCAGCTTCCTGTTTGTCCTCCGCCAGAATTTTGTCCGTCCCTGATAACGCCATAGAAGAGACTTATCCTGACCTGTCAAAGGTTCCCCCAGAATATAATTATCTGAAAGAGGTGTTTAACAAGCCTCGGGCCACGGCAATTCCTCCCCACAGGCCTTACAATTTTGCCATTGAACTCCTCCCAGGTACGTCTCCTCCTAGGGGGCGCCTCTATTCATTGTCCGGGCCGGAGTATGAGGCCATGAAGAAGTACGTAGACAACTCCCTAAAAGCAGGCATTATTCGACCCTCCTCATCTCCTACTGGGGTTGGGTTCTTCTTTGTTGGCAAGAAAGATGGCTCCTTAAGACCATGTATCGAGTATAGAGGGTTAAATGAGATCACAGTCAAGAATCGGTACCCTCTTCCACTCATGAACTCAGCTTTTGACCACGTTCAGGGGGCCAGGTTCTTCACCAAACTGGACCTACGTAATGCTTATCATTTAGTCCGCATTAGAGAGGGCGATGAGTGGAAAACAGCCTTCAACACCCGCAACGGCCACTACGAGTACTTGGTCATGCCTTTTGGCCTGACCAACGACCCTGCTGTATTTCAAGCTTTGGTTAATGTCTTGAGGGACATGGTGGGGCATTTTGTGTTTGTTTACCTTTATGACATCTTGATTTACTCACAAGACCAGGAGACTGTTGTGGAATTTTCTTATCAAAGTGGGTAGAAGTTGACTCATAACAAGAGAAAATCTGGACTTTGTCTTATAAGTTTTATTCAAAGGCATTCAGCATTTGAAGACCCTGACACTGAGGTTAGTCAGTGAAACAGAGCCCCGATCAACATTTACACACAGTATTTATACCAGAACATGACAGTGTTATCTCAACACTTCAAAGAGTCTGTGTTTTATGACCCCAGATCCTTCTCGGGTTCAGAGGTGACTAGGTTACCTAGGAACAACCATCTACTCTCCCTGAGGCATCACCCTAACAAATGCCCTTAACCATTAAACGTCTGATAATGGCTTTTACAGTTTCCTCCTCTAACACAGATGTTCACTGGAGTGAGGTAAACCAAAGGTCATACACTGTGGAATGCTTACTGCAAGAATTTCCATCACACTCCCTTCTTCTGATTACAAGATAATCACAACTAAAGGAAAATTCTTCAAAACCATCACCCCTCTCAGCTAACAGATAATCCAAAGCCATTCTAGTTTGCGAACTCATCGTTCTAATAGCTTAGGCTGATTGAAGTATAAGTTGTGACCGTAGGTAATAAGTGAGCTAGATAACATACTCCAGACCAAGTAGCAGGCAGATACAGATTTGATCTATTTCCACACATCCAACCCATGTTCTTAGGACACGAAAACCCATCTCTACTAGGAAAAGTAACAAGAACCCTGCCTGGCCATACAATTAACCTCCATCCGGTAAGGCTGTAAGATTAAGAGTTAACACAAAGGGATCTGGAGCCAAAGATTCTGAAATAGTATAAGGATCAGTCCTGACAGGACAAGGTCTAGATGTATTAATGTGGGTCACGGCACATGAAACTGGTATAATAGTTTTACAACCCTCCGTCTTTCCAAGGAAATAAGGTGTACTTTCCTCCTGTTTAATACAAATATCTGGATCTTTAATCGGATTTCTAATACCCCGAATTCTATAAAGAGTTCCTGTAGAAGCACACGTTAAATTAGTCTCACTAGAAAATTTACTAACATTTCTGCTTTTTCTTACAGTATAATTCCTCACAGTTTTGATGCATCAGTTGCCACCAAACATTATCAGTATGATCATAGTAGTCAGAAAAGTGATAAATCTCTCTTCGAATCCGCTGATGAATATTATTAGTCAGATTAACCACACATTGTCTTTGCTGTACCTTTCCCAAAATGAACACAAGAGTTATAAAAAATATTTGCAATACCAATCATTAGCATCAGAACAGACCATCTTCCATTTAACTGCACCGTGACCTTGAAGTGGAATGTCCTTTCTTCTGGTACTGAAAGCAAACAGTTTTTTTTCAAAGAAAACAAATTATAAACACAACTTAAAAAACAAAAAAAAACAAAAAATCCTGCTCACTCTCCTGAGTGGCTTCAAGCTGCCCTGTTACCAGTCTGGTACAGGTGGGCGGTCGTAGGAAGCTCCTCTAGAAATATATTTAGAAACAGGAACTCTAACCTGCTGGAAGTTAGGCTTCCATAGTCCAACTGAACAACGGTGGAAATGAACACATTCAAACTTGTAATAATACCATAACGATAAATATCAAGCAATAAACATAAAAGTTAGATAAAAGCATCCGAGATTTCCTCCTCAGAGTCAGTTTCGCTGTCAAAGTGGGAGGAAAGAATCTCTCACTGTGGTGTGTGTGCAGTGAGGCAAATGACCTTATGATTTCTAACTTTCAGGCAATGCGATGGCCTTAAGTAGATTTTGAAATAACGTTGCACTGCCCAAGGGATTATTGTGCCCTTGTAAGAACAGTGTTCTTCAACCACCTGTTCAATCACTCGCCAGTGATCAGCTTACAGTTCTTTGTCTTGTGGTGGTCCGCTGTCCTCACACCTTTCAGCCGTGGATGATCCAGTTAGAAGATGACTTGTGTCCTGGAAGCCAGATGAAGCTGGAGGAGCTGGAGCTTTCCTGCAGCTTTCCTGCAGCTTTCCTGGGTGTCTAGTAGGATCTGATATGGGCCATTCCAGCACCTGGACTTCCTGTGTTTTCTCCTAAATTTTCTGACCAAAATCCAGTCGCCAGGAATAAAGGACTGGAGGGTGGAAGTGGCTGTTTCTGGTAATGCAGCCTTCACCATCTGTGAAACTTGAGAAAATACAGTGGACAGGTTTTTACAGTAAAACAACATCCTATCTTCACACAAAGGTGTGGAAGAAAATTTTCCTGGCAATATCCCCATGTCCAAATTAGGAGACCTGCCACACAGCACTTCAAAAGGACTGAGATTTGCCTGTGTCCTTTGTCTCAATCTCACATAAGTGAGAACAATAGGTAGAGCCTTCACAACGCTTGGCTAATTTTCAATTCAAAGTCCCATTCTCAAACCTAAGTGCTTAACTACATGAACTTCATCAAAACATCCAACAAAATCCAAAGAATTGATCTTCTGACTTCACCTGATATACTAGCAGTGACCATCAGCTAAATATTCTGAATATCAAAAATGTGACCTGATGTTTGTGGAAGGTCTGATTACAGGTCAATATTTCATAGTTTCAGAATACCCAAAAAGAATTTCAAAAATGGTCTAATCTGTGGAGATATAAAATTTCACAAAAGAATCAACACCATAATTTCAGAGAGGTTTTCATAATGTGGTCTTAGGAAGCTATGCACCATTTATATAAACAAAGTACAATGTTTCTCTCGCATTGTCACTAAGTCCTCACTGGAGGTATGAGCTACCCTTTTTCTCCTGAGTGCAAAAACTTTTGGAACCCCATGTTACTTTATTCTGACATTCCCCTCTTCTGACGCAGGGTCCAACCCATGCGACAATCCAGCAAAAAGTTTGTACAAAAATGTTTTAATAACCAAGATCACATAACCTAGAACCAAAGAAATGAATTCTGACATAACTATGTGTCACTATGAATTTAACGAAAGCAACATAAATAAAATCCAGATGTTTTTAACTGCAATTCAGTTCCATTAACAACTAAACACAAACTTTAGTTATTCAGTTCATCAATGTCTCACTTAGAAATTAGTCACATATCATCCTGATTTGTCTTGTACAAAGATGAGTATTAGATTAATGGACATCTAATGTAATTCAGATGCATAAACCCTACAAATTCGAATCTAATAAATAATTCCCACCATGTATAAAATCATAACTCTGATTCTTTATCAAACATATATTCCTTACTTTTGGCATATCTTGAATTGTCAGCTAGCTTAATGGTACCAGGGAAACTTTCAATCTAATAAATCACCAATGATTCTGTATGCAAAACTAATTCTTCAAACTAGTTTAAACTATTTAATTAACCTTTTAACAATAAAACACATAAATCCAAAAGTCATGCTACATCCTTAATCCTTATACAAAAAAAAATATATATGTTTTTAAGGCAACAATCACTACAAGCATTTTGATTCTATTGTCTCTTAAACAGTGTTAAAACTCAGGAAGGGAGGTGCTGAGCGTTACCATGACAACAAAGGCATGAACCAACCTGGTAGGTGGGCAGAGTCAGGCAGAACTAACCTTTGATTGACAGCCTATGGGCGGACCCACAGTTTCTTCATCCCATCCCACATTAGTGTAACTTAAACTGCAAAACTGTTAACATGCACCTACCTGAGAAACAAGCTGCTTCTTAACTCTCCTGAAAACTCAAAGTTTAATCAATCTGGGATTTAGAAACATTATTCTAAACATGGATTATTGTTTCATGCAACATATAATCAAACATTCAGTCCAACAAAACAAAGACAAAACATCAAAGACAAACAAATGGCCAAATTTGAAGCTTCAAGAATTCAAAGACATTTTTAACAATCTCTTTTCAGAATATGTTTTCTCAGCCATATCTTTTAATGCTATAATTGATCAATTTTGTTATGACAATCGTCAGGATCCTTTTTAAAAATGAGTGCACATAGTCCAAAGAGATCTCAAAGTATTTAGAAGCACAGCAACAGTTTTCTCTTATATGAATCCAAATTTACTGATGCTGAAACCTTTTGCTAATTCTTTGTACTGTAACTCTGTAATAATAACTACAATCCTGAGAGTTATTGTTATAGTTCTCTTTTTGTTTGGCTCAATTTGATTGCAGCTGCATTGCAGAATTTCAAGTTAAATGCAAAGAAGCATTTTTAATTTAATTCAACTCAAATTCAAAGATACTTTATTGATCCCCGAGGGGAAATTAGAAAAGTCAGCGTTGACATTTTCATGTTATACCCAAACTAAACAAAACTGCAGTGTTTGACTTAATCAGAAATTAAGATAAGAAGCTTGTCTCCAAACTGGACTTTTCCCCACATAATGTTTCAAAAAAGAACAAACATCATTTTCTTTAATTTGGCTATTTAAATTTTGAGAGTTGGGGAAAACTTATTACTAGAACCCCTCTTTAATAATCCAAATGCTGATAAATGTTCCAATATTTTATCTCTTAGTAATCTGAAATCACCTTGTGTACCTTTGTACTCATATGGGTCCTTTAATCTTTAAACCCTAAGAAATCAAACAAGGAGACTGGAGTTTGAGCCGACCATCCTCTTACTGTTAAGAGGGCCTTTATTTCTTTTCTTTTCCTAAAATGAAGGATTTTACTTGTCTTTATTCCGTTATACAAGTCCTAACCTTGGTTCCAAAACTAAACTCTTCAACCCCAATCTGTGGACCCAAAATCTATGGCTTACAGGCTTCAGGAGTCCAGGAACCACAAGTTCAGTACTACTGCATTGAACAATGGTGTTAACTTTCTGCAGAGATTGAAGGATTGGCTAAATATATTGTTTCTGCTTGGACAATAATCAGATTTAAAATTATTAGTTCACAGCTCCTAATTTATTTGCTTCTAACCCAGTTCATAAGAAGCTTCAGACAACATTATGTTAAAAAACCAAAAACAAAACAAAAACCAGATCTGTTTTAAAATAAAGGAAAAGCATGCTTAAAAAAGCTTGTTACTGTGGTGGAAAATGACTCCACGGTTCTGAAGGCCTTTTCATGCAGAGTCTTTTAGGAAACATGAGATTAGTTTAATTTTTGTGTGGTACCACTGTCCAATCAGATTCTTTCTAAATAACCCAATTTTTCATACTCATTTTAAAGGTTTGTTTTACCAAGGGAAATGTGTTGAACAAAACCAATTACTCTCAAAAGTTTTAAAAGTTTTTAGCTGGTGATATCTTAGAAAACAACAAGTGTTTTAATATTTCTATGCAACACAGAACTGATCAGGTGTCCTTTCCTTCTCCAAAGGGAGAAAAAAGAACCTGCAGAACCAAACCTTTCATAGTTTTTGTCAGGACCTGATATAAGGTACCGTGTAAATCAACACGCTGCATGAATCAGAAGAGGGAAGAAAAAAAACCTAATATAACCTCTTCCCAGCAGCTGCTGTGCAAAACAATACATTTGTACTTTCCATAAGCGTCAGTTAGCACTTGCGGACAAAAACTGCACCAAACTGTAAGTACTGTGTCATAAACTGTATGAAGACCATCTGCAGTAAAACTACGCCTGTTTTAATGAGGTCTCTACCCATTAGATTTATGGAATACAAACTCTAACAGAAAATAATATCTGAAGAAGAAACCCATCAGGTTTTACGCATTCGCTGGGTTTTAAAAATGCTCCTTCATGAGATCTGTCCTGAGAATAACATAGAAACACATGGTTACTGCTGAGTTTTGGAGATGTTGTAACTTCCTCTGCATTTTCATAACTTTTAATAACTAGAATAATTGACCCTGAATATTCCACGACGAAATAGAACTTGCTTCTCTGAAAGAATTAACCGGAAAGTATCAAATGAACTAAGTTATCACCCTTTTAAAGATACTTTTCTAACCCTAAAATAATATTGTAATAATTATATAATTGTAATAATAATTTTATAATTGTAATAATAATAATATAATAATATACCTGCTATATCTGTCCACGTCAAGCAAGTGTGTCACATGAGCAGCGGTTAATAAGCGTTCTTCATTGCAGAAAATAGGAAAAGATTTATGCAAATGTGTGTGTGTTTGTACGTTACCCCCATCAGTTTCTAAATCGCTCCAGAGTCAGACTGTCATGGCACACAGTCCTCTATCAGTCCAAAAAACAACCAGGCCCTTCCCAGGTCTGTTGGTGAGACATTCACTCATTCTTTGTCCACTTTAACTTCTCCAGGAGGGAGAAAGAAGAAACTTTGCTCCGGTTTCTCTTCTGCCCGCACAAGATGCTTTCAATATAAATCCAGTGTATCGCTCTTCTGGCTCTTGCAAACAGCATGGATCGTTGTCCATCTCAGTGGGCCCAGACTTCTTCTGAGCTTTGTTTTTTTTTTTTTGTAGAAAGTCACACTACGATTTTCAACATGCAGGAGGGCAGATCTCTCTCTTTCAGGCCGTGCTGGAGAAGCGTCTCTGGTGGAGTAGCCATGGAGAAGGGCAGGTTTCTAAAATCCAGACTCAAAATCGCAGATGTTGAACTCAAATCCCATATATGTGTGTATTTGTGTGTGAGAGAGGCAGAAGAAAAGTTTATGATAGGTTCAGATTTTGCACAAAGAAATATTATCAGTCAGTCAGTCAGTTGTCGCCCTGCCTGTCACTTCCTTCCACAACATGAACTATACTCCTTTCTAAAACAACTTTCTTTTCGCATCTCTAATGTCCCTTTTCACTTTTACCTTCTTTTCCGACTGATCGCAATATTTAAGACAAACAAAACTTCCTTCAGGAAAGTTTTAACTCTTTAACTCTAAGGCATTCAGCGTTTGAAGACCCTGACACTGAGGTTAGTCAGTGAAACAGAGCCCCGATCAACATTTACACACAGTATTTATACCAGAACATGACAGTGTTATCTCAACACTTCAAAGAGTCTGTGTTTTATGACCCCAGACCCTTCTCGGGTTCAGAGGTGACAAGGTTACCTAGGAACAACCATCTACTCTCCCTGAGGCATCACCCTAACAAATGCCCTTAACCATTAAACGTCTGATAATGGCTTTTACAGCTTCCTCCTCTAACACAGATGTTCACTGGAGTGAGGTAAACCAAAGGTCATACACTGTGGAATGCTTACTGCAAGAATTTCCATCACAAGACGCATAAATTTCATGTCCGGTCTGTTCTTCTCCGTCTTCTCCAGAATCACTTATTTGTCAAAGCTGAGAAGTGTGAATTTCACATCACCTCCACTTCAATTCAATTCAATTCAATTCAATTCAGTTTTATTTATATAGCACCAATTCACAACACATGTTGTCTCAAGGCACTTCACAACAGTCAGGTACATACATTCCAATTAATCCTAACAATTGAACGTTGCAGTCGGAGTTAGCTTTTTATTCAAATTGGATTAAAAGTTTTTCTATCTAAGGAAACCCAGCAGATTGCATCCAGTCAGTCACTTCCTTCTTTGCGTTCATAATTTCTCCCAATCAAGTCATTATGGATCCCTCCAAGGTTAAGGTGGTTTCTGAGTGGCCTACACCTTTAGATCGCAAACAGCTACAAAGGTTTCTGGGGTTTGCTAATTCCTACTGCCATTTTGTTCGCAACTACAGCCAGGTTGCTGCCCCTCTTCACGCCATCACTTCACCCAAGGTCAGGTTTGAATGGGATGATCGGGCAGAGGAGGCCTTTGTCAAGCTCAAGAACTTATTCACTACCACTCCAGTTCTCCGGTCCCCCAACCCAGAAAGGCAATTCATCGTTGAGCTTGATGCCTCCAGCATTGGGGTAGGTGCGATCCTAAGCCAAAGATCCCCGGAGGGCTGGGTTCACCCTTGTGCTTTCTTCTCCAGATCACTGTCCCATGCTGAACGCAACTATGATGTGGGGGATCGAGAACTCCTAGCAGTCAAGCTGGCTCTTGAGGAGTGGAGGCACTGGTTGGAGGGGTCGAAGGAGCCGTTTCTCGTCTGGACTGACCATAAGAACTTGGAGTATCTGAAGACAGCTAAGCGCCTAAACTCCAGGCAGGCCAGGTGGGTTCTTTTTTTTTGGATGGTTTAATTTTGTACTCTCTTTTAGACCCGGAACCAAGAACATGAAACCAAATGCCTTGTCTAGAATTCAGGAGACCTCGGAGTTGGGGACCAGTGGAGTGGAGGAGTACATCCTCCCGGAATCTGTCAGGTTGTCCATGACTATGTTGGAATTGGAACGAGAGGTTGTAGAGGCATAAAGCTGTGTTTGAATAGATTAAAAGTGTTATTATTGTGTTTACCATTATAAGATGAATTTTGTGAATTCTTTCTTCTGTGCATAAGGAAACAGGCCTGTCTGGAAAACAGATTACATTGGGGAAAAGTTCTTGGCGAGAGGTAAAGACTAATGGGTTTGTTATTGCAGAAGATCTTGTGATATTCTGACTCTGCCAGGTCAATTTGACCTGAGAGTTTGCATCCAGATAAAGTCATGAGAGTGTTATTATAAAATGTCACGTACGCCAATCTGATGTCTTCCACATGTGTATTCTCAGAAAAATAGAGAATGTATTGCGTAAATTAATATGATGTATTTCAATTGGTCAAGAGAATCCAAATGCATACCATTGCTTTGTATCTGTATAAAAACCGCCCTGTATAGACTGAACGGAAGGTGACTTCTGGAATTTTTGATGAAGATGATTCTGTGCGCTTTTTGAAGAATAAAGTCCCCTCTCGTGAAGGTTGTTACAAGGGAGAATATTTCTGAGTACTGTTTTAATTATTTTGGCTCAGAGATCAGACCGCTCGCTCCTAAAAGGTCAGGGATGGCACCGGGGACCTCCATGCTCCCACTTCTTGCCCTGCGGATCGTCTGTTTGTTCCAGATCACCTGGTTCCCAAGGTACTAGAGTTTTGTCATAAGTCTCGTTTTGTTTGCCATCCTGGAATCCGCAGGACGCTGCGGGTGGTTCGATCCCAGTTTTGGTGGCCTTCTCTGTTCAAGGATGTCACAGATTTTGTTGCTGCCTTTTCCAAATGTTGCCGGGCCAAGCTGTCCCACCGGCCGTCCTCGGGGCTGTTGCTCCCTCTCCCTATCCCTTCACACCCCTGGTCTCACATTGCCATGGACTTCGTGACAGGGTTGCCCCAGTCTAACAGTTTCTCAGTTCTATTGACAATAATCAACAGGTTCTCCAAGATGGTCCATCTGGTTCCTCTTAAAAAGCTGTCGTCGGCCCGGGAGATGGGGGAGGTGGTGACACGTGAGGTTTTCCGTCTCCATGGTGTTCTCTTGGATATTGTTTCCGACAGGGGACCACAATTTGTTTCCCGTTTCTGGAAGGAGTTCTGTTCCTTGCTGGGTGTATCAGTCAGCCTGTCTTCTGCTTTTCACCCGCAGTCGGATGGACAGACCGAGAGGGCAAACCAGGAAGTGGAGACCAAACTCCGTATTCTATGTGAGTCTGACCCCAAGAAGTGGTCGCACAATCTGCCTTGGGTTGAACATGCTATGAATACTCTTCCATCTAGCACCACTGGTCTTTCTCCCTTCCATGTTGTTTTTGGATTTAAGCAGCCTGTGTTCAAGGGCCAAGAAAGGGAGGCAGAGGTTCCCTCAGCCCACGCTGCAGCCTTGAGATGCCAACGTGTCTGGAGGAGGGCCAGGAGGTCCATGGTCAAGATGTCGAGGGTCCTGTCAAGGGCTGCCAACCGCCGTCGTTTACCTGCTCCAGCCTACAGGGCAGGTCAGAAGGTGTGGTTGTCTTCACGGGATCTTCCTCTGCGGGTGGAGTCCCGTAAGCTGGCGCCCCGTTTTATTGGTCCATTCCCCATCTCCAAGGTCGTGAATCCTGTGGCCATCCGTCTCAAACTGCCCCGATCTATGAGAATCCACCCCACCTTTCATGTGTCCCGGGTCAAGCCCTACATTGTGCCTCATCTCGGGCCCGCCCCCGGGCCCCCTCCACCCGCCCGGCTCCTGGATGGCGGGCCCGTCTATACGTTCCGCCGCATCCTCTGGTCCAGGGAGCCGTGGGGTCCATTATCTGGTCGATTGGGAGGGGTACGGTCCTGAGGAGCATTCCTGGATTCCGGCCCGCTTCATTGTGGACAAGACTCATCCGAGAGTTCCACCGCCTCCATCCTGGCCAGCCTCGGGGTCCGTCCGGAGCCAGACATTGAGGAGGGGGTACTGTTATGATTCTGGCCCGTCTGCCTGCTCTGTCTTCATGTAATTGGCTAATCTGCTTCACTTGTCTGCTGCTGCGCTGGAGCGCAATCACAGTCATGCCATGCACCTGTTTTTCTGCAGTTATATGCCTTCAGACAGGCAGACATTGCCAGATTTTCAAAAACCTACCAGTTAGTAGATGTCCAGCATTCCTTCCTTCCTGACCACGTTTTTTGACCACTTTTTGCATCTTGGATTTCCTTGTCTTGCCTGACCCTCTTAGGATGTCTCTCGCCTCTGGATCGCAACCTTGTTTCTGCCTCTCGACCAAAGCCTCCTGCCTTGCCCCTGGATTTGTCTGCCTGAGTCTGCCTGCCTGGTTTCACCCAGTTACTGCCCCCACCTGACCACCGAGTCTTGGATCTTTCCCCCTGTTGGCAATCCGTCTTCTGGCTGCGGTGTGTTCTGCACCGACCCCCCCGGTCCGGAGATCGCCAGGACCGCACCCTGCAAAGGAGCCTATTCTGATTCCTCCACCCTACACGGACTTTGTTCAGTGATCCCGGGTCCCCGGCTGGTGGAGTCCTGAGTATCTGTGCGCTGCTCCTGAATAAATCTTTTAACTTTTATTCTGTTTCTGGCTGAAATTCTGGGTCCTCCGTCCTGAACCTTACAGTTTTGCTAGCCTGACCATGTCTGTCACCCTCTGTAGTAAGTTTTTGTTAATTCAATTTTTTCATTTACCGTCATGCTGTCTGCTCTTCTGCATTCCGGGGTCCTCCGCTACACAAACCCTGACAATTCTGTTGATCGTAGTTTGCTTACGCAATACTGTTTGTTACAGGAACTGGACCTTTTGACAAGTATTTCTCTTCTATTCTAGGGTTGAATCAAGAGTATCAAAAAGGACATCTAGTTTCTTTAGAAGAAAGGGAAAGAGGTGTAGCAAAAAGTCAGAAGAGAGAGATAAACTAAGAATAGAGGGGAGAAAAAAGGATATAGAGTATAGAATATAATACCCTAGAAGTCTGCCTATACAATTGAAGATAGGAGAAAAACAGGGACAAACAACAAACACATATATAACAAAAACATCACTGAAAAGTACATGGTACTAATTAATACAATATGTATTTAGTGGCAACCACAGTACAGAGTATGTCTGTATATTTGTGAGTCTGTAAATACCTGAATCTAAACACGTGTGTGTGAATGTGTGAGTGCGCTTTTGTATTTAAGGTCTCCATAAAAATATTGAATCGCAGACTTGAGGAGCCACAGACCTGTCCCCCATGACCCGAGGTAGACACGGAGGAGATCGGAGTCATAGACATCCATGGGCCCCCAGAGCACAGGAGCCCTGTGAGGACCACTGCCAGGACAAAATGACCCAGCGGTGGAAGAGCAGAGGAGAGCACCACAGGAACCGACTAGCAGCAACAGTGAAGCTCCAGGGAGCTGCAGCAACAAGCCCACAGGCAACCAGCTAAGCCATGGACCTAGAGTCCCGAAACCCAAGTGCACACCAACCCTTAGCAGAGGCTCGACAGACCCAGAGGCCCCAGGCCCCATTAAGCAGCCACCAGGACACACCTGAGCACCTAGCCCCAGACATCAAGAACCACCAACGCACTGGTGGGCAGAGGCACCAGCCAATGGCAGGGAGTGTACCAGGGAAATAATTGGCCCCACATTTGATGGGGGGCCCAAGATAATTCAGGAGAGGGGGCAGTCCAAACCCCAACCTGACAGAAATACAGGCACACAGAGTCACAATAACACATTCCCACCCTCATTCCTGTTCTCTTAAACGCCCAGCCAGTCGTGGCAGATGGCCGCTCATACTGAGCCTGGTTCTGCTGGAGGTTTCTTCCTGTTAAAAGGGAGTTTTTCCTCTCCGCTGTCGCTACATGCATGCTCAGTATGAGGGATTGCTGCAAAGTCAACGCCAGTGACTGTCCACTGTCTCTACATGCTCATCCGGAAGGAGGGAATGCTGCAAGTCACTGACTGGATGCAATCTGCTGGGTTTCCTTAGATAGAAAAACTTTTAATCCAATTTGAATAAAAAACTAACTCCGACTGCACTGTTCAATTGTTAGGATTAATTGGAATGTATGTACCTGACTGTTGTGAAGTGCCTTGAGACAACATGTGTTGTGAATTGGCGCTATATAAATAAAACTGAATTGATTTGAATTGAATTAGTTGACATACAAATGATCACACCCATACACCCAACGTAAAGACACACAAGAATGGGCGTTGCACACTCACTCACACTCCCTACACACAACACCAGGTCCAGGTACCAATACCCCAGAGAGGCAACCAGCCCCCGGACCCAGGAGGTGTTGCCCTTCTGGGGTGGAGACAGGCAGACCATCTGAGCAGCGAGTCCAGACTAAGGATGGGCTCTGCCCGAACTCCGACCCCCTGCCCCCCGACCCCATCTAGAAAAGGGGACCAAAAAAAGTTCACCAAAATCCACTTTTTTAGCCCTTAAATACATTTTCTTGTGTACTTGGAGTCTGTGGGAGGGCAGAAAAGTTGAATGTAGTCTCTCCAGGTGCTGCGTAGATATCTTTATATTCTGTTTGGGTCATATTTTTCAGTCTGCTCAGTTTTCTGTATCATCTGTTACATTTTTCCAACTGTTAAGTCACAGTATTTGCTACGGAACAGCTAAATAAGGTCACGGACTTCCAGCTGATCAATTCGTGTATCTACCATATTTATTTCTCACTGTGAGTTTGCAGTCCAAGCTCAAGTAAGCCTATGTTGAAAAGGATACATTTGGTTTGGTTGTCGGGTGTTTTAACCCACACAATTTATTACATCGTTCCCCTGCATCAGAACCTCTTCAAAGTGCCTGATTAAATTGTATTCTTCACAGAAATGTTCCCACATCAGTGGGGAAATTCTTATTTCTCCACTTCACTGACGGGTTCACCGCCAGTATCAAGAAGGATTTGCTAAAAGATTTAATCTAATTAAGTGGTCAGTTCCTCCTGTCTATGGAAATGATAGACACAGCAAAGCAGTAAGCTGAAAATAATACTAAAATGACAACAAACTTTATTTTAGACATGAATTTATTGTGTGTTGATATGACCTCCTGACCATTGTTTTGATAGCTGTAGCATTGTGCCTTTGGCTTATGTTAGTGGTGAATCGGTTAAAGTGCAGTGCTCTCTGACTTTGAGGGGGGCTTGTTGTGAAGTGCCTCAATAGCATTTAAAGAGAACGCACCAAAACGAGATGCTCTCAGATGCACCTCAGAACAGGGGTAAAAGAGGAGCCTGTGGAGCTACAATGAGCCTAGTGTGTGAAATAGATAACGGTGATCCCACACACAGGAGGGCTGCATACCAGAGCATGATAGAAAGCGGAGTGCAGGTGCCTTGCAGCACAAAGTTTTTACATGAGTGATAACAAGTCCTCGCACCCATCCAACAGTCCCTCCTTTTATCACAAGTAAAAACATTTAATATAAAAACAAATAAGAAAAATACTCTGTATGAGCAGAAACCCACGGACGGTAAACAGATTATATTTTGTGGGAAATACTCATACGGCCCCGCCGCCCTCGGCGACCATTAAAAGTTAAACGTTGATTAATATTTGAAAACATAAAAATAAAAGAATAATACTTGAAAACATAAAAATAAAAGAATAATATTTGAAAACATAAAAATAAAAGAATAATATTTGAAAACATAAAAATAAAAGAATAATACTTAAAAAATAGTGAAACATAATAAAGAAATTTAAAAATCTGCCCTGTTTATGTCATCATTGTACTTTTTCTCATTTCACTTAAGCAACAACTTCTTTCGATTTTCTGCTGTAAGGTAATTTTATGAAATACAATGTATGAGTACACTCAGGCTTTTGAGGTGATTTATTTACAAACATGTCATCATAATCGTCCCCTTCATTTTCGTGCATTTCTACCTGGTTCAGTGTTGCATATGCCACCATGACTGACTGAGTTACTATTCTTTGTACCATGCATTTGCAACATAGGATAATACATATTGACAGGAGACACAGAAGGCCCATGAATGCCATTACTGCGACTAGGAGAACCTTAAACAGATTTATCCATCTCCCTGTGAGCATCCAATCTAACCAAGAAGAGGTAGGATCTGGGTGGTCATGTGCCATGACATTTTGCAGATTCCGTACGTGAAGGTTGTAATCTGAAATGTTGTTTTACAATTTGTACTTGTACCCAAGTAAGTAGAGTTGTTCCCTTTGTTTTTGTTGTAACACTGGGCATGCTGCTTTATGTCCTTTAAATATGCATTGAAAGGGAGACTTTTTCTCCTTCTGTAATATTGAAAGCTCTCCAGAAATCGGGACAGGTACAATTATGAGGGTTGCACGTATAATTTAAACTCTGGTTTGCTGCTGGAAACTGACCTGGTAAGATAAATTGATCGCGACGTGCATATCCTAGTGCTCCAAAGGAGGAGGCGCAATTTGCCTGTGAATCATTCATAGCTTTGACATATATGGTGGGGCCTTGGGAGTGCACGGGCATTATGGAACACACATAACAATCAGTTTTATTTTGAGTTTTAGCTGTATCGAACACGTAACGATACCAGTAATTTTGCAGAAATGGGTGTGTGTCATGTCCTTCCGTCAGTGGTCTGAGATGGGTCCCGTCTGATGTCCATCTCTTCTGGTTCGGTATCGCCTCCTGTGGATCCTACTTTAGACAGAGAAAGAGTCCAGCTACCAAAATTAAGCTCAGGCTTATCAGTACTGTCCACATGTTACAGAGAGCCATTTTATAAGTTGGGCGCAGATCAGCTGTTTTCTTCAACGGTTTGAGACACTGGGCCCTATGGGCCCTCCAGTCCCTTTCTACCCGGTCTTCCTCTGCTACCCCGTCGGTTGATCTGGCTCCAGTAACGGCCAAACTGGCTTACAGTGGCTTTTATGGATCCAAGAAGGCCTCTCTGCTATTTTCAGAGCTGTGGGCGTTGTCAGGAGTACTTGAAACGGCCCTTTCCACCGAGGAGTGCTCCAATTCTTCCTGTGGAGTGTCTTAATCAGGACCAGGTCTCCAGGCCTCAGGTCGTTCTGTGGGATAGGAGCAGAGGTTATCGGCAGACCACTGGACATTTGTGCTTCTTTTGTCTGCAACATTTTATTCATCCACTCAGCTAATGAAGTTTCCTGTTGTACTTTCTCTATGTCATTCATATCAGAAGGCAGAGGAAACGGTCTGCCATGTACTATTTCAAATGGAGTGAGGCCAGTTTGATTTGGAGTTATTCTCATCCATAGTTTGACCAGAGACAGACAGTCTGGCCACAGTCTGCCTGTCTCCTCAACTGTTTTTCTCAGTCTGTTTTTTATTGTCCCATTTGCGCGCTCCACTAATCCAGCCGATTGTGGGTGATATGAGCAATGGTTTTTTAATTGGAAACCTAAAGCTGTAGAACGCAGTTCTATTATTTTGCTTACAAAATGAGCCCCATTATCTGATCTTATAATCTGTGGGATACCATATGTGGGGAAGAAATGTGTCTCTAGGTTCTTGGCTACTGTGAGCGCACCACAATGCTTTGCAGAGTATATGTCAACCCATTTAGAAAATGCATCTATTACCACTAGGCAATATTTCTTCCCCTGTGACCACGACAGTTCGATTAAATCCATATGTATGGTATGAAATGGGTGTGCTGCTACTAGGAACTGTCCTCTTTTGTGCCTCATGTTGCCCTGTGAGTTATGTTTGCAACAAATTATGCATGATCTGCAAAAATTCTTTGCATAGTCAGAAAAATTTATAGCGTAGAATTGATGTTTCACCAGATGTGACATATTTCTCTGTGACACGTGGCATTTGCCATGTGTCACCACCGCCGCCGTTTTCTATAAATTTTTTGGTAAGATTGGTTTGTTTTCTATGTGGTATATGTCATCCTTTTTCTCAGCTCCTCTGTTCAGCCAGGCTTTTATTTCAGTACTGGGTGCTGTCTGTTGCGCATCTTTCAGTACTGACATGTCTATAAATAGCAGGTCAGTCATTTTTAGTGTTAGGGGTTCTGTTGCAGCTTTCTTTGCAGTTATGTCAGCAAAAGTGTTCCCCTTTGTTTCCGTGCTAGAATCTGTTTCGTGAGCCTTACATTTACAGAGTGCTATTTTACCAGGTAGCTATATTGTTGATAATAATCTTTTCAAAAGATTAAAATGTGTTAATTCTGTTCCTGATGATGTTTTAAAACCTCTATTCTGCCAGATTTTAGCATGGTGATGTACTGATCCAAAAACGTATTGGCTGTCCGTGTATATAGTAAGTATCTGTCCCTCATGTAGTTCACATGCTCTCACCACAGCATATAACTCTGCAGTCTGGGCTGAGCATGTTTTGGGCAAGGATTTAGCTTCTATTATGCTGTCAATGGTTGTCACTGTGTAACCAACTCTATTTTTCCCATATTCATCTTTTGATGCTGACCCATCTACAAACAGTTTGTGAGTTAGGCAATGGCATTTGGGAAATGTCCTGTCTGGGTTTGGTGTCCTCTTCTACTTTTGCTTTACATGAATCAGAATCAGAATCAGAATCAGAATCAGAAAAGCTTTATTGCCAAGTACGTTTTTGGACATACAAGGAATTTGTTTTGGCGTAGTCGGTGCAATACAATACAAATTAAACAGTATAAACATATCTACAATATAATATAAATATATGTGCACAGTTTTAAGTGAGTGAGAGTAAATATAGAGCAGTATAAGATGCAAGAGCAATACAACAGTGCAGGTGATCATTGTGCAAGTAAAGCAGTGCAAGTAAAGCAGGAGTCCAAGCTGAGCGTTAATGTAATGCATAAAGTTGCAGGTTACAGGTGTCCTGTCAGCAAAAAAAGGGGGGGTGTGGGGGAAAGGGAGAGTGTCAGGGTGGTTTCCGGGCTTTGTTAACCAGGCTGGTGGCAGATGGGAAAAAACTGTTCTTGTGGCGTGAGGTTTTGGTCCGGATGGACCGCAGCCTCCTGCCAGAGGGGAGAGTTTCAAAGAGTCTGTGACCAGGGTGGGAGGGATCAGCCAGAATCTTCCCGGCCCGCTTCAGGGTCCTGGAGGTGTACAGTTCCTGGAGCGACAGTAGACTGCAGCCAATCACCTTCTCAGCAGACCGAATGACACGCTGCAGCCTGCCCTTAACCTTGGCTGTAGCAGCGGCGTACCAGATGGTGATGGAGGAGGTGAGGATGGACTCAATGATGGCTGTGTAGAAGTGCACCATCATAGTCTTTGGCAGGTTGAATTTCTTCAGCTGCCGCAGGAAGAACATCCTCTGCTGGGCTTTCTTGATGAGGGAGCTGATGTTTGGCTCCCACTTGAGATCCTGGGAGATGATGGTTCCCAGGAAGCGGAAAGATTCCACAGTGTCAATTGTGGAGTCACAGAGGGTGATGGGGGCAGGTGGGGCTGGGTTCTGCCTGAAGTTCACAACCATCTCCACTGTCTTTAGAGCGTTGAGCTCAAGGTTGTTCTGGCTGCACCAGTCCAACAGATGGTCCACCTCTCATCTGTACGCAGACTCATCACCATCAGAGATGAGTCCGATCAGGGTGGTGTCGTCCGCAAACTTCAGAAGCTTGACAGACTGGTGACTGGAGGTGCAGCTGTTGGTGTACAGGGAGAAGAGCAGAGGAGAGAGAACACAGCCTTGGGGGGAACCGGTGCTGATGGTCAGGGAGTCAGAGACGTGCTTCCCCAGCCTCACGCGCTGCTTCCTGTCAGACAGGAAGTCAGTGCACACTCAGCTGGGAGAGCTTCTCCTGTAGCAGAACTGGGACGATGGTGTTGAAGGCAGAGCTGAAATCCACAAACAGGATCCTGGCGTAGGTTCCTGTGGAGTCCAGGTGCCGGAGGATGAAGTGAAGGGCTAGGTTGACTGCATCATCTACAGACCTGTTGGCTCTGTAGGCAAACTGCAGGGGGTCAAGGAGGGGGTCGGTGATGTCTTTTAGGTGTGAGAGCACAAGGCGCTCAAAGGACTTCATCACCACAGAGGTCAGGGCGACGGGTCTGAAGTCATTAAGCCCTGTGGTCCTTGGCTTCTTGGGAACAGGGACGATGGTGGAGGACTTGAAGCAGGCTGGCACATGACATGTCTCCAGTGAGGTGTTAAAAATGTCTGTGAAGACTGGAGACAGCTGATCAGCGCAGTGCTTCAGGCTGGCTGGTGAGACAGAATCCGGACCAGCAGCTTTCCGGGGGTTCTGTCTCCTGAAGAGTTTGTTGACGTCCCTCTCCTGGATGGAAAGAGCCGTCCTCGGCGTGGGTAGGGGGCTGGTGGGGGGGAACTTCAGGGTGGGGGTTGGAGGTGCCAAGGCCCCTCTTGAGGTTGGGGAGGTGGGGGTGGTGGATTGTGGCTGCAGCTGTTGGGGGGTGTCGTGGGAGATGGTTGCAGGACTGTCCCTTTGTCTTTCAAAGCGGCAGTAGAACTCGTTCAGGTCGTTGGCGAGGCGTCGGTCGTTGATGGAGTGGGGGGCTTTCGGCTTGTAGTTGGTGATTTGCTTGAGCCCTTTCCAGACAGACGCAGAGTCGTTGGCTGAGAACTGGTTTTGGAGCTTCTCAGAGTACAGTCGTTTGGCCTCTTTCACTGCCTTGCCAAACTTGTACTTAGCCTCTCTGTATATGTCTTTGTCCCCACTCCTGAAGGCCTCTTCCTTATCCAGTCTTAACCTTCTGAGTTTAGCTGTGAACCAGGGTTTGTCGTTGTTGTAACTCACCCTGGTGCATGATGGTACACAGCTGTCCTCACAGAAGCTGATGTAGGAAGTCACAGCCTCTGTGTACTCGTCCAGACTGTTGGTAGTAGTCCTGAACACATCCCAGTCTGTACAGCCTAAACACGCCTGGAGATTCTCCACAGCCTCACTGCTCCACTTCCTTGTCGTCCTCACAACAGGTTTGCAGAGCTTTAGTTTCTGCCTGTATGCAGGAATCAGGTGGACCATGATGTGGTCGGATTGGCCCAGTGCAGCACGTGGGACGGCGTGATAAGCGTCTCTGATGGTGGTGTAACAGTGATCCAGAATGTTGTCCTCTCTGGTCGGACATTTTATAAACTGTCTGTATTTGGGGAGTTCGTGGGTGAGATTACCTTTGTTAAAGTCGCCAACGACGATTACTAAGGAGTCCGGGTTGGTCCGCTCCACACTCAGTATCTGGTCGGCGAGCATGCGCTGTGCGACCCGCACGTTAGCTTGCGGCGGGATGTAAACACCGACCAGGATGAACGAAGCGAACTCACGGGGGGAATAGAAAGGCTTACAGTTTATGATGAAGGATTCCAGGTCTGGAGAACAGTGCTGTTGAATCACTGTCACGTCGTTGCACCAACCACTGTTGAGGTAAAAACAGATTCCTCCACCTTTCGCTTTGCCGGAGAGTTCCGTGTCTCTGTCCGCTCTGTAGAGCTGGAATCCTGCCAGCTGCAGCGCAGAGTCCGGTATTAATCCACACAGCCACGTCTCCGTGAAGCACAAAACTGCCGATGAATAAAAGTCCCTGTTTTTCCCCAACAACAGTTGTAGTTCCTCCATTTTGTTGGGAAGTGAGCGCACGTTAGAGAGAAATATTCCAGGTAACGGTGTTCGTAGTCCACGCTGGCGAAGACGTACCAGCACCCCAGCCCGTTTCCCTCTCTTCCGGCGTTTCACCGCGTGAACAAAGGTGAGCGCACCTTTGACCAGAATGTCCAAATATTCCAGAGCAGTAGGCAGAAAAGTGGGAAATAACTCCTCTGGTGTAGTAGCCCTGATGTTCATGAGTTCTTCTCTGGTGAGAGAGCTCCGGGTACCATCACAGAAGACCGTTTTAAAGCCAAAAACAAAACAAAACAATGCGCACCAACACGCCGAGGCGACCATCTGCGGCGCCATCTCCTTTGGCGCCGCAGATGTGGCTGTCCGTCCTCTGCGGTAGGTATTAAGGTACTTGGATTTAACGGGCCACATCTTTGCAAGGTGATATTTGTTTGTGAGAGTAGTAGAGAAGTTAATGCAATATGTCTTGCATGTGTCAAAAAGGGAAGTGAGGTCTGTAGTAAAACAAGTGAGACAGAATGGGGAACTTTTAACGTCAGCGGGTGGCATAGAACTATTTCAGCTGTTTGCTTCACTGCTTCAGCTTCAGCTGAGCATGCTTGTAAGCAAGCAGGAAAACCCCCGGCCACCGCGTCAAGCTTCTTTGAGTAAAAGGCTAGGGGTCTAGCTTTAGACCCAAAGGGTTGTGTCAGTACAGCTTTCATATAGCCATGACATGAGTCCAAGCACAGCGTGAATGGTTGGCTATAGTCTGGTAAGGCTAATGTAACTGTGGTTTGCAGTAAGTTCTTTAAGGTAATAAATGATTTTTCCCCCTCTTCTGTCCAAATAATTTTGTCCCTTAATGTCATGTTTGTTCCATAAATCATATATTGTAATGGTTGCACTATGGCTGCATAGTCGGGCAGCCACTCTCTACAGAAATTACAAAGTCCTAAAAAGGACATAATTTGCTGCTTTGTTTTTGGTTTCGGGGCTTCCTGTATGGCTGTTTTTCTGCTAATCAGCAGGGAGCGTCTATTCTGTGACACTGTGTGCCCTAAATAAATCACTTCATTTTTACAAAGCTGCAGCTTGTCTCTTGAAGCCTTGTGGCCTGTTTGGTGTAGGTGCTTTAACACAGTAATTGTGGCCTCTTCACAGTGTTTTTCTGTGTCTGATGCTACTAAAATGTCATCCACATATAGTAGAACTTGACTGTGTTCTGGTACTATGCAGGTGCTCATTGAGTACCTTAATGCTTGTGTATATACATGTGGGCTTTCACTGAAACCTTGTGGAAGCCTAGTATAGGTGTATTTCTTTCCTTTAAACTGAAAACCAAACAAATGCTGTGACTGTTCATGCAGTGGTACTGTGAAGAAAGCATTGCTAAGATCTATTACTGAGAAATACTTTTTATCTGGGGTCAGTGAATGCAGCAATGTGTGTGGATTTGAAACATCAGGGGCTGCATGCTCTACAATATTATTTATTTGTCGGAGATCTTGGATCATTCTCCACTTTCCTGTGCTGGCTTTCTGCACTGGAAAAATAGGTGTGTTACATGTAGCTTCAGGGGCTTCTCTTAATATTCCTGATTTTAACATGTCCTGTATTACTGGCTTAATACCTTCTTCAGCTTCTGGTTTTAAGGGGTATTGGCGGACTAATGGCCTTTTTTCTGAAATTAGTTTAACCTTGTATGGTGGGAACCCCTTTATTAGCCCTACATCAGTGGATGTAGGGCTAATAAAGTTTTTGTATCTCATAGTCACATGGAGTTCAGTGTCTGGCATGTACTGAGTTTGTTGGAAAGTTTGTTTTTCTCTTGTTTTTCTTAGCAGCTCTCGAGTTGTTGGGGTGGGTCCCAAGTCTAGGGACCAGTAATAGTGTGGTTGTGAGGACCCGTGTACAACCAGGGCTCCCTCCTCAACCATAGCTTTCATGCCGGTTTCAGTGGACACGATGTTTATGTGTAACTTCTGCATAATGTCTCTCCCTAGCAGATTTACTGGACATTTCTGACTAATTAGAACGGGAGCCTGGCATGTGAATTCTGTTTCAGGCTCTTTTATGGTCACTGGTGTGCTTAGATAATGGACCTCTGATGTACCGGCTGCAGATCTAACATGTACTGCAGTGTTAGAATATTTTACTCCAGGTGGGGGTTCAGTTAATACTGTCCTACATGCCCCCGTGTCACACAAGCAGTTGTACACTTTTTCATTTATTATTATGTTCTTGTAGGGTAAATCTTGTGTTTTGCTTAACGCTATCAATTCTAAGGCTGCTTGTATGTCAACTTCCTCCATATCAGAGTTATCTTCTTCCCCTGCAGGGGGCTGAGGCTGTAATTGTCAATTTTGGTTGGAGTTGGGGTTGTATACTGGTTTTTCCTGACAGTTTCTTGCAAAATGTCCTTGCTTGTTGCAAAGCCAACAGTTCTCATCTCTTGCTCTGGAGCTTTGTAAGTTTGTTTCGCATACTCTTACGTAATGCCCTATTTTGCCACACCTCCGACACACAATGCTTTGTGTGTTTCTGAATTCTCCCCCTCCTCTGCTCCCACGGCTTCTGAATCTTCCCCTCCCTCTTGATGAGTGTGCTGACACTTGTTGCAATGTTATTAAACCATCTTGCATTGTAAACGTGTCTGTTTTCCTGTGTTGTTGCGTTTTGTGTGCATGTTGTGCATATTCCAACGCCTGTGTGACAGTGCCTGTATTCTGGTGTACCCAATGTTTATCTATGTACCGTCTGAGCTCAGGTTTTAATCCTTGCAAAAACGCTTTCTTCAGCTGCTGTTGATATGCCCCGTCCTCTACTTCATTATATGGTATAGCAGAGTTTGCTCTGAAAACGCGTATCATTCTATCCAAAAAATCTTGTGGGTCTTCCTCATCCTTCTGTTTACATTGTGAGATTTTGCCGTAATCTGCTGTTTGTGTGTATTCTGTTCTGATCCTGTCACAAAGGATGCGTAAGGCATCTCTTAAATCAGCTGAATTGTGCGCCATTGAATTCCCCTGGACATAATTTCCAGAGAAATCTCCGGCTACTCTACACCAGCGATGGCCAAAGAGCTGAGTAAAACATTGGAGTATTTCTCTGCCATTAAGATGGAAACTTCCCCTGAGTTCTGTGATGGCTGCCAAAAATTCCTGTACACCGTCCTGTATGGGTGGAATACCTTTTAAAGCAGCAGTTCTGTCTTCATGTGTCCATGGCCTATACACTAGAATGGTTGGCGGCTGTGGATCAGTAGCGTTACCTATGTTTGGATTGGCCACTTCAACAAGAGGAAATGTGTCTTCCTCTATATTTTTCCCAGATGGGTGATATTTCTGTTTGCAAGCCAGTAGGGCATCATTTGGGTATAAGCCGGGGTCAGTAGTGGTTTTAATTTTTTTTCTACTCCTAGTTCATACGCTTGTGCTCCCCCAGAAATTGGGAGACCAGGTGCTCTGTTCTACTGTTTTAAAAGGGCTGCTTGATTTATCTGGCTTTTTCTCGGGGGTTTGAGGAGGTGCTGCGGCTACGCCTTCTTCCTCCTCCTCACGCTGTACCACTGCCTGTGTATCAGGCAGCTGCGCTCCTGGAGGCTGCCACCTTTGCTGTCTGAAGGCAGCTGTAGTCTCCTCCTCTGGCCGCACCAAAACTGCGGCTGTTAACTTTTCTTTTCGCTTCTCCCTCTTATCCTGCCTCTGTATGTCTCTCAGGTACCTTGTAATTTTTCTAAGTTAACTTGGTGTTTTTTATGAGCTCAATTTACTCCGTTCTTTTTACTTTTATAGCGCTTATACTATTCCCTCGCAGGGGAATAACCCTTAGTTGTTTTATTTGGCCCCCTTCTTGGCGGGGCCCTACCTTAATTTATCGCTATTCCTTTCACGGTGGAATAAAACCTTCCCAATGCAGTGTCCTTACCGGCGACACACTACCAACGACTTTTAAGTACTTTTCTTCTTTTATTTATATAGCGCTTACTTTATTCCCTCGCTGGGGAATAATCCTCAGTCGTTTTCTTTAATCCCCTTCACGGCGGGATTGTACCAAATTTGTCACTATTCCTTTCACGGTGGAATAAAACCTTCCTAATGCAGTGTCCTTATCGGCGACACACTACCAACGACTTTTAAGTACTTTTCTTATGAACTGTATTTTAAAACTGTCTCACCTCGGAGTTGACTTCTTGGTGATTCTCTGGATCCTGTGAGAGTCACCCGGCGTCGAGCAAGACGATAATCCACCGGCCTGATGCAAATCTATACACCGGGACTTTCAGCCATCCAGGCTAAGGGAGGCCGTGCAGCAGAGTTCACTCGACGTCAGGCTTCCCCCACGGATCCCAGAGTCACTGTTAAAGCAAAGAGAAATAAGGTTATTGAATTACTCCGGCTCGAAGGACCAAATTATGTTAGGTATTATTTAGTCAACTCAGAGGCAAGAACGATACAGTTCAGATTTACTTGCAAGGGTAGCCCCCTTTGCAGTGCAAACTACAAAGTTTTGACACCCTATCTCTTTATTTATATGCACAGTTCAACAGACAGTTCACACATGTGTGTGTGTGAGGCTGAAAGGAGGCTGGTTCTCACGGGCCTAGTTTGTGAAATAGATAACGGTGATCCCACACACAGGAGGGCTGCATACCAGAGCATGATACAAAGCGGAGTGCAGGTGCCTTGCAGCACAAAGTTTTTACATGAGTGATAACAAGTCCTCGCACCCATCCAACATGCACTCTCTCTGTTTCCCATAGAACAGACCTATGCTTTTTTTTTTTTTCAGACGATTTCAAACAATGACAAACAACAGTACATAAATAAATCAATTTCAGAAATGGTTATAACAAACAAACAAACAATATCCAAATACCATACGAAGAAGTGTTTGGTAAAAATTAAATTAAATTTCCAGTTCCAAATAAATCAAATTAACTTAAACATAAATAGAAACTAGTAGAATAAACAATAAGTAAACTTGTCAGTATATTTAACCTGAGATCTGACATTGATTATTGATTAATATAAAATGTCTGAAAAGGGGTATGAAGAAGTAAAACTTATTTTTCATACCCCTTCTCCCTCTAATTGCACTTAAATTAACTTTAAGTAACCTTCCTAATTAACATATATGTTTTTGATCCAGAATTCACAAACCAAAAAATAATAAATAAATATATATACACAATTATATATATATATATATATATATATATATATATATATACATACATATATACATACATACATATATATATACATACATATACATACATACACATACACATACACATATATACACATACACGCATATACATACATATACATACGTACACATACACATATATACACATACACGCATATACATACATATACATACGTACACATACGTATGTATATGTATATACATATACATACAGACAAACATGTACATCCACATATGTACATGTAACTGCACACATGCATACCTACACACACAGAAACACACCACACATTAGGCCTAAATCCACATTCACACTCATGTATATTGGCACTTAGAGACCCCCACAAAATCATCAGAGCCGCAATCCAACACCACAGCAACACCACCAGCTCCCCCCACCAATCCCAACCCCACACCCCACAGCGCAAAGAGGCGGACAAGATCCCTGGGACCTCCCTGAACTACCAAGCCGTCCACAAGAGTCCCCTGAACCCCGACCTGCCTCCCACCACCACGAGGCACAGAGCGAGGAGCAGTGAGAGAAGCCAGGCTGCAACAACTGCAGCATCAGGCTGCAGCCACAGAGGACCAGAAGCAGAGAAGAGGGCCCAGCACCCCCCATGCAGACACACAGCAGACACACACACACATACAGTGCTCAGATGAGATATTATTCACCTCAACTCCTCTTCCCAGTACATGTTGAAAAACATCAGTTTTAGTCTTTTTGTAAACAGACTCATGCTTGGACATTGCTTCAGCTCTTTTTGGAGTTTATTCCAGACCTTCACACCACTGACTGAAATGCACATTCTCTTCATGGTGGTTCGAACCCTCAAGGTTCTGAAATTGAGATTTTCCCTATAGTCATAACCCCCCACTTTATCACTGAACAGCTTTTGAATATTTTCTGGTAGTTGTTTATTTCTAGCTTTATACATCAGCTGAGCTGTTTGAAATTCTATCAGATCTGGGAGTTTGAGGAGGCAGGACTCTATAAATAGTATGTTAGTATGGTCGTGGAATCCTGCCTTATGAACCATTCTGATGACCCTTTTTTGTAATGTGCATAACGGTTGCAGTAAGGTTTTATAGGTGTTGCCCCATATTTCCACACAATAACTCAAGTAAGGTAATATAAGTGAACAATACAGAATAAGAAGAGTAGCATGATTTAGAAAATATTCAGCTTTGCTGAGAATAGCAATACTTCTGGATATTTTTGTTTGAATGTATTTTATATGAGGTCTCCAGCAGATCTTATTGTCTATCATTACTCCCAAAAACTTAATTTTCTTAACTCTCTCTACTGTCATATTATCTATTAAGATTTATACTTCTTCCTCAGTTTCCAAACAACATAAACTTGGTTTTATCCAAATTTAATGATAATTTGTTCATATCAAACCATATCTTGAGTTGACATAACTCTAAGTTGATTTCAGCCATAAGCTGACCCAAATTATCACCTGTACAAAAGATATTAGTATCATCTGCAAACAAAACAAATTTAAGTATTTTAGAAACTTTACAGATGTCATTAATGTAAATAATAAACAATTTTGGCCCCAGTACTGACCCCTGGGGGACACCACAAACAATGTCCAAGCATGGTGACTGGCAGTCACCCATTTGCAGAAATTGTTGCCTGTTGCTTAGATAACTTTCCATCCAGTGCAGGACTACTCCCCAGATACCATAGCGCTCCAATTTCTTAATTAATATTTCATGATTTATTGTGTCAAAAGCTTTTTTGAGATCAATAAATAAACCAACTGCCGATTTTTTATTATCTAAGGCGCCAGTGACTTCCTCTATCAATTCCTTGACTGCCATTGCTGTAGATCTTTGTGATCTGAATCCATACTGACTTTCAGAAAGCAGATTATGTTTATTAATGAATGTATCTAATCTACTCAAATAATTTCTCCAAAATTTTGGAAAACTGTGGAAGTAGAGAAACAGGCCTATAATTTGTGAAATGGTGTCTGTCCCCATTTTTATAGAGTGGAATAACTTTGGCAATTTTCATCTTTTCTGGAAATTTACCAGATTGAAGTGACAGATTACAGAGGCTGGATAATTTCCTCAATTACCTTCTTGATTATTGTCTTATCAATACCATCACAATCAGTTGACCTTTTGCTTTTACATTTATTGACGATATCTATAATTTATTTTCCTCCCACCGCAGTGAGAAACATAGAAAAAGGATTTCTACTAATTAATGTTTCATTCAGAGCTCCAGTTGTTATAAGTTCAGGGATTTTTTCTGCCAGTTTGGGTCCCACAGTCACAAAAAATTTATTGAAATTATGAACAACGTCATTACTCTCATCCAATTTGCCATCATTATTTATAAAAAACTGCGGAAAATTAATTTTTCCTGAGTTTTTCTTGATAACATTATTTAATACATTCCAAATCCCTTTGATGTTTATCTTATTTCTATCTAATATTTTACTGTAGTAATCCTGTTTAGTTATTCGTAGTATAGCAGTTAACTTATTCTTATATTTCTTATATTTATTCTCCACCTCTAAGGATCTATACTTTATGAAATCTCTATAAAGTTTGTTCTTTTTTTTGCAGGCATTTTGCAAACCCTTTGTCATCCATGGAGCTTCTGAGTATTTGTTTTTGTGAGAGTACATTATTAATGGACAGTTTTTATCATATAATACTTTAAAGGTGCTTAGAAAATTTTCATATGCTATATCAACATTATCTTCTTGCAAAACAGACTCCCAGTTGTGTTTCAGTAAATCATCTTTGAAAGATATGAGTGATTCCTCTGTTCTTACTCTTTTAAAGTGTGGATTACTTTTATTCTTATTTTTTATATAGAAATTGTCGCTAACAACAAAGACTGGAAGATGATCACTAATATGCTGAATAATTAATCCACTTATTGTATTATTATCTAAGATATTAGTAAATATATTATCTATTAATGTGGCACTGTTCAGTGTGATCCTGCTGGGTCTAGTGATTTTGTGAAAAAGGCTCAAACTGGTGTTAATGAACTCTTCAGTAGGTTTATGATTATTTGAGTTAAGTAGATCAATATTAAAGTCCCCACAGATGAAAAAGACCTTCTGAGATGTAGCTGTGTATGTTTGCTCAAACCATTCTCTATATATTTCCATATTGGAACCGGGAGCTCTGTAAACACAACTGACAATGACATTTTTTGACTTTTCCATATATATTTCAACGGTTATACACTCAAATACATCTTTAGTCACTCTGGTCATGTTTTCTACTATTTTATACTTTAAGTTTTTATCAACATACACAGCTACTCCTCCTCCAAGTTTCCCTTCTCTGCTGATATAATTGGACTCATAACCTTCCAGCTCAAAGTCAGCCCCCTTCTCATGACTGATCCAGGTTTCAGAGATGGCTATGATGCTGAATGGCTGTTTAAACTGGCTCAGACAGTCTTTGATGCTGTTAAAGTTTGCATATAAACTTCTGCTATTGAAATGTATGATTGAAAGCTTATTATCTACTTGAACTTCCCTGTTGTATTGATCTGTTGTGTAGTAGCAGCAGTTATCAACCATGTCATTAAAGAAGTTGTTATCTGGATCCACATCCAATTCCATGTCCTGAGTTTTATAATCCGTATAGCTGAATGTCTTCAGCTCCAGGTTATTGGCACTAACAGTTGTAGGTGTTAGTGTTGTGTTCATAAGTGAAGAAGGAGTTCCTGTAACTTGTGACATGGGGAAGTGAGATCACCTGTGCTCAAACGATCCTCAGATAGTTCAGTCATGTTTATCCAACTCCGTGATGTCCCGAACGACCAGAACCTTCGCCTCCTCCGGTGTTCCAATCAGCTTAATGAAGACTTTACAGTTTGTGGTCCACGTGGACTGGATCTTCTTCTGCCTCCTCAGGAACCGGGCCTTCCTTGCGATGTCGGCGTTTTTCTTGGTCAGGTGCTCATTAATGAACACGTCTGACCCCTTCAGCAACCTGCCCTGTTTCAGCAGAACAGATTTGTGTTTCCAGTTGCTGAACCTCATGAGGATTGCCGGTCTGTCGTTGTTACCTCATCTCGGGAGAGGGTGGAATGCTTCCACGGAGTCACAGTCCAGCTTTATCCCCTTGGACAAGAGGAAAGAGGCCACCTGCTCCTCCGTGGACTCCGTCACGCGAGGTGACGGCTCATGTGGAGATATATTATGTGTGTGCATTAATTATTATTATGTTCATAACCAGTGTGTTATTATTATGTTCATAAACAGTGTGGGAAATAAAATGTATAACATGTGTTAGTATAAGACATTGTAGCCTGCAGAAGTGTTGTTGCACAAACTTGGCCTTGAGTGTGATGAAGCAGAAAAATACTGAAGAACTGTAGGGGTAGCAAAAGGATGTGAAAAAGATTAATGGGCCAAGCACTCCCTTCTCATATCAGCAGAAAAGCAGAGTGCAGGTGCTGGGAGACAGGAACATGTCCTAATATGGTAGGCAGGAAAATGTGTGTACGTAACTATATGTGTGAAAAAACTGTAAACAGGGGCGCTGCCCATTTTCATGTGTTTTAATAAAAGCCAGGTGCCCAGTGAGAAGCTCCGAAGTCGTCTCGGTGTGTGGTCAGATCACATGACAGAGAGCTTCCCCTGGCCCAGGTACTTGAATAACATACAGCTGTCTCCGTGTGATTTATTCTAATGTCTTGTGAATTCTTTCAGCTTACAGTGAATAAACGAACACGCAGAAGACCCCTTGGGGGGGTGCTTCAACACTCACTAGCCGGACAGGGCCCTGCCACCGCGCCGGCGTAAGAGTGGGGCCTGACACGCAGTCCGGTGATGATCACTTCGTTCATCCTGGTGTACTGTTCCAAATCTGCCACGCGATTCTCCAGAACGGTGATCCGCTTATCCTTTTCTTCATTAAGAAGTCGCAAAGCTTTCACCTCTTCAACCAAGTCCAGGATGTACTTTTGCTGGAGTCGGATGGCCGAGGTTTCTCCAGAAAGAAAATCCAATGCTTTCCTTATCTCCTCAAAATCCTCCAAGGCTGGATTCTTCTTCGGGCCCATGGTGGCTTACACGGGAGACTCAAATAGGATTCAGGTGACTTTCGAAAGATCAGCTGAATGAGGAATCACGGATCACCTAAAACTCCATACCTGATAGGGGTGTGATGATCCTAGCAAAAGAAGAAGGTTGTGTGATGTTTGTGGAGAGGCTTGTTGTTCTTTTATTCCCAACAATTACAGCACCTGATGGATCTGTTACGAAGGCCCTAAAAGGATTGCAATCACTATCCATTGAATTAAAATCGCACTCAGGAATCGATGAACAATTCAAAAAAAAGAATTGCTGATGTGTGTCTGAAATTTAAATGATTAAAACATTGCAAATAGATGATAATGCCCTGTTGAAAAATTTAAAACAACAAAAATAATAAAACCCTAGAAGCACAGCAGAAATGAGCAGCACAATGTGTATCAGTATATTGCAGGCCCTGAATCGTAAACCCTGTTCAATTATCTATTGCATTTGTTTGGTCCTCCTCCTCCTCTTGGCACAGTATCATCATGTCTCCAGCACTTTGGTTTAGTTCCTAGGGATCCACATCATCACTTATGCTTAAATATTCAGTGGACAACATTAGTTTGTGCTCTGGCACCACATCCATTTGATATTCTCGTAATCTCAAACCTCTAATATCACTGGAACCAATCGCACAATCAATACATCTGAGGATGAGAGCTGGAATACATGTTGCACAACAGCATACATAAACTGCGATCACCACAACAGTCAATGAAGTAAATATACTCACCAGTAGGTTTCCCCACATCTCAAACATTTTTTTTTTAATTGTTCATCGATTCCTGAGTGCGATTTTAATTCAATGGATAGTGATTGCAATCCTTTTAGGGCCTTCGTAACAGATCCATCAGATGCTGTAATTGTTGGGAATAAAAGAACAACAAGCCTCTCCACAAACATCACACAACCTTCTTCTTTTGCTAGGACCATATCCAAAGCAATTCTATTTTGACAAGAAATAATTTCAACATCCTGTTTACACAGCCTTCAGCTGTCTCTCCTGTTTTGCCTTGGTGTCATTTAAAAGATTAGAATCGGTTCTAACAGGAAGCAGTTTGTATTCTAGCAGACATATCAAATTCAAAAACATATTTTCTAAAAGGTTCCCCCTGACGAAGTGAGCCAATCGGTGTCAGGGCAGAGAGGGAAACCAGGGCACAGCTTTCCTGTCCAGTCAATAGGTAGTCACCCCCAAAGCAATTATTCCCCATAAATCAGTTCTGTTCAGCAGCAAATAAAGGTTCAAGGCCTTGTATAAAGTTAATTTACAATCGAAGTTACAAATAACATCATCTATAAATAAATAACTCAGAAGCACACTGGAAGTTATAATTTCTATTCATGAAGTTATTCATATTGATTAAATAGTTGAACACTCCTTCAACCCTTCATGCAATTTATTCCACAATTTCCCACATTCATAGAAGCAAACATTTGTTTGTTCATTATTCACACAGTTTTACTTCAGAATTCCTTCTCCCCTCTATGATTTTTGATTTTGTGACCCTATTTCAAATTTACCAGGACATACTCCTTCAAGCTTTAACCCAACAAATAGAATTTTTATTGTTAATTTCTTTATCACGTTCCCTCTGTTTAATTAAACAAGGCCAGTCAAAATTTATGAAACAGGTTCCACATAATTGCATTTTGTTAGTTGAAAGCAAAGAGATGAGTTAATCTTACTGTTTGACCTTATGGGTACTGGATTAAATTAATTTAATTCCACAAGCATATTTTTTGATGTGTTAGCTGGAAATTAAATGTTAAGTCAAAAGATATCCAATCGAACCTATTCATATGTTCTTCCTCAGGTGCTTTCTGATTTCTCTGAGGTTTCCTTTGGAGGATGGCTCTACCTTCCTGCAATGTGATTTGGGCCAAGATTTGCTTACCTTAGTCCGGCTGTCATCCAACCAGACTTTCACATTGTATGTGGTGGAGCTCACCACTTGAAAGGGTCCAATCCACCTTGGGTCTTCCCAAGGTCTGTGGAACACCCTTCTGTATATCCACTCCCCAGGCTCAATATGCTCCGGCGTCTCCCCTGTTGGTTCTTTTGTAAGGGCCTCCTGCGTGTTATGAGACAAAACTTCACAACAGATTGCAATTTCTGAACATAGTGTGTTAATTCCTCTCTCTGCGTATCCAGACAGGGTGTACACCCCGACCGAGAGGAGGTAAAAGGACATGACATGGTTCTTCCTGTCAGCAGCTGATGGGGAGTTAAACCCAGGAGCTCAGTGGGTGATGATCTGATGTAAAACATCACCACTCTGTTGTCAGTACCCATAAAATCAATAACAATTTCCTTTAGGGCTTGTTGGGAAAAGGAAATGCTCCAATACCTGTTTTCATGAGAATCTTATATGTAGATAATATAACAGAGTCATCTTCTCACCTTTAACCAAAAATCTTATTCATATTGTAACTCAGTTAGTTGCTACTTTATTGTCCGTTAACTAGTAGACAAAGTTAGATTTGTTCAAACGGTTATTTTCAATAAAAATTGTTGAAATCATCCCCACAACAAAGTATTCGCATCATTTACCATGAAGGTGTCCAGTGTTTTGGTCAACCTACTTTTCAAACACATTGATAATTTGATTATATCTACCTCAATTAGACCTTTAGGGTCCATGCCCCTAACCTCTACCCCCAATACTAGATAAAGTAATTTGCATATTCTGTACACCCTTAATCATACCATTATTTAGTTATTTATTGCTGTTAAACATTTGATCACTATAAACAGTTATTTTCTCCCAATAAATTCATTTCCATTTTTTCCATCCTATGATTATTATTTCTTTTATTTTCTCTGAAGTCTAAAGGTTAGTCAGACAAACATTTGAGACAAACATTGAAACAGAAATTTAGACAAACGCTTAAGACACACAACACATGCCAGCTTCTGCCTCCCCTCTTAAGGGAGAATTGCCGCCAAATCTTTTACTATCAAGTTATTCAACCAGAACCCTATGTCAGAATGACAGGTTGTATTTGGTTCTGTTGTCATTCCAAAGAGAATTTAGATCCGATTTCACCTCAAGAAAATTCATAAAGAATTTAAGTTTTCACCCTCTGAAACTAAAACCCAGAAAATTGTTCCAACTTGTGAGCATTTGAACACATATAGGGAACATCGACATTAGAGAAAAACACATGAAAAACAAAACTTGGTGCACTCTAAACCGTTCATTAGTTGTCTGAACACAACAATGAATCAAAACCCAAAACAAATTAAAGCTGCAAGCAGCATTGGGCGGGCCTCGCAGCCAAGCACCGCTTGGCCTGTGTAGCGACCGCAGGAGCCTGGCACCGCCTCCTCCATGCCACCGAGGAGCCCGCCGCTCCATTCCGCAAGTTCCAACTAGGTGGCGCTGCGAGCCACCTTTCATACATTCTTTGGTCATGTTAAATGTTCCAAATTTGGCCGAATTACAACCTTCCTGATGAAAACTGCACTCACTTGTTAGTTACTAGGTGGGGCTAAAATAATGTCATAAGTTGATTGTGGCAACATGTTCAGCCTTGATCCATGATGCTGAACATTTAAAGTAGATCCGATGATGTATGAGGGAGATAGAGCACTTGAAATGTCCTAGGGGGCGCTGTTGATCCAAATTTCAATGTAATCCAATACAGCTGTTTGAACATGACACTTCCTGTTCTCAGGGGGCGGGGCTTAGATGATGGCAGGATCTGACCATTGAATATTGTTTGGGGCCAGATGTGGATGAATACCAGAATGTTTTGTGTGTCTGCGACTTTCCTTGTAAGAGCTATAACAATTTCCAATTTTTTGGCGAGTCGTCAAACTTTGAGGCCTGGCTCCGCCCCCTCAGCATGCTCAAAAAGTCACAATTTTGGTAACTTTAGATCCCCCATCCCTTCTGAGCAAACTGACCAAATTTCAAGGCGATCAATCAAAATCTCTAGGAGGAGTTCGATCAAATACGAAGGCTATAAACGGCAAAAATGGGGTCAAAATCCAAACTTCAATCCAAGATGGCCAACTTCCTGTTTGTTATAGGGTGTGGGTGCAAGTGAGTTTTAGGTAGTTCTCGGGGAGTCCTACAAGTGTACCAAATTTCATAACTGTACGATAAAGTAAAGTCAATGCGGAGGCTTTTTTGAAAATTTCAGGGGGCGCTGTTTTGCCATTTTTATTACGACTTTTGTGAGACCCTTAAAATACATAAATTTCACACACGACTGACGGCTCTGCCGCAAAAAAGGCAATTCATTTGTCGTCAGAATAATAATAACTAGAAACCTGCAAGCAGCTTTGAAGGCCCTCGCATCCCTCAGCGCAACTCGGGCTGTTGAGCAACCGCAAGAGCCTGGCATCACCTCATACACGCCACATACGATGACACCGCGTCACTTCAACACATCGGCAGTAGGTGGTACTACTTATTTTTTTTGGGAAAGTTATTGCAATTTTTCACTTTCGGCACGAATGCCAAATTCGTGCCATGGCCACGCCCCCTAAACATGGCCGAAAACTCACGATTTTGATAACTTTTAATCCCCCATGCCTTAACTGCATGTTGACCAAATATGAACCCAATAGCTAAAAATCCCTCGGAGGAGTTCGTTAAAGTTTGAGGTGAGTAAAAGTGAAAAACGGGCAAAAATCGGCCTTTAATCCAAAATGGCCGAATTCCTGTGCATTTTAGGATATACCCCCAAGAGACTTTTTTTCTTGGTTTGCGGAGCTCTAGCATTGTGGCGAATTTCATATCTGCACGACTTACGGTTTGGCCTATCTCACGTTTGGGGGCGTGGCTTAGATGTTTGGCCACGCCCACTGAAGACGACATTAAGGATCAAGAACTTTCGTTTGGGGACAATTTTGGGTAAAAGCGTGTGCATCTAGGGGCTTGGCAAAGTCCCCATATTGCCCCGCAAAGACGCAACGGAATAATAACTAGAAACCTGCAAGCAGCTTCGAAGGCCCTCGCAGCCCTCAGCGCAACTCGGGCTGTCGAGCGACCGCAGGAGCCTGGCATCGCCTCATACACGCCACCGACGATGACACCGCTTCACTTCAACACGTCGCCACTAAGTGGTACTGTGAGCAACATGTCATATGATCTTCGGTCATGCAGAGTTTCTGTTTGGCAAAAAGCATTAAAAATTTAGAGTAAATCTGATCTTCCAGAAGGACGCTGCAGTCACTTGATTGTTTGTGGGCGGGGCTAAAACCACATCATTAATTGACTGTGTCACAATGTCAATCATTAACTCATGATCATGTATACTACATTTCAAGTGGATCCGATGATGTATGAGGGAGATATAGCCCTTGAAGTGTCCTAGGGGGCGGTATTGATCCACATTTAAATGTAATCCAATAGAGCTGTTTGGGGGCTGACAAAGATCAAGAATATTCAGTTTGGAGTGAATCGGACCATGCATGTGTAATTTAGAGGCAAACGTAAGGGCGTGGCGTGACATCAGAATTCGCCATGCCATCATATTCACACCCTCCAGCTAAAGCAGTAAGTACTGTCGACTGTCTAAGACCATCATATTATCTGTTACTTGGGACAGTTTAACATTGATAAGGTGAAGATCATCAAACATTGATTTTCTAAAGGAAAAGGGGACATTTCCTGTTCACAGGGGGCGGGGCTTCGATGATGTCAGCATCTGACCAGTGAATATTGTTCAGGCCTAGAGGCAGATCAATCCCAGAAGCTTTGATGTGTCTGTGACTTTCCTTGTAGGAGTTATGTCAATTTAGTGTTTTATGGCGAGAAGTCATATTTTGAGGCGTGGCCACGCCCACCCACACGCTTTCATGTATCAAAATCCTTTTGATAACTTTTGATCCCCAATCCCTTAAGAGTATAGTGAGTGATTTTGAAGTCTCTAAGTCAAAAGCTGTAGGAGGAGTTCGCTCAGATATCCGGGCTAGAATTGCCCAAAAAATGGTAAAATGGCAACTTCAATCCAAAATGGCCAACTTTCTGTGGGGTTTGGACCAATGCTCCAATAGACTTTTTTGTAGGTCTTGAGAATTTACATATGTGTACCAAATTTCAGAATTCTCGGTCAAAGCATGGCTTGGGGGTGATTTTTTGAAATTTTCTAGAGGGCGCTGTGTACGAATTAGGCCACGCCCACCGAATATGTCATCAGATCTCTGTTGGGGTCTTGACAAGGTTCAATCACATGGAATTTGGTGCATCACTAGGAAGCATCGGTTGTGAGTAAACAGATTTAATTAATAAAACTCACTTCAGAAGGTGGCAGCAAAAACAGGTATGAACAGCCAGGCTAGACGGGCTTGGCATGAACACAGGACATGACATGAAGAGAGAAGATGTGATCCAAAATGTTTCCGCAAAGAAAGAACAGAATGAAGTTGTATAAATGGAGCATTGTACAGGTGGAAAACAAAAGTAATTAACATGGTACAGGTGGACCGAATGATCCTATTTGCAAAACAGAGACAGAGAGAATAAAACATGACTGGAGCAAAACAGAAATTCAAGGATACAAACTAATCAGGAAAACATAACGTACAGAACTAGAACACAAAACTAAAGCCCAGCCAGGAGAAGAATAAATAGAAACAAGATCCAAAACGTAAACTGAAAACAAGAATAACTAGAACCCAAACAAAAACCCAAACACCCTCAAATCATGACACAAAGTGTGGAAAAAATGCTGTGCACAGTAAAATGTATTACCATGGAAGTAGTGGAAGTTATGCTGTATAAAACAATGACTGATCACAATTGGGCTGCAACTAGAAGAACCTTTAGTTGTGAACAGATCTACAAGACTCCCGACTGATTCTGATGAGTTTTGTTTGCAGTGTAACAAAATGTGAAAAAGCTCAAAAAAGGATGTGAATAAATTTCCAAGACACTGCGTTCTAATAACAGGTGAAGAAATTTTACTGTTTTGGGCCTCCTCAGCTTTCCATATTGAGTATTTCCTAATGTATCTTACACTATCTATGAGGCAGTGAGGAAAGGCAAAGGTTGGGTTTGTTTGTTGTGGTGTAATCAGTTTGCCAACTCGTCATGAAACATGTTGGGGAGATGCATCCTGGGCAGGAGGAACATTCTCTAAAAGGTCAGGAAACTTTAGGGCGAACTGATTTCTACTTTCATCAGTTTTACCTCCTCTGAGTGAAAGCTTCTTTGGAATTTATTTATAGATCTGACACATGTTTTATCAAGATTGGATTAAAGTGTTTACTGTAAGGGGAACCCATGCTGTAGTTCTTGATTTCACTTCTCTTTCATTCATCCTGTCGAAGTAAGTGGTGTATTTGGCCTAACAGCAGGATGCCAGTCTCTAAAACCTTGATCGATCTTCAAATGAATATCTCGTGAGGTAAGAGCCACTATATTGAAATTTTAAATAATTTGTCTTAAAATCTGTCACATATGCACTAGAATAATTGGTTACTGTTTTTTTTTTTTACTTTATATTGTACATATTTAAATTTGTGCACTTTCATTGTATCTGTTGTTCTCTAGAGGAATATTCTAGTTATTTGCAAGCTTGCTTAAAATACATTTTGTGCAACACTATTATCTGTAAGGATATTATTTAGTGACTGCTTACATTAATAATCTCCCATTTCTGCTTGCAGAGGACTGGTAGGTTTTGTAGATCACAAATGCTCCCATTTAATTACTGCTTTTGAAGTTCTACTGCAAACAGATGCAACCAATGAACATTTGTGTAATGTTGAGATGTGGTCAGAAATCTTTTTAGAATCAGTTACTAAAATCCACCTATGATGATTGTATGATGAAATGTTGTAAATTAGAAGAGAGGATGATAAGATTTTTAAAACATATAAAATACGCAATAAATTATTTTGCAATGCTGTAATTGGTGAATGCTCTTTGGAATGCAATGGGTCATTCTGGCATTATGTGCCTGGCTAAATATATCGTCTTTAGCTCTGCATAATGTAGCGGTTCATGATAAAAAAGCTGTACTTTCCAAGAGTGACATTTATCAAAATTGTAATTATTTTCAGGAAAGTTTAGGATCTACAATAGGATCCACTTAAAGTAGTAGTTATGGAAGAACCTTGTGATCTGGCCGAATTTGTTTACTGCATGAGGAGGCAGTCATGTAAGACACTGTTAGCCAACATTAAAGTGACTGGTAATCACATGGTTTCAGAAACTCCAGGCAACGAAGACTAGGAGGAACATTGTGTTCAGGAAAACCCCAACAAGAAAAGATTTAAAGACTTGACATTAAGAGAACGACTGTTATCCACAACAACAATGGCTGCTGCTAACATAGTAAGTTCAAGCTCATTTCCCTGAGTTTGCTTTCTTTATTCCTATGTTTCTTTCTTTTTCCAAGTTTCTTCAAACCTCAGGTAAATTTCAATATAGTCAAAGTAAATTTATTTTAATCATTTACTTCAAAAAGTAAGTCATATCCTGATTAAACACACACAGTAATATATTGTGTTTTTATATTTTTTAATTTTGCTTAATAGGGCTCACAGTCGAAGAAAATTGTTCATGTTGCATTGATGCAGTAATTCATGCAAAAGGAGTAATTCAGGCAGAAGGAGCCTGGACTAGTTTTGACTTATTTTTTAATGTGGTACTAAGATTAAAATAGAATTAAATCATAACAAAACTCCTTTCTTTTCTTTATCAATTTTAGAAAAGGATGCTCTGATGCATGAACTTGACATATTCTATTAATGCACCCAATACAATCACCCCACCACCTTTCTTGGTTGTCCCAAAGAACCTTTTTTTTTTGCTCAACTTTTACAGTCGATCTCCGCTTTGTCATCTAGCTTGGATTTTTGTTTTCTAGTCATCTTATAAGCAAAGTGAAATGTATTTGTATTTGTTTTATACTGTTGGAGCACCTTTGAAGCAGCAATACATGGAGGAGTTTAGAAATATCGCAGGCATGGAAATTGGCATTTAGCATGATGCTACCACTACTGTGCTTAGGAGCTGACATTGTGCCTTTGAAACATACAAACAAAATTCTTGGTGATGTGGCCAAAATACTTAATACACAATATAGCTTTATATGTTACAGAAACAGAGGTAGGTAGCGTAGTCAAAACGTTTACTCAAGTAAGAGTAGCATTGCCTCAGCATGTGTAAACTGGGATTATGTGTCAGTTGAGTATGCTTTTAATCTGGTAAAATAACTAGAGGTGGTTAGGGAAGCCAGAATTTGTACTCAAGACATTTAAGCCCCAGAAAACTTAGCCTCTAGGATAATTCGAGCACTCAAACCCCTCCAGTAGGTTAAGGTGGTGGTTCGAGGAGGGGGAAAAAAAAGGTATTTCCGATTTAATAGATGAGGGAAATAAAAAATTACATTGTGCAATAAACCAGTAGAATGGAAGAAAAAGTTACATTAGTTGATCTGTTGCAGTGGTATTTGAATCCCTCTAATCTTTCCACAGAAATTATGTGTCCAAGAGACTGTGGATCATAGTTGAAGTCAAACAATGTTGTGGTCATTATATTGTATGGAAGGAAATGTACAGGTACTTCTAAAAACATTTGAATATCATAAGGATGTTTACGATATTCTTATACAATATCTGTGTCACTGATTTCAGAAAATCAAAGTCATATTACACAGATTCCTTAGATATAAAGTGATTTTTGAGTTTTGTTATCTGTAAGCCATAATAATCAAAATTACAAGAAATAAATGCTTAAAATATGTCATTGTCTCAGAAAATTAGAATAGTACATAAGCTCAATTAAAAAAGCATTTTGATGTATAGTGGCAAGACCAAGGGGGGCACAGGTGTGGTAGGTTCAGTTGCCCACGAATTACCCATGTCCTTTAACCAACTGTTATTGCACTTTTGTCCATGTAACAATACTAAAATCTAGAATATATACTTTTGAATTCATTTTAACAGTGTGATTGAAATTTGACATTGTTCCCCATTGTTATTTTAAAGAATAAAATGATTAAAAATACTTGTAGGCTGTTAAACTTTCAATGCTCATTTCTAGTCGGTCTGAAATATAAATTTTTTAAAAGTAAAGAAAAATGGTCAATGATAGTTTTTTTGTAGTTCCTATTCTGTAGTAATAGTACAACAGCAATTTTCAAAGTCAGTCACTGGTTTTGATTTTGGCGTGCCACCCTGAGATTTTAAATGGCCCCATGTGCCTCCCCCTGTGAAAAATGTCTGGTGGTGCCACAGCCTGGTGCATGTCCAGAAAACAGTAATTCGACCTGAAAAGACTCACAAATAAGAGAAACACAGAGATGGCAATTAGAGAAGTTTATTAGCTGATGTTTGTTTTCTTTTGGCGCTTGGACCCTGGTGGAAGACATGGATGCTGATAATGACATGAGCTTGAATGAACATCTTAGGGTTAGAATTAGAGAAGTCTTCTCCCCGGCATCCTGATATTGGTGGTGGAGTGGAGGCCTGAGGAGATAAGGGAGTCGGAAAGAGCTTGAAGCCTGATTGTGGAGATGGGGTGGAGGAGGGTCAAAGCTCAGCTGAAGAGCAGGAGATTCTACATATCAAGGTATTTTAAAGCAAAGCCTTGAGGGATGATTGGCTGAAGAGGAATGCGAACCAGAAGCTGATTGGTTGGAGTGGAGAATGTAGTGGAGTAGTTAGACAGAGCCGGTTAGTAGAGGTGAGTCTTCCAAGTTGAATTTTCGTCTAAACTCCATTTGACACTCTTCTGAAGGAGGGTAAGCCAATAAAGGGCATTGCTAAGGAAGCTGGTTGTTCAGCGTGCTGTTTCAAATCATATTCATAAAAAGTTGAGTGGAAGGTTAAACTATGTTAAGAAAAGGGGCACCGGAGATAACCGCAGCCTTGAGAGGGTTGCCAAGTAAAATCCATTTATGTCAGTGATGAGTTGGAGAGCTGTGTCATCTGCTGGTGTTGGTCCACTGTGTTTTCTGAAGTCTGCAGTTAATGCAGCTATCTATCAGAAAATGCTAGAGCAATTCGCGGTTCCTTCTGCAAAGAAGCTTTATGGAGATAGTGAATTTATTTTCCAGCAGGACTTGGCACCAGGTCACACTGACAAAGGTATCGAAGCTGGTTGAATGACCATGGTGTTGCTGTGCTTGATTGATCTGCAAACTGGCCTGACTTGAACCCCATAGGAATCTATGGAGGATTGTCAAGACGAAGATGAGAGACACCAGACCCAACAATGCAGATTACCTAAAGGTTGCTTTCACAGCAACCTGGCTTCCATTACACCTCGGCAGAACCACAGGCTGAATACCTCCATGCTACGCTGCATTGATGCATTCATTTATGCAAAAGGAGTCCCAAACCAAGTACTGAGTGCATAGAAATTAATATATTTTCAGAAGTCTGACATTTCTGTTTAAAACATCCATTTTTGTGTTTTTATTATCTGTAAGCCAGTATTATCAAGACTACAAGAAAACATGTATTGAAAACCTTCACTCTGTGTAATGGATCTATATAATATAGGAATTTTATTTTCTGAAATAAGTGAAAAACATGAAACTCTTAAGGTTGTTGGGGAAAATCTCCAAAATATAGCAACAAAATGCAATCCCCCAAAAAACTTTTTGCACTTACAACAGAGGTTGAACAGTAAACAGAGGCCTCAGAGTAAACAGACTCTGACTTTGTCGGTGATCTTGGCTAATTATTAAGCAAGAAAAAACATTTCTTTAGTTTTTTTTTTTTTTTTTTGGTTGACAAATTTTAGTTTCTGATATCTTTGAAACATGAAACGTCTGAATATGCATTTCAAGAAAAGTATTTTAGACTTAATTGAATTTCTACTTTTTTTTTTTCTACCGTGTCCTGTCCGGCAGAGTATCGTTCAGAATTGTTGTCTGAGTGCCAAGAAATTGCCCAACAGATTTACTTTCACATGCAGAGCATCACAACCAATGCTTTAAAGCTCTGCTTGATATTTATAAAATAAACTTTATTATAAACTTCTTTGGGAATATTTCAATTATTATGGACACGGACACTGAAATGAAAAAGAAAAAAGAAGCTCAAAAAAGAGATGGGGAAAAAAGGGGAGAAAAAGAGGAAAGAGTGGAGGAGAGAAAGAAGGATAAAGAGAATACAAGATTACACCCTGCTTGCTTATACACCTGCAGCTGTTTTTTTTTTTTTAACAAAATAGTACACAGTAATTCTGAATGTAAAATGTACTTAGTGAGAGGTGCAGCCCAAAATAGAACATCTGTGTATCTGTCAACACCTGAAGCTTAACACCTGTGAGTATGGGTGTGGATGCGATTTTGTATACAAAAATATCAAAAATATTCAATAGCGAGTGTGAGGACCCACAGGCCTGCCCCATGGTCCCTGGACGGACACTGAGGAGATCCGAGCCACAAACATCTAAAGGCCCCCCAAAGCACAGGAACCCCAGGAGAACCACCGCCGGGACTACCGCAACCCCCCCCAGAGAAGAGCAGTGGAGAGTCCCAGGGGAACCACCCAGCAGCGACAGTGCAGAAGCTCCAGGGAGCCGCAGCGATGAGTCCACAGGCCCCGCCGGCAGCCGTCCACGCCCGAGCAGATCCAGCCATGGACCCAGAGGCACAAGACCCCGGGACACACCACCCCCCAAGCAGAGGCCCGACAGAGACCAGAGGGCCAGGCCCCGGCAAGCAGCCACCGGGAGTGGGCCAGCCCACACCAAAGCACCTGGCCACGGACACCGAGAACCACAAGTATACCAGCAGGCAGAGACTCCAATTACCGGCAGGCGGTGTGGCGTGGAGGAAGCTGATCCAGGAGAGGGAGCAGTTCAAGACCCAACCTGTTGCAAAAAAAAAAAAAAAAACAGGCACACACAGTCACAATCACAATCACTCACTCCCACCCTCATGCATACACGTAAAATCCCTCACACCCAACGTAAAGATAAACAACACAATGGACGTCATACACTCACTCACACTCCCCATGCATACTCTATACTCCCGGGTCCAGGCGCCGGTACCCCCTCAGGGCAACCGGACCCAGGAGGTGGTCCCCTTCCCTCCTGTGGCAGAGGCAGGCAGACAGCGCCAGTACTGCCCAGACCCGGGTCACCCCGGCCCAGCTCCCGCCCCCCTGCCCGGAACCCAGTCCCCAACAACCCCCATCCACCTCCGGAGAGGGGGCTATGTTCAAAAGAGGGGTCCACATGGCCCAAAGCAACCCGCCAACCGGAGCCGCCCCAGGACGGAGCAGTCCCGACCCCCCAACGAGCTCCGATCCCAGCCCCATGAGTCTCCCACCCCCAGTGAACCCCAACAAGAACCTCCCCACAGGGCCACCCCCAACAAGGACACCAATATCGAACACATCCCCCCGAACCCAAACACCACAAATCCCCACACCCATAGGGGCACACCCCCACAGGTGAACTCCGTGGCCGAGAAGCTGATGAAGCCACACCCACACAGCGCAAGCTCTACACACAGCCCTGCTCTAAGAACCCCCACCGCATCCCGCTCCCCCACCACACAGCGCACCGCAACGGCAAGGCAAGGGCCCTGCGCAACACCACCCCCGCCCACCAGCGCAACAGGGCAGACCCCACCCAGCACCGCACCCACAACCGGACCCCTGACCCCACACCATGACGGGACAAACTCATCCACCAAGAGGTCCCCGGCCAGCGGCAGGCACCCAGGGCCAGTGACCCCACCACGCCCCCCTCAGCAACAAAAAATACTACATCACTGCCACTGCAATGACCGCCCAGGGAGAAACACTATCCAGCTCAGCTCCACCATCGCCGCCCAGCCGATCCAAACGCCAGTGACCCCACGCCCTAGAAGTGGACACAACCCCTCCACTCCACAGGCCGCAGCCCCTCCACGCCCCCCCCCAGTCCACCGCCCCGATCCCCCCTCGGACAAGACCCCACCCCCTCCTGCAGACCCTCCTCCCCGCCAGCAGAAGGAGCTCCTTGAAAGAAGGAGCACCTGCAATGAGATGGGACCTACCCACCAGTTTCGGAGGCCCTTATGCCCACCGATACACCAAAGGTCCCCGAGCCAGGGCCGGGCGCCCGGGCATGCACCAGCCCAAAACCCCGGCAACATACCCACCAGGACCCAAGACCCCCAAGGCCCAGCCAGGACCCCAGCCCGGGGGGCGATACGCCCCAGGGACCCCGAGCCACCAAGCCCACCACAGACCCACCCAGGAGCAGCACGGGCACCAGGCAAGTGACCTATGTCCGTCGGCGCAGGCCCCCCAAAAGCATTGCATGCAGCTACCAGATGTCCCCCCCCAAGAGCCACCAACACCCCACCCCGGCCGGGACCAAAGCCCCCATCGCCAGACCCCCCAGTGATCCCAGGGACACCCCAAATGCCCCAACCCAGACACCCCCTCGAATCCGCCACAACGCCCCACAGGATGAAGCCAAGGGCGCCTCACCCCGACTAGGTGATGTAGCCGATTAAAGGAGCCCAGACAGATTGATCTGACATGGAGGCAGAGGCTGTCTCAAGGCTTATATAATCCAACAGAAAATTTCTATACTGATTAATATTAAGAAGGTTTTTATTTTTCCAGTTCATGAGGATAGTTTTCTTAGCGATGCATAAGGCAGTAAAAACCATGTGAACTGAATTTGTCTCTATGATGACATCATCGAAGTTGCCCAACAAGAAAAGTGAAGGGGAAGGTGAAATATTACATCTCATAACCATAGTGCATGGATATAATTATCTGGTATATTGCTTGTGCAGTGTAAGCAAATATTGCAAGGTGCCAAGCCCATCCTGAACATCCGTTGACCTGTATAGTATACTCTATGAAGGTTTTTATATTGTATTAATTGCAAACTGGGGTTACTTGTCAGTTTAAATGTTCTGGAACATATCTGAGACCAGAATGTTTGGTCAAAGTTAACTGATAAGTCCACCTCCCATTTTGTAATAGGAAGGGAAATTGGTTCATCTATATTAGACATTGTCCTGTATATTTTAGACATTAATTTGGGGGGGGTTGAGTTTTAGGAACTCTAGTACACTTGATGGCATTTGTAACCCAATGTTAAGTCTAAATTAATTTTTTATTATAGATGTAATTTGTTGAAATTCTAAAAATGTATTCTTGTCCATCCCGTATTGTATAATTAATCTGTTAAATGGGATGAACTGAATTCCTTCAAATATATGTTCCAGGTATTCAACTCCTCCAATATGGAAAATTTATCATATTATTTTTTTGTAGGATGTCAGGGTTGTTCCAGATGGGTGTACATCTGCATGGGATTAGTGAAGACCCTGTCAGTTTTAGATATTCCCACCATGCTGTAAGAGAGGTGCTGACATTGAGGCTTTTGAAGCATACATGCCGTTTTATATTTGAGCTAATAAATGGTAGATCGGAAATCATTGCAATTATTATTGCATGTCTGTTCTACGTCTAGCCAGGGTTTACCTAGAGGACTGTGTTTAAACCATTTTGAGATGTAATGTAGCCTGTTAGCTAAGAAGTAAAGATGAAAGTTAGGCAGATCTAGTCCTCCTTTATCTTTGGTCTTTTGTAGTGTTTTTAGGCTTATCTTTCCAGAAACATTTAGTGATGGAGGAGTCCAGAGATCTAAACCAGTCAGATGACAGTTTATTTGGAATCATTGAGAATAAGTAATTGATTTTTGGCAAGACCATCATTTTTATTGAAGCAACCCTGCCCATGAGTGATATGGGTAGAGATTTCCATCTAGCAAGATCATCTTCCACTTTTTTTAAGAGCGGGATGTGGTTTAGTTTTGTTAAATCTGCCAATCTAGGAGACACATTAATGCCCAAATATGTAATATTCATTGATTGTAGTTGTATATTAGGAAAATTGTTGAAACAACAATTAATTGGTAGAACTGTTGATTTTAACCAATTTATAGAATAGTCTGAAATTTTTGAGAAATAATTTATCAATCCAATCACCTGAGCAACAGAAGTTTGCGAATGCTGGAGAAAGAGTAATACATCATCTGCATAAAGACATATTTTATGTTCAATATTCCTGCATTTTATGCCTTTAATATCTTTAGTTTGTCTAATTGCTGCTGCTGGTGGTTCAATAAAAATAGCAAATAATGAGGGCGAAAGTGGGCATCCCTACCTGGTGCCCCTTTGAAGACAGAAGCGGGAAGATGTTTGGTTATTTGTTCTGATACATGCCGCTGGGGAACTGTATAATATTTTTATCCAGTTTATGAAAGAGCTTCCATAACCAAATTTAGTCAAGGTTGCAAACAAGAATTTCCAGTTAACTCTATCAAATGCTTTTTCTGCATCTAGAGATAATATATTGGTCTCAATATTTTTACTGTAGGAATAATCTATTAAATTAAGTAATGTGTGTGAATTAGTGGATGAATGCCTACCTTTAATAAATCCAGTTTGGTCAGGATGTATTATGAGAGGAGTAACCTTTTCTAGTCTTTTTGTGAGGGCTTTACAGATTATTTTGAGATCGACGTTAATAAGGGATATGGGTCGGTAGCTGGTAGGGAGTACTGGGTCTTTTCCTGGTTTTAACAATAGAGTGATGTTGGCAGAATTTATATTTGGCGGAAGTCTGCCATTTCTTTCAGTTTCCTGCACCATTCTCTGGAATATTGGGGCCAAAATATTACAGAATTCTTTGTAAAACTCTGTTGGGAATCCATCTGGGCCTGGAGCCTTTTTATTGGGCATGCTTTTTAGAGCTTCTTGGATTTCGGCTGAAGTCAGTGGTACATCCAGGGCCATCGCTTGATTACCTGATAGTTTAGGAATTGTTACTTTATCCAGAAATTGATCAATGACATTATCTGACGGGTCTATCTGGGGTGAGTATAAAGCTTGGTAGAAATCTCTGAAAGTGCTGTTTATTCTTTCAGGATCATAAACTGTATCATTAAATTCCAAATATGAAGTCCACACTTTTTTTAAATATTTAATAAATTCTTCATCCTTAAGCAATGATGTATTAAACCTGCAGTTTTTGCTTTGTGGGTTTTCTTTCTTATTTACTAGAGTTAAGGAGACAGGTGCATGAACGCTGACAGCTATAGGGTGTATCTCAGTGTCTGAAATGTCAGTCAACAATGAGCTGCTGACTAAGAAATAATCCAAGCGAGAGTAAGATTGATGGACATGTGAGAAGAATGTATATTCTCTGTGATTAGGGTGAAGAGATCGCCATGCATTGCAAAGTCCGTAATCACTCATGTACTGTCTAACTATATTTATTGATTGCCAACTGCGCTGAGTCCCTGTTGTACTCCGCCTGTCTATTTCTTCGTTTAGACCAAAGTTGAGATCGCCCCCAAGAAGAAGTGAGCAATCCAAGTGTTTAGATAGTGCAGAAAAAAAAGAATGGAAAAATGGGGGGTCATCAACATTTGGGGCATATATACTGACAATACATATCTTTTGGTTATGTATAGATATTTTTATTATTATAAATCTACCCTCTGGATCTGTAACTGTGTCTAATACTGTAAAGTTAACATTTTTGTGAATTAAGATTGCTACTCCCCTTTGCCTAGAATTATAGCAGGCGAAAAACAGATTAGGAAACTCAAGTGATTTAACTTTCTACTTTTTACATGGTTCAGTCACTGCCTTAAACTGAGGAATTCAATTATCATGGCGTATTCATCATGAGTGATAGTAGGATGGAGCAAGAGTGATAAAATAATCCTCTTTTTTAATAATGCAGGTTCTTTGCTGGTCTGTCATGATGAGGGAAAGCTCTCAGTTTTACCTTCCTGTCTGCATAATCACCATTATCATAGCAGAGATAAGGTTCATGATTAAAAAAATTTGATCCTCAAAACAAGTGGTTGAAGAAAGCTCCCTCTGCAGGGTGGCTCGAGATTGAAGAGGTCTTTTATCCGGGAGCAGCTTGGAGTACAGCTGCTCCTCTGCATTGAAAGAAGTGGTAGTTTGTGCTTCAGATCAGGATGCATCCTGCGTGCTTACTTTTGGAGGTTTTCCAGTCATCCCCCTTTGATAGCATATCTGGAGGCAAAGCCCCTTAAGGTACTTTGAATACATACATACCTTCTGGTATTGGAATGCAGTGGGATTCCCCAGAGTCAGCTGCTGACTGTCACTGGGGAGAGGGATCTTTGGGTTTCCCTAATGGACCTTTTACACCCACAACTCCAGTTTGGATGAGCGAGAAACAGTTGATGGCTGGACTGAGTGTAAATTCATGACTTTTTGCCATTTATAGAAGATGCTTTAAAGGTACTGCATACCTATTTGTTTTAAACTGAGATAATAAATGCATTTAACTTTACCATTCTCCAATGTAATGTAAATATGTAATTGATGATGCAATTATATTAAACAAACGACAATTATATAAAAAACAAACATTATGTGAGATCTCTGCTGGCTGGTTCTGGCACTTCATTGTTCTCAGCTGCAACTCATCCAGCTAATGAGCTCATGGCTTTTTAAGACAGCTGCTGACACAGTCTGTTGCTGGAACATAGTCTCTGTTATGTGGACTTCTGTCAGCCTGCCTGATCGCTTGTTGTCCTGCCTTCCTGTCGATCTGCCCATCTGTCTGCCTGCCTGTCGCCATATGGAACTCTTCTTCAGGAAATCTGCACTGTAAATATTTCCACCGCCAGAACACTCTCTCTCTGCTCGGATCCTTGGGGCTTCCTCATCCTCTGGCTTCTAACAACTCTAATCAAGGTCTACCTAAGTTGGAACAATAAAACCTCATTTCAATCTAATTCTGTACATCGAATCTGTGTCATCTTCTGATTTGGTTATATTTCGACAACCTGAGTAAATTAATGATAGTATGTTCCAGCCAGCAGACATGTCGAAAAACAAATCAGATGAAGATGAACAGACCTCCTGGAGGGAACGCCTCCAATCCACTGAGACCATGCTTCAACAGTTGCTACAACAACAAAGGACGACAGATGCCCATCTCACGGAACTTGGTGGTATGGTACATGCCTTAAGTGAAATATTAACCAAACTCTCACCCGCTCCTTCCAATCCTCCAGTTCGTTCTGAGAATCCTCAGCCACCCACAACCCACTCATCCGGAATCCGAGAACCTGATTTCCGTCCGTCTGAACTTTTTGATGGCAACCCTAATAATTTTGGTGGGTTTTCTCTCCAATGTGAGTTGGCTTTTAGTCGTTCCCCCTCTCTGTTTCCGACTGCTGCTTCCAAGATCACTTTTATTGTTACCTCCCTAAAAGGATCTGCTTTACGCTGGGCGCACGCTTTTCTCACAACTAACCCTATTGAGTCTCTGAGTTATGCTGTTTTTTTCAGTCACTTCAAGGAAGTCTTTGATCAACCACTCCAACAGGAGACAGCTGCTAAGAAGTTACTTACCCTCAAACAGGGAAAGAGGGCATTGGCGGAGTTCGCCATCGACTTCCGGGTGGCAGCACAGGAGGTGGGTTGGGATGAAGCGGCACTCAAGGGTATTTTTGTGAATTCCCTTACAGATCAGATAAAGGACCAGTTGGTTTTAAGAGATCAACCTGCGAGACTGGATGATTTAATCAAACTGTCAATCCGTATTGACAACCGCCTAAGAGAGAGACAAGCAGAGAGGAATCATAAGTCAGAGTGGCAGCACTTTATGGCACCTCGGACCGCTTACCTTGATACACCCACTTCCTCTTCGGAGGGATCTGTGGAACCTGAGCCTATGCAGGTTGGTCACACTCGTCTCTCTCCTGAAGAGCGACAACGTCGTTTTGGGGCTGGTCTTTGTTTGTATTGTGGACAAGGTGGACATTATGTTGCAAGATGCCCTAAGAAGGGAAAAGAGGGGGCTCGTCAATAGGTCAGGGGACTTTGATGAGCATGTCCCATTTTTCCCCTATATCTCGTCTGTGTTTTCCAGTCACTATTATTATTGGCCAAGAAAAGTGTCCAGTGGATGCTTTTATTGATTCTGGTGCAGAACAGAATCTTATTTCCTTGGATCTAGTTGACAAACTTAAGATACCTTCTCAGTCTCTCAACCACCCCCTTTCTGTTTCGGGCATTACTGGTCAAACCATATCTCAGGTGAAGTTTAAAGTGCCCCACCTTCACATCATTACCTCAGGTAACCACCATGAATGGGGTGAGTTCTTTGTTGTCTCCTCTATCTCCCCACAATTGGTTCTAGGATTTCCGTGGTTGCAGAGACATAATCCCGCAATTAATTGGGTGGAGGGCAGAGTAGAGAAGTGGAGTGATTACTGTCTCCAGAATTGTCTAAAGACTGCTGTCTCTCACTCTAGCAAACAAATTGAACCACCTGAGCCTGTTGATCTGTCTAAGATTCCTCCTGAATACCACAATCTTGCATCTGTTTTTAGTAAACAGGGGGCTCTTTCTTTACCCATGCATCGCCCCTATGACTGTGCTATTGATCTCCTTCCAGGTGCTCCGTTACCATCCAGCAGACTATACAATCTCTCTGGACCGGAGAGAAGAGTCATGAAGGAGTACATTGAGGATTCCTTAGCATCCGGGATCATTCGGCCATCTACCTCCCCCGTTGGCGCCGGCTTCTTCTTTGTGGGGAAGAAAGATGGCACGTTAAGACCCTGCATTGATTATAGGGGGTTGAATCAAATCACAATCAAAAATAAGTACCCCTTACCACTCATTGATTCTATACATGACCAATTACACACTGCCAAGATTTTTACCAAGCTCGACCTGCGCAATGCGTATCATCTGGTTCGGATCCGAGAGGGTGACGAGTGGAAGACAGCTTTCAAGACTCCCCTGGGACATTTTGAATATTTGGTGATGCCTTTTGGATTGACTAACGCACCCGCTGTTTTTCAGGCTCTTATAAATGATATTCTCTGTGATTTCCTCAACCTCTTTGTGTTTGTTTATCTGGATGATATTTTGATTTTCTCTCAGAACATTGATCAGCATCACCAGCATGTCAGGACCATACTCCAGAGGCTTTATGAAAACCAACTCTTTGTAAAAGCCGAAAAATGTGAATTCGGTGTTTCTTCTGTGACCTTCTTGGGTTTTATTTTTGAAGCAGGCAGGTACAGAACGGATCCTGAGAAGACCAAGGCAGTGGCAGAGTGGCCTACTCCAACGGATCGCAGGCAACTCCAAAGGTTCTTAGGTTTTGCAAATTTTTATAGAAGGTTCATAAAGAACTACAGTCAGGTCACTGTGCCTCTCACTCAACTTACCTCCTCTCTGAAGACATTCCATTGGTCCCCTGAGGCAGAGAAAGCTTTTTGCAAATTGAAAACTTTATTTTCTTCTGCACCCATTCTGACTCATCCTGATCCTAGTGCGCAATTCGTTGTGGAGGTTGATGCTTCTGACATTGGAGTAGGGGCCATCTTGTCTCAACGTTCTCCTATAGACAACAAGGTGCATCCTTGTGCTTATTTTTCTCGTCGTTTGTCGTCAGCAGAGCAGAATTACGATGTGGGAAATCGAGAGCTTCTGGCTATCAAGTTGGCGCTTGAGGAGTGGCGGCATTGGTTAGAGGGGGCGGAAGTCCCTTTTCTCATTTGGACTGACCATAAAAACCTCTCTTACATCCAAAATGCCAAGAGACTTAACTCCAGACAAGCCCGTTGGTCCCTGTTTTTTGCTCGTTTTAATTTTTCTATCTCTTACAGACCCGGCTCCAAGAACATCAAGCCCGACGCTCTCTCTCGCCAATTTTCTCATTCTGAGCAATCCAAGACTGAAGCTTCCATCTTACCGGAATCCTGCATTGTGGGCGCCCTCACCTGGGCCATTGAAAAGGACATCAGGGAGGCACAACAATCTGAACCAGACCCAGGTACTGGTCCTGTAGGCAAACTGTTCGTTCCGAACTCTGTCATCAATAAAGTTCTGGATTGGGTTCATAATAATAAACTTACCTGTCATCCGGGGATTAATCGTATGATCACTTTTACCAAGAGGTATTTCTGGTGGCCCACTATGAATCCCGACATTAGAGAGTTTGTCGCAGCTTGTTCCACATGTGCCTGTAACAAGAACTCAAATCAACCTCCTGCCGGTCTTCTTCAACCTCTGTCTACCCCTAGTCGCCCATGGTCCCACATCTCTATTGACTTCGTCACTGGTCTCCCGCCATCTGACGGAAACACAGTCATCTTTACCGTTGTTGATAGATTCTCTAAGACTGTTCATTTTATTCCCTTAACTAAGCTTCCGTCTGCATTGGAGACTGCTCAACTTCTGGTTCTTCATGTCTTCCGTATTCATGGCATGCCCTTGGATATTGTCTCTGACCGAGGCCCGCAGTTCATTTCACAAGTCTGGAAGGAGTTCTGTAGGGCTATTGGTGCTACCGTAAGCCTTTCATCTGGTTACCACCCTCAGTCTAATGGGCAGACTGAGAGATGCAATCAGGAACTGGAAGTAGCATTGAGATGTGTGATTAATGACAACCCTTCTTCCTGGTGTAGACATCTCACTTGGATAGAATATGCCCATAATATTCATACTTCCTCTGCTACTGGTTTATCTCCCTTTGAGATTTCTCTGGGCTATCTACCTCCATTATTCCCCAGTATTGAATCTGACACTGTTGTCCCCTCTGTTCAGCATTATATCTCCAGGTGTCGTAAGATCTGGCGTCAGACCAGGAGGACACTTCTACGCACTTTGGAACAGAATAAAAGGTTTGCTGACCGTCACCGTTCCACCGCACCGGTCTACTGCATTGATCAGAAGGTCTGGCTCTCCACCAAGAATATTAAATTAAAGGATACTACTCGAAAGTTGGCCCCCCCGTTTCATCGGTCCTTTTGTCATAGAAAGGATCATCAACCCTTCTGCGGTGAGACTCAAGTTGCCAGCTTCTATGCACATTCATCCTACCTTTCATGTTTCACAGATCAAGCCAGTCTCGGAAAGTCCCCTGAATCCACCCACCAAGCTCCCTCCCCCTGTTCGTCTCATTGATGACCATCCAGCTTACACGGTCAATCGTATCCTGGATGTTCGACGTAGGGGGCGTGGTTTTCAGTACCTTGTGGATTGGGCTGGATATGGACCTGAAGAAAGAACCTGGGTACCTCGTTCTCTTATCCTGGACCCTGATCTCATTACATCTTTTTACAGACGTCATCCGGAGAAACGTTCGGGATTGCCTGGAGGCAATCGTTGAGGGGAGGGTACTGTGAGATCTCTGCTGGCTGGTTCTGGCACTTCATTGTTCTCAGCTGCAACTCATCCAGCTAATGAGCTCATGGCTTTTTAAGACAGCTGCTGACACAGTCTGTTGCTGGAACATAGTCTCTGTTATGTGGACTTCTGTCAGCCTGCCTGATCGCTTGTTGTCCTGCCTTCCTGTCGATCTGCCCATCTGTCTGCCTGCCTGTCGCCATATGGAACTCTTCTTCAGGAAATCTGCACTGTAAATATTTCCACCGCCAGAACACTCTCTCTCTGCTCGGATCCTTGGGGCTTCCTCATCCTCTGGCTTCTAACAACTCTAATCAAGGTCTACCTAAGTTGGAACAATAAAACCTCATTTCAATCTAATTCTGTACATCGAATCTGTGTCATCTTCTGATTTGGTTATATTTCGACAACCTGAGTAAATTAATGATACATTAGTGTCTTTGGCAATACTTTGACTCTCTTGTCCTAAAGTTGGAACAAAATAAATGTTCAATTGTTTACTGGACATTAATTCCACTAGATGTTTGTTTTTTTTTTAAACCAAGGCTTCACTGCAAGTAACCTTTTACTTTTTATTTCAACAGCAGAGAAAGTCATCACTAGTAATGAGAGCTAGGACTTGTAGAGCTGTTTGCCCTCTGAAGTATGGCTCCATCGTCCTGTTCATTTTTTTTTGTGTCTTATTCATGTTGCTTCATAAAAGGAACATCGACTGGAGGTCATTTGACTTAACAAAGGTAAGCACTCCCCCCATCGGTTACAATAGATATTACTTTTCGGGCAAGGTTAGCAAAAGTAAAATTTTTGGTGACACGTTTTTGTTACTGGTCTGCCACCATACAACCCCCTACACAACAAACTGCAATGCACTTTTTACTACTGTGACTTCTTTCATTTACAATCACCATTAACTCCACACAGGAACATAAAGGCTAGCTTTCCTTTCACACATGCATCGATGGACGTTGATCGTCCAAATGACCATGTTGCCTGTTCACAACTGTTGATACTTTTGATAGATACTCTAGAATGCTTTGCTGTACCAACTCTGCCACATTCAGTTGCCATAAGCTTATGCCTGAATGGTGTATGCAGTTTTTCCTGTTCTTTGTTTAATGCAAAGTTATAGTAGAAAAAAAAAACTATAATTTAGACTCTTTTCTTTGTATTTTAGAAAGACCCTATCCATGTATACTTTTATTATTTATTGTGTCAAACTACTAATAACCTTGATTGCATGGCTGCCACTTGGGTCATTGGTATATTCTAAAGAAAACTATGTATGCCTGCAATACAAAAGAGATTGAAAAGTGGCTCTTACCTATTTCAACCCTAGTGAAAATATTTGTTTTACTTAAACTGTAACACTCTCTTTGTTCTTTCAGAATAAAGTCAGTGCCACTGTTAATCTGAAGCTTTCCACCGAGTCTCCCAAGCCAAGCAGCACCTGCTCCTTCGATTCACTATCACCTGAAGAGGTTCTTGTCTTACACTCCCTAAAAGATGTTATTTTTTGGCCTGAAACCCCATCTTTAAAATCCAATTTTTCCCTAAAAGACACCAGTGATCCTGCTCATAGCACTTATACCATTCTTCCACGGAATGGTGGGGGACGTTGGCAAGTAGGGGATGAGCTGAGGGTTTTGATAAGAATCTGTGACTTTCATGGTCGCCCCAAAAAGTCTGGAGGGGATGTTATATTTGCTCGACTGCACAACCCTACTTTTTTTGCAGGGGTGGCAGGGCATGTGGTGGATCATCACAATGGTTCCTACTCTGCAGTATTCTCTTTACTCTGGGAAGGAAATGCACAAGTTGAGGTAATGCACACCCTTATAGAAATCATGGCCTTAATCTTTCTTCCTACTATCAAGGGTAACTGAAAACACCTTGGCTTACAGTTACATAAACTCAGTCTTCATTAGCCATTCAGTATTTGCTAGGGTTGTAAGAAGACAACCTCCTTTTTACCCTCCTGTTTTATTTTTATATACAGTACAGACCAAACGTTTGGACATACCTTCTCATTCAAAGAGTTGTCTTTATTTACATGACTATGAATATTGTAGCTTCACACTGAAGGCATCAAAACTATGAATTAGCACATGTGGAATTATATACTGAACAAAAAAGTGTGAAACAACTGAAAATATGTCTTATATTCTAGGTTCTACAAAGTAGCCACCTTTTGCTTTGATAACTGCTACGCACACTCTTGGCATTCTGTTGATGAGCTTCAAGAGGTAGTCACATGAAATGGTTTCACTTCACAGGTGTGCCCTGTCAGGTTTAATAAGTGGGATTTCAAGCCTTATAAATGGGGTTGGGACCATCAGTTCTGTTGTGCAGGAGGTGGATACAGTACACAGCTGATAGCCCTACTGAATAGACTTTTAGAATTTGTATTATAGCAAGAAAAAAGCAGCTAAGTAAAGAAAACGGAGTGGCCATCATTACTTGAAATCATTACAAGAAATGAAGGTCAGTCAGTCCGAACAATTGGGAAAACTTTGAAAGTGTCCCCAAGTGCAGTCGCAAAAACCATCAAGCGCTACAAAGAAACTGGCTCACATGAGGACCGCCCCAGGAAAGGAAGACCAAGAGTCACCTCTGCTGCGGACAATAAGTTCATCCGAGTCATCAGCGTCAGAAATTGCATGTTAACAGCAGCTCAGATTAGAGAACAGGTCAATGCCACACAGAGTTCTAGCAGCAGACACATCTCTAGAACAACTGTTAAGAGGAGTCTGTGTGAAACAGGCCTTCATGGTAAAATAGCTGCTAGGAAACCACCGCTGAGGACAGGCAATAAGCAGAAGAGACTTGTTTGGGCTAAAGAACACAAGGAATGGACATTAGATCAGTGGAAATCTTTGCTTCTTCTCACTTCTCAGTAACTATGCTTTCTGGCTGATGTTTTAGTCACTTTTTAATTTCGGTGGTGCTTTCACACTCATGGTAGCATGAGAGGGACTCTACAACCCATACAAGTGGCTCAGGTAGTGTAGCTCATCCAGGATGGCACATCAATGCGGGCTGTGGCAAGAAGGTTTGCTCTGTCTGTCAGCGTAGTGTCCAGAGCCTGGAAGCGCTACCAGGAGACAGGCCAGTACACCAGGAGACGTGGAGGAGGCCGTAGGAGGGCAACAACCCAGCAGCAGGTCCGCTACCTCCGCCTTTGTGCAAGGAGGAACAGGAGGAGCACTGCCAGAGCCCTGCAAAATGACCTCCAGCAGGCCACAAATGTGCATGGGTCTGCACAAACGGTTAGAAACCGACTCCATGAGGATGGTATGAGGGCCCGACATCCACAAATAGTTGTGCTCACAGCCCAACACCGTGCAGGACGTTGGCAGAACACTAGGATTGGCAAATTCGCCACTGGCGCCTTGTGCTCTTCATAGATGAAAGCAGGTTCACACTGAGACAGACGTGACAGAGTCTGGAGACACTGTGGAGAGCGATCTGCTGCCTGCAACATTCTTCAGCATGACCGGTTTGGCAGCAGGTCAGTAATGGTGTGGGGTGGCATTTCTTTGGAGGGCCACACAGCCCTCCATGTGCTCGCCAGAGGTAGCCTGACTGCCATAAGGTACCGAGATGAGATCCTGAGACCCCTTGTGAGACCATATGCTGGTGCGGTTGGCCCTGGGTTCCTCCTAATGCAGGACAATGTTAGACCTCATGTGGCTGGAGTGTGTCAGCAGCTCCTGCAAGATGAAGACATTGAAGCTGTGGACTGGCCTGCCCATTCTCCAGGCCTGAATCCGATTAAGCACATCTGGGACACCATGTCTCGCTCCATCCACCAAAGTCATGTTGCACCACAGACTGTCCAGGAGTTGGCGGATGCTTTAGTCCAGGTCTGGGAGGAGATCCCTCAGGAGACTATCTGCCATCTCATCAGGAACATTCCCAGGCGTTGTAGGGAGGTCATACCTCATCAGCCTCATTTCGACTTGTTTTAAGGACATTATATCAAAGTTGGATTAGCCTGTTGTGTGTTTTTTCACATCCAAATCCAGGCCTCCATTGGTTAATAAATTTGATTTCCATTGATAATTTTTGTGTGATTTATTTATATATATATATATATATATATATATATATATATATATATATATATATATATATATATATATATATATATATATATATATATATATATATATATATATATATATATATATATATATATATATATATATATATATATATATATATATATATATATATATATATATATATACAGTACAGACCAAAAGTTTGGACACACCTTCTTATTCAAAGAGTTGTCTTTATTTACATGACTATGAATATTGTAGCTTCACACTGAAGGCATCAAAACTATGAATTAACACATGTGGAATTATATACTGAACAAAAAAGTGTGAAACAACTGAAAATATGTCTTGTATTCTAGGTGTCACGATGTGGTTTTGGATCGGACCAAAGTAAGGTCAAAAAACATAGCAAAATCACTGCAGGTTTTCCATGGCAAGGCGTGGCAAAAAAACAAAACATAATCATGGACGAGAACGAGGTGTGACAAACACAAGGAACTAGCCCTGAACAAAGACACAAAACCAACTTATACAGGTCCTTCTCAAAATATTAGCATATTGTGATGAAGTTCATTATTTTCCATAATGTCATGATGAAAATTTAACATTCATATATTTTAGATTCATTGCACACTAACTGAAATATTTCAGGTCTTTTATTGTCTTAATACGGATGATTTTGGCATACAGCTCATGAAAACCCAAAATTCCTATCTCACACAATTTGCATATTTCATCCGACCAATAAAAGAAAAGTGTTTTTAATACAAAAAACGTCAACCTTCAAATAATCAAGTACAGTTATGCACTCAATACTTGGTCAGGAATCCTTATGCAGAAATGACTGCTTCAATGCGGCGTGGCATGGAGGCAATCAGCCTGTGGCACTGCTGAGGGCTTACGGAGGCCCAGGATGCTTCGATAGCGGCCTTTAGCTCATCCAGAGTGTTGGGTCTTGAGTCTCTCAACGTTCTCTTCACAATATCCCACAGATTCTCTATGGGGTTCAGGTCAGGAAAGTTGGCAGGCCAATTGAGCACAGTGATACCATGGTCAGTAAACGATTTACCAGTGGTTTTGGCACTGTGAGCAGGTGCCAGGTCGTGCTGAAAAATGAAATCTTCATCTCCATAAAACTTTTCAGCAGATGGAACCATGAAGTGCTCCAAAATCTCCTGGTAGCTAGCTGCATTGACCATGCCCTTGATAAAACACAGTGGACCAACACCAGCAACAGACACGGCACCCCAGACCATCACTGACTGTGGGTACTTGACACTGGACTTCTGGCATTTTTGCATTTCCTTCTCCCCAGTATTCCTCCAGACTCTGGCACCTTGATTTCCGAATGACATGCAGAATTTGCTTTCATCCGAAAAAAGTACTTTGGACCACTGAGCAACAGTCCAGTGCTGCTTCTCTGTAGCCCAGGTCAGGCGCTTCCGCCGCTGTTTCTGGTTCAAAAGTGGCTTGACCTGGGGAATGCGGCACCTGTAGCCCATTTCCTGCACACGCCTGTGCACGGTGGCTCTGGATGTTTCTACTCCAGACTCAGTCCACTGCTTCCGCAGGTCCCCCAAGGTCTAGAATCGGCCCTTCTCCACAATCTTCCTCAGGGTCCGGTCGCCTCTTCTCGTTGTGCAGCGTTTTCTGCCACACTTTTTCCTTCCCACAGACTTCCCACTGAGGTGCCTTGATACAGCACTCTGGGAACAGCCTATTCGTTCAGAAATTTCTTTCTGTGTCTTACCCTCTTGCTTGAGGGTGTCAATAGTGGCCTTCTGGACAGCAGTCAGGTCGGCAGTCTTACCCATGATTGGGGTTTTGAGTGATGAACCAGGCTGGGAGTTTTAAAGGCCCCAGGAATCTTTTGCAGGTGTTTAGAGTTAACTCGTTCATTCAGATTATTAGGTTCATAGCTCGTTTAGAGACCCTTTTAGTGATATGCTAATTTTGTGAAATAGGAATTTTGGGTTTTCATGAGCTGTATGCCAAAATCATCCGTATTAAGACAATAAAAGTGTCCAATGAATCTAAAATATATGAATGTTAAATTTTCATCATGACATTATGGAAAATAATGAACTTTATCACAATATGCTAATATTTTGAGAAGGACCTGTATACTGTGAGATAACAAAGGCAGATAATCAACGGAACAGGGAACAGTTGTGACAAGGAGGCAGGGAAGCAGAAGGAACAGGTGAAACAAATACAAAGGCTGAGGATGGGCAAAGTAACTAACGAACAATAAACAGAAACACAGACCAAGCAATCCTATAGACAAAGATAAATAATCAAATGGGGAATTAGAAAACTAGAATAATCATGGCTAAAGTAAACAGAGAAACTAGAGGGAACATAGGAACAACAATAACAACCTGAGAACAAACAAAGAACCCATAAAGAAAACCTGAATACAAAAGTAAACAAACCTAACCACACTGACTGAAATAACTGGAAAAGAAACAGAAAATAAACTAGTAAACAAGAAGAGTGCAAAGGAACAAATAAAACACAATTAACCACAAAGATACTAAAGAGAAATAAAACCAGAGAATCCAGGGAAGACCAAGAACTATAATAATTACAATAATAATAATAACAATAATAATAAACCATGCAAAGTAATAAGAAAACAACCATAAAAGAACTTAAGTTGTAAACACTAGAACGCAGAAGAGGGAGAAAAGAAAAACATGATACAAAAACCAAAATAGAAAAATCTAAGCAAAAGGTAAACAAACACAAAGCCACAAACAGAGTCCAAAAATGTCACTCCGTGACACTAGGTTCTTCAAAGTAGCCACCTTTTGCTTTGATTACTGCTCCACACACTTGGCATTCTGTTGATGAGCCTCAAGAGGTAGTCACCTGAAATGGTTTTCAGTTCACAGGTGTGCCCTGTCAGGTTTAATAAGTGGGATTTCAAGCCTTATAAATGGGGTTGGGACCATCAGTTGTGTTGTGCAGGAGGTGGATACAGTACACATCTGATAGTCCTGCTGAATAGACTGTTAGACTTTGTATTATGGCAAGAAAAAAGCAGCTAAGTAAAGAAAAACGAGTGGCCATCATTACTTTAAGAAATGAAGGTCAGTCAGTCTGAACAATTGGGAAAATTTTGAAAGTGTCCCAATGTGCAGTCGCAAAAACCATCAAGCGGTACAAAGAAAGTGGTTCACATGAGGACCGCCCCAGGAAAGGAAGACCAAGAGTCACCTCTGCTGCTGACGATAAGTTCATCCGAGTCACCCGCCTCAGAAATCGCAGGTTAAGAGCAGCTCAGATTAGAGAACAGGTCAATGCCACACAGAGTTCTAGCAGCAGACACATCTCTAGAACAACTGTTAAGAGGAGACTGTGTGAATCAGGCCATCATGGTAAAATAGCTGTTAGGAAACCACTGCTGAGGACAGGCAACAAGCAGAAGAGTCTTGTTTGAGCTAAAGAACACAAGGAATGGACATTAGACCAGCGGAAATCTGTGCTTTGGTCTGATGAGTCCAAGTTTGAGATCTTTGATACCAAAGATTTTCAGTTGTTTCACACTTTTTTGTTCAGTATATAATTCCACATGTGTTAATTCATAGTTTTGATGCCTTCAGTGTGAAGCTACAATATTCACAGTCATGAAAATAAAGAAAACTCTTTGAATGAGAAGGTGTGTCCAAACGTTTGGTCTGTACTGTACGTCCAGATTTTACAAGTCTGTATATAATGGTATGTGTATGCTTGTGTGATACCAGTGGGGTCTTGTTGCCAAAAAAACATAAAAAATTATAAATGTTTGAGTTTTCGCATGTAGAATAAAGAATGCATAAATCTCAAAGTTTGTTTTAAAGTATTTGTTCAGTGCAGACTAATCCAGTTAACATTTGATCAGTTTAGGTATTTTAGATTTTGAACTAAAATGATCAAAGCTCCGAAGGAGATACTAACATCAGCTATGTTAGCAGCTGTTCAGTTGGTTGCTGTATTCTCCCAGAGCTTCCAAATCGTATCTTCTATCACCTTTTTTCCTTTAATGTTTTAATTTAACAGTTTGTTATAGCCAAGCCGAGGTGACTGCTAATTGGAAAACTTCATAAACATTGATACAGCAAGGTTAAGTTAAAACGGTCAACTTTAATTTAAATGAACACACTGCAAACACATTTAACGTAAAAAGACACCATAAAGGCAGAATATGTTCAACACTAAATTGATTTTCCTCCCCTAGACTGTCCAGTCCGACAGCTTTTATTTATTACTACTTTTTTAATATTTTGCTTGCCTTGCCATATCTATTATAAATTTTGTTATTTTGTTTTCAGTTAACTGTTCAGGGGGATGGTTAACGCTTATTTCTAGAAGAAACACTACACACTTAATATTGTTACACTACAAGATATATGCTGTTACATCTTCTACATATTATAAAAGCTAAAATCATATTTACAGAGGTTTGTGTGAAGGTTTTCCATCTATTTCTTCCTACAGGTAACCCTAGTTCACCCCAGTGAAGCAATCACAGTGCTACAAAAATTAACCTTGGAGCAGCCTGAGAGAATCTATTTTGAAAGTCTCTTTCAGTCAGGCTCAGTCAGAGAAACTACCACTTGTAACATATGCCTTAATGTAAACCAGCAGAAGCTGTGCAACTACACTGACATTAGCACAGGTGAACCATGGTTCTGCTACAAGCCAAAGATATTAGATTGTAACACCAGGATCACCCACTCCAAAGGAGGATTCAGACAAAACCTAAAACCCATGGAAGAGGAGCTCTTTCAAAGGTACATGTCATGTTAATTTCATTGTGTTAATTAAATGCAAAACATTATGTCAAAATTATTTTATGACATTGCAACGTGAACACAAAACTAATACTTAAAGCTGCTGTAGGGAGTTCTGAGAAAACCGTGGACTTAGCCTGAGATTTGAACAAGCACACCTTACAGGTCCCTCCCTCTTGTGCTCTGCTGTGCTAAAGCCCTCCCTCCACAGCTTCTCCCGCACAGCTGAGCCTGCCGTGAACGCGCAGCTTGCTTTTCACCATCAATCTTCTTCTGTTTACCTGTCTTTGTTTTCCGAGCAGGTGCCACTGGAGAAAGTTTTCCTACATTAGGTTGTTTCTCGGAATTAGCTCAGCTGCAGCACACCAGCAATCTTTAGGCTGAACCACGATATGCATTGTGTGCGGTGGAAGGGTGTGTGCAGCGTGTACACAAGCGTGATTGACACTCCTATGACATTCCTCTTGGCTCTGATTAGTTATTTCTGACCGGGAGTGGTATATTTCTACAAATACCTATAGGACCACTGGGAGGAGCCGGAGGAGCTTGATTTTTCACATATCATCCGTTTCATATTCTACTGTCAGGACACAGTGACAGTTTTAATACATAAAACATTTATGTTTACAAAAGTTACCTACTGCAGCTTTAATGGATGATTTTGCCAGCTTTCAAGATTTGCAAAAATGTTGGCAACATTTAATAGAGTGTAACCATAATAAGGCTGAGCAAGAGCAATGTTCATTTTTTTGAAGGAAACCTTTTCTCAACATTTGTTTTATTTTTCCTAAACCTCCTGTCCTGCAACCAAACAAGATGGTGGAACTGGTTGTCTTTAATGTCAGTGGCAGATCTGTGCTACAATGTTTTCACTGGGATTTTACTCTTTTGCACAGTGGATTTCATTAAATTTATGGCACAACAGGCCATTTCTGGTTCTGGCACATTTGACATGTCATGACAGTTATAAAGAAAAAAATGACAATGACAGAGGGGAAAAGATGTAGACAACAATTGAATGAAATTAAAGAAATAATTATAAATTAATATTTAAGAAAGAAACTAAGGTATTTACTGCAGCCAGAACCATACAAGTTGCAAATATATTAGCCAAGGTCTTTGGTACTGTAAACTCCTTCAAAGTGTAAATTTTGTGTGCACATGTCCATGTATGTGCATCTATATTTGTTTGGAAATGTGCAAAGACATGAAGGCTAAGGTTGTCATGACACGCGAATCAGGATTGCAGACTCAGACAGAAACACCAGCAGGATGAGACAAGGGCCAAGATTCAGCAGTACCTCACAGGCTACTCCACCTACAGCATCCACCCAATATAAGTGACTTCAATATGTTTAAATGCAGCCAGATTCATGCAGCTAATGTCGTCTTCAAATATTGAGGATGTTTTTTTTGTTTTATGAATGCTGTTGCTTAATGTATAATTTTTTTTAGATTGCTTAGACAATGATTGCAGGGTAACAGTAAAAGTATGCACCAAGAGTAGATTTAAAAAAAGGTCTAATTGGCAATAATGTTAATAAGATCCATATGTTTCACAGGCATGCTAATTACTGCACTTGTGATTCTTCACTTTTACCATTTTCGTTTAATTGTTTATGTGCTTTGTTTTAGTGGCGTCAATATGAAAGTCTTCATTAAGGCTTCAGGACCTGCACACATTATTGTTTTGCCAAAACCAAAAGGTAAACCCCAGTTGTTCTGCTACATAAAGAGGTCTATGATTATAATACACAGCAAGTTATATTCTTTTTTTTCTTCTTCTCCTAGTTCTGAATGTAACGATCCCTATTTATAGTTCAGGTAAAGTTTCTTTGTTTTTGGAATAACAGATTTTGTTGTTGCTCTAGCTCTCCTGATAATAAATGTAATATCCAGGCTACAAACTAGAATAGCCCACAAGAAATTGACTGTCTTCACTAAAACCATATGACTAAGATTTTAAAGACATGACTCAAATGGCAAGCTGGCTTTGAAAAGTGTTAGAAGATGAGATTTGTCAAAAGCGTTGTTACTAGAAGGGGAATGACTTGGCAGGATGGTCAAATATTTATCACCTTTATTTTTTTTTTATCTTGGATTGGACCCTTCAGTTCAAAAAAGAAGTGCTGTCAAGACCAGACCCTCTGGTTATTACAACCAGAGTGCATGGCGTGCACTAGATGGCACCACAGTTCATCAGTTTAACTCAACAGCAATCAGCCAGTGTCTGAAAGGCATAACCATTCACATCTATGGGGACTCCACTGTTAGGCAGTGGTATGAATATTTAACCAACTCCTTACCAGGTATCTGCCCAGCAAGATTCTTCACAAAAGTTAAAACTGGTTCTTTTTGCAATTTAATGTGTTCTGTCATTTTTAGATCTCAAGGAGTTTGACCTGCAAAGCTCAAGGAAAACTGGACCTTTGATGGCTCTGGATTATTTGAACAAAATTTTAGTGACATTTCATAGCCATGGTCCTCCCATCCGTTTTGGTAGCATGCCTGTCAGCCAGCTACATCATATAGCCAACGAACTGGACCGTGTGGCTGGGGACACCAGTACTGTTGTGGTTATTGGTATCTGGTCTCACTTCAGTACTTTCCCCATAGAGGTATACATCAGACGTCTGCTGAACATTCGGAAAGCAGTGGTCAGACTCTTGACAAGAGCTCCAGGTACACTGGTTGTCATCAGAACTGCAAACCCCAAAGAGATGACGCTCTATGAGAGTTTGACCAACAGTGACTGGTTTTCACTACAGCGTGATAAGGTACTAAGGGCGATATTTAAAGGAGCGAATGTCCGACTAGTAGATGCTTGGGAGATGACCCTGGCCCATCACCTTCCACACAAACTCCATCCAGAGCCTGACATAATTAAGAATATGATTGATGTTGTTTTATCCTACATATGTCCTCTATCTAAGATTTTAAAAGATCCCACAGAAAGTTAGAAGTGGATTTTAGGCAACAGAAATTAGCATTAGGACAATGGGCAACGACTGGTAAATGGTTGTGCTAGGTTTGGGTCGAATAGGTTTGCAGTCACTATAATACAGCAGCAGTTAAAGTAATCTCAACTTGAACTGTCCATTTTTTTTTTTTTACTGAGAATTTCTTCCCTATTGAGTGTTTTAAAGGTATGTAAAGTTATATTTTTTTAGTTCAGTTACCTGTAGCAAAGAGTTGTTTTTTTTATCAATGATTTTATAGAAATCATTATAGTCAGATGAGTGGCCCTATTTTGGCTCATTTAAGTCAAACTGGTCTCACTCCATTTGAAATAGTACATGGCAGACCTTTTCCATTGCCATCAGAAATGGATGACATAGGAAAAGCACAGCAGGAAACATCATTAGCTGAATGGATGAATAAGATGTTACAAACAAAAGAAGTACAGTTGTCCAGTAGTCTGCCAGTAAATTCTGCTCCGATTTCACAGGAGAACCTGAGGCCTGGGGACCTGGTCCTGATTAAGACACTTCACAGAAAGGACTGGAGCACCCCCTGCTGGAGAGGGCCATACCGTGTTCTTCTGACCACACCAACAGCTCTGAAAATCGCAGAGAGACCATCGTGGATCCACAAGAGCCACTGTAAGCTAATATCACCGTTACAGGAGCCAAACCAACCGACGGGGTAACAGGGGAATGACCGGGTACAAAGGGGTTTGATCCATATGGTCTAACATCTCAAACCGGCGAAGAAAACAACTGACCTGTGCCCAATTTAGCATGGCTTTCTGTGACGTGTGGACAGGACTGATAAGCCTGAGCTTAAACCTGGTAGCAGGGCTCTTTCTCTGTTTAAGACAGGATCCACAGGATGTAACATCACACGAGAAGAGATGGACAAGATGAACACTGGACCCACAAAGCAGATGATTATGATGACATGTTGTAAATTAATATATCTTCAATGCCTGAGTGTATTCATACTTGTACTTCATAAAATGACCTTATAGCAGAAAATCGAAAGAAGTTGCTGTTTAAGTGAAATGAGAAAAAGTGCAATGATGATATGAACAAGGCTTGTTTTAATTCTTTTATTTTTATTATTATTACATTTTGTTTCTTTGCTTTATTATATTGTTTCACTCTGCCATGATTGGTGGTTGCCTAGGGCGGAAGAACCGTGTAAGTGTTTCCCACAAAATAATCTGTTTTCCATCCTGTGGGTTTGTGCTTACACAGAGTGTTTCATTTTACATGTATTTACTCATGACTTCTTCGTGATAAAACAGGGGGGAACTGTTAGGGTTTTTATAACTTTTTATATTGTTTATCACTTGTGTCTGCTCTAATTGCTTTCTTCCCCCACATGTCATAGACAAAGAGATAAGAGAGAAGGGTGAGTTATGCTATTATCAGCAACATCTAGGGACTGGCACCAATCCTCACTCCTTTCTCTAAAATCAAGACACGTGAACCCTAACCTTTCTGACCCCACACACACACACACACCCACCTTGAATGTTGTTTGAACGGTGTGTGAGCAAGCATGTATAAATAAAGAGGGAGGAGTGTTAATACTTTGTAGTTTTGCACTGCAGAGTGTGACCTACCCTTGCCGCAAGTATAACTGACTGTGTTGTTTCCTTACCTCTGCGTTGACTAAATAATACCTATCACACGCCTCTTCAACATTGCGTGGCGGACGGTGACAGTGCCTTTGGATTGGCAGACTGGGGTGGTGGTCCCCCTTCATAAGAAGGGTGACCGGAGGGTGTGTTCCAACTACAGGGGGATCACACTCCTCAGCCTCCCTGGTAAGGCCTACGCCAGGGTATTGGAGAGGAGAGTCCGGCCGATAGTCGAACCCCGGCTTCAGGAGGAGCAGTGTGGTTTTCGTCCCGGCCATGGGACACTGGACCAGCTCTATACCCTCTACAGGGTACTCGAGGGTTCATGGGAGTTTGCCCAACCGGTCCACATGTGTTTTGTGGACCTGGAGAAAGCATTCAACTGTGTCCCTCGTGATGCCCTGTGGGGGGTGTTCCAGGAGTATTGAATCGGTGGCTCTTTACTAAGGGCCATCCGGTCTGTGTACAAGCGGAGCAGGTGTTTGGTCCGCATTGCCGGCACTAAGTCGGACCTGTTCCCGGTGCATGTTGGACTCCGGCAGGGCTGCCCTTTGTCACCGGTCCTGTTCATAACTTTTATGGACAGGATTTCTAGGCACAGCCAAGGGCCGGAGGGGGTCTGGTTTCGGGACCAGAGGATTTCGTCTCTTCTTTTTGCAGATGACGTGGTCCTGCTGGCCCCATCTAGCCAAGACCTACAGCATGCACTGGGGCGGTTCGCAGCCGAGTGTGAAGCGGCTGGGATGAAGATTAGCTCCTCCAAGTCCGAGGCCATGGTTCTCGACCGGAAAAGGGTGGCTTGTCCTCTTCAGGTTGGAGGGGAGTTCCTGCCTCAAGTGGAGGAGTTTAAGTGTCTCTGGGTCTTGTTCACGAGTGAGGGAAGAATGGAGCGGGAGATCGACAGACGGATCGGTGCGGCTGCCACAGTAATGGGGGGAACCGTGCCGGTCCGTTGTAGTGAAGAGAGAGCTGAGCCGAAAAGCGAAGCTCTCGATTTACTGGTCGGTCTACGTTCCTACCCTCACCTATGGCCATGAACTTTGGGTCATGACCGAAAGAACGAGATCCCGGATACAAGCGGCTGAAATGAGCTTCCTCCGTAGGGTGGCCGGGCACTCCTTTAGAGATAGGGTGAGGAGCTCGGCCATCCGGGAGGGGCTCGGAGTAGAGCCGCTGCTCCTCCACATCGAGAGGAGCCAGTTGAGGTGGCTTGGGCATCTATACCCGATGCCTCCTGGACGCTTTCCTCGGGAGGTGTTCCAGGCACGTCCCACCGGGAGGAGGCCCAGGGGACGGCCCAGGACACGATGGAGGGACTATGTCTCTCGGCTGGCCTGGGAACGCCTTGGGCTCCCCCCGGAGGAGCTGGAAGAGGTGTCTGGGGAGAGGGACGTCTGGGCGTCTCTGCTGAGTCTGCTGCCCCCGCGACCCGGTCGCGGATAAAGCGGAAGACGACGAGTACGAGTAATTCCATATGAGGGATTGAATTTCAAATATCAATAAAAACACTTGCTATAAACTAGAATAGAATGTAATTTTTGAACTCAGGTTCAGTGAGGTTATCAGTCATAGCTCATTTACTGGTAGCAAACAGATTTCATGCAACCATAGTTTGTAGCCAAGTAAATAAATCCTCAGAGCAGTGCAAGGCTTAACAGATAGCCTGATTGACCTCCAGTTTTAGCTGATTTTAGCCATTTAAAATAACTCTAAATGAAAGTGTTTATAATTGTTCAATTCAATTCAGTTTTATTTATATAGCGCCAATTCACAACATCACAACACATGTCTCAAGGCACTTCACAACAGTCAGGTACATACATTCCAATTAATCCTAACAATTGAACAATGCAGTCGGAGTTACCTTTTTATTCAAATTGGATAAAACGTTTTTCTATCTAAGGAAACCCAACAGATTGCTATATTAGAAGATTTTAAATGTGTTCAAGTTCAAGGTTACCTCAGGGGTCCAACAGGTGCCCATGAGCGGCACTGTCAGCAATAAGAAGAGAAAACCCTCCAGCAATAGGGCTAGCAAAAACACATTGCAGAAACAGGGGCTGAGATCAACCAAGGTAGGGAGAGTCTTTACAATCCCACCCAGCAAGACAGCCCATTGAAGGCCAAATCTAGGCCAGTCCCTCGAGCACACAATCAGCCCAACACACCCTCCAGGGTCATAGGCAATTAGTAATGAACCCACCACACCACCCACGTAAAAGCAAACAGCTCCCCAAGACCTCACAAAATTTCCATAACTCCCAAGGACATCTCCATACAAACTACTAACACCAAACTCTCTGCAGGGACAGAGACAGCGGCAACAACTGCCCATGCCAAAACCACTGCTTTCCGTGTGTGAGTGTGACGTGAGAGTGTAAAGTGCCGCTGTGTATGCAGGTGTGAAACTGCATCATAATAGTGGTTGCAATTGAGGTTTTGGAACTCTCACCACGAAAGCCCTACGTGTCTGAATTTCATAAAAATTTGAATGCAGGATTGGACACAATTTACCACCGATCCCCTGCCTGTAAGGCCCATTATCCAACCACCAAGACCCTAGTGTGGTAGTAGTATTATCTCTGTTAGGGAGGAGGAGACAGATGCCAAGGTGCTAAAAAAACTCCCTTTGGCAGCCAGACCCCTGACAGGCGTCACTCAGGTCTCACCTATGTCCACACCACTCTGACCAAGACCCAAAGTAGGAACCCCCTCAAGAATTCCAGCCCCAGCAGGAGAGCCATCCCTTCATGTGGAAGCAATCTGGGAGAGCCTAGAACCAGCCCAGTATGCAGTCAGGACACAGCCCTTGGCCCAGGAACTAGGGACTCACAAGAAATGAAGTCTAAAGATGTTAGTTAGTGCTGATGCTACTCCTTTGTTCAGTGGTTTGATCTGGAACCTGAACTAAATTATAGCTTTTAGCTGATGGTATTTGAAAAATTTGTTTTCATCGTTGCCATAAGATTCTACTAAAACATCCATCCATTTTATGTACCCGCTTCTTCCATACTGGGTCATGGGGGAGCTGGCGCCAGCTCCAGTGGTCTACGGGCGAGAGGCAGGGTACACCCTGGACAGGTCACCAGTCCATTGCTGGGCAACACAGAGACACACAGGACAAACAACCACCCACACCTAAGGGCAATTTAGACAGACCAAATAACCTAACAGTAATATTTTTGGACTGTGTGAGGAAGCCAGAGTGCCCAGAGAGAACCCATGCATGCAAAGGGAGAACTATTGGTTTCCAGGTGTGCCAGTGGAGGCCTGATTGCCAGCCGATGGGGTCATCAGAAGAGGGCCAGTCACCGTGCAGGGCAGCTGAGCTGCAACTATGGTACCACCAACCGCTGCCGAAACTGTCAGCACACTTGCCTAAAGCAATATCACCAAAGATGCACGGGGAGCAATTGTCATTGTCACTGTCGAAGGTGCTGAAGCCAGACCCATTTTGGTCAATGCCCAGATAGGCACCACGGATGGCGTCACCTTTGTCAAGACAGAAACTATTAATGAAGTGTTAAACGTTTAGGAAATCCATTGAGGAAGGAAGGAATAAAATATTTGCTTTGGGTTATCAGTGAGTAACGCACTTCCTATAAATCTAAAGAGATCATTTTGATTCTCTGAAGTGAGATTCTGTCAAGTGTTCAGCAGAAACTGTAGTAGACAGAAACTGTATTGAAATTAGTTTGCAGAAAAGTGGAGCAATTCACTACAGCTCTATGTTAGATGTTAAACGTCTAAACCATTGCTGTCCGCTGGGAAAAGTTCCTAACAACAAAGAATAGAAATGTCTTTTCGTTGAGGTAAAAAAGAGCTTCTCTGAATGTTAGCCATCCCACATTTTAAGGATTTCTTAACTTTTCTGCAAAATAACCACCATATGACTCATTTTTACTACAGATGAGGGAACTATTGCTGATAACTTCACAGAACTTGACACCTATAAATTGATATGAAAAACATACATACAGTATGGTTAGAAAAACCTCAAGCTACCTGCATTTCCGCTGTATGCCCCAACATGCAGTTTATAAGCTGTTTGCTCATCTCCAATTTTAAAGTTACGGTACTCTGCAAAAGTAGAGCCACCTTCATGATCCCACAGGTCTACCCTCAAAGTCCACGTCTTAGTTGTATCCTTAGTCAAAAGATGGATCTTCTCCAGGCCGAGCCAGTGGTCATCTGAGGGACCAAAGGAAAACATAAAGATTTCTTCTTAATATCTTTGGCGAGGAACAAACCTTGTACTTGATAGATGCAAGTGCTTGTATTTCACAATTTAAAATGCTTTTCTTTCTTTGTTTTATTTGCATAATCTATTTTATAATATATCACAAAGATATTTGATACAAAAAGTCATAATAAAACCACATGTCAGGATTCCAAACCCAAATTTATATTCATCCCATCCTCTCTCAAAAGACACCACTCCTCCACTTCGTCTCTGGATCACTATCCATCCGTCATCTGGATCCATCTCACAATATACCTGAGCAAGTGGTCCAGGAAACAACAAAATACAGACTGTATTAGCATATGTTTTAATGTTCCTATCTCTAAAAGTCATCCCCAAAATATGTGTTGGGGTGTGAATGGAAAAGAAAACTAAACAAGCAGACCAGGAAAAGACCTTGACTGTGTTTAAAAAATGCAATTTCTTGATAGGAGTAAAGTAGAACACCTCTGTATTTATTGACACATAGAATGGCTGAAATAACACACAGGTGTATCACATTAGGTGCACATGAGGAAAACAAAGTTACTCAGCATTTTCAAGGATGTTTACACTGATTCAGGTATTTAGTTTTCTGTCCATTTTTGGCAGAGGAAAACATAACATAAAAATAGACACAATATTAGACACAATATTTAATATATATAATAAAACCCAAGGAAGCCAAGCAGACCATTCATTTTAACCTGATTATAGGAGAAATTTTAACTGATCGTTTTAAACAACATGTTTCTATTAAACTCTACCAACTAAATTACCTATCATCAGTAAAAGTATATATAATTTTGTTTAAAACTGTCTTCCCTTAGATACATGCTTTTTTGTTGGGTGAAGCTTGAATCTCAAACTCCTGAACAGAAAGCAGTATCTTTAAATCTTGCCAAACTATGTCACTCCTCCTACTCATCTTTGATAGCTTCTGTTCTTCCTGGAATTCATTTGTGAGCAGCAATGACCCTCCTACATCTCATGTCAGATTAAGCTCTGAAGGTCTGATAAGTGTGGCATGATTACACCCTAGAAGCAGCAAAAATATCATTTTACAACAAAGATAGAGAATACAGGGATGATTTGGTGTGGAAAACATTGTTCTACAGTATTGAGATTAGGTTTAGGGATTTCTAATGTTTCTGAGACAAAGAATATTCTAAATAAAACTGTTTTGTTATGTTTGGAAACATGGCAGACGTCTACATACAACTGTTAAAATGTCAGGTTTTTGGAGGCAAAAAATTAGATTGTTAAAAGTCATGTATAAACATCTCCACTAATTATGTGATATATATCATGTACAATTTAAGTATAAAAAACAAAAACTATTTAAAATTTTAATATCTACAATTTTAATAGAATTTGGAGGATCTTAGTTACTCTCTCTGGTCTTATGTAAAAATACACAAATATTGGATGGAGTTTTTATTTGAAATACAAAACGGTTCGATAGGGGAGTTTATCTTGACCTAGTTGCTTTCCTTCTCAGTCTTCCCAGTGGCTTTATGTTTCTTAAATAAATAAAAAAATGTTACATGTTACATGTTTGTGTGTGCCAGGAAAAATAATCTCCAGCACTGGAGTTTGGATAATTCCCCCCGAGTTGTGGGATGGGATGTCACTGTCATGGAAGGTATATATTCTTTTGACAGCGGTCCAAAACCAATGTCTTTAAATTGAACTATTTCTATATATAGTATATGAAACAATTCCTTTATTATATTGACAGAAAACATTGTGCTACAGTGACGAGAGAATTTAAATGTCTTCTTGTTCTTTATGTAGCTTACTCTGTAAAACGCCCTTTATGATCTGATGTCTTAATTGCCTTTTTGGTTTTTATGTTTTGTTTTGTTTGGTTACAGGACAACTAACCGGATTTTCTCACCTGTGCTGTGGATCTCTACAGCTCCTCCAGATATACCCAGACCCCCTCAGCTACTTCTCTGATCAATCCCATCTTTGTCCGGCCTGACATTTTAGAAGAAAGGTCGTATGTTTGTGTGTTTGCAGTTGTGCCATACTTCCATCTTAATTTCTCAGATGACAGTTTTGTAAGATGTTTTTTATCTAATCATGCTTTATACTGTTCTACAGTTTTCTCCCTGACCTGACTAATGTTCTGTAACAAACCCTTAAGGCCTTCACAGATTGTATCAAAAAAATCTTACTCAAAGCCTTTCAACACAGTGGCATCTGGTGGCCAAAAGGATGAAGAGCAGCTTGAATCCACTACTTAAAACAAACTGCTTCATTCTGACTGCCCACACTACAAAGATATGGCTGCTTTTGAGTTATCATGTGGCAATTCTGACTGATATCAGAATAGCACTGTGGTGCAACATACTTGTTGTGATGGAAAATGATTACATGGACATCATAACCTTTTGTCAGAATTCTTGACATTTGTGAACATAATTGAATAAAGTATATACACATAAAACCTACATTATATAAGACATTCTTCTTGCCTATCAGTGCTTCTGAGGGACCGTTTGGTTTTTCTGACACAGCTTCAGCTTCAAGCACACCGTCAATTAGCTATACTGAAATTAAATTCTACACAGATGCACTCTATTAATGAAGGCACATGGTTGCACTGGGTTTTCTTAAGGGGTATTTGTATGAATGGGGAGTACAAATGCTCTCAACACTTTTCTGACATTTATTTGTAAATAATATTAACCATGTATCAGCCTCATGCCACCTAACAATTGTGTGCTACTTTGTGTTGATTGATCACATAAAATTGTCAGGAATCTGGGATGTTGATGTTGTGATGTGTGGTTGGTTTCTGTTACTGAAACATCAGGTCGCCGTTGGAGGGCGCAGCTGAACCAGCATTGCTGAAGTGTGGACCTAAGCTAGTGTTCTGATGCACACCTGTTTATCATAAGAGGAGCTGGCTGCCAGTCACACTTTGCTTGAGTGTTAACCTACATTAACCAAAGCCCTCTGAGCTCCTGTGTAAATCTCTGTGTCATTACTTCTCAAGACTAAAGTAGTGATGGAGAGATGAAGCCTCTTGAAGCATTGAGGATTTCCATCCAAATGCTTGACTAATGAGCCGAGGCATCGAGATGCTTCATTTGCTCTACTGTGCCATTATGTGGACAATACATGTAAAACTGGCAGAGAGATTATAATGACATGAATTGTTTTGTGTAAACTTTAAATTAAATAAATAAATGAATGGTGTTTGTGATGCCAATAAATTCAGAATATAGTCTCAATATGATTTTTATGATACAATGGCTTGAAAAGTGGAAACAAAGGGGAGAGGGTTGAGATGTGAATTTGCTTAAGTTACTTATACTTACAATAACCGTCTTTATTTAACCAGGTAAATGCTCATTGAGATTATAACTTTCTTTACCAAGATAGACTTATAAAACTATATTCCCTAACTCTGAATCAAACCCAGGCAATGAAGATGTGAACACCGAATCTTAACCACTGGACCACCAGGGAACACTAGTACAAAATGATTTCACCTGCTTTAGAACATACCCTTTCACAGGGCACAGATGAAGCTGCTGTGTGATAAAAGCAAAACAATTTTTTTACAAGTTATGAGTAACATTTTCTATCCATTCCAATGCTCTCCTCTTTCTTTCTGATTCCACAGCAAAAAAGATGCTCAAATAGATTGCTAGCGCACACACAATACGATCCCAACATAACTAAATGTGATGTGGAATCAGCAGCGTCCCTTGTACTTTGAATCACACGCAAACCAGCGAACCAATTCCTGAATCAGTCACGTGGTACTGTCAGCTCTCGAGGCCTCGAACGTTGCTACATACGTCATTGACACAAGCCTCTATGTGTGCTACACAGAAAACCTGCCTGGATTGGCCCACTGGACACATCACTAGACTAAAGCTTCTTGTTTCCCTTTCTCAAGGTAACCTCCAGTTCTGACAGCGAGATCACCACATGGGACCACTCCCCCAACAACTCTCCCTGGGATTCCGCTTCTACCCAAACCAGTAAGATTCACTCTCCTCCTCATTAAATTCCTCCCACTTTTTATATTCTGCCGCTCATCTCTACGTCTCTCCCCCATTGTCTCTGCTGACCTGTTTCCCCCGGAAGTTCCCGGACCAAGACCACCTGCACATTCATATTCATTGTTTCTCAAAAAAACTGTTTAAAACTTTATTCTGGTTTTCTGTGACCATTTGTGCATGTTTGTCAGACAACTAAACAAAATCATAAAAAAAATCAATAAAATCAAAAAGGTTTGTGGTCATAAAGTGACAAAATGTTAAAAACAAGTTTAAGAGATCTTCAATGCACTCTAACTGCATTCATCTCTTTGGTGACGTAGCCATCTAAGCTGTTTTATGTAATTTTGTCTGTGAGTATCACTTGACAGGCACTGAAACAGCAAAGCAGCCTCTGACCATTAGACTATCACCACCATGTTTGATTCTTTAATTGACAGGCTGTTAGTTTAAAAATACCTTCTAAATAAATTTCTCTTTTTTTTCTCATAAGTTCATAGAATACTTTCCCAAGAATCAAAATGTTTGTTTTGCAAATGTGAGATGGCCCAGTGGTTTTGGCCTTGGAACTCCCCCATAGGTGCCCTTTTTGCCCGGTCTTTTTCTAACTGTTGAATCCTGAAAACTGAGCGTAACTTAGGCAAGTTAGACCAGGAGTGCTTTAGATGTTGTTCTGGGTTCTTTTTTTTAACCTTCTGGATGAATCGTTGATGTGCTCTTGGAAAACTTTCTGTAGGCAGGCCAATCCTAGGAACGTTAATTACTGTTCCATGTCCTCTTCATTAAAAATGTCCAAAGCCTTAGGAATGGCTTTGTGACGTGCTCCAGACTGATAATTGTCAACAACTTTGTTTCTCATCTGTTCTTAAATTTTTTCATTTCGGGGCCTGTTTTTTGAGATCTCGTAGTTTGCTCGGTGTGTTCAGACAGGTCCTATTTAAGTGATTTCTTGATTCCACATCCAGCCTGTATTGCTATTATTACAGTATTATTATCACTGTAGTTTTTCAGAAGGAACGGTGTGTGAAGTTAATCTGGACCTTTTATTTTATGATTTTTACAGCTCAGTAACATAGTCAACCTGGCATGTCAAAACCTTTATTTTCATTTTAGAGACATTTTGACTTTATAAATTGAAAATGTGCATGGGTGAATTTCCTCATTGTAGTTAGACCCTCGACATCCAAAATTACCAAAAATAAAAACTTTAACCCAAAGTGAAACTGGCAGCAGGAATCACTCAGATTTGATCATCATTCTGGTAGCCTTGGCTGAATAAGGCGCAGGAGGTTTCCATGTCAGCCAGTGGAGACCCGACGCCCAGCCAATGTGTTCGCCAAAAGGATGCCATACACCATTCAGGCTAGCAGAGCCACAGCGACTGTACCACCAACCGCCGCCCTCGGTTAAGGCACACTCTGCTTCAGCGATGTCACCAAAGATGCACGGGGAACAGCCGTCATTGTCACGGTCGATGGTGCTGAAACCAAAGTTGTTTTGGTCAATACCCAGATAGGTCCCACGGATGGCGTCACCTTTTGTAGAGAGAAAACAAGATAAAAAACAACTTCAAAAAGAAGATATGACTCTTATCTGACTTTCTCAAGAAACAATAAAATCTAAAACTCTGCACTGTCCCGCATGTCAGCAATAATAATATTTTTGAATGATCTCTGATCCACTGGCTTTAAGCTTTATTTTAAAGTAATCTTTTGTGATTTAGTACACAAACTAAAGTATCATTAGAGTTGCTGAATTTACCTGCGTTTCCGCTATATCTTCCAACCTGAAGTTTATAAGCTGTTCCCTCATTTCCAAGGTTGAAGTTCTTGTACTCAGCAAATGCGGTGCCACCTTCATGGTCCCACAGGTCCACCCTCAAAGTCCACTTTTTTGTTTTGCCCTTAGTCAGAAGATGGACATTCTCCAGACCGAGCCAGTGGTCATCTGAAGGATCAGCACAGCAGTAAGATTTTTTTTATTAAATCTGCACAATCTTCATTAATAAGCAAACCATATTTTCAGCATGTGGAGCTAAAAAAAAGTGGTAAATATGCATTGCCATTATGTGCAATGAAAACTGGCAAAGCCATAGTAAGACTATTACATACATGCTAGAGATCCAAAACCATATTTGTAAAATGCCCACTTCCTGTCAAAGGACACCACTCCTCCAGTTCGTCTCTGAAACACTACCCAGCCACCATCTGGACGTATCTCACAGTACACCTATGCGGGAAGTCCAGGAAACAAGCAGCATGTGAGAAATGTGAAATCTTGTCATTCTAGGAACCTTTAATAACTATAACGAGTCAGATTTAGTACCTTGAAGCGGGTGGTGCCTCCAGCTGGCTGGATTTCATAAACTCCACTGGGTGCTTGAGGTGACAGTTTCTGAATCTCTGTGCAGTCTTTTTCCAAAGTTCACAGGGCAGGAAAAAAAGAATCAGAGACATCAGAGAGATTCCTTTAAGTTTTTACTCAACAAATGGTAGCAAAAACATTTCTTACCTTCAGGAAGAGTTCTTTTCTGTTAAAAGAGCACAACAAAAATGATTCAGCAATGCATTGTATCTTCCATAAGTGTACAATTTAAGATCAGAAATTAACTGGATCTAAAACATGTACACAGACTTGTTAAAAGCAGAGATTTTTCTTATTTAAATTAGGTACCATGTCAGACCTAAACCTAATAAAAGACCTGTGGGATTGACTAAAAAGAGCTGTAATAATAATATATCATGGTCTCATTTTCTTTTTTTTCAAAAAGATCTACCGCACCCTGTTGGCGGTCAGATGTCTCGGAGCTCCTCCGGTCCTTGGTCCCCAGAAGCAATCACACACTGTATCTAAATACTCTTAAACGAACGACTCTCATACAGTTTCTAACTTTTAGCTCCTTTAATCTAAATTAAGGAAAAGGAATGATTACAGAGATCAGTGCTGAGGCTCCCATCTCGGACCATCGCCGTCTGTGAAAGGATGACGAAGAGCCTCAATAGAAGGTCACATGTAGTTTTATATCTGGCACTCCAATGCAATGGATGTGCACTCCCTCAGTGATTATCAGTAGACTATGTGTCACCATTGTGGTGTCTATCTGTTAGATTGTGTAGTAGCGGGTGTCCATCTTTAATCTAAGTGTGCTGTGGCTTTCCAGCCACAGGTCCAGCCACAGGTCATTCATGACAAACCTTGGGCCATTTATTCTTGTAATGTGTGTCGATGAGCATTCTTATCCTATTCTAACAAAAGGGAAACATTAGAACTTATACTTTATTTCACTATGGTATAAATGGGAAAAACAGCTATGAGCATGTTAATAAAGGTTTTTCCCAACATGAGTCTGTATTTTGCATTTAGTAAACTTAAACAACAAAAGGCTTTTGTTCTTACCGCAGCATGGACTGAGCAGCTCAACAGAAGGCCCACTATGAACCCAAGATAGTTGAGCAGAGTCTTCATTCTGACCTGAATTTAAAAAGCAAACTGTTCACTTCAAATAATAGGCAAATAAGTTGAACAACTTTGATATTAGGTAAAATTGTAATATAGTAGATTGCTTTTTTTTTTTTTTACACAGAACGTACAAATGCAAGCAACAATGTTTGTCTTTCTTCAAATACATACCTGTGTGATGAGTAAACCTCGTAACCTATCTCAAACTTCTGCACAGAAGGAGCTCTTTTTAAACTCTGGGAAACCCACCACTCCGTTCACATATTTATGGTAATTGTTTCTGTCAGGTCAGACTGAGAGGGAAAAATACCTGAACAACTGGACAGAGATTGTCATCTGCAATGATTGCATTTTCATACAGAAACAAGTTTCACAAGTGGGAGGAATTTCCAGGCCAGAAACACCCAATACTAACATTCATGGCTGACCCAATATGTCCAGGTAGTGTTCTGAAAGCCTGCCTGGTTTTACAGTTCAACTCTAAGAGCTCCAACAAACTTGCTGAACATCAAAAACACAGTCTAGTCTTTAACTGCTTTCAACTGATGTTAAGACGATGCTTCCCTGAGATTTCCTTTCAAATTTGGTGCATGATGAAGGAATTTTAAAACTTTGCTATGTATGTTTTAGATGCACAAAACATTTCAGTAAATCATCTTGAAATGTTGAGCATCACCTATCAGCCAAATATTGATCAAGGGCCAGGGAAACAAATACACAGATACATGTTAGGTGCTGAAAATGTTAACACTTATAGTTGCTGAAAATCCTAAGTCAGCACAGGAGCTTTGAATTATAAATGTGTATATCCTGCCAGGATAAAAAGATTTAAATTGCATTTTAAATAGGCAATTGCCCTAAATAACAGCAGTAAAAAATAAGAAAACTAAGTATGGGTGGAACATCAATCCAGAGACAGATTTGGGACAGGTTCACCGTGTTGGTAAACTGGCAAACAGGTTCCTCTGGCTGATCCAGAGAAGAAATGCCTTTAAAGCTATTAAGGAATGTTGCCTTTGAGCATTTTGTTTTGTGTTTTTTATAAAAAAATATAAACAGGGCAAGTTGAACAAACTCAGGATACATGTTTGGAGTCTTCTGCCTTTTTCTTTTGCAATGCACTCGCTTTGTTGTTTTTGATTGAGAAATTCTTTTTTTTTTTTTATTCTTAAAATCAATTTCTTTAATTTCTTCATTTTCTTTTGCATTGCTTGTCTTGTGTCTATGTTGTGTTCCCTCAGCTCAAGTGATCCCTTCAGCACTCGACGTGTTACCTTACTGTCAGTTTTTTCAGATTTTTAATTTTAATCCGTTTTACATAATTCAGTTCAATTCAGTTTTATGTAAATGGTGCCAATTCACAACACATGTCGTCTCAAGGCACTTTACAAAGTCAATTCAATTGAATCATACAGATTTCATAAGTATCAAATGCATAAGTATTTGATACATTAGACAAACAAAACTTAACATTTGTTGCAGAAACATTTGTTTGCAATGGCATATATCAGATGTTTCCTGTAGTTCTTGAATGGTATGCACATACTGCAGCAGAGGTTTTAATAACACGTGCATACTACCTATATTGAAAGCGTGCATAGTATCTATGTTAAACATTTCTTGTAATGATGGGTACAGCCTCTGTTTAAAGACCAACAATGTATATGATAACCAATGACAGGCTAAAGTAGAATAGGGATGTTCATTGCAAATGGAGACACACTCAACAAAAAAAGGACTTGTACTTTTTTCCAAGTATATCAAAGCATATTTTAAAAATACACATTATCTTAAAGGCCAGAAGTGAACAAGATGTCAATCCACTGTGTAAAAAGACACAAGATAAAAAATGTTCTTGTTGTCTGAGATTAAAGACTAAGCATTGCCTGTTGGTCAGTTAGGACTACCAAAATAATTTCTGTTTGCTAAATGACAGAATAATGAGAGAATTTTCTTATTGTTCAAGGTTAAAAAATACTTTAAAGGACCATTGTACCAAATGAAGAAATATTTGTAAACATCTGATTTGAAACAGATATTACAAAATCTCTAAATAATTCTGTCTTGTTATTCTGTCATTTAGCAAATGAAAATAACTTTTTGTAATCCCAATGGACCTAAAAACAGAAAAAGTTGTGTCTTTTTATGCAGTGTATGTAAATATCTGGTTTGAATTATATATGGTTCCTAGTTTCTCCTTTACATAGACTTTATCATCATTCTTGTGGCTTTGGCTGAATAAGGAGCGGGCGGTTTCCAGGTGAGCCAGTGGAGACCAGAAGCCCAGCCAATGTGTTCTCCCGAAGGGTGCCAGTCACCGTTTAGACCGGCAGAGCCACACTTGCTGTACCACCAACCACCTCCTGCATCAAGGACACATTCATTGGTAGCAATGTCACCAAAGATGCATGGAGAGCAGCCGTCATTGTCACGGTCGATGGTGCTGAAGCCAAAGCCGTTTTGGTCAATGCCCCGATAGGCCCCACGGATTGCATCACCTTTTGGGTAGAGAAGAGTTTTTTAGAAAAGAATCTTCTAAAGGGTTTTTGTAGGGTTTTTTTTTTCTTTAGTTTTTTTAATAAAAAAACTTTGTAAATCCAATATTGCAGAACCTTTTATTTAGCACTTTCACGGTCATTAAATCAGTCATATTTAAACCTCCTTCCTCCACAGATTTAACTACATCAGTTCTCCTAATGTAATGATATTTGTTTCCCAAAATGAAATAAAAGTTGTCTTGATTTAACTTTTTAAATAATTGTATTCAAATTTAAACAATGAATAAGCTTGCTAAAGAAGCTGAGATAAACTTTCCAATTTGGAGAGTAAAATACGTCCATAAATAGTGTGTAGAAAATGGTTTTACTTTTCTATATTTTAGTTTCTATGTCAGATGTTTCTCTTAATTTTGTTATCGAGGACCAGGATATTTGTCCTTCCATATGTCTATGAGATTGATTGTTAAAGAAAATAGGTTTCAAGCTTTCATTAGAGCATCTAGAAGGACATCTGTCCAGCCAGTGACAAGTTATAATCACTACCGACCACAGTGTATTTTGAGTTGTAAATTTCCTTGTGTTGAGAAATCACATCAGCTAACTGAAAGTAACAACTTATTTTGATTAATATTAGCATACACAACCACCATTCATTGACCGAGCTCTTCAGCTGGGGAGGCAGCAACCTTTCCAGAACATCTATGAAAACAGATGGCTTCATCTTCAGAACGATTACAGCTGTGGTTGAGCAAGATCTTTTCTTCCCAATGATTTGACCACATGGTGGCGTCGGTTTCACACGAGTAAGTCTCTTGCAGATAAGTGCAGTGTGCTGCTTATCCTTTACAAAATACAAGCAACACTTTACTTTTCACATTGTCCCTGAGTCCTCTTGCATTTAAAGTCATAAAATATAGGTTTGTTTTAAGCAATAACAATGCTTAAGAAAATATCAAAACACATAAAAAGGTTTGAAAATAGAAAAAGAAAAACATTAGCTTTTCTCTTTCTTTAAAAAAGATGAAAAATTTAAAAAAGAATGTACTTCCCTCAATTTTCTAAATAAAACAAAATACACCCTCGTTATAAAACTATCTTATGTAACATCTTTATAAAATACTTTCAAGTCATTTAGTCCTTGGCATAAATATGAATGCCGTTTATGTATTCGAACGTGCCCCAGTAGTAGGCCTGGTACCCTGCCTTCCTCACCTGAAGAATCTGTGGCCACGTTTCTCTCTCTCCAACCAGTGTTCCTTCGTCAGATGCTCTGTAAAATGGACCCCAGTGGATTCGCAAACAAGAGACGTTTTATTCATTTTCCAAATGCCATCTCTATGTTGCTCTTTGGTGAACTGTACAATCACCCTGTTCAGTTCTCCTCCATCTTCCCCATCCGATGAACTGTATCAGTGTACTCATCTATTCTCTCAGCCCATTCTGGAGTGACCTTCCACAGGCGTTGAACCACAGCCTGCCAAATGTTTTCCACCAACAGCTTCATCCTTCATCCCTCTAATCCTCAATATCCATCCTCATGTATTACAATCCAGTTCTCTCTAGTTAACTTTGATGTGCATTAACGTCTTAACATAAACTTGACACCTCTGACTTCAAAACAGCAATCTTCTCCTTTACGATCATAACTGTACTGCAAGTTTTAAATGTTTTGACTAGACTTTGACAACAGATGTGAAGAGGTTATTTAGTCAGTGTTAAAGACTGATAGCATCAGAGACATCTTCAAAGATTACAGATGGTAGACAGGGGAGGCTAACAATGCTTCTGTACCTGCGTTTCCACTGTATTTCCCAACATGGAGTTTAAAAGCTGTTTTCTCATTTCCCAGTCTGAAGTCCTTGTACTCAGCAAAAGCGGTGCCACCTTCGTGGTCCCACAGGTCCACCCTCAAGATCCACTTCTTGGATTTGCTCTTTGTCACTGCAAAAACCTTCTTCAGACCCAGCCAGTGATCCTCTGAGGGGTTAAGCAGAGCACAAAGAACCATGTACTTAATTTTTTGTCATTCCACAATATTTGATAATTACCCCCAATAACATGTGATCTACATACGTGTAATGTTTCCAAATCCATTCTTATATTTTGCCCATTTTCTTTTGAAGGGTACAGAGCCTCCACTGCGCCTCTGAAACACTGTCCAACCTCCATCTGAGTTCATCTCACAGTACACCTGAACAGGAAATACAGCAATAGAGTGGCTCTCAACCCCGGTAAAATGACAGATCAGCATGATTTTTAAATTTCAGACTGCAAATAATTAATTTAAAACAAAAAGCTTTCTGCAAAAATGTGCACCTTAAAATAAAACATTTGTTTTTACATAGTAGCCAGCCACCTGAACAAAATCATTGAAGGGCCAACACACACCCCGCAGCCACTTTATTAAGTACACCTCGCTAGCATCAGGTTAAACCTCCACCTGCCTATATATCTGCCTTAATTGTTTGAGCCTTAAATTCAACAGTGTCTGAAAAAACACAATTTTTAGTTTAACCAGAACTGTATTGATGAAAACATCTTAAATTACTTAATATTGCATTCAGAAAAAAATAGCGGACAGTAAATTATTTTAAGTTACTTAACAAAAGAAATTGCTTTAATCAGTCACCTTGAAGTGATACTTGACTCTTGCAGGCTGGATTACATAAACTCCGCTGGGGGCGTTTGGAGACTGAGTCTTAATCTGTGTGCAGTCTGTACCTAAAGTTTACACAATTAAAGATAAGGATGACCACAAAACTAAAAGTAGTATCTTTATATTTTATAGTAAGCATGGCATCACAGGCAGTTTTTTTTTTACCTTGAGATGAAACAACTTTCTCCTTTCCAGGGTGTACCCTGCCTCTCGCCCATAGACTGCTGGAGATAGGCACCACCCACTATGGAATAAGCGGTAGAAAATGACTGACTGAAACAACTTTCTGCTTTTTCTAGAAGAATGACAAACAGTTTTTTTAATGTGACTTGAGATAAGTACACTTTTTACCAGCAGATAGAGCTGAGTCATATTTACCTTAACCTGGACTGAGCAGCTCAACAGAAGTGTGAGTATGAGCGTACAATAGCCAAGCGGACTCTTCATTGTGACCTGCGTTTAAAAGTGACATGTTATCTCAATCAACTCTAAGACATCTTAGGGTTTTAAGGAAACAGAATCGCTTTTCTCAGGATATCTGCTCCACATGTTAGCATTTACAAATGGGTGAAATCACATATCACAACTGTTCATGGTTTAATACATACCTGCATGTCGGTTGAACCTTGTACCCCAGCGCAAACTGCACAACAGAAGCAGTGCTTTTATACAACAGACTACAAGGCCACACCTCCCTCCCAGTTCCCATAAATGCCTTTTTTTTTTCTTCAGTTCATACTTATTCTGGAAAACCAACACAGCAGCAGACAGGCATTTGCACTGACTTCTACTGCTTGGCTGAAAGAAAACAGTCTATCCTCCGCCCCTTCAAAATAAGTCATACAAATTCTCAGGAACAGCATGTCAGTATTACTGCCTGGAAACACATCCTGGCTCACTTCTGCTCTCCTTATTTAGCTACACCTCTCAGTGCTGGAGTGGGTCTAACAAGATAGGCATGCTGTGTTTAGAAAGTCTGACAGATTGCTAGTCAAACGACACTGACAGATCAAAGTTGTGAAGTCCAGTTGAACTTGAGTGATATGGGACCAGCTGTTTTTCTTTGAAGCTATAAGACTTTGTATATAAAATCCCTCCCTTGTTTTCTCTTCAATATTTATGCATGTACTGCAAGTAAACTTGCGTAAGCTTGTTATTTAACGTTTTTTTGCTTAATAAATCTCATTGCCAAATGTGATGTGTGGAAAACAAAGTGTTATGTACAAATTAAAAGACAAATGACCAAAACTGTGTTGCTCCATTCTCACTTTATTCAATATCTATATACTCTCCCCCTTCAGATTATGGAGAACTACAACATAATATGAAGACCTACTAGTTTGGTCCCATCATGACACAACTTTCCGTTTCTGTGTCAACACAAGAGAGACTAAATGTACATCCTTTAATCAAACGAGGTGTGAAAATTTTGACAGGTGGGCGGGACTTCCGGTGGCTGGGACATCATAGGGCGGGACTTCCGGTGGCTGGGCCTTCCTGTGACGTAACCGGATATCATCATTAATCGGATGTTGTCATTAATCGGATGTTGTCATTAGCCGGATGTTGTCATTAATCGGATGTTGTCATTAACCGGATGGTGTCATTAGCCGGATGTTGTCATTACAAGGAAGCAAATCTTTCTAATTGTATGTTTTTAGATGTTTTTTACATCTAAAAACAAAACATGTAGTTTATCCACTTTAAAAGGTCACTCAGGTTGATGCAGGCACATCACACAAAATTCTGATAAAAAGAGAGAACCTGACAGAATTGTAAATTCATTTTGTTTTAACACAGGGGTTATTTAGATGTTATTTAGAAAAGAATGATGAATTGGCTTCTGTTGTAGATATGAACTAAAAAACAGAGAAATAAATGAACTGAAAAAATAAAAAATAAAGGTTATAAAATCCTCAGTCACTGTTTATTGAATTAAGGCAGACATTTTGTGTATTGTCTCAGACAGTCTTCACACCAACTGTAGTCAAAAGTAATTAAGAGGAAAATAGCACTTTCCTGGCTATAAGTCTGGAGCATTGTCTGACAATACACATCCACTGTTTAATGAATAGATGACCAGACCTCAGACATCCCCAGGTGTTTCTTGTGCATTGTCTCAGACAGTCTTCACACCAACTGTAGTCAAAAACTAATTAAGAGGAAAGTGCTATTTTCCTGGCTATAAGTCTGGAGCATTGTCTGACAATTCCCATCCCCTGTTTATTGAATTAACGCGTCTGCGCTGTTGCTGAGGTGTCTCGGGGGGGTATGGCCAAGGGGCGTAACTAAGCGCACTGATAGGATTTTGTCATTAGGGGGCGAATCTAGAATCAACAAATTAAAAAACAGAGGGGCGTTCTTCATTGTTTGTTTTAAATACTAGCGGAAAACGCAACAATTTACCTGCAGCATTTGCTGGAAAAGAACGCTTGTTGAACAATGGTTAGAGTTAAGAGAGTTTTTCATCAAACCGGGGAGAAAAGCAAGGTGTGCCAAGATGATGAACAACCACCTACATCATCTATTTCCTCGTCTGAGATACCTATCGGAATTCCTATCGTAACATACTCTGCAGATGATGATTCGACTTCACCAACAACAATGGATGAAAAACAGGCATCAGGTCAGCTAAGACGTACGTCTCTTCTGTGTGAAACCCCAGTAACCGTCTACAGGCATACGCGCCGTGAAATGGATGCCCCGAAGAAATCAACATATTACCTATGCAAGGTGCAAAGGCCTCCGTTCGACACTCTGCAGGAAGAGTGGTCTTTGGAACCATATGAACTGAGCGGTAGCTGGGGGTATATTTTCATGTACGAAATAGGAGAGCTCTGCCTGTATCAATTGGATCAAGACGAGGTATTTAATGGATCATTGGCTCTGTGTACTCTCACCCACAACGACTGGGCTGTGTTACGGCTGGCAATCCCACACCTTAACGATAGCCCTGAATCAGTCTCAGTGTACGAAAGGGAGGATGAAGATGAAAGCTCTCCTCGACCAGCAAAAAGGATGAGAATGTGTCCTTCCGATGTTGAAATAGCTGCGAGAGAACCTCTCTTTAGTGCAGTGTGGGGGTCAAAAACCACAGCAAATGGCCACTGGTCTTTTCAGGCAAGCAAACGCAAGAATAACCAGACGATCCCCTCAGATCTGTTTGTGTTGGAGGCATTCAATCAGAACTGCGGTGTATTCAAGACTGTGCTGGCTCTACCGTATGATGCTTGGGTTGAGAAGATGAATGAAATTGGACAGCGTCTTTCCAACCTTTTCGAAAACTCACGCTGCTGGATTGATGTTATGTCAGTGAAAAGAATCCTGACGTTCCCTGTTGTGGATCTAAAGCCCACCCTCTTTTGAGGACCCACTCCCCTTCTTGAGGACCCTCCCACCTTCCTGCGCTATATATCAGGGTCTAACTGCGAGCTCACAGACTCTTCTTCTTCATAACGGCGGGCGGCTGACCTTGAGAATGTATGGAGCGTACGGGAAAACACCATACTGGGACCTCTACAGCCAGCAAGAAGAGACCGTCTTCTCTCCTGATCATGATGATGAAAGCTTCAACACCGGGCCGTATCATCCACCTTCTCCAGACCTCTACTCACCAGCCACCTCATCGTCGCAGCTCTTTGAGTCCCTATTCAGTCCAGGGACACCGACAGGACAACCTCAGATCGTATCATCCGCCTTCACCCGACCTCTATTCACCGCTATGTGTGGCTGAGTCTGTACACACAGATATCCAACCTGAAGACAAGAGGATGATCGTGGAGGACGAGGCAACCATCAGCTACTCACCCTCCCCACAAACTCCAGACCCGATACCTGCCCCTCAGCCTTCACCAGAGGAGGAGGAGAGTATCAGGGTGATGAAATTGACAGCTGGATCTCAAGCGCTCTCATCAATACGGTAAAAACGGCAATACTTCATTTATTCAACATAACCTGTTTGAACTATGTCAAAGAAACCTGTTATGGGTGCATTACGAACCACCCGAGCCAACGACAGCATCAGTGCCTGGAGATATTGGAGGAGGAGTATTACCAAGTCAACTTTCAACGCATCGTGCGACGACTCGTAAACCCCAAGCTCCTTCCTGCTATTCGGAAACTTCTGACACTTCGACGCATACAAGCAGATGACTTCAGAGTGAAAACGATTGCAGAGACGGTTTTATATGAACTGAAATCGGTACAAGGCTTCCATAGTGCAATCACTGATATGTACGATAAGATGAGCGGTAATGATTGTCTCAAGCAGCTTAACTCTGTCTCAGAGTGCTACGATCCAATCTCAGATGATTGATGACTTGTTTTGTCTTTTCTGTATTCTCTCTCGGCTTTCTACTGGTATACATATATAACAGTTTTGTTTTTTTAAAGATTGCAATGTTTGAATTGATCTTTATTATCTGAATGTGTTGTTTTTTTCTGTTTCTCTATTAAATACAGGTACAAAATAAAAAAGAAGTATAAATATACCCTCAGATGTTTTTTTTTTTTTTCATTATTTAACAAGTAGTCGTCAGAGTGAGCATAAAATTGGGATGTCTTAAAGAAGGATCATGAAAAATGTATATTACAACCCATCAAATCCTGGAAGTTTAGGGGGTTTAGAAAGGTTGAGGAGGGTTATACAAGATGAAACGGGGAAGAAGGTAGCGGTTGAAAAAGTTAAAGATTTTTTATCGGGAGAAGATACCTATACTCTACATAAACCTGCAAGAATAAAGTTCCCGAGAAACAGAGTTTTTGTCACCAGACCATTGAGACAGTTCCAAGCTGATCTCTGTGACATGCAAGTTCTGGCCAATGAAAATGACGGTTACAATTATTTATTAACAGTCATTGACCTCTTTTCAAAGAGGGCGTATGTACGTGTTTTGAAGAGGAAAACTGCTGCAGAGGTGCTAAAGGCTTTTTAATCAGTTTTTAAAGAAAGTGAGGTCCCAAAACAACTTCAGACTGATGCAGGGAAATCATTTTTTAACAAGAAATTTAAGCTTCTAATGGAGAAACACGGTATTGAACATTTTGCCACAGCAAGTGAAGCAAAAGCCTCTGTGGTTGAGAGGTTTAACCGTACGTTAAAAACAAGGATGTGGAGATATTTTACTGCTAACAACACCCGGCAGTACATTGACGTCCTGCAAAATTTAACTAGAAGCTACAACCACAGCTACCACACCAGCATTAAGATGAGCCCAATGGAAGTGACCTCAGAAAATGCCTTTCAAGTGTTTCAGAATCTGTTCGATGTTACCTCCAACAGATATTGCAGGGCCTCAGTGACAATGTTTAAACAGGGGGATCTTGTCAGAATATCCAAGGTACGTGGAGTGTTTGACAAAAAATACAAACAGTTTTACGGATGAAGTGTTTACAGTGTATGAGCGGATACCCCGATCTCCTCCTGTATACAAACTCAAAGATTTGGATGGAGAACCTATTGAGGGTTCTTTTTACGCTGAGGAACTTCAAAAAGTAAAAATATTTAAGGACAAGATGTATCAAGTGGAGAAAATATTAAATCAACGCACCGTCAAGGGTGTCAAACAGGTTTTTGTACGCTGGAAAAATTGGCCTGAGAAATTCAACAGTTGGATCAAGTTTGATTAACTACGAAACGTATAAAATAGGTGTGTGCTAAAACCTAACGATTCATACAGCATCATGGAACGCAAGGCAGAGGATGACGGTTTTTACATTACCCTTCCCTCTAACGCTAGCATGGAAGTGTTTAAAAATAATACCAGTTCGAGTTTCCGTGTAAATTTAGCTCAACATATTGATTTAGAAGGCCAATGGATGGTTGCATTAGCAGAGATTTCATACCCTCATACATGGCATAATTTACCGGATTATGATGCCTACTTTGAATGGAGGAAGGTTGGCGATGTGGAGATCAATACGCAAAGGATCAGAAGTGGCTACTATAACAGCGTTATTCAACTCGAGACAGAGATGGAACTGTTTTTCAAAAAAATGAACTTGGGTATCCGCATTAAATTCAGCAAAGTTCAAAAGAGATTTGCATTCCAAGCAATGAAATACGCTTCTTCAACACTTATATGATGGGCGTGAAACCAGGGGAATGGATTCATGTATCTGAACCAAAACTGGCTCCTTTTCCGGCAGATATAAAGGCTGGTTTCTATCACCTATACTGTTACAGCGACGTGGTCAGCCCGCAAATAGTAGGCGATACTTTTGCGCCTTTACTGCGGACCGTCAAAGTACAAGGCAACTTCAGTGATATGGTTACTCTGACGTTTAACCCTGCCCACTACCTTCCAGTTTCCAGAAGACATATTGAAAATATCCATATAGAAATTAAATCGGACCAAAATGTTCCTGTAAATTTCGCCTATGGTAAGACCATCGTAAGACTACACTTCAAACCGGTGATATCACAATGTAGCCTGAGATAAATTTTATTTGTATAAACAGAGATATATATAACCTCTAAGACTGATTGATTATCATTCATATTACCCTGGTCCTTCAACACTGCATCAAGCAGGCAAGAGAGAACATGGCACATCTAAGTCTGAGACGTGATCCAAATCGCTTTGTAAATTACTATGTAAGTCAATCAGGCGGTAATCTACCAGGATTTCATGGGGCCCCGGTCATGTACGGACGCGGAATTGGATCATTATTTTCAAAATTATTCCACTTCGTATCCCCTCTGGTTAAAAAAGGATTTGCTATTGCAAAACCCCATCTTAAAACGGCTGCATCAAATATCGCTTCGGATGTCATCGGTAGAGCCGTGAGTAAAATGAGTGGTTCTACACGCACCGAAGGTCAAGAAGGTTCAGGAATTATGGTTTTATCCAAAAGACCCAGAACAAGACCCCTGGTGATCATTTAAGGACGGATAAAAAACAACGACAAACGCGAAAAAGGAGATCAGTTGGAGCTGACAAACGAAGAGGAAGGAAGTCATCCGCATGTTTTGATATATTTAAATAATGGCTCTTTTACATAACAAATCATCAGAGTGCACGCTGGCAGAGTTGGACTTATTTTCTGCCCCGATGACGCAGCTATCGATTGAAGATAAAATTTACACCGAGATCCAGCCTTTATCAGCAATCACCGATGGAGGCCCGATCGAGTTTTTCATTCCGGGAGATGGAGTATCTAGATCTCAACGATACGCTGTTGCATCTCAGAGTGAAAATTACTAACGAGGATGGAACAAACCTGCCGGATGATGCACCTGTAGGGCTCATCAACTACCCGTTAAACACCATCTTCAGTCAGTGTGACGTCACTCTCGGAGATCGATTGATTTCACAATCCAGCACTACACATCCATATAGAGCCATGATTGAGACATTGTTAAACTTTTCTGAGGATTCTTTAAAAAGCCAGTTTAGCTCTGGTCTTTTTTATAAAGACACTGCAGGGGCTCAGAACTCTATTGTTACAACTAACGGCCCTAACCAATGTCTTAACAACAGAGCAGGCTTTACGGAAAATTCCAGGGAGGTACATCTCCTAGGCCCCCTGCATGCAGACATATTTTTCTGTGAAAGACTTCTTTTAAACTCTGTTGACCTCAAAATGAAACTTACAAGAGCCAACGATGCCTTTTGTCTCATGGCCGCAAGAGACTCTACTTTCAAACTCAGGATATTAGGAGCATCTCTTTTCATCAAAAAAGTTACCGTCTCTCCAGCTGTATGACTGGGTCACACTACAGCTTTAATGAAAGCAAATGCTCTCTATCCACTTTCACGTGTGAATGTAAAAACATATTCCATCCCTGAAAATTCAAGGGTATGTAACCAAGAGAATCTTTTCTTAGGTATCTTTCCCAAGTATGTGGTAATTGCATTACTGGATCATGACGCTTTTACAGGAACACGCAATCTCAATCCGTTTGACTTTAATCATTTTGATATGGAATATTTAGCTTTGTGTAAGGATGGCAGACAAATTCCAGCTAAGGCCTTCCAGCCCAATTTTAACCAAGGTAATTCAGTGAGAGAGTATTACAACTTGTTTACGGCTACAGGACGACATCTAAAAGATCTTCCGCTGAGTATAGCACGTCAGGAATTTAATCAAGGATACTCTCTATTCGCATTTAATCTTAACCCAGGTGAGGACACAGATGCTCTATCTCCAGTTTCCAGTGGGAATTTCAGACTGGAAATGCGTTTCAGAAACCCGTTGCCTCATACCACCACGCTGATCATCTACGCTTGTTATGACTCTATTTTAGAGATTGATTCAAAGAGGCGTTTGCTGGTGGATTATTATTAATCTAATCAGACATGAATAATCATGAAATTGAGAACCTGCTGAATCATCTGCTGGGAGATTTGTTTTGTGGTGTTTGGCCGTGCGACCAGCTGCCACTGCTAGCTGACAAATTCCCAGGGCCGGCCTACTTTATTGTGAACACACATCCTTCACACATGCACGGAACATGCTCTTTGGAGATGTTTCTGGATTGTTATGGAATTTAAATTGTCTTTTTTTTTTTCCATTGTTTGTTTTTTCTTATGATATAATATTTGTGTAATGACATCATAGTCATTACACATACACATTACATAGTGTGTGAAGTAGAGAACGAAGCTAGACTTGAAAATATAATCAATAAATATTTTATTGAATAAAAGAAATAGGCTACATGTTTCATTTTCTTATAACGGTTTATAGTGAAAATGTAATCCATCTTACGAAGAGACTTTTTTGACTTCCCATCAGCATTTTTTGGATCTTCCAGCTCGGATCTCGACCAATGGGGAGAATGAGTTATCTGCCTTCTTCTACTTGTTCTTCTCTGCTTAACGCTGGGTGGTGTACCCCCATTTTCAATAGATGTACCCCCTGTTTTGAACTGTCTATATTCATCACGAGCATAAGGGTTAATGACTGAAGATATGGGGATGTTTACCTCTGACAAGGTATTTAGAAAGTCTGACCACCCTTGGGGTAGCCATGCTCCAGATTTTTTAAATGGAAGGATGAGATTTTTCAACAAGTCAATCATGTGGGACCCCTTTACAACATTCCCTTTATATACAAATTCACCTCGCGAAGTCCAACTCTCACTTCTTTCGGATAATTTCATCAAAATGTACTCAGCATTTTTACAATTATACTTCGGTAGGCTTTTCAGTACATCCGTAACAACCTGATCCTTAGGGGCCTCGTACTGCCCCGGGCCTTGTTTTTCTTGGGACTGCTCATGCTCAAGAACCTCTGTGTCACGCTGCAACGTCAAACTCACCCGCTGTTCTTCTTTCACACCTTGCTTGAGTAGAGTCAGATACCCTTGCAAAAGCGCATCGTATCTCTTGATTTTTTCATAAGAAGTCAAACCCGGCTCGTTTAATATCGCTCTCATTTCACCATCCAAATTCTTCTCCACCGTCTGTCTGATGGACGTGTCTGACTGGGTCAGACGCTTGAATTGATGAGGGGAAATGAGAAGCATCTTCTGCGATGTTCTGAGAGACATTATCTCCTGATTATACCACCCACTAGATCACCGATCAAGGGAGCAAGAGCCGTTAAGATGGGGAGAATAAAACCACCTCGTTGCCTTTTGAGAGCCAGCTGTTTAGTTTTTATTCCGTTTTTTTTTATCAACTAACAATCTGATGATTTTTCTTTGCTTCTTCAATTTCCGGTGTTGAGAGGGTGATAGTTTAATGTTACCTTTTAAAATATTCAGAGCAATCTCGCACAGAGCCGGAAGAAAGTCGGGAGAGCAGTGTGCGAGAATATCTTTGCGCTTCTGCGGAGTTGCCTGGTACAATGCTCTGAATAATGGGACATTCCTTTTTATACGTGCAAACATGATGACTTACTTTGTTCTGGGCACATACACAGCAGGCCACTGGTGAGGAAGTATGCCCGTTCTCAGTCTGAAATGTTCTGGGCAGGTAGGCGTAAAATCGATGATTAAATATCCATGAGCTTCTCTCGCCGTATCTTCAAAACTCTCCAAGAAGAGACCCTTTTGAGATGGAAACATTTGACGGGCCAGCATGTTCAGCTGGAGTTTATCTCTCGGGTTTTTAAACAACACCATATAATTACAGTTCAAACTAATAGTGCGACTGAACTTTCCCTGATGAAAACCATTCTGAGTCAACATTATGACACTCATATTACGATGGTGACGAAACTGGGTAAAGACCTTCATCACGTTTTCATCATCTGAGGCTTGAGCGATAACATCGTCTAGAATGATCAGATGATTCTGATCAGGAGGAAACAGGTTTTCATCTTCAAAAGAATGAGGCAATCCTTCCACAAATTTAATATTTTTATTCATCTTCTGCAATTCAGCATACATCGGCTGAAAAGATGTGTAAATCCACACAATATTTTCTGGAACAACATCCATGACATGGTTACAGTTCTGCAAAACACTTTTTACAAAAAAGGTTTTTCCACAACCACTGGGTCCTATTATTATAAGGTAATTTTATGAAGTACAATTATGAATACACTCAGGCATGAAAGATATATTCATTTACTACATGTCATCATAATCATCTGCTTTTGGGTTTAGTGTGGTGTCAACATTTACACACAGTATTTAAAGAGTATATGGGTGTTATCACCACTTAAAAGAGTTTGTGCTTTATGACCCTAGACCATTCTCGGGTTCAGAGGTGAGAAGGTAACCTAGGAACAACATCTGCTCTTCCAAAGGCATTACCCTAACAAATGGCCTTAACCATTAAACTTCTGATAATGGCTTTTACAGCTTCCACCACTAAACGATGTTCAGGGGAGTGAGGTAACCCAAAGGTCATACACTTTGGAACACTTAATAAAATAATTTCCATTACAACTCCTTCCTTCTGATACTGAAAGCAAACTGTTTTTTCCTCAAAGAAAACAAATTATAACAACGGCGGAAATGAACACATTTCAAATTTGTGCCATAATGATAGATATCAAGCAATAAACATGAAAGTTAGATAAAAGCATCCAAGATTTCCTCCTCAGAGTCAGTTTCGCTGAGAGAAAAGAATTTGGCTGACCCTCGCTGTCCAGGCAAAGGAGCTCCTAGTAGCCACCAAATATTAAGAAATTAAGGAAAATAAGCATCATGGCGCATGTTTGACTGTCTCTCTGTTGCAGACGTCGCCAGTCCATCATCCAGAGAAAGGTTATGTGCAAATGTGTAGAGGTCTTCTATGTGTGTCTCACTGTGGTGTGTGCGCAGTGAGGCAAATGACCTTATGATTTCTAACTTTCAGGCAATGCGATGGCCTTAAGTAGATTCTAAAATAACGTTGCACTGCCCAAGGGATTATTGTGCCCTTGTAAGAACAGTGTTCTTCAACCACCTCTTCAATCACTCGCCAGTGATCGGCTTACAATTCTTTGTCTTTTGGTGGTCCGCTGTCCTCACACCTTTCAAGCCGTGGATGATCCAGTTGGAAGATGACTTGTCCTGGAAGCCAGATGAAGCTGGAGGAGCTGGAGCTTTCCTGCAGCTTTCCTGGGTGTCTAGTAGGATCTGATATGGGCCATTCCAGCCCTGGACTTCCTGTGTTTTCTCCTAAATTCCCTGAGCAGAATCCAGTTGCCAGGAATAAAGGACTGGAGGGTGGAAGTGGCTGTTCTTGGTAATGCAGCCTTCACCGTCTGTGAAACTTGAGAAAACACAGTGGACAGGTTTTGACAGTAAAACAACATCCTATCTTCACACAAAGATGTGGAAGAAAATGATCTTGGCAATATCCCCATGTCCAAATTAGGAGACCTGCCACACAGCACTTCAAAAGGACTGAGATTTGCCTGTGTCCTTTGTCTCAATCTCATATAAGTGAGAACAATAGGTAGAGCCTTCACAACACTTGGCTAATTTTCAATTCAAAGTCCCATTCTCAAACCTAAGTGCTTAACTACATGAACTTCATCAAAACATCCAACAAAATCAAAAGAATTGATCTTCACCTGATATACTAGCAGTGACCATCAGCTAAATATTCTGAATATCAAAAATGTGACATGATGTTTGAGGAAGGTCTGATTACAGGTCAATATTTCATAGTTTCAGAATACCCAAAAAGAATTTCAAAAATGGTCTAATCTGTAGATGTAAAATTTCACAAAAGAATCAACAGCATACTTTCAGACAGGTTTTCAGAATGTGGTCTTAGGGAGCTATGCACCATTTATATAAACAAAGTACAATGTCTCTCTCGCATTGTCACTAAGTCCTCACTGGAGGTCTGAGCTACCCTTTTTCCCATGAGTGCAAAAACGTTTGCTTTATTCTGACATTTCCCTCTTCTGGCGCAGGGTCCAACCCATGCGACAATTCAGCAAAAAGTTTGTACAAAAATGTTCTAGTAACCAAGATCACATTACATAGAATCAAATAAATGAATTCTGACATAACTATGTGTCATTATGAATTTAACGAAAGCAACATAAAGAAAATCCAGATGTTTTTAACTGCAATTCAGTTCCATTAACAACTAAACACAAACTTTAGTTATTCAGTTCATCAATGTCTCACTTAGAAATTAATCACATATCATCCTGATTTGTCTTGTACAAAGATGAGTATTAGATTAATGGACATCTAATGTAATTCAGATGCATAAACCCTACAAATTTGAATTTAATAAATAATTCCCACCAAGTATAAAGTCATGACTCAGATTCTTTATTAAAAATATATTCCTTACTTTTGCATATCTTGAACTGTCAGCTAGTTTAATGGTACCAGGGAAACTTTCAATTTAATAAAACACCAATGATTCTGCATGCAAAACTAATTCTTCAAACTAGTTTAAACTATTTCATTAACCTTTTAATAATAAAACACATAAATCCAAAAGTCATGCTACATCCTTAATTATTATACAAAAAACAAACAAACATGTTTTTAAGGCAACAATCACTACAAGCATTTTGATTCTATTGTCTCTTAAACAGTGTTAAAACTCAGGAAGGGAGGTGCTGAGCGTTACCATGACAACAAAGGCATGTACCAACCTGGTAGGTGGGCGGAGTCAGGCAGAACTAACCTCTGATTGGCAGCCTATGGGCGGACCCACAGTTTCTTCATCCCATCCCACATTAGTGAACCTTAAACTGCAAAGCTATTAACATGCACCTACCTCATAAACAAGCTGCTTCTTAACTCTCCTGAAAACTCAAAGTTTTAATCAATCTGGGATTTAGAAACATTATTCTAAACATGGATTATTGTTTCATGCAACATATAATCAAACATTCAGTCCAACAAAACAAAGACAAAACATCAAAGACAGACAAATGGCCAAATTTGAAGCTTCAAGAATTAAAATACATTTTTAACAATCTCTTTTCAGAATATGTTTTCTCAGCCATATCTTTTAATGCTATAATTGATCAATTTTGTTATGTCAATCTTCAGGATCCTTTTTAAGATGAGTGCACAACCTATTTAGAAGCACAGCAACAGTTTTCTCTTAAATGAATCCAAATTTACTGATGCTGAAACCTTTTGCTAATTCTTTGTACTGTAACTCTGTAATAATAACTACAATCGTGAGAGTTATTGTTATAGTTCTCTTTTTGTTTGGCTCAATTTGATCGCAGCTGTATTGCAGAATTTCAGGTTAAATGCAAAGAAGTATTTTAATTCAATTCAATTCAAATTCAAAGATACTTTATTGATCCCCGAGGGGAAATTAGAAAAGTCGGCATTGACATTTTTATGTTATACCCAAACTAAACAAAACTGCAGTGTTTGACTTAATCAGAAATTAAGATAAGAAGCTTGTCTCCAAACTGGACTTTTCCCCACATAGTGTTTCAAAAAAGAACAAACATAATTTTCTTTAATTTGGGCTATTTAAATTTTGAGAGTTGGGGAAAACTTATTACTAGAACCCCTCTTTAATAATCCAAATGCTGATAAATGTTCCAATATTTTATCTCTTAGTAATCTGAAATCACCTTGTGTACCTTTGTACTCATATGGGTCCTTTAATCTTTAAACCCTAAGAAATCAAACAAGGAGACTGGAGTTTGAGCCGACCATCCTCTTACTGTTAAGAGGGCCTTTATTTCTTTTCTTTTCCTAAAATGAAGGATTTTACTTGTCTTTATTCTGTTATAAAAATCCTAACCTTGGTTCCAAAACTAAACTCTACAACCCCCAATTTGTGTTCCCCAGAGTAGAAATTTTGAGTATTATTGCATTTCAAAGCCACCAAATGACTGGAACTCATCATTGGCTTAGATCTGTTTTAATAGGTAATCAGTCTACCTTTAATTAAATATTATAAGTTTATGGACCCAAAATCTATGGCTCACGGGCTTCAGGAGTCCAGGAACCACAAGTTGAGTACTACTGCATTGAACAATGGTGTTAACTTTCTGCAGAGATTGAAGGATTGGCTAAATATATTATTTCTGCTTGGACAGTAATCAGATTTAAAATTATTAGTTCACAGCTCCTAATTTACCTCAGATCATATTTGCTCCTATCCCAGTTCATAAGAAGCTTCAGACAACATTATGCTAAAAAGCCAAAAACAAAACAAACAAAAACCAGATCTGTTTTAAAATAAAGAAAAAGCATGCTTAAAAAACTTTGTTACTGTGGTGGAAAATAACTCCACGGTTCTGAAGGACTTTTCATGCAGAGTCTTTTAGGAAACATGAGATTAGTTTAATTTTTGTGTGGTACCACTGTCCAATCAGATTCTTTCTAAATAACCCCATTTTTCATTCTCATTTTAAAGGTTTGTTTTACCAAGGGAAATGTGTTTAACAAAACCAATTACTCTCAAATTTTCAAAAGTTTTTAGCTGGTTATATCTTAGAAAACAACAAGTGTTTTAATATTCCTATGCAACACAGAACTGATCAGGTTTCTCTTTCCTTCTCCAAAGGGAGAAAAAAGGAAACTGCAGAACCAAGCCTTTCATAGTTTTTGTCAGGACCTGATATAAGGTACAGTGTAAATCAACACGCTGCATGAATCAGAAGAGGGAAGAAAAATCTAATATAACCTCATCCCAGCAGCTGCTGTGAAAAACAATGAATTTGTACTTTCCATAAGCGTCAGTTAACACTTGCGGACAAAAACTGCACCAAACTGTAAGTACTGTGTCAGAGACTGTATGAAAACCATCTGCAGTAGAACTAAGCCTGTTTTAATGAGGTCTCTACCCATTAGATTTATGGGATACAAACTCTGACAACAGAAAATAATATCTGAAGGAGAAACCCATCAGGTTTTACGCATGCAATGGGTTTTAAAAAAGCTCCTTCATGAGATCTGTCCTGAGAATAACATAGAAACACATGGTTACTGTTGAGTTTTGGAGATGTAACTTTCTCTGCTTTTTAATAACTTTTAATAACTAGAATAATTGACCCTGAATATTCCACGATGAAAGAGAACTTGTTTCTCTAAAAGAATTAACCGGAAAGTATCAAATGAGCTAAGTTATCACCCTTTTAAAGATACTTTTCTAACCCTAAAATAATATTTTAACCCGCTATATCTGTCAACGTCAGGCCAGCGTCACATGAGCAGCGGTTAATAAGCGTTCTTCGTTGCAGAAAATAGGAAAAGATTTATGCAAATGTGTGTGTGTTTGTACGTTACCCCCATCAGTTTCTAAATCGCTCCAGAGTCAGACTGTCATGGCACACAGTCCTCTATCAGTCCAAAAAAACAACCAGGCCCTTCCCCGGTCTGTTGGTGAGACATACAATCATTCTTTGTCCACTTTAACTTCTCCAGGAGGGAGAAAGAAGAAACTTTGCTCCGGTTTCTCTTCTGCCCGCATAAGATGCTTTCAATATAAATCCAGTGTATCGCTCTTCTGGCTCTTGCAAACAGCATGGATCGTTGTCCATCTCAGTGGGTCCAGACTTCTTCTGAGTTTCGTTTTTTGTGGAAATTCACACTGCGATTTGCAACAAGCAGGCAGACAGGAAGGCAGATCTCTCTCTTTCAGGCCGTGCTGAAGAAGCGTCTCTGGCGGAGTATCCACGAAGAAGGGCAGGTTTCTAAAATCCAGACTCAAAAACGCAGATGTTGAACTCAAATCCCATATATGTGTGTATTTGTGTGTGAGAGAGGCAGAAGAAAAAGTTTAGTATAGGTTCACAAAGAAATATTATCAGTCAGTCAGTCAGTTGCCTGTCACTTCCTTCCACAACATGCATTATACTCCTTTCTAAAACAACTTTCTTTTCACATCTCTAATGTCCCTTTTCACTTTTACCTTCTTTCCCGACTGATCGCAATATTTAAGACCAACGAAACTTCCTTCAGGAAAGTTTAAACTTTTTTTTTTTTACTCATTTACACTTAAACTTCCACACTGTGAAAAACCAAACTTATCTTCCAAATTAAAGCACATTTAACACAATCATCCCCACTTTGATGTTTAGGAGATGATGGTTAATGTGTAATAAAAATAGGAAGAACAATAATATAGCACTCACACAGTTAGTATTTTAACATATTTATGTCCCTTCAGCAATATGTATGGTCGACCTAGCTTAGTTTATGAGATCTCTTTATTATTCAACACTTAATTTCATTCCCTTCTGGCGGAATGTTACCAACCAAATTATCCAGTTCACTTTACGGCGCCTAGTCGTCTCTGATCTCCTTGCGGCGAGATCCTACCTAAATTTATCACTATTTCCTAGTGGCGAAATAACACCTTTCCAATGCAGTGTCCTTGCGGCGACACACTACCAAACGACTTTTAAGTACTTTTCTTCTTTCATTTATATAGCGCTCACTCTTATCTCACGTACTGTATTTTAAAACTGTCTCACCTCTGAGTTGACTTTCAGGTGACTCTGTTGGATCAGCCGGACCCGCCCGGCATCGAGCAAGACAATAATCCACCGGCCAGATGCGAACGTCACACACCGGGACTTTCAGCCACCAGGCCTAGATGCGGCTGTACGGCAGTGCTTAAGTCGACGTCAGGCTGTCTCCGGAGATCCGTCAGTCACTGCAAAGAAAGATAAAATCAGTTTAGTTCTTATAATCTCCGGCTCGAAGGACCAAATTAATGATAGGTATTATTTAATCAACTCAGAGGTAAGGAAAGACACCGAGTCAGTTTTACTTGCAAGGGTAGCTGTGCACTACAGACTACGAAGTATTAGCCCCCTCTCTCTTTATTTATACATGCTTGGTCACACACAGTTCAAACATCATTCAGAGTGGGTGTGTGTGTGTGTGTGTGGGTGTGTGTGTGGGGTCAGAAAGGTTAGGGTTCATGTGTCTTGATTTTAGAGAAAGGAGTGAGGATTGGTGCCAGTCCCCAGATGTTGCTGATAATAGCATAACTCACCCCTCTCTCTTATCTCTTTGTCTATGACATGTGGGGGAAGAAAGCACTTAGAGCAGACACAAGTGATAAACAATATAAAAAGTCATAAAAACCCTAACACATACATAGCAACAAACTCCAACAGAAAATGTACATCTGTCAGAAAAGTACCTGTAAATGACACCATATTTTTTAAAAACAGGGATGCTAAAAGATTTAGTGTATAGTAACCAGTCAAGAAAATATCTTTAGCAGGACACAAATAAAAAAATACCATGACTGAAAATAAATCTCTACGCATTCAATGCTTATGAAGCAAACGACAATCAGTTCAACTGCTTGTTAACAAAAATGCCAAATCAGTCACATAGCAGCCACTCCATGCATTTATTCATTTAGATGTGATAAAGACAGTTAGCTTGATTTCAAAACAAGCACCAAAACTAGGCAGAAAGAGGGTTTACATGTCTTTGAATGTGGGCCTGTTTTTTGGTGCCAAATGGACTCGTCTGAGAATTTCAGAAATTGCTGATCTGCTGGGATTTTCACCCACAACTATCTCTTGGGTTTACAAAGAATGGTCTGATAAAGAGAAAATATCCAGTGAGTGACAGTTGTATGTCACAAAATGCCTTGAGAATGAATAAACTGGTTTGAGATGATAAAAGGTAATAGTAGCTCAAATAACTACTCCTTACACCTGGGCTACAACAGCAGGAAACATAACAGGATCAACCTCTAAAAGCTAAACACCACAACACCGGAACCTTCTTCTGGGCCAGGCTAAGAAGAAGGGTCCGGTGTTGTGGAAGACCTCCTGTCTTGTTCCGGTACCAAAGAAAACTCACCCATCAGTCCTCAATGACTATAGACCTGTTGCCCTGACATCTCACATCATGAAGGTCCTAGAGAGACTCCTGTTGGCCCACCTGAGTAAGCAAACAATAAACCATCAGGACCCCCTTCAGTTTGCTTATCACTGTGGAGTTGGAGTTGAAGATGCCATCATACACCTGCTTCAACAAACCCACTGTCATCTGGGCAAAGTCAGTAGCACTGTGAGGATCATTTTCTTTGATTTCTCCAGTGCATTTAATACAATCCAACCTGATTTGCTTTGTCAGAAACTCCAGAAGACTCAGGTGGAGGCCTCAACAATCTCCTGGATCAAAGACTACCTGACAAACAGACCACAGTTTGTGAGACTGAATGGTTGTGAGTCTAACCAGGTAGTCAGCAGCACATGAGCACCACAGGGGACTGTACTCTCACCATTCTTTTTACTCTGTACACCTCAGACTTCCAGTACAAGACAGACTCCTGTCATCTGCAGAAATACTCGGATTATTATGCAGTCGTGGGGTGGATCAGAGATGGACAAGAAGCTGAGTACAGGAAGGTGGTGGACCGTTTTGTGGCATGGTGTGGAAACAATCATCTCATTTTGAACGTGACTAAAACAAAAGAGATGATTGTAGATTTTAAGAGAAATAGGAATAAGTCAAAAACTATTTCTATCATGGGAGAAGAAGTGGAGGTGGTAAAGGAGTATAAATACATCGGTGTTCACCTGGACAACGGACTAGAGTGGAGATGCAACTGTGAAGCCATCTACAAGAAGGGACAGAGCAGACTGTACTTCTTGAGGAAGCTTAGGTCCTTTGGTGTTTGCAGCAAGATGCTGCATACCTTCTATAAGTCTGTTGTGGAAAGTGTGATCTCTTCTGCCATCATCTGCTGGGGAAGCAGCATCAGAGCCAGGGACTTAAAAAAGCTCAACAAGCTGATAAAAAAGGCTGGCTCTGTTCTGGGACTCCTCTGGAACCTCTGGAGATCATTGTGGAAAGACGGATTCTTCATAAAATGAAGAACATTATGGAGAACCCTGAGCAACCTCTTCATGAGACTGTCCTACAACAACAGTGTCTTCAGTCAGAGGCTTCTTCAGATCTGTAAGCCACAGGAGATCCTTCCTGCCCACAGCCATCAGCATCTACAACGGTTCTTTGAAGAAACCCTCATAATGAGCTACAACAACATTTAATTTCCCTTTGGGATTAATAAAGTATTTTTGAATTGAATTGAATTGAATTAAAAACCTTATGATATTAATTTTCAACTCGGAGGTTGGAAATTCCGACTTTCGGGTAGAAATGGAATACACCATTATTGCAGGCTTCCTAGGAGCCCTCTAAACAAAAAGACTGGCCATGTGCAGGCTGACCCTCACTGGCTGACCCTCACTGGCTGATCAGTGATCTGTTTGTGGTACCTGTCTGTGCAAATCTTGATTGTCAATATCCCGGAAGAAATACTACCCTCAGGTAGAAATACTGCCAGAACTGACACTGAATAATGGAGCCACTCTGCCTAATGGATGAATAAAGTTGCAGAACCTATGCATATTGCTGCTGTATTGTTGTATATGTTGTAGGATTGCAGGGTAACCAAACGATTTTTCTATTTTTTTTCTATACAACCTTGCCCGATATTTACAAACAAAATTAAATCAAACATTTGCATTTTAAATGGCAACAATAACTAAAAAATAAACCTTTGAAGAAAAAATAGAAATAAATATTTACAACTTACAGTTTTTAAGTGTTGATTTCAGATAACATTCTTCATTATGATCCACACTGTAGAAAGAAGTATATAAAAAATTAAAAGTAACTCAACGTTAATACATTTTCTTATTTGTATTGGACAGATTTCATCTGACAAAAAAATATGTAGAGTGCCACTATGACACAATATATTCATATGTGTAGCAATTATTTTGCTAAAACCCTTAGTTTAACAGAACAAAGCAACAAAAAAGAGGCTTCATCGAAGGTGGATTTACCTTAGATGTTCTAGTTTACAAAGTGGATTGTTAAGCAGAACTGAGATAAGATTCACTCCAAAGTCCTGCAGATAATTATATCTAAGGTCCAGCAGCCTCATGTGGGAAGGATTGGAGCTCAGTGCTGAATCCACATGACTGCAGCCTTTTACTGTGATACTACAAAATGACAACCTGCATGACAAGGTGTTCCAAGTCAAATTATATCCATTGGTGCATTAGATTTTGAGTCATATGTATCGTTTCATAATGCTATTTGCTTGCTTTCAGTGATTTATTTGAACATTTTAAAGTAAGGCCTGAAAAGTCACTTACCTTACGGTTTCAAGTGTACAGTTAGGATTTGCTATTCCGTTTGAGAGCAACTCCACTTCCAGGTCCTCAATGTCGTTCCCACTCAGATCAAGCTCCTAAAGGTGAGAGTTGTTGGTGCTCAGAACTAAGGCAATGTCAGCACAGCATTTCTGGAGACTACACTCATTTAATCTGAAAGTCAGCATTTTTAGTTGACAATAAGTCATATGAATTGGTTCAAACAGGGATATATCACACAGAATGTTACCCTTTAACTGTGCCATAAGTATGTCGTTTTGAGAAAATTTTAAATTTCACAGCAATTGGCATTACATGAATCACCACTAGTAACCATTGAGTCTACTGAAGCTGCATGAACTTACATTAAGGTTTCCAGTTTACAGTGCTGACTTTTGAGGCCAGAGCACAGTAGGCCAAAGCCTGGACCGCTCAGTAGAGGCTGACATTTTTTCGGGAGTCCCACGGGTCACGGGATTCCCACGGGAAACCCGCAGGATGGGAGACAGCATCAGTAAAGATCACGTGATTGGGACGGTACAGGATAAAAAATGAAAGGGAGCAGACGGGAACGGGAACTAAACAATAGGAGGGAAAATAAACTAGGATCAATTGTCCTTGGAAATGTAAACTGAGACTTTGTTATAAACTTTAAGAAAAAAAAACTTGGATTGACGCCGCCATTGTGTAGTTTTTTTCCAAGAAGCCTATACTATAATGCGAGTCAAACGAACTACACGACCCATAAGCCAACAGTGCTTCTGCTCGGTGTTTTCCACCTGCGTTCAGGATGGAGGGAACAAACGCAGGTGGAGAACTGGATGTGGTAAAATTGGATTTGTAACGTAAAGTCAGAAGTAAGGACTTATCTATTAAACTCATAGAGCTGACAGGAAAGTCGCAAATATTACCGAACTTCAGGAGAGTTGAATGTAGCGGTATTAACACGCAGTCTGCTGCTTGTAAAACGTGTTTAGTTGTAATCAAGTTCACCAGTGATTAAGGGACCCTTGTAAGGCAAATTCTGGATTAAATCAGCCCTGCATCTCTTCATTCATCAAACCAAAAGTACCAACATGTGTCAAGTCTCATCTGACCAACAAAATTGCTGCATGTGCAGTAAAGATTTAAGAGGTAAGGTACGGAAGCCCGTGAGGGGACATGGGGAAATTTATTACTTTTGCGTCCCCACGCAATACTTTTGCGTTCGGCATTTTGGAACAACAGCACAGATGATAAACTGCTCATAAAACAAACACTGATATGTCATTGATATGGTTTATTTGTCATATGCAGGTTAACACGCTGTAAACAATGCAATAAAATGCTTAGGATAAGAAGAACCGTTCAAATCACGATAAAAACAAAAACACTAATGGCGTACAAAAAAAAGTACACATCATGCAGCAGTAATAAGGAAATAAAGTGTCACAGATGTGGTTTCGTGCAGTTTTATGGTCCAGAGTTCAGTAGTTTGTTTGACAGCTTGTGGATAAAAACTGTCTTTTAGTCTGATTGAAGATAATTTTATTTAATGCTGATTTCAAAATAAAACTCAATAAATCTCAAAACGGGTGTAGTGTTTGTTTCAATTTTGCAGTTATCTGGTTTGGAAACTATCCCACAAAGTATTGCGAAATAACGCAAAGACTATTGCGTGGGGACACAAAAGAGAAAACAATTCCCCCTTGTCCCCTCGCGGGCTCCATATAGAAAGGCTTCATCAAGGGAAGATATTAAATAAATATGTTGTGAAATAGAAAAAAATTGAATGTACCATTAAATGTACAATTTATTTAATACATCATTAAATATTAAGTGTACCACTAATTACGTCATGTCGTCTTTAAAATTATACTTAATTATTCAGTGGCATATTTAATTGCATTATAGTCCATTTCATGATATAATGGTACATTTATTGTTTCTAATGATGTATTAAATAAATAAATGGTACCTTTAATTTAATGGCACATTTAATGTTACATTTCTTTCATGTTACATTTACTTCACTTATGGGACATTCACAACATTTACTTATTTAATGATGATTTTATTGTATTAATTTTGTCCAGTTTGACCCTCCATTCTTGATGCCTGTATAGGAGATCATGTCAGAATTTAAATCAGGTGTTCTGGAGCAGACACACATCTAAAACTTGCAGGGAAGGGGTCCCTGAGGACCAGGGCTGTGAACCATTGAGGTACAGTTTCTAAATTGTGAAGGTAATGCCTTTTTGGCCTTTTGTTCAACAAGTACAGTTCTCTTACTAGGTGCATTTTTCTTTCGTTTCAGCAACTTGAAACATAAAAGTAATGTCATTGTTCAAAGGAAACAGTCACTTAATAAATAAGTAAAATACAACTATGTACATTTTGTTTATTCAACTAAGATAGGCATGGTCTGTTTCCATGTTTAATATTTTATTATTTCTTCATTATTATTCTTTTTACTTTAACTGGCCTTTACTACAGCTAAAAACAGGGACCTAACTGGCCCTTCAAAGAAAGAAATTGCCAAAAGACTAAATGAAGAAAACAAAAATGGGAGTGGCACAGGAGTGGGAGTCGTTCTGAATGGGAGCGGGATGGGAGTGGGAGTCAATTTACCAGGAGTGGGATGGGACAGGATTTTTTTCGTTATGCTGGCCTGGGATTGGGATGGTACAAGACATTTTTCTGTGGGAGCGGGATGGGACAGGAGAGAAAATCCACTCCTGTGTCACCCTCTACCGCTCAGGTTGTTCCCACTTAAGTCCAACTCTCTGACTTGGCAGAAATCTGTGCTGAGAGTTGAACTAATGTAACTACAGGATTTCTGTGTCAGGCCACACCAGCTGAGTCTGACAAAACAAAGAAAATAAAAATCAAACAACATAGAAGCAGCCTATATTTGAGCAGTAATGTTAGGGCATACTGAGCAGATAAAGAAAATGTACTATAACATTAGTTTAAAAAAATTCTAATAATTTTGTACAATTGCATTTATCAGTGATTAATATTTAAAGACAAAACAGATCACATCCCAATTTAGAAGTTAATACAGTTTGGCTGTATTATTAAGCAATGTGGTGCAAAAGCAACAAACTACAGGGAAGACTGACCTGAGAATTTCCAGCTTGCAGTTTGGGGTTGTCAGTCCAGCTACAAGCAGCACTACACAAGCATCCTTCAAGTTGTTAAGGCTTAAATCCAGAATTTTTAGCTGAGAAGAGCCTGATTTGAAGATTGAAGCCAAAGCTGCTCAGCAGCTCTCTCCCAGCTTGCACTGATTTAAACTGCAAAAGAGTATTTAGAAAAACTGAATGTTTTGGCAACAACCTAAGTAATCCACATATACAAGGAGATCAGAACATAATAGTTGCTAAAATAAATTATAGTTAAAAAAGGACACATGGAATAAGAATTGACCATGTTTGCTGAAAAACCCTTTTGTAGCAATGAAAATACTTGGCATCAGGTCTGATTTTGGCCTATTATTTCACACAAACTGTCTTCAAATCAAAGGTTCCTTTACAAACTTTGAGTTTCAGCTTTGTTTTCTGTCTCTGAAATTTGTATCAAGTTTATTTATCGTTACTTTAGTTTACTTGAATGTGTGTTTGGGACTATTGTCTTGGTTAATATTGCAACACAGTTTAATTTGCTGCAGTTCTTATTGAATGTTCACCAGTAAATTTCAATTTATCCTTTCTTTAATTATGAGGTTTGCCAATACCATGTCCTGAAAAATAGACCTTCATCGTGATGTTTCCATCTCCAAATTCACTGTTGGTATGGTGTTTGTAGGGTGATGTGCAATACCATTTCCTCTCCATACATGGTGCATGTGATGGTGTCTGACAAGGTTAATACAATATGGAGTTTTTTTTTTTAGCCATCATGGCTAAATTCTTCCAGAATTTCATCAATTTGTCCAAATCTTCAAACTTTAAAAAAATTCAAGGTGCTTTTTCTTCAGCAGTGGAGTCTTGTGCATTGAATGTCCATTTAGACTGTGGTAATTCAAAGAATGATGTATTGTTTTAATGGAAAAACTAGACTTTTTAATTCAGGGTCTTTCTGAAACTCTCTATGAGTGGTCTCTTGGTCTGAAAAAAGACTATTATTATTTTGACTCCACTGTATAAAGGAGCACCTGTTCATTGCAAGTTTATTATAGAATTATGTTCTTTCAGCCTCCAGATTAGGGCTCCAATGGTGCTCACTGAAACATGTTTGAATCTAGTAGTATGTTTTGCAACAATAAAGGTTACAAAGGTTGTGAGACAGCTCTTGCCTTCATCATGAGGTGCTTCTTGTGTGATGCCTTGTTTATGAAAGCTTTTTTATAGGTCATCATTTAGAACTAAACAAGCTGATCTTAATATGCGCTGATAAGAGGCAGGACTGCTTTCTAGAAAGTGATTTAGATTTCAGATGTAATCTTGAATTACTTCAACACTTATTCCCTCTCTCATTCCACTGAGTTATACATAATCTAATTTGTTTTTACTATTTTTTTTTTGTATGGATTACTTGGGCTGTAACATACATCTGGAGTCATATAAATAAGTAAATATATTTGCTGGAAGAAAACATAGAATAGTTCAATGCTTATTTTTGTCAGCGTTGTGGGTTTGGTGGCAGGACCAGAATGCAGAACACGGCGAGCAGGTCGTATGGTGAGTAGATGAAGTAGAAACCAGAGAACATGGGGACAGCTAGATTCAGGGAAATAATAACTGAAGGGGATCCAAGGACAAGGGGAGGAACTACTAAGGGGCACGAGTAAAAGAAAGAAACAAGACAGAACACAGAAGAACAGAAGGACATAAATAAACCAGTGAGTGGGTGGACTAATAAATACAAAGAAGAAGGCAGAAAGAATAAATGACAGAAACTATAACCAAACTAAGAATCACAACATAAGAAAGAAATACTTCACAACAAAAACCAAAACAAAGCCAAAACTGGCAGATCCTGACAATTTTCCTCACTGTAATGTTTTTAAAGCAAGAATTTAGGTTGTCAGAAAGAAGCAGATCTAACCTCAGTGTATCCACTTTGCAATGATGGCCGCGCAGTCCCAAACTCAGAACCATCACTCCTTCTTCTTGGATGACATAAGCGCTCAGGTCCAGCTCTCTCAGCTGTGTTGACTCTGTGTTAAGAGCAACGGCTAGGGCCTCACAGCAGCCACCCTGCACTTTACACTTATGTAATCTAAAAACAAGCAAGTGGAGAGCACTGTTTCAAATTACAAAGTGCTTGCAGTTCCTACAGATAGCTAGCACAGGATAAAGTAAAGGGCAATACATGCTCCTCAAGAACAGAGAAATGTTGTTCTCCAATGGCTGCAAGAACAAAATAATGTCATTCTGTTCTTTCACTCTTGAATTGGGAGTTCCTGCAGCTTGGTTTTGAAGCGTATTAAGGGCAAAAACGTTTCTGCCAGTAGTTTTGCCTGTGTGGTATATGAGAAATTGAAGTAGGTGAGCTAAAGTGGGTGGGACCTATGAAGAGTTTCTGGGAGTTCTGCACTTTAGTTCTTGTGACGTATGAAAGATGTTTGTTCTTGTTCTTTCAGTCTCGAGTAAAAACCTTTCTCTGTTTTTGTGGAGTATGATTTTGCCTTAAGCTGCAATTAAGACTCCCACACCCTCACCCACCCAAAAGATACGTTGCAAAATTGCTTCTGTTGAGAAAGAAATTTCCTTATATACTCATGACAAGACCTTAAACTCTTCAGCTTGCATTGCAGACTCCTTAAGCCATCAGAAAGCAGCTTCACCCCTGAATCCCTCAGAGTGTTGTCGCTCAAATCTAAATCTGACAGTTGAGAGGATGTTGAGCTCAGTGCAGAGGCCAGCAATTTACAGCAGTTTTCACTGAGGTTGCAATCATCCAGGCTTAAAAGGAACAAAAAAGCAACAGTTATTTGGGGTTACGTTTTGCATGACGGTGAATAAAAAGTGCTCAAATCAAGGCAAGAGAATGCCTGTCATTAGATCCAAGTGCTACTTATTTTTGGATGAGAGACCCTTTACAACCATAGTACAAAAGTATCAATATCGTTTTACAGTTAAACTTACAGAACATGTGTGGAGGAAGTTATGACAGCCAGCAGTTTTTCTAGCCGCTCCTCTGATCTGATGTACTTCTTAAGGTCAAACACTTCCTCCAGAGCCTCTGATGTCATTAGCTCAAAAGTGAGAGCCGACCATTGAGCTGGCGATAACTGTTTGCATGCAATCCTCCCAGAACTTACAAAGCTCTGGATTTCCTGCACCAGAGATTCCTCTCTGAGCTCACACAAACAGTGGAATAAGTTGAGCTTTGATTCGGGTTCTTCATTAATCATCTCTTTGATAAACTGTATGGTTTTCACCACATCTTCCTCTCCTTCTGCTTCCAAATGCAGAACTCTGTAGATGAGCTCCTGGTTTGACTTCAATGAAAGGCCCAGAAGAAACAAAGGAAGAGGTCCCAGTGGCCATCTGGACTTTTCAATGCCTTTTCAATGGCAGTTTTATGAAAGCCAAAAACAGACTTTTTCTTTAGTTTTCTTTAGTTTTGAAGAAATTCTTTCCAGAGATCCCAGAAGAACACTTTCCTTATTTTACATGTATGAATAATGGGCAAACACAGCTGCCAGAAACTCCTGAATGGTCAAATGCACAAAGTTAAAAACTTTTTGTCTCCTTCCCTCCTCCATCTGAAAGATCTCTGTGCAGACTCCTGAATACATGGTTGCCTCTTTGATATTCATACCGCACTGCTTCAGATCAGCCTCATAGAAAATCAGTCTGCGTTTTTCGAGCTGACAGAATGCTAGTTCTGCTAACTTTAAACAGACATTATCACCAGTCTGGCAGAGAAGGAGATACACATACGTCTCAGTCAGGGTGATCGGCATTAGGCATAGGTATTATTTAATCAACTCAGAGGTAAGGAACGACACAGAGTCAGTTTTACTTGCGGCAAGGGTAGGTCACACTCTGCAGTGCAAAACTACAAAGTGTTGGCACCCCTCTCTCTTTATTTATACATGCTGGTTCACACACAGTTCAACAAACATTAAGGGTGTGTGTGGGGGTTCAGAAAGGTTAGGATTCATGTGTCTTGATTATAAACAAAGAGGGAAAGTGGGGACCTGGTACAAATAGCCCCTAGATGCTGCTAATAAAAGCATAACTCACTCCTCTCCCCATCTCCCTTTCTGTGACATGTAAGGAGGGCAAGGCACTTTAGAGCAGACATGAGTGATAAACAATACAAAAGTTTTCAAACCCTAACAGTCCCCCCTTTTTAATCAAGAATAAGTCATGATTAAATACATGTAAAAGAAAACACTGTTTGAGCTCAATCCCATGGACGGAAAGCAGATTATATTGTGGAAAACACTCACACTCCGCCCTATGCAACCACCAATCATGGCAGAGTGAAACAATATAATAAAACAAAGAAAACAAAATGTAATAAAAGTAAAAGAATTAAAAGAAGCCTTGTTCATATCATTGCACTTTTTCTCATTTCACTTAAACGGCAACTTCTTTCGATTTTCTGCTATAAGGTCATTTTATGAAGTACAATTATGAATACACTCAGGCATTGAAGATATATTCATTTACAACATGTCATCATAGTCATCTGCTTTTGGGTCCAGTGTCCATCTCGTCCATCTCTTCTCATGTGATGTTACATCCTGTGGATCCTACCTTAAACAGAGAAAGAACCCTGCTACCACGATTAGGCTCAGGCTTATCAGTCCTGTCCACACGTTACAAAAAGCCATGCTAAATTGGGCACAGGTCAGTGGTTTTCTTCGCCGGTTTGAGATGTTGGGCCCTGTGGGTCACCAACCCCTTTGTACCCGGTCCTTCCCCTGTTACCCCGTCGGTTGGTTTGGCTCCTGTAATGGTGATATCAGCTTACAGTGGCTCTTGTGAATCCAGGATGGTATCTCTGCGATTTTCAAAGCTGTCGGTGTGGTCAGGAGAACACGGTATGACCCTTTTCAGCAGGGGGTGCTCCAGTCCTTTCTGTGGAATGTCTTAATCAGGACCAGGTCTCCAGGCCTCAGGTTGTTCTGTGAAATTGGAGCAGAATTTACTGGCAGAATACTGGACAACTGTACTTCTTTTGTTTGTAACATTCTATTCATCCATTCAGCTAATGATGTTTCCTGCTGTGCTTTTCCTATGTCATCCATTTCTGATGGCAATGGAAAAGGTCTGCCATGTACTATTTCAAATGGAGTGAGACCAGTTTGATTTGGAGTTATTCTTATCCATAATTTAACCAGGGATAGGCATTCAGGCCATGGCCTCCCTGTTTCTTCCTTAGTTTTCCTTAATCTATTTTTTATTGTTCCATTTGTTCGTTCAACCAGCCCAGCAGATTGCGGGTGGTAAGAACAATGGTTTTTTAACTGAAACCCTAATGCTTTAGAGCACAGTTCTATTACATTATTTACAAAATGAGTCCCATTATCTGATCTTATGATTTGTGGGATACCATATGTGGGGAAGAAATGTGTCACTAAACTCTTGGCCACTGTGAGTGCATCACAGTGCTTTGCAGGGTATATTTCAACCCACTTTGAAAATGTATCTATGACCACTAAACAAAATTTATTTCCCCCTGACCATGATAACTCTATGAAATCCATGTGTATCGTGTGAAAGGGATGAATTGCTGCTGGGAACTGGCCTCTTTTGGGTCTCATGTTTCCCTGTGGATTATGTTTGCAGCAGATAGGAGAAGAAGAATCAGAATCTAGCTACATTAAGGGTGAGTTATATTTATATTTTGATAAGATTTTTATGTTAGATGTGCTACGTTCAATCATCTTGTTAGCTTAGTTTGGCTTTTTTCAGTTCATCCCATTTGTATGATTAGCCTATATAATTCCAACTAAAGACAGCTAACCACATGTTAGCATGATTTTTCTGTGTCCATTTATTGGCAAAACTACGGTGGCCGGGGGGTGCAAACCAACATTACAAAATCTAAAACACTTTTACAAACCTATAGACAAATTAACATTTCAGAAAACAATTTAACAAGATGCAAAACACTTTTACAAGTACTGAAACAAATTTACATTTGACAAAATCAACCGGAAAGGGAATGTACCAACACCGAGGCTGACACGGAAATGATAATGATAAAGTGTTTTAGATTTTGTAATGTCGCACCCCCCAGCCACCGTAAAAAACGTTTATAAATTTACAAAAATTGAATGTTAGCCTTTTTCAATTTTTTGCTTACCTGCACTGTCGTGTTAAAATAACTGCTATGGAGGTTGAAGCTAGTGGCTTGTGTATTGCATTGCATTAAACGATTGCCTTTCTCCTTGATTCGACTTTCTAGGTTTTTTCATTGGTATATCTGCTCAAATGATGTCAGCATGGATATATATTTAATTAATCAACAATCTACTAATCTGCTCAGCTGCTTATTGTAATTGTAATTGAGTATTTTTTTTCTTTTCTCTCCCACTTTAGAACCATGCCAAAACTCAAGAGCAGTGTCCGCTGCAGGACAAATAGGATAAAAGTAGTGCGGAAAACCATTGATGGTGGTGTTAAATTTTCTTATCTGTCATCACATCCCAGCTCAAGTCATACAGACTCACCTGTGTCCACACCAATCACACCTCTCACAGAAAACCCAAATAATACCGTTTCTAACTCTTTTGATGAAGAGACAGCCAACTGTCAGGCTAAAAGAAAAGAACTAAACTCGTGGGATTTACTGAAATATGAGCTAATACAAGTGTCATATAAATCCTCAGCACCTTCCTCTAACATCTGCAGTATTTGCAAAGAACTTGCTGAATATCGCTGTTTGGAATGCAGCAGTACCAGTGTATTTTGTAAGACATGCATTGAGAAAATACATCAAAATTCTCTGCACCTTCCAGAGAAATGGAATGCAAGTTATTTTTTATGGGTTTTATTTATAAAACGTTTGACCTATTTAAGAAATTCTTAATTACTCTTAAACGTATTATTCCCTTTGTCTCTTTAAAAAACCTACTATGAGGCAGCTTGGCAGCAGTTAGTTCTGCATTTATCAGGGGATCACAGTACCCATGGAGTGTACTCCAGGGATATCAACATTTTTGTGAATACGGGTTTGTTCTTTTAAGAAATATTTCTTAAGAAGCTATTTTTACTAAACTTTAATGTTTCTGAGTTAAACTTAGTTGTTCTTTTAATGACTATATTTACTTAATTCCACCTGAAGTCTTGTTTAGGGTGTATTTTTTATTGTTGAAAGATATTTGGGATTACTAGTTATAATTTTTTTTTATATTGACATGATAAGGATAGAAAAGCGTATGAATTATATGTCAGAGGGCAAGCTCAGGTTTGGAGACAAGGTAAGAGTGGGAAGGCTGAGGTGGATGGACATGTATAGAGAAGGGATAGATGTACTTGACAAAGGATTATTAAGATGTAGTTGCTAGGCAGGCGATAAAGCCAAAGCCCATGTAAAACATTCATGGATGTAGTGAAGGAGGAAATGCCGAGGGTTGGTGTGATAGAGGAGTATATCATAGACAGGTTAAAATGGAGTCAGATGATCTGCTGTGGTGTCCGTTAAAGAGAGCAGTAAAAATAAGAACTCTATGGAGAGCATGGAGTTATTTTACAGCCTAGCAAAATAAAGCAAACATATAACTCACAACATAGTGAGGAATTAAATACAAGTTGCAGAAATACCTACATTAATGTTCTTTTATTTTCTCCTTTTTTTAGGACAACTATGCAACTGTAGAGTTGCTTTTTGTGCGTGTGAACCCGAGGCTTGCACCTTGTTAAAGTATGGGCTTTGGCCTGCCACACCAGAGAAGTCTCTAACAGCCTTTTCAGTAGCTCTTGTTGAGCTGTTTCATCATTTCTCTTTAGAGTGCCAGGTCTCTGTTGAGGGATTTAGCAACACGTTACGGTGGAAGAACAATCTGTCTCTCGTGGAGGTAATGTAAAAACTGTCACTATTGACATTTCCAATATATTAGATGGTTAATCTATTAATAGTACATCAAAAAATGAGGACTAATATGTTTAGGTACATTTTTAAAAAATTTGAATTCATTGAATTCATTGATTCATTACACTTAAGTACAAACAATACTTTCATCTGAGAAGAGAACTTTGGACCACTGAGCAGCACTCCAGTTCTTTACTCCTTAGCCCATGTAAGATGCTTGAAGCCAATGTGTAGGATTCGTCTGTCTGTAGTGGCTCTTGATGTGCTGACTCCAGTCCACTCCTTGTAAAGCTCCCCCAAATTCCTAAATGGATTTATCTTGACAATCCTCTCAAGGCTGTGGTCAATTTTTTGAAACACTGAATTTTGGATTTTTATTATCTGTAAGTCAAAATCACCGCAACAACATAAAATAAAGCCTAGCAATATTTCATTCTATGTGTAACAAATCCATATACAGGTCCTTCTCAAAAAATTAGCATATTGTGATAAAGTTCATTATTTTCCATGTCATGATGAAAATTTAACATTCATATATTTTAGATTCATTGCACACTAACTGAAATATTTCAGGTCTTTTATTGTCTTATTACGGATGATTTTGGCATACAGCTCATGAAAACCCAAAATTCCTATCTCACAAAATTAGCATATTTCATCCGACCAATAAAAGAAAAGTGTTTTTAATACAAAAAACGTCAACCTTTAAATAATCATGTACAGTTATGCACTCAATACTTGGTCGGGAATCCTTTGGCAGAAATGACTGCTTCAGTGCGGCGTGGCATGGAGAAAATCAGCATGTGGGCCGGCTAAGGTCTTATGGAGGCCCAGGATGCTTCGATAGCGGCCTTTAGCTCATCCAGTGTTGGGTCTTGAGTCTCTCAACGTTCTCTTCACAATATCCCACAGATTCTCTATGGGGTTCAGGTCAGGAGAGTTGACCGGCCAATTGAGCACAGTGATACCATGGTCAGTAAACCATTTACCAGTGGTTTTGGCACTGTGAGCAGGTGCCAGGTCGTGCTGAAAAATGAAATCTTCATCTCCATAAAGCTTTTCAGCAGATGGAAGCATGAAGTGCTCCAAAATCTCCTGATAGCTAGCTGCATTGACCCTGCCCTTGATAAAACACAGTGGACCAACACCAGCAGCTGACACGGCACCCCAGACCATCACTGACTGTGGGTACTTGACACTGGACTTCTGGCATTTTGGCGTTTCCTTCTCCCCAGTCTTCCTCCAGACTCTGGCACCTTGATTTCCGAATGACATGCAGAATTTGCTTTCATCCGAAAAAAGTACTTTGGACCACTGAGCAACAGTCCAGTGCTGCTTCTCTGTAGCCCAGGTCAGGCGCTTCTGCCGCTGTTTCTGGTTCAAAAGTGGCTTGACCTGGGGAATGCGGCACCTGTAGCCCATTTCCTGCACACGCCTGTGCACGGTGGCTCTGGATGTTTCTACTCCAGACTCAGTCCACTGCTTCCGCAGGTCCCCCAAGGTCTGGAATCGGCTCTTCTCCACAATCTTCCTCAGGGTCCGGTCACCTCTTCTCGTTGTGCAGCGTTTTCTGCCACACCTTTTCCTTCCCACAGATTTTCACTGAGGTGCCTTGATACAGCACTCTGGGAACAGCCTATTCGTTCAGAAATTTCTTTCTGTGTCTTACCCTCTTGCTTGAGGGTGTCAATAGTGGCCTTCTGGACAGCAGTCAGGTCGGCAGTCTTACCCATGATTGGGGTTTTGAGTGATGAACCAGGCTGGGAGTTTTAAAGGCCTCAGGAATCTTTTGCAGGTGTTTAGAGTTAACTCGTTGATTCAGATGATTAGGTTCATAGCTCGTTTAGAGACCCTTTAATGATATGGTAATTATGTGAGATAGGAATTTTGGGTTTTCATGAGCTGTATGCCAAAATCATCCGTATTAAGACAATAAAAGACCTGAAATATTTCAGTTAGTGTGCAATGAATCTAAAATATATGAATGTTAAATTTTCATCATGACATTATGGAAAATAATTAACTTTATCACAATATGCTAATTTTTTGAGAAGGACCTGTAGTATGAGATTCACTTTCTAAAATAGGTGACAGATAATATTGAACTTGTATCATGATGAGATGTACCTGTAAATAAAAAAATTATCATGAAACTAATCCTCCACTGATTTCCATTGTAAAGTATATTGTGTTTTAATACAATCCTAATTATTCAAGCATATTCTCCCGGGATTTCTTTTAAAGTAAAGATGTTTAGTAAGAAAACTGAAAATTTCACCTGTAGATGCTGAGTATTAAAAATATTCAGATAAATAGGCTAGTTTGGAGAAACCAAGTACATGTTACAATGATGGAACCTATTTTCACATAGGATTATTTTTTAGGATCATTGGAATTTTACAGTCTTGTGCTCTTAACAAAAAGGTTGTCATAAAGTCTATCAGCAAGTTTTTCCATTTTAGTTGTGTACCTTTTGCATTTACAAAATGAAACCTTTTTAATTACTCTTACTGTTTTTACCATAGGTTAATATGCTCTACAGAGCCCTGGTGGGAGAATCCATTTCCCAGTTTCGTCACTACCACTCCCGACGAAGAAGTTTAGCCGGTCTATGTGACTTATTTGATGATGGGACAGCATGCCCAGCATGTCCAAAGGTTGGACACAATGATAGAAATTGCATTTCATATTTCTTAGAAAGGATATATGTTAAAGTCTCATGCAAGGCTCATGTTTTATATCCTTTCAGGTGTCATCTAAATTCTTTTATTCTTATTTGAGAATTTACTAATAAATCAGAAACTCATCAGTCGTTGTTGCTGTTTATGTTTTAGGCTGATGGCACAATGATTGTGAGTATGGATGCCAACTTTGGCCTTGTAAGAAAAAGGAGCTCTGGAAGAAGTGTGACAGAGCCCTTGCATGGTAACAGCATGTTTGTGAGGGATGAGGATGTAGAGGAATATCTCCTGTCACATCCTGATTGCTCCAAACCAACTGAAGTGAGTAAATACTGTTATGTTTTTTCTTGTCATTCCTTTATCATTAGTCCTTATTACCTCTTAATTACGTTGCGGATAGATAAAGTTATTTCTACGTTTACATGGTAAGTATTGGGATTTAGAATTTGAGTATGGGCGTCTTTGAGGTTTACGGTATGTTGTTTCGCTTATAATGGCTTGAATAAGTACCTCTGTTTTCTTAACTAATTAGGACTGTAGCAACTTCAAAGCTGGAAATTTACTTCGGTCGCAAAAAAAACTAGATGTGACTGGTGTATTTGGAGCCTCATGCCGCCATGAAATACCATTAATGTTTTTGAACATGACTCATGGAGAAAGGTGCGTTAATTTTATTTTATTTTTTTAAGAAGCTTGTGTTCATTAATCTGTGCAGAAGTGGTAAAAAATCTAAATGCTTTCCAAAATTGCTGGATTCTGTGTTATCCATTTGTCTTATGTATTTATCAGACTTTTTCTCTTGAAACAGGCTTGCATATCCAAAGTTCATCATACGTGAGCTGGAGAAAAGATATAAGGACAAAACCATTAATCTGCATTTCATATATGACATTGCATGTGTACTTTTTACACATATGCATGTGAGTATCTTCCATTATAATTTACACAATATTTATTTTTTTGATAATAACACACTGCATTGTGTTGATCAGAAAACCGGAGAAGGAATTCCTCATGGTATTTCCATGGCTGTACCAGCATTTCACGCCACATGCGCCATTTCTTCATGGCATTCTTTTTTTTGTCGTTGAAGTGAGTATGGCAGATGCAACAAAAGTTAACAGCATCTAAAATACACATCAAAAAGAGGTTATTGAATCAGAAAATTAAGCTTGATATACATGAAATATGTATAATAAACAAATATATTTGAAAATATACCACTTGCAGCCGTTAGCACTGCGTCATTTCCCGACACTTCCACAGGCTCTCCAGCGCTCTGCACACCTAAAGAATAGTTTATGGGTTAGCAACACTGTAATCTAAAATTATATCCGAAAGGAGCATACATTATAATGTATGTCAATGAATATATGACAGCACATGTATTTGTGGAGATTCAGAATAGACAAACAACAGCTGCATAAAATATTAACTGTTTTCAAAGCTATGAAGTAATGAGGTTGGTAGTGCTGTCACGAGAACCTTAAAATGGGTTGCAGTTTGTCTACCACTATACTCATTTGTCATTTCCCCGCATGTAAGTAATAAGAAATATTATATTTTATACATGCAAGCAGTGGTGGTCCTAGACTAAATTTATTAGGGGAGGGGGGGTTCATGGGGGCACAAAACAAAAAAATTAAGCAAAAAAAAAAAAACTGGTCAATATTTCGTTGTTTAATAATATTAAGTGAGCCACTCAGGTCTGGAGCTGCAGGTTGTAGATCCCTGACCTAGCAGATACAATTGTGATCCAACTCAATATGGCTGAAAATAAAAGTGCAACACCATAATTTTTAATTCATTGCTAAAGTAAGACTGTAAAGGTAAAAAATAAAATTGGTCCAAGGGACCAATGAGTTACAGTTTCTGTGCCAGCACATATAAGAAATTGATTTAGTATTATGTCTTCAGTGCAGGGGCCATAACAGGAGCTAGGACCAGCTTTGCAGGGGCACTGGCCCCTCTTGGCACCTGTCTGGAACAGCCCATGCATGCAAGAAACTTACCATTTCCACACATTCCCTCCAAAATATCTTCCACAGTTTGTGTCTGATTTTCACTCTCAGTATCTGATCCAAACAAAAAACACAAAATTACAGAATGTTAAAATTGTTCTTAATGTGTCCTTCCAAAAAGTTGAAATAGTTATATCAAATAAATCAACATTGCTAATTAGAATAGAATACAAAATAAAAAGCCTTTATTGTCCCACTGTGGGGAAATTCAGGTGTGTTTGTGGCAAAGCAAAAAGGCAAATAGAAGCATAGAGATACACAAATCACCAAAAAACTATAGAAAAACTTACAGGAATAAATAACTGAGAATCACAAAAATAACAGGAATCAGATAACTAATAAAAGCTTTGATTTAGACAGAAAATGGTCACCAAAACATTGCAATTACCCTTGTCTTGATATTTATAAATCCATCCGAATAGTTAACAACTGTAGCCTTGGACATATTTCAGGATAAATTGCTTTGGTCTGTTTGGTTCAGTTCACAGCTTCAGGTCAGGGTTTTTGATGGTAACTATTCTATTACAGACCATTAGTGTCAATAACCATGTACAGTAGATATCCATAGTTATACAATAAATTGGACTGACACTGGGAAGATCAAATCTGATGTGTTTAACTGATCCTAACAATATCCATACAATCCAAATACAAACTGTATGATTAAGGCAACCCAAAAATAGCCCCTTTTTATAACAAGCAAAATGATCCCAGGTATACCTGAGACTTTTACTAAAAGATGAAAAACATTATTGTTGGATAGGTGCGAGGACTTGTTATCACTCATGTAAAAACTTTGTGCTGTAATGCACCTGCAGTCTGCTCTTTGGTATGCAGCTTGTCTCTGAGTGCAGTCCTCCCTCCTGTGTGTGAAATCCCTGTTATCTATTTCCCAAGCGAACCAGCCTCCTACCAGCCACACACACACACACACATCCTGTCTGAACTGTCTGTTGAACTGTGCATATAAATAAAGAGATAGGGTGTCAAAAACTTTGTAGTTGCACTGCAAAGTGGGCTACCCTTGTCACAAGTAAAACTGACTCTGTATCGTTCTTACCTCTGAGTTGACTGAATAATACCTAACAATAATTGGTTCTTCGTAGCCGGATTAATTCAATAACTTTATTTCTCTTTGCTTTAACAGTGACTCTGGGATCCGTGGGGGAAGCCTGACGTCGAGCGAAGTACCGCTGCACAGCCTCCATTAGCCGGAGTGGCTGAAAGTCCCGGTGTGTGTGAATTCACACCTGGCCAGTGGGTTATCGCCTTCCTCGGCGCGGGGTGACTCTCACAGGGTCCAGAAAGTCACCAAGAAGTCCACTCTGAGGTGAGACAGTTTTAAAATACAGTTAATGAGAAAAGTACTTAACAGTCGTTGGTAGTGTGTCGCCGGTAAGGACACTGCATTGGGATGGTTTTATTCCACCATGAAAGGAATAGTGACAAATTTGGTACAATCCCGCTGTGAAGGGAATTAAAGAAAACGACTGAGGATTATTCCCCTGCGAGGGAATAGAGTAAGCGCTATATAAATAAAAGAAGGAAAGTACTTAAAAGTCGTTGGTAGTGCGTCGCCGGTAAGGACGCTGCATTGGTATGGTTTTATTCCACCGTGAAAGGAATAGTGGTGGTCCTAGACTAAATTTATTAGGGGAGGGGGGGTTCATGGGGGCACAAAACAAAAACATTAAGCAAAAAAAAAAAAACTGGTCAATATTTCGTTGTTTAATAATATTAAGTGAGCCACTCAGGTCTGGAGCTGCAGGTTGTAGATCCCTGATCTAGCAGATACAATTGTGATCCAACTCAATATGGCTGAAGATAAAAGTGCAACACCATAATTTTTAATTCATTGCTAAAGTAAGACTGTAAAGGTAAAAAATAAAATTGGTCCAAGGGACCAATGAGTTACAGTTTCTGTGCCAGCACATATAAGAAATTGATTTAGTATTATGTCTTCAGTGCAGGGGCCATAACAGGAGCTAGGACCAGCTTTGCAGGGGCACTGGCCCCTCTTGGCACCTGTCTGGAACAGCCCATGCATGCAAGAAACTTACCATTTCCACACATTCCCTCCAAAATATCTTCCACAGTTTGTGTCTGATTTTCACTCTCAGTATCTGATCCAAACAAAAAACACAAAATTACAGAATGTTAAAATTGTTCTTAATGTGTCCTTCCAAAAAGTTGAAATAGTTATATCAAATAAATCAACATTGCTAATTAGAATAGAATACAAAATAAAAAGCCTTTATTGTCCCACTGTGGGGAAATTCAGGTGTGTTTGTGGCAAAGCAAAAAGGCAAATAGAAGCATAGAGATACACAAATCACCAAAAAACTATAGAAAAACTTACAGGAATAAATAACTGAGAATCACAAAAATAACAGGAATCAGATAACTAATAAAAGCTTTGATTTAGACAGAAAATGGTCACCAAAACATTGCAATTACCCTTGTCTTGATATTTATAAATCCATCCGAATAGTTAACAACTGTAGCCTTGGACATATTTCAGGATAAATTGCTTTGGTCTGTTTGGTTCAGTTCACAGCTTCAGGTCAGGGTTTTTGATGGTAACTATTCTATTACAGACCATTAGTGTCAATAACCATGTACAGTAGATATCCATAGTTATACAATAAATTGGACTGACACTGGGAAGATCAAATCTGATGTGTTTAACTGATCCTAACAATATCCATACAATCCAAATACAAACTGTATGATTAAGGCAACCCAAAAATAGCCCCTTTTTATAACAAGCAAAATGATCCCAGGTATACCTGAGACTTTTACTAAAAGATGAAAAACATTATTGTTGGATAGGTGCGAGGACTTGTTATCACTCATGTAAAAACTTTGTGCTGTAATGCACCTGCAGTCTGCTCTTTGGTATGCAGCTTGTCTCTGAGTGCAGTCCTCCCTCCTGTGTGTGAAATCCCTGTTATCTATTTCCCAAGCGAACCAGCCTCCTACCAGCCACACACACACACACACATCCTGTCTGAACTGTCTGTTGAACTGTGCATATAAATAAAGAGATAGGGTGTCAAAAACTTTGTAGTTGCACTGCAAAGTGGGCTACCCTTGTCACAAGTAAAACTGACTCTGTATCGTTCTTACCTCTGAGTTGACTGAATAATACCTAACAATAATTGGTTCTTCGTAGCCGGATTAATTCAATAACTTTATTTCTCTTTGCTTTAACAGTGACTCTGGGATCCGTGGGGGAAGCCTGACGTCGAGCGAAGTACCGCTGCACAGCCTCCATTAGCCGGAGTGGCTGAAAGTCCCGGTGTGTGTGAATTCACACCTGGCCAGTGGGTTATCGCCTTCCTCGGCGCGGGGTGACTCTCACAGGGTCCAGAAAGTCACCAAGAAGTCCACTCTGAGGTGAGACAGTTTTAAAATACAGTTAATGAGAAAAGTACTTAACAGTCGTTGGTAGTGCGTCGCCGGTAAGGACACTGCATTGGGATGGTTTTATTCCACCATGAAAGGAATAGTGACAAATTTGGTACAATCCCGCTGTGAAGGGAATTAAAGAAAACGACTGAGGATTATTCCCCTGCGAGGGAATAGAGTAAGCGCTATATAAATAAAAGAAGGAAAGTACTTAAAAGTCGTTGGTAGTGCGTCGCCGGTAAGGACGCTGCATTGGTATGGTTTTATTCCACCGTGAAAGGAATAGTGGTGGTCCTAGACTAAATTTATTAGGGGAGGGGGGGTTCATGGGGGCACAAAACAAAAACATTAAGCAAAAAAAAAAAAACTGGTCAATATTTCGTTGTTTAATAATATTAAGTGAGCCACTCAGGTCTGGAGCTGCAGGTTGTAGATCCCTGATCTAGCAGATACAATTGTGATCCAACTCAATATGGCTGAAGATAAAAGTGCAACACCATAATTTTTAATTCATTGCTAAAGTAAGACTGTAAAGGTAAAAAATAAAATTGGTCCAAGGGACCAATGAGTTACAGTTTCTGTGCCAGCACATATAAGAAATTGATTTAGTATTATGTCTTCAGTGCAGGGGCCATAACAGGAGCTAGGACCAGCTTTGCAGGGGCACTGGCCCCTCTTGGCACCTGTCTGGAACAGCCCATGCATGCAAGAAACTTACCATTTCCACACATTCCCTCCAAAATATCTTCCACAGTTTGTGTCTGATTTTCACTCTCAGTATCTGATCCAAACAAAAAACACAAAATTACAGAATGTTAAAATTGTTCTTAATGTGTCCTTCCAAAAAGTTGAAATAGTTATATCAAATAAATCAACATTGCTAATTAGAATAGAATACAAAATAAAAAGCCTTTATTGTCCTACTGTGGGGAAATTCAGGTGTGTTTGTGGCAAAGCAAAAAGGCAAATAGAAGCATAGAGATACACAAATCACCAAAAACTATAGAAAAACTTACAGGAATAAATAACTGAGAATCACAAAAATAACAGGAATCAGATAACTAATAAAAGCTTTGATTTAGACAGAAAATGGTCACCAAAACATTGCAATTACCCTTGTCTTGATATTTATAAATCCATCCGAATAGTTAACAACTGTAGCCTTGGATATATTTCAGGATAAATTGCTTTGGTCTGTTTGGTTCAGTTCACAGATTCAGGTCAGGGTTTTTGATGGTAACTATTCTATTACAGACCATTAGTGTCAATAACCATGTACAGTAGATATCCATAGTTATACAATAAATTGGACTGACACTGGGAAGATCAAATCTGATGTGTTTAACTGATCCTAACAATATCCATACAATCCAAATACAAACTGTATGATTAAGGCAACCCAAAAATAGCCCCTTTTTATAACAAGCAAAATGATCCCAGGTATACCTGAGACTTTTACTAAAAGATGAAAAACATTATTGTTGGATAGGTGCGAGGACTTGTTATCACTCATGTAAAAACTTTGTGCTGTAATGCACCTGCAGTCTGCTCTTTGGTATGCAGCTTGTCTCTGAGTGCAGTCCTCCCTCCTGTGTGTGAAATCCCTGTTATCTATTTCCCAAGCGAACCAGCCTCCTACCAGCCACACACACACACACACACACACATCCTGTCTGAACTGTCTGTTGAACTGTGCATATAAATAAAGAGATAGGGTGTCAAAAACTTTGTAGTTGCACTGCAAAGTGGGCTACCCTTGTCACAAGTAAAACTGACTGTATCGTTCTTACCTCTGAGTTGACCGAATAATACCTAACAATAATTGGTTCTTCGTAGCCGGATTAATTCAATAACTTTATTTCTCTTTGCTTTAACAGTGACTCTGGGATCCGTGGGGAAGCCTGACGTCGAGCGAAGTACCGCTGCACAGCCTCCATTAGCCGGAGTGGCTGAAAGTCCCGGTGTGTGAATTCACACCTGGCCAGTGGGTTATCGCCTTCCTCGGCGCGGGGTGACTCTCACAGGGTCCAGAAAGTCACCAAGAAGTCAACTCTGAGGTGAGACAGTTTTAAAATACAGTTCATGAGAAAAGTACTTAACAGTCGTTGGTAGTGCGTCGCCGGTAAGGACACTGCATTGGGATGGTTTTATTCCACCATGAAAGGAATAGTGACAAATTTGGTACAATCCCGCTGTGAAGGGGATTAAAGAAAACGACTGAGGATTATTCCCCTGCGAGGGAATAGAGTAAGCGCTATATAAATAAAAGAAGGAAAGTACTTAAAAGTCGTTGGTAGTGCGTCGCCGGTAAGGACGCTGCATTGGTATGGTTTTATTCCACCGTGAAAGGAATAGTGACAAATTAAGGTAGGGCCCCGCCAAGAAGGGGGCCAAATAAAACGACTAAGGGTTATTCCCCTGCAAGGGAATAGAAAAAGCGCTATAAAAGTAAAAAGAACAGAGTAAATTGAGCTCATAAAATAACACCAAGTTAACTTAGAAAAATTACAAGGTACCTGAAACTAACTGTGTGACTGTGTTGTGTGTATATGGAGGACTAAGCATTTTAATAGAATTTACAGGATTCTGCTAGTCCTGTGTTTTATTTTGCTCAGATTAAAACTACGTACTGGTGACTTTGGAGATTCAGGTCGGATTTCATTCCAGAAAATTAACACCGCTGCGAATTAGTCGCAGTAGAAGGGCGTGTTAATGTCCTCTCCTTAAAGTCTCATGCCAGTGACCTTTTATCTGGGACATTCATACTACAATTAAACTAACATAAAACATAATGGGGAAGAAACAAAGTAAACTAATTGACTTAGAAGGGGATGTAAAGTTTATGGAGAACTATGTAAAAGGAGCAGGTATGATCTGTCATAGATGGAATAAAAAATAAAAAACATGGGTTTTTGGGCAAATTAGATACATAGGATGTTTTAAAATTACAAGGGGATCTAAAATTAGAAATAATGAAAACTAAAAAGAGAAAAATATCAAAGAACAATGGGGAAGGGACAGAGAAAAAGCTCTGATTTAACAGAAATATGTACACGATGGCATAAAAATACGGATTTTCAGGTAACTTAATTATCACTGAAATCCTAAAACTACACGGGGATCTTAAACTGGAGATTATGCATTCAAAAGATTCAAGAGACAATAAAAAACCTTGCCAGATTATAATTTCAAAGGGGACTTTTCAGTCCCTGAGTGCACACAGTTGATAAACAGATTAAAACAAAAAGATGAATTAAAAAAACAACAAGAGCAGCCTTTAACTGACATAGCCATAATACTGAGGCCTTAAGAAAAGCACAGGAAAAAAACTTTCAGCTTAACTGAAAACAAATAAAGGGGGACTGACCGCCACCCATCCCAGTTTAGAATACCAAGGTAGCCCCAAATTATAAAGACTAAGAGGTGGTTTTAGAGGACGTGGTAAAGGAAGTTAAAAGAGGAGGTGACAATGTGGACAACATGGAAACTGTCCAACTGGACAACCCAGTGAACAATGACTAGAGAAGAGAGAACAGAATGTTGTTAAAGAAGTAATCTGAGAGTAAAAGATTTTGTAGGCAAGCATTAGTGAGAAACAGGTGCTTTAAAAATCATTCTATGGTGTAATACTACCAATGATATCATGATAAAATGCAAAAGATTCATTTTACAGGGAAATAATTCCATATTTGGCTCAGATTGTGTGCATTCTTGATTTTTCCTCTTTGAGAGAAGTTAAATTTCAGCTCTGTGAAACAACCTTGACAAAGAGATGCAGTTGCCTGAAAACAAAGATAAAACTTCTGCAAACAGCAGAAGCCTGTCTGCTAAAAGGCCTGAAAAAAAAATTGTAACTCTACCCTGCATGTGTCAAACTCAAGGTCCGCGGGCCAAAACCGGACCCCAGACGTTTAGTGATTCTCTAGAAGTAGAGCCTTTTATTATGGTGATTGTGTGCTTGAATGTTATTTTATCAATCAATAAGCAGTTTTGTTTACATTCTGCCACAATCTGCTTTTTGAAAATGTTTTGAATCTTGCTCTTTATGTATAAAAAAAAAAAGAAAAATTGGCTAAAGTCTGCAGACACAAAATGAACTTGGATTGAAGCTCTAACTATGTTTATTTAATCTGAGATCCTCTCCAAATGCAACAGTATATGTCAGTCTACATGAGATACTAACAACTTCACCTACTGGTATAATATAAAGATCTGATTGAATATGTGAAACAAACAATGATGAAAGTTTTTCAACAGGTGATGCTCATCCAGGAGGAAGACAGTGTTCCTAGGAAATGCAGCTCATTTATTAACAATCAATTTTTCTCCTATAGGTAGAAGTTTTGCTGACTAATCATAGGCTGGATCTATGAAACATTATATGCACAGACCAAATGACCAAGGTTCTGACTGACTTATGAACCTCACTGACCTGACAATGATAACATGACACCCAACAGACAACACCTTTAAGGTGGACCCCACTAAGACCACCTTATTGATTCTTGGTGAATAAAAAAAAAGAATTGAAGAGTTCAAAACAGACCTAGTGGAAACAAAAGGGGTTATGAGGAAACGATGTGCATTTTAAGAATAATAGAAGTCAAATTATGTTCAAATTTTTGCAAATAAAATGACTCTGACAGAGAAATAAGTAAGTAGTGTGTGAATGTGTGGGAATGGGAATGACTGATTTCATTGTAATACACCTTTGAGGGACTTTAAAAGTGCTAATAAAGGTCTGATGTTCTGATGATCATTGCCAAATTTATATCTTAATAAGGTTTCCAGAATCTTTTTCGAAAAATCATATAAAGATAGCAAAGGTTCTACCTGTATTGAAAATACTGATAACCATAAGAAAGTTCATAGACCCGTCTTCAATTTTTCACAATTCTTTTACAAACAGGTTATTTAAACTTTCATGTGGCCAAATGTCTGTATTTGACTTTCTGTTTTTGTGAAATAAATGTCTGATTCATGTTATGTAAAAATTAGAGTCCCGAATATTACCATAATAATATTAGGTCAGTTCTCTATGGTAAAACAAAAAGATTTTAACAGATGTTTAGACTTTTTCCAGTCAGGTTCAAAATGATTGAATTAGACTCAAATTTAACATAAGATGAAATGAACCTTAACAGAATTACTCGACTGGACTGAAATAGAGAAAACTTGAGTTAATTGAAACAAACTTTAGTTACTTGAACTAAATACAAAGCTGACTGAAACTGGACGGTGTATCTATAAAACTGGGTAAGACAAACTAAGATTATAAGATATAATATGCCCTTCATTTTTTGTGTTCATCAGTGAGTGAGTTTTTATTTTTATTTTTAATAAGAACTAAACCAAGCATTATTTAAAATAATAGCAACTACCAACAATAGTGATCTCATTTTTAAATGTAATAAGGACATATAAAATATGATAAAAAAGAATAATAAGAATTTGGAAAAACAGAGGCTTTAAACCTCTGCAGGAACAGCACTGACACTGTCGAAAGTGGATCCTAATACAGGAATCTGGAAGCTCACTCTGGCGTGGATAGTCAAAGTCCATCCAAGGACACATTTAGATGAGGCAGAGGGACAAATACAGGGTTTAGCTGAGAGCAAAGAGAGCAACAGGCTCTTAGCTGCTGTCCCACCTGAACTGTGGTCCCAATCATCAACTGATGTAGGACTTATAAAGGGGTTCCCACCATACAAGGTTAAAACTAATATCTGAAAAAAGGCCATTAGTTCGTCAATACCCCTTAAAGCCAGAAGCTGAAGAAGGTACTAAGCCAGTAATACAAGATATGTTGAAGTCAGGAATATTAAGAGAAGCACCTGATGCTACATGCAAGGCATATCACACTGACATCGCTATTATTATCACAGCCAAACATAACTCTAAAAAGATGTGCCCCTTAAAACCAAGTAATCTAATACCTACTGCAGAAGATGGAAAACCACATTCTTATAAAGCAAAAGTTGAAGACACAAAACCCAGACAAGACATTTCTCAAACCCTTATACCAGATTCATGTGTTGTGTTTGTAGATGGCTCAGCATCTAAAGATGAATATGGAAAGAATAGAGTTGGTTATGCAGTAACAACCATCGATAGGATAATAGAAGCTAAATCTCTACCCAATGCATGCTCAGCCCAAACAGCAGAATTATATGCTGTAGTGAGAGCATGTGAATTACATGAGGGACAAATACTTACTATATACACGGACAGCCAATACGTCTTCGGATCAGTACATCACCATGCTAAGATTTGGCAAAATAGAGGTTTTAAAACATCATCAGGGACAGAACTAACTCATTTCAACCTATTAAAGAGAAAATGTCAGATCTGCTATTTATAGACACAGACGAGCTGAAAGACGGCCAACAGTCAGCACCCGAGACAGAAATAAAGGCCTGGCTAAAGAGAGGAGCACAGAAAAAAGATGACATCTATCAGATAGAAGATAAACCAATCCTCCCAAAAGATTTATACAACACAGCGGCTACAGTGACACATGGGAAGACCCACGTGTCAAGGGGGGAATATGTCACATCTGGTAAAGCATTAATGCTACACTATAAATTTTTCTGACTATGCAAATAATTTTTGCAGATCATGCATAATTTGTTGCAAACACGGGGGAAGAAATATTGCCTAGTTGTAATAGATGAACCTAGTGACACATTTCTTCCCCACATATGGTATCCCACAGATTATAAGGTCAGATAATGGAACTCATTTTGTAAATAGTGTAATAGAACTAAGTTCTAAAGCATTAGGGTTTCAGTTAAAGATTAAGGAAAACAATGGAAGAAACAGGGAGGCCATGGCCCGAATGCCAATCCCTGGTTAAATTATGGATGAGAATAACTTCAAATCAAACTAGTCTTACTCCATTTGCCACCTACTGTACATCATTGTATAACTCCACCCACTATATTCTGAGCCTGAGATCACGTGACACCAAGTTGCTGATGTAAATTTGTATTCTCAAAGAAATAGTACATGGCAGACCGTTTTCTCTGCCCTCTGACATGAATGAAATAGAGAAAGCACAACAGGAAACTTCATTAGCTGAGTGGATGAATAAAATGTTGCAGACAAAAGAAAAACAAATGTCCAGTGGTCTGCCGATAATCGACCTGAGGCCTGGAGACCTGGTCCTGATTAAGACACTCCACCGGAAGGATTGGAGCACTCCTCGGTGGAAAGGGCCGTTTCAAATACTCCTGACAACGCCCACAGCTCTGAAAATAGCAGAGAGGCCTTCCTGGATTCATAAAAGCCACTGTAAGCCAGTTTTGCCGTTACAGGAGCCAGATCAACCGACGGGGTAGCAGAAGGAAGTCCGGGTTCAAAGGAGTTGGAGGACCCATATGGCCCAGCGTCTCAAACCGGTGAAGAAAACAGCTGATCTGCACCCAATTATAAAATGGCTCTCTGTAACATGTGGACAGGACTGATAAGCCTGAGCTTAATTCTGGTAGCAGGACTCTTTCTATGTTTAAAGCAGGATCCACAGGAGGTGATACCGCACCAGAAGAGATGGACATCTGATGGGACCCATCTCAGACCACTGATGGAAGAACATGACGCACATCAATTCCTACAGAATTTCTGGTATCGTTCACAGTGGCATATGCAACACTGAACTAGGTAGAATGCACGAAAATGAAGGGGACGATTATGATGACATGTTGTAAATAAATCACATCAAAAGCCTGAGTGTACTCATACAGTGTATTTCATAAAATGACCCTACAGCAGAAAATCGAAAGAAGTTGTTGCTTAAGTGAAATGAGAAAAAGTACAATGATGACATAAACAGGGCAGATTTTTAAATTCTTTTATTTTTATGATTTCAAGTATTATTCTTTTATTTTTATGATTTCAAGTATTAATCAACATTTAACTTTTAATGGATTAATAAAGTATTTCTGAATTGAATTAAACCAACAACAGACATAGTTCTCTATTATATTCTGTAGAATCTGTTAGCCAGACAACAATTCCAGCTTTTTCCTAAGAGGAACAGGGGGTATTGACCACCACCCATTAATAAAACAAAATAAACATTTATAGATGCCAATATGATAGAGATTAGTTGACTATTACATTTCATATCTTATATTAAAGTGTAGTTATTTACTAGTTAGATTTAATTTTATGGTATGACAAATTGTTGAGGTGATTATGAGGCAAGTAATAAACTTACAATGTACTTTTAATGTCATGTAAAATCTTGCTCATAATCCAACCACCCACCAGATGCTTAAGTACCTTTAAAATTAGATTACTTATATGGACAATATGTAAACAGTATGCCCTTCAAAATGTATGTGCAAACCACTCACCTATTTGAAAAGAAATTTGCTCTGCAGCTTTTAAAATGTCTTCTAACCGTTTTCTTCCATAGTGGGATGGCTTTTTCAAGGTCAGGCCGTTAGGTAGTCCAGAAGCATTTATGATGATGCTATGATTTTGAAGAGACTGGTACGGTAGCCTCCCGCTGCCTCCCACTTCATCTAAAATGAGGGGCAAATGTTTCAAAAGGTTAGAAAAATTTGCAGTTAAGCAGACAGACAAGTGAATGATCACTGCAGACCTCTGATTTTAATTTTTACTTTAATTAAAGGCAAAGAATAAGAATACCTCAATTTGGTCATTTCTTTTGACTTTAAATTTATTATAGTGTTATAATGCACCCTTACTGTATTTTTGGTCGAATACCTCCTGCACCTTCTTAACTAGGGCATCAACTGGCTCTTTGGCAGCAGAAGCAGAAGAGCTTCCTGAAAACACAGTGGAAAAAAATACTGTAAATAGTGAGTTAACTGCACAACTTGATTAGTTTGAGTTATCCATGTTAATCGGTATGTCTCAACCTTAAAAATGCAAAGCAAAACTGCTGAGGGTCTCAGTTGAATCCAAAAAAGCAGCAGCTCCTTTGCTGAAGTTGGGCTTCTGACAATCGAACAACATCACAGCAGTTTCCACCCCCAGGATCTCAAGACTGGATACCTTGAAGTGATTAGAGTAAGAGAGTCATGAAAAAACATCAAGCGTATATGAAAATAAGAGAGTTGAAAAAAAAAGTAACATTGAATGATACATATATGTTGGTCTTTCGAATATTTTTATTTTCCATTATAGAACCATAGATTTCTTAGAGTGACGAGAAAAAAGTGTTTCCCCTCTTTCAGATTTATTCTATTTCTGCTTTAGTCACACTTAAATCTTTCAGACCATCAAAAAACATTTTTATTGGATAAAGATAACCTGAGTAAATACATGTTTTCAAATGATGATTTCATTCATTTATGAAAAAAAGCTATTCCAACCAACTTGGCCCTATGGGAAAAAGTAACTGCTCCCTAAACTTCATAACTAGTTGTGCCAACCTGACACGAAGAGTTTGCATAACTGGCAATGAGTCTTTAAAATCGCCACTGAGGTAATATGGCTCACTCTTTGTAGAAATGTGTTCACTCAGCCAGGCTGGAGGGTTTTAGAATATAGTGTGTGTGTTTAAGGTCATACTAATACTCAATCCTCACAGTTCCAATACCATGTTTGACTGTCGGTATGATGGTCTGTTTCTGAAGTGCTGCGTTAGTTTTAGCTCAAATGTAACAAGACCCATACCTTCTGAAATGGTCCACATTTGTCTCATCAGTCTACAGAATATTTGTTGGCATTTTTAAGACGCTTTTTGGTAAATGCCAGATGGTATATGTGTTCTTTGTGGTCAGATGTGGTTTTCTTCTAATATAGGGGTGGGCAAACTTTTTGATTCATGGGCTACAATGGGTTCTAACATTTGACAGGAGGGACTGAGCCAGGAGCGGATGGATGTAGTATTTGTGTGAACTAATATAAATGACATGTAAAAGTCGTAACATAAAAATTTATTTCTCCTTTAATAGATAGTAAAGCATGGATATGCAAGGCTTATTGTTCAAATTATTTTCCAAATGCATTTTTTCTAACTGCAGGTCAGGATAAAATCAAGCCTGTTTGGCTAGTGAAACTGATCACAGTTAATTCATAATTTAACAAGGGGTTACACTGCAGTTTCACAGAGGACCAGGTTGGTTTAAATAGTTTTTTCCCTTAATGAATAAAACCAATATTTGAAAACTCATTTTCTGTTTACTCTGGTTATCTTAAAAAGGTTTTTATGATATGAAAATTTAAGTGTGACAGAAAAGTAAACACAGAAGAAATCTGAAAGGGTACAAATACTTTTTCACAGCAATTTATATCAAAACGGTTAAGAAACATCCTTAACTATACATTACTAAACGGTCCGACTATATATGACAAACCTCTAACTTGAGCTGCTTAAGGTTCTTTTTAACTTTAAGCTCCCTCATCTCAGGGCTAAGGTGCTGTGTTCTCCCCTCAGCTTTAAGAGCTGCTGACTCCTCAAGGTACTTGTTCTTCTCTGCTTCTCCTAATGAGGACCATTTCAACTTTATATCTTTCAGGTTGCCTGATGATTAAAAAAAACAACAAAAAACAATCCATTAAGACTGTAGTAATGCCTACTGGCTCACCCTGTCTCCATTAGTGTAAATATAGAGAAATATAGAAACATAACTCCAGAAAAGTATGGCACTTAAAAATAACTCTCCTCAGGAGTTTAGAAGTGGCACCTAGTGCAGTATGTGGTCCAAATATCAAGTCTTCTGAAACAAACTAAATGTGAGATACAATTCTGAGAGGGTTATTACACATACAAAATGTACATTCAATATTAACTCAAGCAAAATCATTATAATGTAATTCAGTGGAATGAGCATACAGTGTACCTTGAAAGTCAAAACTCAAGGAACCTCTCTCAAATACCATTGTATCTTAAATAATTTTAGAACATAAGCTACAAAATGCTGGATGGGTTGTAAAAACACTGATGAATTCCCAGTGTGACTAGAAACTAGGCCAGACAGAAAGTGAATATAACACAGAACAATATATAGTTTGCAATAACATAAGCAAGATATAATTATTCTACAGACACACATATTATATATGATAAAAAGAACTGTGAAAATATGTTATTTTACTCCTGATATTATCCCAAATATATTGATATGAACATGTTTCTGGTGCAATACAATAATTGTCAAAATGACTTTAAAATGAGCTTTAAAAAAAACCTTCTCTCACCCTTGTTCCGCAGGAGATCCCTGCAAAAAAGATTGTAAGCTGAAAGTTCTCGTGTGTACAGTTTGGTCTTCTGTGGTTCAGGAAAGGCCGGCGTTTTTAGAGACCTTCTATAATTTCCAATACAGTTCTAAAAGACAAAAAGCAAGAGCAAAACAACACAATAAAGCAACTTATTAAAACTGAATCACTTTGATTCTATTTTCATACATATTACAATTTTACAATAGACATGCCAATTTCTATCTGTAGTAACAGCATGAATAAACTTACGTCTATAACAACTGGTGCCAAACCAGTGGCCTCTCCTTCTAGGAACGCAGATCTGAGGGCATCTTTTTGCTCATCTGATATGAAAGTTCTCTCTTATCCAAAAATAATCAAAACAAAACAAATGATCATTGGCAAAGATAATACTGAGAACAATCAAATATTTTGCTCCATCTTGTTAAATAGATCACCATTTAGGCACTGATTTAGGGCTGTTACACACACCTCTTCTTGACATTGAGCCCAAAAGAAAGACAAAAACATAAATATTTCTAAAAAGAAGCTAACATGTTTTTCAGGTAGTGCTGCATGAATATTTGCAGACATGGCGCTATTTTGACAGAAAGGGTATTGAATTATGAGAGTGACTAATCACCCAGTTGTTCCAACATTAACTATAAGACGGCTCAGGTGACGGTGCTTTGTTAAAGCAATTCAAAGACACAGACGTCAAATCGCTGTGAGCACAGCTATGTAAATTTAATGCAGGTCAGTTGCCCAACTCATTTAACTAAAATGCTAGCAACAATTATCTTGTAAAACTAAGATTATTACTCAATGAAACCCAAAGGGTAACTTAGCGTTAGTTACGTTATTCGTTTCTAAACAATCACGTGGATTTGACGTTAGCATCACTCTAAATATACCACTGTCGCAAATACGTTAGCATCGCCATCACAAAAGTAATAAACGATTTTCAGGCTACACTATCAAACAAAGTTGCACCTTTTCTTTCTAATACGGGTTATGTTAATGAGAAAGTAATGCGAAAACGGAAGAAATGCACATCATTTGGAAATTACCTGCTTACACGTGACGTCGCTCCTGTGTGAAGTGAACAGGTCTGTCCATTAAAGCGGCGACCCAGCAGCAATTCACCTTACTAATTGGTGATAACGACCTACTGGGTCCACTAGGAGGCACAGGATCTGATAGCATCCAATGGGGATGATAACTACTAATAACGGCCATTTAATGAGTTGATAACATTCGAAGCAGGTGAAAATATTGGCATTCAAATGTATAATTATGATTTTCAAACGGAAAATTTGTATTTTGAAGTACATCATTTTGTATTTTAAAGTCATAATTGGGGCTTTGAAACTCCCAGTTAGTTTTAATCCTAAAAGTTATGGATGTTAAACGTATAAATTCGAAATTTGTCTCATATTTGTGACTTTTTGTGATATTTTTGTGATATTTATACTAATAATATTTACTTTCATGCATTGTTATTTTGTATATGCTATGGCATTTAAACCCTTAATTATGATATTCGAATATCATCATGTCTGAACATGATAATTATGTTCAAAGATCGTTTAACATAATTATCATGTTCAGACTTATAATTGTCTTAAACATACAACTATAACTAAATTTGATAGGTATAAATTTAACAGTCATGATTCACTTTTTGTCTCGTATTTCTGAATTAACATTGAGTATGGCTTTTAAACTGAAATTTGTGGACTTATGAACGTCGCCTTTTTTATAAATGAAAATAGATTTCCTTTCGAGTGGCAGAAACTGCTTTTTGTTTTAAAAACACCTACGATAATGAAAAATAAATTTAATGTAAGCTCATGAATATTTATCCGTTGTTACAAAAACATTTCCTTGAAAACTAGGGAAAAAAGTAGTGGGTTTTTAATGCTATTCAACGAGTTACCAGCAGATGGAAGCACCAACATGGACAATATCAGAATCAACCAACAAATAAATAAAAGAAGAATTTTGTAACAACAATCCATTAGAATAATATAAACATTGGTTTTATTGATTAGAAAAGTCATCGGCTGTCTCCGTTTGAGTCTAACTTGAGGCTTTGGCAGCCGGACGTTGCATTAAGTGTTGTACTTTTCAGCTACGGGGAAATTATATCACGCATTGAATTGTGGCTAGTTTGCCAGATATCTGGAATCAAAATCAAAGCTACTGAAACTTTTCACCCCACCAAGAGAAAATGGATTCACACGTTTTCACGGACTTCTCCAAAGGTTGGTTCGTTTAAGAACCTAGTGTGGTTGAAAACTAATTTGTTGCAAAACATACAGGTAGTGACAGCAAGGATAAACATATATTTAATTTAGCCTTTAGCTTATTTCCATTGCTTGTCTTTGACATTTATTTCTCTAATATGTTCGCGTTGTTGGGGTCATCTCCTGATTGAGACGTAATCTTGGAATATTTGGGCTCCATTTATAAATGTAGCTGATTGTGTCTTCTCATTCTGCAGAGTTTGACTCACAAACACAGCGTCTTTGCTACTAGCAGCGTTTTAATGACGCACTCATGGGTGGCATTCAGAAGAACCCTCTGCTTCCAACAATAAAGGTTCTTAGCGACATTTTTGTCCAAAACATATTTAGAATAATTATGTACATTCTTTATATCTTATTGTATCATAATGCCCGGTTAACTTTAAGTGAAGGCATTTAACTATTTACATAAAATATGTTGGGGATTCTGAATGTTTATCCCTGGGGCTGTTTTTGTATAGTGCTAAAATACTAAGAACTGGCTTTTTTAGCTCTCATTATCTATAATTGTAATATTGATTATACATACTGTATTTCTGTTATTCTTTTTAATACTAATTTTTTAATACTAATTTTATTTATTGATATTTGTAAAAACCTCTAATAGAAAAAAACATTTAAAGCATATAAAAATGCCTTAAATGTAATATTAATATCAATCACATTAATAGTCTAATTTATTAGGAGATGGGCAGATACAAAAGTTAAAGTAAATAAATACCCCTTACATAATTTTATTTTGAATTTTGACAAAATATATTTATATCAAATTCATTCAATTAAGGATGTTTTCATCGAGATTTCTTGTCAAAATTGGTCCAATTAAATCATAGCAAGTTTGTTGATCCTCAGTATTAATTCATTACTAAACAACCCCTGGGCATGCTCCTGATGAGACGGCGGATGGTCTCCTGAGGGATCTTCTCCCAGACCTGGACTAAAGCAACTCCTGGATAGTCTGTGGTGCAACGTGACGTTGGTGGATGAAGCAAGACATGATGTCCCAGATGTGCTCAATCAGATTCAGGTCTGGAGAACGGGCGGGCCAGTCCATAGCTTCAATGTCTTCATCTTGCAGGAACTGCTGACACACTCCAGCCACATGAGATCTAGCATTGTCCTGCATTAGGAGTAACCCAGGGCCAACTGCACTAGCTTATGGTCTCACAAGGGGTCTGAGGATCTCATCTCGGTACCTAATGGCAGTCAGGCTACCTCTGACGAGCACATGGAGGGCTGTGCGGCCCTCTGAAGAAATGCCACCCCACACCATTACTGACCCACTGCCAAACCAGTCATGCTGAAGGATGTTGCAGGCAGCAGATCGCGCTCCATGGTGTCTCCAGACTGTGTCACGTCTGTCACAGGTGCTCAGTGTGAACCTGCTTTCATCTGTGAAGAGCACAGGGCACCAGTGGTGAATTTCCCAATCCTGGTGTTCTCTGGCAAATGCCAAGCGTCCTGCACGGTGTTGGGCTGTGAGCACAACCCCCATTTGTGGACGTCGGGTCCTCATACCATCCTCATGGAGTCAGTTTGTAACCGTTTGTGCAGACACATGCACATTTGTGGCCTGCTGGAGGTCATTTTGCAGGGCTCTGGCAGTGCTCCTCCTGTTCCTCCTTGCACAAAGGTGGCGGTAGCGGTCCTGCTGCTGGGTTGTTGCCCTCCTATGGCCTCCTCCACGTCTCCTGGTGTACTGGCCTGTCTCCTGGTAGCGCCTCCAGGCTCTGGACACGACGCTGACTGACACAGCAAACTTTCTTGCCACAGCTCGCATTGATGTGGCATCCTGGATGAGCTGCACTACCTGAGCCACTTGTGTGGGTTGTAGAGTCCGTCTCATGCTACCATGAGTGTGAAAGCACCACCAACATTCAAAAGTGACTGTGAAGGTACTGAGAAGTGGTCTGTGGTCCCCACCTGCAGAACCACTCCTTTATTGAGTGTGTCTTGCTAATCACCAAAGATTTCCCCCGTTGTCCATTCCATTTGCACAACATGTGAAATTGATTGTCAATCAGTGTTGCTTCCTAAGTGGACAGTTTGATTTCACAGAAGTTTGATTTACTTGGAGTTATATTGTGTTGTTTAAGTGTTCCCTTTATTTTTTGAGCAGTGTATATATCCTCGCTACTCAGGAGCCCTCCAAGGCAGTAAAGAAATCTTGATGTTGCAAGGGGGAATCAGCTATCCTCATTTTTCACTTTAAAATTGGTGCCATACCACAGACATTTTGAGAGATTCCACCCCATTATATACAATACCTGTTGGTGCACAGCAGCTAAACATTTTTAACCAGCTTACGAACAACAGATGTGAGGATTTGAGTGTTAGCAATTCCTAAACCAATGCATAAAAATGCTTTATTATAAAAAGGCTTCTCCTGAACATTTTGTTCAGTATTCTTACAAATTTATCTCAGACTGCCTCTGGTTTTAACACAGTCAAGATGGCACATGTGTTCCACTAATGCTGGTGGATGCATAGTCTGCATACAAAGGATCCTATTTAAAACACTTTGCTGCCACCTGGTGGTTGGAATTATACCCAAATATCCTTAGTTTCACTAATTTGCTAACTAAATACCTCCGTTCATGTCTGTTGTATGTGCTACATTCAAATGAGCTTTTTCTGCTTAACATAGCATGCCCTCCTCAGCAAAAACACTAAATTCATGTAGGCAGTGGGTACTGGTTAAATCAGTTTACATTTAACACTCTAAATATTAAGCTATGCGGTGGCTAGTTTCTGGCCAAGGAAGTAATGTGTGATTACATTGTGACAACGTAACATGCAGACTGCTCCATCACAAGCTAAAGGTCCCCTCAAACATTTACCAGCCACTTTACATATAGCTTTCCATGTACTTATCTTGTGAGACAGAGAAGATACTACTTTATATAACCATATAATAAATTATTTTGCTTGCTTTTAGATGATTTGTTATCTCTGGCATCGCTGCGCCTCCTGGTGCCCCCTCTGCAGCTCATGGCCGCCTCTATGTGGCAGGTGTTGAGGAAACAAGACATTATGAACTACTGGCAGGTATCAGACTTTGTGTCGCTGGTGGTGGACATGGTCCCAGAGCTACTGATGTTCAAGCATAGGACTCAACTGAATTTAGGATTAAGAGTTAGGGTGAGTACATGGGTTAGACATCTATGAAAAGCTTTTGAAACATTTTATGTCTTGGAAGATTGAGGTCACAAGTGATAGGTGAGTTTTGTTGTGATCACAGAAGTGATTTGGTCTTTTCTCTACACCAGTATATTATTGAGTTATGCCGAATTGAGCAGCCCAGTGAGATGATTCTGTCTTACTTGGACAAGATGACATCAACACATACCACTCTGGTAAAAACTGTAATTAAAATTTACCCATAACATTTTTTTCTCTTTCAGGCTATGGTCTAAATATTGATTGTTTTATGTATAATATTATATCCCATGTTGCAGGTAAAAGAATCAGATGATGAGTTGGTAAAACTGAACTTTCTCGAGTTGATTCAAATTCTTCTCAAGGATTCTGAAGAAAAAAATGACTTTTTTATGGTGAGACTTTTTACTTGTTCTATTTTAAAGTCCCATTTGGTTACTTTTAAAAATAAGAACAGCTAGCAACTTCATACAACAATGGTTTAGTAATGGGGTACCAATAATTGTTTTATAGAATGTAAATGGCTTAAAGATCTTTCATTTGAATTATTGATGTATACACCTGCAAGAAAAATAAATGCATCAGTTGAAAATATTTTTACTGAATTAAAGGGTAGCTCTTCATAAAACAGCCTGTACTTTCCCAGATTTCAGACATTACATCTCTGAACTTACAGTTTACTTTCTTGAATTTTCTAGAAATTAAGCAGGTGCTTTCTGGAACTGTCTTGACACTTACCAGGTACTTCTAATGAAATATTCCTTGAACCTACCAGATACTTTGCAAAACTTTCCTGGAACTTACTGGTCACTTTCCCACAACTTGAAGACACTTTTCTAGAGGTTACTGTAGAGATTACTTTCCAGAGCATACCAGGACTTAAAATTCCCCAGAATTCACCGGGAACCTTTAGGAACCAAGCTATGTCTTGAGGAGACTCGGTAGTTGCTATAAGATTTAAGAAAGTACTTGGTAAGTTTCAAGCCACTTTCAGATAATTGGTCGACAACAAAAACCCTTTATGGATCACTGTGACCCTTACATCATTCCAGCAGATCAGCTGCGATCACGGGCCATTCGTGCTTTCAGAGGACATGCAGCTTGGATTGTGTAACCAATTCAAGCTGCAAAGGACCGTGCCCTAAAACGCTTAGCATTGGTTCTTGGAAAGTAACCTCTAAGCTTGAGAAAAGTACAGGCTGTTGTGTGCAGTGCTAACAAATACAGGTCCTTCTCAAAATATTAGCATATTGTGATAAAGTTCATTATTTTCCATAATGTCATGATGAAAATTTAACATTCATATATTTTAGATTCATTGCACACTAACTGAAATATTTCAGGTCCTTTATTGTCTTAATACGGATGATTGTGGCATACAGCTCATGAAAACCCAAAATTCTTGTCTCACAAAATTAGCATATTTCATCCGACCAATAAAAGAAAAGGGTTTTTAATACAAAAAACGTCAACCTTCAAATAATCATGTACAGTTATGCACTCAATACTTGGTCGGGAATCCTTTGGCAGAAATGACTGCTTCAATGCGGCGTGGCATAGAGGCAATCAGCCTGTGGCACTGCTGAAGTCTTATGGAGGCCCAGGGTGCTTCGATAGCGGCCTTTAGCTCATCCAGAGTGTTGGGTCTTGAGTCTCTCAACGTTCTCTTCACAATATCCCACAGATTCTCTATGGGGTTCAGGTCAGGAGAGTTGGCAGGCCAATTGAGCACAGTGATACCATGGTCAGTAAACCATTTACCAGTGGTTTTGGCACTGTGAGCAGGCAGGTGCCAGGTCGTGCTGAAAAATGAAATCTTCATCTCCATAAAGCTTTTCAGCAGATGGAAGCATGAAGTGCTCCACAATCTCCTGATAGCTAGCTGCATTGACCTTGCCCTTGATAAAACACAGTGGACCAACACCAGCAGCTGACACGGCACCCCAGACCATCACTGACTGTGGGTACTTGACACTGGACTTCTGGCATTTTGGCATTTCCTTCTCCCCAGTCTTCCTCCAGACTCTGGCACCTTGATTTCCGAATGACATGCAGAATTTGCTTTCATCCGAAAAAAGTACTTTGGACCACTGAGCAACAGTCCAGTGCTGCTTCTCTGTAGCCCAGGTCAGGCGCTTCTGCTGCTGTTTCTGGTTCAAAAGTGGCTTGACCTGGGGAATGCGGCACCTGTAGCCCATTTCCTGCACACGCCTGTGCACGGTGGCTCTGGATGTTTCTACTCCAGACTCAGTCCACTGCTTCCACAGGTCCCCCAAGGTCTGGAATCGGCCCTTCTCCACAATCTTCCTCAGGGTCCGGTCACCTCTTCTCGTGCAGCGTTTTCTGCCACACTTTTTCCTTCCCACAGACTTCCCACTGAGGTGCCTTGATACAGCACTCTGGGAACAGCCTATTCGTTCAGAAATTTCTTTTTGTGTCTTACCCTCTTGCTTGAGGGTGTCAATAGTGGCCTTCTGGACAGCAGTCAGGTCGGCAGTCTTACCCATGATTGGGGTTTCTAGTGATGAACCAGGCTGGGAGTTTTAAAGGCCTCAGGAATCTTTTGCAGGTGTTTAGAGTTAACTCGTTGATTCAGATGATTAGGTTCATAGCTCGTTTAGAGACCCTTTTAATGATATGCTAATTTTGTGAGATAGGAATTTTGGGTTTTCATGAGCTGTATGCCAAAATCATCCGTATTAAGACAATAAAAGACCTGAAATATTTCAGTTAGTGTTCAATGAATCTAAAATATATGAATGTTAAATTTTCATCATGACATTATGGAAAATAATTAACTTTATCACAATATGCTAATATTTTGAGAAGGACCTGTAATGTAATATTTTTGTAAAAGCAGAAAGCCTCTGAAAAGTCAGCATTTTTTGCCATGTAATTGTTTTTCCTCACAGTTTCTTTGGTTTAAAGGAGATCTTCCCTGCAAAGTACGGTCCTCAATATGACAGTGACTTGCAGAAGCTGTTCGCAGAGTTTCTCTGCCGACTCTCTCAGCTGTTGCCAGTTCCTGACCTGCAGCAGGTGAGAGATGACTCTAAAGACAGATCAGACCTGCAAACTGTACCAAAGAGTGTTTTATCTAGAACATAAAGTATGATTTCATGAAAGAAATTTGATTTTTATGGGGAAGTTCTTCATTACAGAGAAATTGATTCCTCAACGGTGCCTTAAACATGCCAATAGAAGGTGCAAGTAACTAAGAACATCACTGCAATCTCAAAATTGACAAAAACTATCTTAATGACACCCAAGACTGTGTTTGGTGAAGAGCCTTGAGACAACAATTGTTGTTAATCAGCGCTATAGACGGAAATTGAATTGAAAATATTTCATGGACTGATAAGGCAGCGTTGAACTACATGGGCGTGCATTATTGTAAATGTCCTGTTAAATTAATAAATTCATAAATCATACCGATAGTGTGGTAGTCTGTTCCTCTTCAACTTCAGGACCTGTAATTCATAGAACTATGAGTTTTGATCATTACCAGAAAATCCTGATAAGGGAACGTCCCACCATCAGTTTGTCACCTTAAGCTTTAACTCCAGTAAAGGGTGGAGGGGTTCCCCATGATTGTATCTACTAGAGTACCAAAACTGACTATGCTGTCGGTTAACTTTTAAAATGTGTTTAATTAATTTCTGTGAACAGGACGTAATCCATACATCTCTCTACACACAGATCTGAACTTTCTTTCATTCATTCATCTTCTATACTGCTTATTCCATAGTGGGTCACGGGGGAGCTGGTGCCGATCTCCAGCGGTTTACGGGCAAGAGGCAGGGTAAACCGGTCGCCAATCCATCACAGGACAACACAGAGACATACAGGACAAACATCCATGCACACATTCATTCACACCTAAAGGCCATTTAGAGAGACCAATTAACTTAACAGATCTGAACAATTAAAATACAGGGGTTGGACAATGAAACTGAAACACCTGGTTTTAGACCACAATAATTTATTAGTATGGTGTAGGGCCTCCATTTGCGGCCAATACAGCGTCAATTTGTCTTGGGAATGACATATACAAGTCCTGTACAGTGGTCAGAGGGATTTTAAGCCATTCTTCTTGCAGGATAGTGGCCAGATCACTACGTGATACTGGTGGAGGAAAACATTTCCTGGCTCGCTCCTCCAAAACACTCCAAAGTGACTTAATAATATTTAGATCTGGTGACTGTGCAGGCCATGGGAGATGTTCAACTTCACTTTCATGTTCATCAAACCAATCTTTCACCAGTCTTGCTGTGTGTATTGGTGCACCGCCTTCAGGATACAATGTTTGGCCTCAAGAATGGTTCAGTAGTCCTTGGCAGTGACGCGCCCATCTAGCACAAGTATTGGGCCAAGGGAATGCCATGATATGGCAGTCCAAACCATCACTGATCCACCCCCATGCTTCACTCTGGGCATGCAACAGTCTGGGTGGTACGCTTCTTTGGGGCTTCTCCACACCGTAACTCTGCCGGATGTGGGGAAAACAGTAAAGGTGGACTCATCAGAGAACAATACATGTTTCACATTGTCCACACCCAAGATTTGCGCTCCTTGCACCATTGAAACCGACGTTTGGCATTGGCATGATTGACCAAAGGTTTGGCTATAGCAGCCCGGCCGTGTATATTGACACTGTGGAGCTCCCGATGGACAGTTCTGGAGAGTTCAGGAGAGTTGAGGTGCACATTTAATTCTGCCGTGATTTGGGCAGCCGTGGTTTTATGTTTTTTGGATGCAATCCGGGTCCACAGTTAATCCTGTTGGATGTGGTTCGTCGTTCTTGGTGGTATGCTGACATTACCCTGGATACCGTGGCTCTTGATACATCACAAAGACTTGCTGTCTTGGTCACAGATGCGCCAGCAAGACGTGCACCAACAATTTGTCCTCTTTTGAACTCTGGTATGTCACCCATAATTTTGTGTGCATTTCAATATTTTGAGCAAAACTGTGCTCTTACCCTGCTAATTGAACCTTCACACTCTGCTCTTACTGGTGCAATGTGCAATCAATGAAGACTGGCTACCAGGCTGGTCCAATTTAGCCTTGAAACCTCCCACACTAAAATGACAGGTGTTTCAGTTTCATTGTCCAACCCCTGTACATGGATGGTTTGTTCTGTTATTTGCTCGTTCGTTGTGTTTATTTTTGTATTGTCTCCTATGAAATCAAAATGAGGCCATTTGTAACGACTGAATTAGAAGTTAAATATTGTGAATATTGCTGTCATACATTTTCCTCAGACTGTTTACTGGCTTGGAGCGGAGGGTTTTCTATTGGAGGACTGTTTACAGACTGTCACTGAGCCCACAGGCCTGAAAAATCTGCTGCAGCATCACAAGAACCTCAGGCATTTAGACCAACATGGTAGGTCACTTCTTTTAACTGCATATTTGTAAACCGATGGAGCTAACCTTAGGTTTCTTTTTTTTTGTTATCTTTTTTTTCATACAGTACCACCTGCTAGTATGGGTGATAACATCCTCTCCTCACTTTGTGCCGTTCCCCCACGGAGACTGGCAGAAACCGGCGAGCAACCCAACTATTCGGGTCCACTGCAAGACCTCCGTGTTGAAACACAATCTGTACCAGAAATAATGGAAATAGTTACAGTTTCTGATAACTCAGAGGTTGAAGTAGATGCGAGCACCAACGCTGAAGTAGTGACAGAAGAAAACAGCTCTGAAGAAAAAGAAGACACAGTAGCTGAACATTCTGTAGCCGTATCTTTGGAGAAGTCAAATGAAGAGGAGCCAGAAAGAGAAGCAACAAAACTTCCATCCTCTTCTCAATGTAAAACTGTTGCAGGACCACATGACTGCCCCCACTGTGAGAAGAAATTTAAGTTTGCCTCTTCGTTGCTGGCACACAGCGTCATCCACACAGGCGAACGCCCTTACTGCTGCACTGACTGCGGCCGCTGCTTCTCCTTCAGGCAGTCCCTTGACAGGCACAGACGCACCCACAAAAATGGCCGCACCTACGACTGCGTCATCTGTGGGGAGACTTTCCAGTCTGTAGCAGCCCACACACAGCACAGGCAAACACATACGGAACATGGCGTGTACTCGTGCCATCTTTGCAATAAGACATTTAGCTGGAAGCTGGCCCTTGCAAGGCACTTAAAGACTCACACCAATGATGGCAACTCAGAAAAGCTCAAAGACAGCTCCAGGGATGTACAAAAGACTGAAAAAGCTCTGGATGTCAACGAAGATGAGGCTGAACCCACAGATCCGGACTGTCTGGTGGAAGTAGGGGATCAGCATCCACTGAGGTGGGAGTGTCAGAGTGGTGATCCCCCCTCCTCTGAATCTATGCGAGACAATGGTATCAAACAACTGAAGGTCCGCACCAGTGAACGCAAACGTCGACCCACTATGAAGATCCTGGCGATAAATTTACAGAAGCACAGGGCCACTAATCAAAGGAACGAGTGCAGCAGGGTCAACCCTTCTGCACCGAGACCTTTACCTATCATTAGGTAAAATCACCTCTCAGTGTTGGTCTTTCATTTTAGATTTTGTTACACTGGCACTTTCCTGAGTCCATTTACCCTAAAACCTTAGTTGACAAAGAATTGAAAACTAGTGTTCATTTTTCCTCTGTTACAGTTTGGAGCACTCCTATGGATCACCTATGGTCTCAAAGCAAGGTGATAAAGGTAGCTATTCATTTTCAGAAATGCTGTTGTGAATTTTTTCTTCACAACTATGACATAATCAGTAAAGTTCAAAAAAGTTTATTTAAATGCAATGTTTTCTCATCTTATTGGGAACATAGCTTTACAAATTAAATTCCATGTTGTATTAAAGAAGAATCAGTATAGACTCAGTACAGTCATTTTGTTCTTAAAATACTGCTGATGGCATGTACTGTATGTTTGTAGCAAAAATAATATAAATGCAGAAAATCCTCAAACGTCAAGTCTGGAAAAGAATGAAATTCTCAAATGGGAAATATTTACAACCGCTGGTAACAAAAACATCGAGGAAGCCTCCATTATCCCACATGTATGGGAGCATTTCGCTATGGAAAAATAAAACCTAGAGTGATGCAACAAGAAACAATTTGTAAGTGCTAGCTAGCCATTAGCTGCTAACAATGCCAACATTGGGATCTGCCTTTGAGCTTCCTGTCGTGCTAAACTACAGGACACTTTCAGTTTTTTTTTAAAGAGCCTGGATTGAATCTGATCATTATGAGATGACTGGATAATGACACCGGACAGAGAAATTTTAAACCATATTGTTGCATTTCTTAAATCTATCTTATATTTGTGAAAAATGAAAAGAGGAGAACTTTCATTGTTTTTTGGCATCGGGACACCGATGAAATGAAAGTGTGATTACATTCAGAATTTTTTATGTGAATACAGATCTGCCCAATAACACTACTGATCCTTTTCACCTTTTTTGTTCCTGCACACCCGTACTCGTCATATTCCGCTTATCCAGGATAGGGTCGCGGGGGCAGCAGACTCAGCAGAGACACCCAGAAACCTCCTCCAGCTCCTCTGGGGAGGAGCCCAAGGCGTTCCCAGGCCAGCCGAGAGACATAGTCCCTCCAGCATGACCTGGGCCTCCTCCCGGTGGGACGTGCCTGGAACATCTCCTGAGGAAGGCGTTCAGGACGCATCCGGTATAGATGCCCGAGCCAACTCAACTGGCTCCTCTCGATGTGGAGGAGCAGCAGCTCTACTCCGAGCCCCTCCCGAATGGCCGAACTCCTCACCCTATCTCTAAGGGAGGAAGCTCATTTCAGCCGCAATGCTTATTCCTTAATTTCCCTTTTGTATAAATGAATACCGGGTACACAAACAGTAATTCATCCGTACTTAACTCAGTGCATATGATCCATGATCGTATGACACCTTTGGATCCAGTTTGAAGAGTTTATGTCTGTTTGCCAGCAAAGAGACATTAGCGCGCTGCCTCTCCTGCCAGCCTCGCACGGAGTCCGGGTGGAAGAGAAAGGACCGTTGGAAAGGGGGTGCCTTTAATACAGCCAGTGGCATCATGGGAAGTCCGCTGCTACCCCCCTTCCAAATGTTGGAAGTAGGTTAAATGCAATTTATTTTGAAAGTTACAGAAAAGTTTGTACCGCATCTTTCATGTTGTAATCCATGGCTGTGGGGTCCCAACACCCCACAGGGCATCATGAGGGACACAGTCGAATGCTTTCTCCAGGTCCACAAAACACATGTGGACCGGTTGGGCAAACTCCCACGAACCCTCAAGTACCTTGTAGAGGGTGTAGAGCTGGTCCAGTGTTCCACGGCCGGGACGAAAACCACACTGCTCCTCCTGAAGCCGATGTTTGATTATCGGCCGGACTCTCCTCTGCAATACCCTGGCATAGGCCTTACCAGGGAGGCTGAGGAGTGTGATCCCCCTGCAGTTGGAACACACCCTCCGGTCACCCTTCTTATGAAGGGGGACCACCACCCCAGTCTGCCAGTCCAGAGGCACTGTCCCCGACCGCCACGCAATGTTGAAGAGGCATGTCAACCATGACATCCCCACAACATCCAGAGATTTGAGGTACTCAGGGCAGATCTCATCCACCCCCGAAGCCCTGCCCCCGCTGAGCTTTTTAACCACCTTGGTGACTTCAGCCTGGGTGAAGTGTGTTCCTGCACACTTGTTTTTATAATCGTCTTCTGACAAAACAAGAGTTGTCCTGCAATTTTAGCTTTTTTTACATGTAGAAAGCTCAGAAAGAAACTACAGAACGTCTATGGGTTTTCTGTTCCGTTCTGATCTTCTTGCCTCTAGAGTGACACAGCACCACTAAAAATTGCTAAAGTGGATCATTAGATGGAAAGGTAGATTAATTAGAGTGCACGGGTCTAAATCTTGGTTGATAATTTTCTGCTTACTAGTGTGTCTTGCAGGTGTAGAACATCCACAAGGTGTAAAACACTAGATCTATATTTAATTCCCAAAGACAACCTACCAAGTTGAGCCAGAAGAAATGTCTCGATGCCGACAGAAATTTGAAAGAGCTGACATGTTCAGAAAGGGTCCAAGAGAGCATAATAGGTGGAAGCACAAGCAAACTGGAGTGTCTAACGGTTAACATGGATAGTAGCATGGTGAAAATCTAAGCCCTGTTGAACTCCAAGTTCTGGTAATCCTGTCTAATAGGCCTACAAGGTATCCTCTAAATCTAGGGACCCTGACTCTATTTTGACTGACATCTGGATCAGCATCTACTTGTAATGCTGGGGCTTCACTTATTGTCTCACCACTTGACAGGCTAGATCTGGTACATCAAGTAATTTACATATATTACGTACAAACACTGGTCTGCAGTTACCACATTAAGTCCAGATTGGATTAATCCTTCTGTTAGCTTAACTTGGTGCTTGTTTTTGACAGTGGGTGTAGTTTTGGTTCTTGAGAACTTAAAAAGCTACCTTAGATATCAAGTTTTTTGTCTATAGTGAAACAATAGAAAGTACTTACCGTATTTTCCGCACTATAAGGCGCACCGGATTATAAGGCGCACCTTCAATGAATGGCCTATTTTAGAACTTTTTTCATATATAGGGCGCACCAGATTATAAGGCGCATAGAATAGAAGCTACTGCAGTCAAACGTTTGACTGGGGTTGCGTTATGCATCCACTAGATGGAGCTGTGCTAAAGAGAATGTCAACAAAACAGTCAGATAAGTCAGTCAGTCAAACTTTATTAATACACTACAAACCAGCGTTCTGATAACTCCATTCACTCTCATGGTAAGGTCTCCTCTACATAGAATTCTATTGAATAGAGCCAACCGCACGTTAGGAATGCATTGGAGTCTATGAAGTTGAAGTTGAAATCAAACGTTAGTTAAAACGTGAAAGGGAACTTTTCCCTGATTCAGTAAACACGTAAAAGAAACAGTTTGATGCACTAAATCAAACGTTAGTACTGTTAACCTTTCCTGTTTCTGTCCCCTGACCGTAGTCTGATGACACAGGGGAGACGCTTTCTCCAGGGCCGAAGTTACTAGTTTCCTCGGGGTTAACTCCCTCACTCATACGTTGCTGAGTTGAGCATGAAGAAACAGCATCAAAACACTGAGTTGTTGACGAGATTCGGGGTTCTTTTTAATGACTTTGCAGCACGTAAAAACACAGGGCTTACAGACTCATACACCGCTGCTCCGGTCGCCGTCTCTACCCACCCCACACACACAATAATACCGACGTCACTCCTTCACTCTTGATTCTCAGCTACGGCAGCACACAGCGCCACCTCTGTCCGGAGGAGTAATGTCAACATCTTCCATACACACACACGAAACATACACCCCACACACTGAGCTTCTAATCACATATAGTTCAGGCAATTCCTGCAACAGTACATTCAAACGTTATACACACACAAGTGGTGTTGGACTAGGAGTAAGCACAGTACAGGTGTTTACCGCTATTACTTCGGCGACACCCCTGACTACGGTAACCGTAATGCTGCAAGCGGTGCGGCTTTGTAGTTTACCAGTCGTACTGAAACATTTTGACAGAGCACCGTGTACAACCAGTATGGATCAACCAATTAACCAATTGATCCATATATAAGGCGCTCCGGATTACAAGGCGTACTGTCATTTTTTGAACAAATTAAAGGTTTTTAAGTGCGCCTTATAGTGCGGAAAATACGGTACTTGTATTTATATTAAAACGTGTTTTTTGTACCACCAGGTTGTCCACCAGATGCTTCAGTAGTTGCTTTCTCCTGTCCTCAGTGCCCCTTCCAGCACTCAGAGGAAGGGCAAGTCCTGCAGCACATTAACAAAGTTCACCTCACTGATACTGCAGATCAACACGGACACTTAAGCTGTGCAGACTGTGGAAAGGTCTTCAGGTTCCACTCCTTACTGAAAGCCCACCAGCGCGTGCACACAGGTGAGCAGCCGTTTTCATGCTCCCAGTGTGGACGGCAGTTCTCCTTCAAGCAGTCACTGGAGAGGCACAAGCAGACACACTCATCTGAAAACAAGTTCTCATGTTTGTTCTGCGGGGAGCAGTTCAAGTCGGCGGCAGAACAAACTAGGCATGAGAGCGGCCACTTAGAGGATGGGGACTATCAGTGCTCAGAGTGCGGTCAGACGTTCAGCTGGAAGGCTGTATTTGTGAAGCACCTTAAGACCCATGGAGTGGATGCTGCCGAGGTGGAAGACTCATACAAGTGCTCTAACTGTGACCTGGGCTTTAGCTGTGAAAGACACCTGAACAAGCACATCCTTACCCACAAAGAGGAAAAACTTCACAGATGTAACTGTGGGAAGAGCTTTCCTTACCGGGCAGCTCTCACCGCCCACCAACGGACACATCAAAGAGAGCGGCCGCACATATGCACACAGTGTGGGAAGGGCTTCCTCTATAAGGGTGGGTTGTTGAGCCACATGAAGATCCATTCTGAGGAAATGCCCTTCATGTGCTCATTCTGCGGCAAGAGCTTCAAGAGGGAGCGCAACATGAAGAAGCACGAGCGCTGCCACACCAGGGAAAACATCTTTAACTGCTCGCAGTGCGACAGGAGCTTCGTGTACAAGGCCACCTTAATCAGACACGAACTGACGCATTCGGGCGAGAGGCCGTACCTTTGCTCCGACTGCGGCAAGGGTTTCTTCTCGCACGCGGAGCTCTTAAAGCACGAGCGCTTCCACACAGGCCACAAGCCATTTCAGTGTCCTCAGTGTGGCAAGAAATTCACTCAGTCCTGCTACCTGACCATCCATCTGCGCTACCATACGGGGGCCCGGCCGTACTCCTGCTCCGAATGCGACAAGAGCTTCCTGAGCGCCAACCGGCTAAAGAGACACCAGCGGACGCATTCTGGGGAAAAGCCTTATCCGTGTTTAGAATGTGGAAAGGGATTCAGGCAGTCCTATCATCTTAAAACACATCTACGGACACATCTGTCATAAATACATCATCTAATAATTAAGACTCCAAATGCTAAAGCATACAACTCCCTCCAGACCTATTGGCATCCATGGTAAATATGTGTAAAAGGCTTTATAAATATACAGGTCCTTCTCAAAATATTAGCATATTGTGATAAAGTTCATTATTTTCCATAATGTAATGATGAAAATTTAACCTTCATATATTTTAGATTCATTGCACACTAACTGAAATATTTCAGGTCTTTTATTGTCATAATACGGATGATTTTGGCATACAGCTCATGAAAACCAAAAATTCCTATCTCACAAAATTAGCATATCATTAAAAGGGTCTCTAAACGAGCTATGAACCTAATCACCTGAATCAACGAGTTAACTCTAAACACCTGCAAAAGATTCCTGAGGCCTTTAAAACTCCCAGCCTGGTTCATCACTCAAAACCCCAATCATGGGTAAGACTGCCGACCTGACTGCTGTCCAGAAGGCCACTATTGACACCCTCAAGCAAGAGGGTAAAACACAGAAAGAAATTTCTGAACGAATAGGCTGTTCCCAGAGTGCTGTATCAAGGCACCTCAGTGGGAAGTCTATGGGAAGAAAAAAGTGTGGCAGAAAACGCTGCACACGAGAAGAAGTGACCGGACCCTGAGGAAGATTGTGGAGAAGGGCCGATTCCAGACATTGGGGGACCTGCGGAAGCAGTGGACTGAGTCTGGAGTAGAAACATCCAGAGCCACCGTGCACAGGACGTGTGCAGGAAATGGGCTACAGGTGCCACATTCCCCAGGTCAAGCCACTTTTGAACCAGAAACAGCGGCAGAAGCGCCTGACCTGGGCTGCAGAGAAGCAGCACTGGACTGTTGCTCAGTGGTCCAAAGTACTTTTTTCGGATGAAAGCAAATTCTGCATGTCATTCGGAAATCAAGGTGCCAGAGTCTGGAGGAAGACTGGGGAGAAGGAAATGCCAAAATGCCAGAAGTCCAGTGTCAAGTACCCACAGTCAGTGATGGTCTGGGGTGCCGTGTCAGCTGCTGGTGTTGGTCCACTGTGTTTTATCAAGGGCAAGGTCAATGCAGCTAGCTATCAGGAGATTGTGGAGCACTTCATGCTTCCATCTGCTGAAAAGCTTTATGGAGATGAAGATTTCATTTTTCAGCACGACCTGGCACCTGCCTGCTCACAGTGCCAAAACCACTGGTAAATGGTTTACTGACCATGGTATCACTGTGCTCAATTGGCCTGCCAACTCTCCTGACCTGAACCCCATAGAGAATCTGTGGGATATTGTGAAGAGAACGTTGAGAGACTCAAGACCCAACACTCTGGATGAGCTAAAGGCCGCTATCGAAGCACCCTGGGCCTCCATAAGACTTCAGCAGTGCCACAGGCTGATTGCCTCTATGCCACGCCGCATTGAAGCAGTCATTTCTGCCAAAGGATTCCCGACCAAGTATTGAGTGCATAACTGTACATGATTATTTGAAGGTTGACGTTTTTTGTATTAAAAACACTTTTCTTTTATTGGTCGGATGAAATATGCTAATTTTGTGAGATAGGAATTTTGGGTTTTCATGAGCTGTATGCCACAAACATCCGTATTAAGACAATAAAAGACCTGAAATATTTCAGTTAGTGTGCAATGAATCTAAAATATATGAATGTTAAATTTTCATGACATTATGGAAAATAATTAACTTTATCACAATATGCTAATATTTTGAGAAGGACCTGTACATTTCATTGCAGTAGCATAATGCCAACCTTAAGTTTACTGAAGGAAATTTAAAGTTACCAATGCCATACCTTGTTACCCCAAGGCAAGGCAAACCCTTTGTACAACAACCCACTTTTGGCAGTAGAAAAGAAGTTTTCTATTACATTTTACAAGGTTGAAGCATATTTCTTTGCTCAGTCTCTCTAGAACCAATATTCTCAAACTGTGGTATTCTGGTCTGATCTTCCAAGGACCAAAGGCGGTAGTAGTTTACAAGCTAAATACAGACCTAATCTGTTTTGCAGAGCTAATAGGCCCCAGCTAAAAAGATGATTTGTTCAAATTGCTTCATAAGTAAGCTGTTTCTTTTTATTTTTTGCAACATTAAAGGGACATGTTTAGTAACCAAATATTACTGTACTGCATGTGAAAGATTTAATCAGAAATGTATATGAAAAGTTCCTTGCTGCAGCTGTCACTGTTACAGATCCATATTTGATTTTCATGTCAGGACTGGTGAGAAACCTGTCTTTCCCACCGGGCATCAAACTACAGGGGAACTTTCACTTTTGTCTAAAAATTCTTGAAATCTTCGTATTAACTGAGGTGGCACTTGTGAAAACTTAGAACCAATGCTCTAAATCAAGAATCATGGGTCCAGTTATTTTTCTTCACCCCACAGGTTTTCTATAGGACTTCAGTCTGGTATCACAGTGGAAGGAGGTTTGTATTTGTGCCAGAGATGTGTGGCTGTATTTCAGACAAGTACCCTGCTGAAAGGCCCAGTGGTGGATTGTTTTTAGTCCACCAAATAAAAAAAAATGTTCTGGTATTTCAAAGAGCTATGCACAGCATCACAGATCCTCTGCTATGCTTTTTCACACATAAGGTTATAGATAAGTTAATGGTGTTGCTGGAAATCTCAGTCTTAGCCTTTCATGACCAAAAATGCTCCTTGTTTTTTCAGTGTCAGATTATATCAGTCCAGTAAAAACTGGTTTATTATAAGGCTTCTTCCACATTGTTACCAAGGTTCCCTTTTATTATGGTGTGTATATAATGCTGGTCTGTACTGTCAGCTATTTCTTACAGACAAGTTCTTTGTCACCGATAAAAACCACTGAGCTAAAAAATGTGTAACACAAAATCTGGAAATACAAGATTTTATTAGAGAATGTAAGCAAGTTACACATAAAAATTTCAGTCGGTACCAGAAACATGAAAATGAGCTTAAATGTATGTTTAGTGTTGCATGTGTGCAGAACTTGGGTGTATATCAAATTTTATGAAATCAGTTTAGGTAACCAGACATGAGCTATGTTGTGGAACATCTCATCAAAGAAAACAACTAAGCTATAAGTGACTCTACTAACAGGAGTGAGACTGGGCACCAGCTAAGACTTCCTCAATCTGGCTGATATAGTTGAGACAAGTTAGAACAAAGAGGACAGAGCAAACACTGCGCCATCAGCACTGATGATTCACACAGCTATGTGAAGAGTGATGGGGCAATGGTCGCTCCCCATTGCCTTGTTACGGATCTTACTGTCGCACAGGCCTGGAACCAGGGAAGATGACAGCAGAAAATAGTCAAGCCTCCAGCCCACGTTCTTAGAGCGGGCGTTCATCATGTAGGTCCAGAAGGTGTAGGCGTAGGCCTGCTCAGGGTAGAGCTCGCGGAAGCTATCCACGAAGCCGGCCTCCAGCAGCTTTCTGAAACCTTCACGCTCCTCTGGTGTGAAACCCGCATTCTTCTTGTTGCCCTTTGGGTTCTTCAGGTCGATCTCCTGGTGTGCAACATTGAGATCGCCGCACAGCACCAGGGGCTTCTCTATGTCGAGCTCGCTCAGGTAAGCTCGGAAGTCCACATCCCAGATTTTGCGATAATCTAAGCGGACGAGGCCTCTGCTGGCGTTGGGGACGTAGGCTGTTACGAGATAGAAGTCTGGGAACTCGGCGGTGATGACGCGCCCCTCCTTATCATGCTCCTCTTTGCCTGGAGAATTGGATACGTTTTCTTTTTTCATTCAATACTTAAAACATTTAGTATGACAAAGGCAGATTTTCAGTTTTTTAGAGTCCACAGGACCTATTGACCTGCATGTTTTAGATTTTAATTGACACATCAGGATTTCTGAAGTGACACTCCAATAAAAGGATGCAGGCAGCTACTGATGCATCTTAATTATATCAACCAAAAACAAAAGTATTTCAGTAATTCAATTAAAAAGTGAAACACTCAGATTTATAACACACAATGTGGTAAACTAAGAATATGGCTTTGTAACCAAAATAAGTTTTTGATCACTTTCTAATTTATTAATTAAGACACCTGTAATATCTTTCCAGCTGTAGAAAACTCTAGAGCTAGACTGAGACAGGCCAAGACCTAGGTAGTCTTCCATCATCCAACAACAATTAAAATTTCAAAAGCATCCTAGCAGGTTATGTTAACACTGTTTCATGAGCCTTTGAACCGCTGTCATGCTTTCCTTGGCTGGTTATGTACACAAAAATAAAGTAGTGTTTACACAGGAAATGGGGGTTGGAGATGGTGCACCACCAATGAACATCCAGTGGGAAACATACTAAGAATGGAACCATTGTTTTTGGCTAGAGTAACCTCCCAGTTCAAAAGGACACATCTAAAACATGTGAGACAATAGGTCCAGAGGACTGAAGCCAAAAACCAGTTATACGTTGTGCTTCAACAGACCAACCTATTACTCACCAATTCCATAAGTGACTTTCAGAGGTTTGGTCTTGCACAGCATGGCTACACCACTGTATCCCTCCTTGTCGTCGGACACAGCCCAGTACTTGTGGGGGTACTCGGGCATGGATGTGATCTCGGCAGGAAGTGCTTTCTCAGAACACTTTGTCTCTTGGAGGCACAGAACATCTGGCGCCTCCTCACGCACCCACTGGGAACAAGTATGACAGTTTGCTTTAATTTAGTTTTTTTTTTTTTATAATGGGAAATCGGCGGACTGATCTTTTTACTGCACACTCACATCCAGTCCATTTTTTTTCACCCACGCCCTGAGCCCATCCACGTTCCAGGAAGTGATCTTCATGTTGGTGCTGCGTCCATCCTTGCTTGTCATTTTGTCAGGGGGATCATCATACAATATTGGGGCTTCTGGTTCCTTAGATTTCTTGGCCTTCTTTGTAGAAGCTGAAGGGAGATCATCAAAGGAAAGATGTTGGATAATGGATTTAGTGTTTCTTACCATTCAAATCATTATTTGGAAACAACAATTTTCTTTATGTCTTAGTACCAGAGCCTGCATCATTCTCCCCCTCTGCAGCCGCCCCATCTGTGTTCTTGCCTCTCTTCATACTGGAGCTGGCTCTGCAAGCAAACACACCTCGCACACACCCAGCACGCACACACAACAGCACCTGCACCGCTCGAGAGAAAAAAAAAAAGACTGAATATTAGCAATATTAAATAAGGAGGACAACTCTAAGGTGGTTCATCACTGTGGGTAATAACGTTCTGTTTTCTGTCAGTGTGGAATCACTGCATTAGGTGACAATTACAACACTTTTACAACCATTTTACATTCTAATAAATACAACATAAAAGAGGAAAATTGTGCTTCAGGTTAGAAGTAGAAGTTTTTAGTCAAATGTAAAATACTTTCCTTCCTAACTTGTATCGATTGTTATTAAAGCTGCACAATATTTCAAAGAAAAATCATCACTGCAATTTCAATGTAAGCAATATATCAGTCCCAACGGATTTTTTTATATTTTAGGGTCCACACATTCAAACTGTTTGCTAATAATAGATTTGGCCAATTTAACAGACTTTCACTGACTTTTATTCCCTAGTCTGATACAGATTGAGGTGACTGTGAGGCTAAAGTTTAAGGTCAGTATTCTGCGGATAGAAAAGAAAAAGAAGAGTGAGGAAAATTAACTGAAATCAATATGGTCATCCCCATTTAGCAATAATATTGAAATTTCATGTTTTTCTAACATTGCTGCCCTAATTTTAATTCTATCAGAGTACATGCTGCTGGATGATTCTTTTATACGCCAAAAATGGTGAGAGTTCCTAATTTTGATGCATTTCGTAAAAACGAAAACGAAGGATATCAGACTTTTCATTATTTGCCGTTCACAGAAGTTAAAACCAGGAAAGGGAAAACTGATCATTGAACCTCTGGTTCTAACATTTCAAAACTGCCATGAAGTATAACCCTGTTCATTTGCATCAAAGGAATACAATAATAAATAATGAAATACTTTGCTTCTACTGTTTTGATTCGTATATAGGACCAACTACAGACACTAAGGGAGATACAGCACCATGATCATGGCATGTACTGTACCTTGGATATGAAATGTTTATGGTCTGACTATCATGGAAATGAGTTCGGAATGCGTGTGCATGCTAATGTTGCTAAAATACCCGCAACACGTGTGCGAGGTTTGACAAACACAAAATATGGTTTGAAGCCTTAAACAGATTCGTTCACAAGCAATGCCGGAAACTCATCTTTGATGGTAATTTCACTCTGATGGAAGCTACAATACTTGCAAATATTACGCCCGAATAAAGACATGGCTGTGAAAAAACTGTTAATCACAGAGAAAGTGAGCTATTAAGCAATTTCCTCATATACTGGTTCAGCTAATACCAAATGTGCTAAGGCTAGCTGTGGCTCAAACAAAGAAGCAACAGAGAGAGTAGCAACAAGCGGCCTGCAGGACTGAACGATCAGCAAGCTTTTCATTAGCTCGATAGATTCCTCAACAAATGCAAATGTGCCTAATTAAGCTTTTCACGTTTGGCACCATTTAGGAAAATGACATGCAAATATATTCTTACTCGCACTTTCACAACAGGACGAGCAGCACTTCCAAGTCAGGCTCAGTCACTCCCCCCCAAACACAGAGCAGAAACACGGATCACTCTGACCACGTGCTGCTTGGACTCCATAGCTGCCTTCACATGTGCCTGAAAATATACAAAAACACGTTTTCCTCACGCATCAGCAAAGAAAACCGTGTACACTCTACTTAGTGCTTTATAGTGTTAAGTATTCTGCTATATCACGTCTGGTCTGACCCAGAGCTTTTTTTTTCGATAAGGCGAGTTTCCCAGCTCCTAATGTTTGGGTCCTTTAGCTGTCTATGGAGCAGCTCAGGAGTTCAAAACTGCAGCTGTGGAAATGAACGCGGAGTGAGAGCAACAAAAAGAAACTTAAAAACTCGGTAAACCTTTGTTTTGATGCTCGAATATTAGAAAACAATATTCGGAAGACCGATAAGCTGCAGCTAGAGGAGGCGCTAATGGCACAGCTACTGTCAATGCTGTCGGTTAGTTTTCCTTAATTAGGGAGTTATAGAGCTAGATATGTGTTTACTCCTCTAAAGGAGTATCTAGCCGTAACACTAATAATTGTGCAAAACATGTTATGCCAGGATAATATTTTGACTGAAAGTCTAATACATAATATCTAACTAGCTAGCTAGCTATAAATGTTAAATGAAAACAGCGAAGCAATATTTATCTTTAGCTAAATTTATATTGCTTCCACCATAGTATCTATAGTGTAGTGTGTTTCTAATTTCAATCAAATTATTTAAAATTGTTAAATATAGTAGGAAATGTACTGCATAGAAGTCACCGTTTAGAGTCATAGGTACAGGTGGAGGAACGCTCATGTTTACAGGTGTAGCCTAGCGATGGTTGACACCCCTGGCCTATTATTTTAAATTTATTTAACTGTTCGATATATTCGAATTTTTTTCATTTAATTTTTTTTACTAGGGTCAAAATACAGTGAAATGTTCCATGGGCAATATTTCCCCCTTACTGAGTTTTTCTGTTTTTGCCTCACTGTCTGTCACTCACTGTCACACATCAGAGAAAAATAACCACACTGACAAAATCCAGTTTTTTAAATGACTTCATGATTTCCTTTCAAGGGTAAAAAGTTATGCAAAAAAAAAAACCCGCATAAAATAATAATATGTTTAATTCAGTTTCAGCTGTTACTGTGAGACCAGAAAAAATTAGAAATCACTTTAATAGTATCTGTATGGCAAAATGAAGTAGGCTAAAAGATCGCAAAAAGCAAAACATCAGATCCTGATGTAAACAAATTCAAGATGAAAATGTTTTTGTTACTTTTATCCGTTTTTACAGGTTGCAAATGCATTTTTAAGGCTACGAATAAAACGAACATTGTGAACATTTCCAGGACTGACCAGTCTACCAAAATTACTCTACATACATTTTTTAGCTGCCATGACTGTTGTGATTGGATTCGAAGGAAGTGCCAACAAAATTGGCATCGGTATCATAAGGGATGGTGAAGTGCTGTCCAACCCAAGACGGACATACATTACACCACCCGGCCAAGGCAAGCTCTGTTAAACCCCTACCTCACCCTTCAATGTCCACAACTGACAAACCTGTCTGAACCTGACAGCACTGGTTTTATTCACTGCAGGGTTCATGCCGAGTGACACAGCCAGGCATCATCGCGCAGTCATACTGACTGTCCTGAAGGAGGCGCTGGAGCAAGCACAGTTGAAGCCCGCAGACATCGACTGCGTGGCGTACACTAAAGGTAACAAAAACCTGAGACCAACTCAGCGTAGCACAGGATTGCAAAGTGGAAAGGAAATAATTAAACTATTTTTATAAATAAGACTTTAAAACAATCTGTTTTTGTTTGTTGTGACTTTATTTTTTTGTTTTGATAGGATGTTTTCTGCATTGACTACAGTAGAAAATCAAAAGATACATCTTTTTTTAGCTTTCAGGGAACCGAGTGGAAAACGTTCCTGTTGATAACTCCTCTCTCTTTCCGTTATCTTGGGCTTCAGGCCCAGGTATGGGTGCCCCTCTGGTCACAGTAGCCATCGTCGCTCGCACAGTCGCACAGCTGTGGGGGAAGCCCCTCCTCGGAGTCAACCACTGTATCGGACACATTGAGATGGGGCGACTCATAACCAAGGCCTACAACCCCACTGTTCTTTACGTTAGCGGGGGCAACACCCAGGTGGGTTTCAGCCTCATTCCTGACAAAAAAAGCCACTGATATTTTACAGCAGATATTAAGAATCGGCTATTGATCAAACAGCTCAGAAATTAAGAATATGGAAGTGTTTGTATATCCAGATTTTAACTGTCCTATTACATTGTTTAAATATTGTGTTCTTCCTCCTATTCATCCTTTTTGTGTCCTCACTTTAACCTTCCCCAAGTTCTTTCTTTCGCATGCTCATGCGTGAGCATCTGCTGCATGTGGAGAGGAGAACGAGTGTGAGGTTTTCTCAAGGTTTAGAATTCACTTTTTACAGTGGTGATTCACTTTTCCTATTTTTCAACACGGTCTTGTTTTTCTTGTGTTTCTTTCATATTTGCAGCACCGAGCTTTTATCTGGGTGTGATGGCCGGAAGGAAATCCGGTTCTGATTGCTTTAGGAGCCTTTCCCATCGCCATGGTATTAAAATACCGGTTGGCATGGATTTCTCGGTTGAGGAGTGTGGTTTAACTGTTGGGGAACTTGTCGGTTGTGAAAGCGTGGTGGTTATGTTTCTGGACTCTATTGACAAGGTGAATAGCGTAGTTGAGAGGGCAATTGTACTGAAAAATATGCAAACTTCTGTATTCCCTCAAATGAACCCAGCAAAAAGGATCATCCTGTCTAATCTGCCTCCTTTTATTAGTGATGATGTGTTGCTGAAGGAATTGTCACATCATGGTCAGATTGTGTCAGCAATGAAAATGCTCCCATCTGGTTGTAAATCAGCAAAGTTGAAAAACGTTTCTTTTAGAAGACAAGTGTTTAAGATTCTAAAAAAATGTTAATGAGGATAGTAATGAAATTTAAGGTTGATGGATATGATTATACTATTTTTGCAACAACAGAAACCATGAGGTGTTTTGGATGTAATCAGGAAGGGAACTCTGTCCGTAATTGCCCTGATTAGGTTAAAAAAGAGGCAGAGTTTGTTCAGGTTAATGAAAATGCTGGGGAAGGGACATCAGATGTGGCTGAAGCTTCAGCAGTTAATGAAGGTGAAGGATGTTCAGCTGGCAGCAAAAGGAAAACAGTTTCAACAATTAATGCAGGAGAACAAAGAGAACTTCGCAATCAGGAAAGCATTGTGGTTGCCTCTAATTCTGCTGAAGTGTGTGAGGAATTGAGCCAAACGTCTACACAAGGAGTTCAACAGGGAATGGATGTTGATGAATCAGTTCACAGTGGAGGAAACCTGATCAGGGACGATTAAAGTGTTTTTAAGGTACCCAACACTAAAAGAAAACCTAAAGAATTTAAAGGGGCAAAATCTAAAGAGATGGAGGTAAAAGAAAAGGGTGGAGAAGAGAGTGAGTTTGATGCTTTAACTGACTGATAGTGATAGTCTTCTGACTCCTCTATTCCTGATGGCCAGAGAACTAATGGATACAGTCTAGAACAGATTAGAAGTTTTTTGGAAGTAACCAAAGGAAAACGGGATGTGGCAATAGATGATTTTTTTCCATAATAGAAAACTTTTTGTTGATTCAGTTAAATGGTTAATGAGACAAAGGACTTCTGATGGCTTAAAAGACACTGAAATATATAGACTTCGGAAACTGATGCAGAAAATCAGAGCTCGAATTAAATGACTTTTCTGAATGTTAAAAAACAGCCAATAAGATGCTGTATTTTCTTTTTTTTCTGGTTCTTTTTTTGTGTGGCTGAGTAGTTTTAAAATCTGATCTTTGAACCTTAACGGTGCAAGGTATATGAAAGAAAGGGCTGTGTATTGCAAACTCTTAAAATCTAAAGGTATTGACATAGCTTTTGCTCAAGAAACTCATAGTAGTGTTGATAATGAAGTTGACTGGAAGAAAGAATGGGATGGGAATCTTGTTCTGAGTCATAAAACTTCACAGAGTGCACCAGTAGCAATTATTTTCTTCCAGTTTCAATTGAAATTGAAGATATTGTACCTGGAAGATTGTTAAAGGTTATTGTTAAGTATGAAAATATAAAGTTAACTTTATTGAATGTTTGTGCTCCTGTGACTTCAGGTGAATGATGTGGTTTTTTTTTTGAGAAAAATTAGCAAATACATTGTTAAGTTATGTCAACAGATTACCGTATTTTCCGCACTATAAGGGGCACCGGACTATAAGGCGCACCTTCAATGAATGGCCTATTTTAGAACTTTTTTGCATATATAGGGCGCACCGGATTATAAGGCGCATAGAATAGAAGCTACTGCAGTCAAACGTTTGACTGGGGTTGCGTTATGCATCCACTAGATGGAGCTAAAGAGAATGTCAACAAAACAGTCAGATAAGTCAGTCAAACTTTATTAATACACTACAAACCAGCGTTCTGATAACTCCATTCACTCTCATGGTAAGGTCTCCTCTACATAGAATTTTATTGAATAGAGCCAACCGCACGTTAGGAATGCATTGGAGTCTATGAAGTTGAAATCAAACGTTAGTTAAAACGTGAAAGGGAACTTTTCCCTGATTCAGTAAACACGTAAAAGAAACAGTTTGATGCACTAAATCAAACGTTAGTACTGTTAACCTTTCCTGTTTCTGTCCCCTGACCGTAGTCTGATGACACAGGGGAGACGCTTTCTCCAGGGCCGAAGTTACTAGTTTCCTCGGGGTTAACTCCCTCACTCATACGTTGCTGAGTTGAGCATGAAGAAACAGCATCAAAACACTGAGTTGACGAGATTCGGGGTTCTTTTTAATAACTTTGCAGCACGTAAAAACACAGGGCTTACAGACTCATACACCGCTGCTCCGGTCGCCGTCTCTACCCACCCCACATACACAATAATACCGACGTCACTCCTTCACTCTTGATTCTCAGCTACGGCAGCACACAGCGCCACCTCTGTCCGGAGGAGCAATGTCAACATCTTCCATACACACACACGAAACATACACCCCACACACTGAGCTTCTAATCACATATAGTTCAGGCAATTCCTGCAACAGTACATTCAAACGTTATACACACACAAGTGGTGTTGGACTAGGAGTAAGCACAGTACAGGTGTTTACCGCTATTACTTCGGTGACGCCCCTGACTACGGTAGCCGTAATGCTGCAAGCGGTGCGGCTTTGTAGTTTACCAGTCGTACTGAAACATTTTGACAGAGCGCCGTGTACAACCAGTATGGATCAACCAATTAACCAATTGATCCATATATAAGGCGCTCCGGATTACAAGGCGCACTGTCATTTTTTGAAAAAATTAATGGTTTTTAAGTGCGCCTTAGAGTGCGGAAAATACGGTACCTGATTTTAGGAGGTGATTTTAATTGTACCGTTGATGATTTGGATAGGAATAATTTGGAACCACATATAAATTCGAGGAGGATATTGAAACGTATTATTGAGACTTATGATTTAGTTGATGTGTGGCGTTCTAAACATGGAAAAACAAGGCAATATTCATGGACTCATTCTAAAGATAATTATATTTCTTTAGCAAGATTAGACAGGTTTTACTGTTATGGTCACCATTTACAAATATTTAGATCATGCACGTTGTGTCCGGTGGGGTTTTCTGATCATTATTTGGTTATAGGAAATGTTTTTATAAATAGATTGAGACCTAAGAGTGCATACTGGCACTTTAATACTGTTCTGTTAAATTATGGTTGTTTTAAAAAAGGATTTTCACTTTTTTGGAAGCAATGGTTAACCATGAAATCTCAGTTTACATCTGTGCAGCAGTGGTGGGATATTGGTAAAATAAAAATTCAGCAATTTTGTATTCAATACACACACAATGTTACAAGAGAAATGGTTAAATCTATTGAAGAATTAGAGACTGATATTGTGGATCTTCAGGATTTTAATGAGTCCACAAGAAATCGAGGCCATATTCAGGCCCTCAAAAAAAAAAACTGCTTTGGCTGATCTGCTTGGGTTCAGAGCACAGTGAGCTCTGGTACATTCACGTTTTCAGAATATCTTTGAAATGGATGCTCCCTCTAAATTCGTCTTTAGTTTGGAGAAGAAAAATGGACAAAATTGCCTCATTCACTGTATTCGATCAGTAGATGGAAAAGAGTTGACAGAACCCACTGAATTGCGGAAAAGAGCTGTAGCCTTTTTTCAAAGCTGTATGTCAGTGAGTTTAAAGATGACTCTTTGATGACTGAAGTTTCTTAATAACTTGCCAAAAGTTTCCTTTTGGAGCATGTTTTAACCTTGCAAGAATTGCAGGAAGCACTTTTGAGCATGGAAAATGGTAAAGCTCCAGGAATAGATGGCTTGCCTGTGGAATTTTATAAATCATGTTGGTCTGTGTTGGCTGAAGATCTGTTGGAAGTCCACAATGACAGTGTATCAAAGGGAAAGCTACCCCTTAGCTGTCGCAGAGCTGTGCTCACTCGTCTTCCTAAGAAAGGGGATCTTTATGAACTAAAGAATTGGAGACCTGTCAGTTTATTATGCACTGATTATAAGTTGATCAGTCTTATTGTATCCCTGGCAGATCAATAAGAGATAATATATCAATAATTCGAGATTATTTGGACATCTCTAATTTATTAGACATGAACTTTGGTCTGATTTCTCTTGACCCAGAAAAGGCATTTGATCAGGTGGAGCACCAATATCTCTGGAATATGTTTAAGGGTTTTGGTTTCTCTTTTGGTTTCATTGCCATGATTGCCTCTATTGTGACATTGAAAGTGTGTTGAAGGTCAATGGTGGTTTAAGTGCTCCTTTTAATGTAAAAAGATGTATCCGACAAGGTTGTGCAATGTCAGGAATGTTATATTCTTTAAGTATTGAACCTTTATTATGTCAGATTAGAAAAATGTTACAAGGTGTAAAACTAAATGGAATTAGTTTACCTTTTCAACTTTCTGCATATGCTGATGATATTATTGTGGCTGTTAAAGAAGAGTCAGATGTTCTTACTTTAATAGAAATTATTGAATATTTTGGTAGAATTTCTTCATCTAAAGTAAATTGGAGGCTGATGGAAACAAAGACTTGGGACATCTACTTCTTTGCATTGGCTATTATTAGAACCTATTCTCAAGGGATCTCGTTTAGGTTCATTTTGGAACTATATGGCAATGATCTCGGAACTGTTGATGAAAATGGGAGTTACTGCTCGAAGACATTTGCTTGAACTTGTTGGAGCTGAAATGGAAGATGTTGTGTCCTTGGGAAGAAGACTGGAGGTTCGCTCTATCCGGATTGTAGGCATGATGTTGAAAAAAATCAAGCAAGTGTTATCTGAAGACAATAAAAGACTACTAAATTGTTCAATGGTTTTTTAACACCTGATGAGACAGACTTTTTCTTAAAATTGTGCATTAAGCCACAGCTGAAGGATTTTGAATGTTCTGGTCCTTTTTTAGAGAAGGAAAAAAATATATGGACACCACTGGATTCTGTGAATGGGAAAATAGTATTTAAAAGATGTTTTAAGGCTTTAAACAAGGTTAAGTTTAAAGATAAAAAAAGATACTCCTTGGAGAGATTATTTTAAAGTTGATCCTGATGTGAAACCGGTTTGAGAGTTACTTTATAAGCCACCATTGACTAAAAATGCTGGTGATTTACAGTGGAGAATTTTACATGGTATTGTTGCAGTTAATGCTTTTGTTTCCATTATTAATCCTGTTGTTTCAGATAAATGTCCTTTTTGTTTGTTAAGAGAAACCATTTTTCATTGTTTTGTACAATGTTTTCGAATAATGGATTTATTCATACTTGTGACATTAGGAAATCATTTGGGGAAAGTTTTACAGAGCAGTCTTTTATTTTTGGTTTTTCATATAACAAAAGAAAGAAAAAAAATGAAGGCTGTTTAATTTTTTCCTTGGTCAAGCAAAGTTGGCAATTTTTTTCAGTAGGAAATTTAAGCTTGATAATGAACAAAATACTAATTGTGTAAAGCTTTTCAAGAGTATGGTTAGAGCAAGGGTGATGTTAGAATAGAAATACTATTTCAAAATGAATGAGTTGGATGTTTTCAAAAATGTTTGGGATTGTGAAGGTACTTTGTTGATTTTAAATTATGGTGAACTTTTATTTATGAATGTGTTGATCTGAGATGAATGTTTATGTGGATTATCACTGAGTGAATAAATGAGTTTTTAAAAAATCAAATCAATCCTTTCTTTCTTTCTTTCTTTCTTTCCTTCGCGTGCGCATGCGTGAGTGTCTGCTGCATGTAAAGAGGAGAACGAGTGTGAGGTTTTCTGAAGGTTTACAATTCACAGTGATCCTCTGTTTCTTATGTTTTTAAAATGAATGTAAAGGAGTGAGAATTGTGGAAAGGTCTAGAAGTCTTACATGGAAAGTGTGAAGAAACTCTTCTCTGTGATCGCAGGTTATTGCATACTTAGAGCGGCGGTACAGAATTTTTGGGGAGACTATTGACATCGCAGTCGGCAATTGTTTGGACAGGTTCGCCAGAGTTATCAAGGTTTGTGTTAGTAACATTAACTGTGTTCTTCTTCTTCTTGTATATGTGAATCCTTGTTTATGGATCTCCTTCCAGATTTCCAATGATCCAAGTCCAGGATACAACATAGAGCAGATGGCTAAAAAGTGAGTGGAACCATAAAAATCCTTCATCACAGAGAGCCAGATGGGAAACGTTCTGTGCTTTTTGTTTTCTTATTACAGAGGAACACGATATGTGGAGCTGCCATACACAGTAAAGGGAATGGATGTGTCTTTTTCAGGGATTTTGTCCTTTATTGAGGTTAGTGTATCACATACACACTTGCATTGCCGTGCAAATGCTTTTCACATTTTGTCACATTCTAACCACCAAACTTCAGTCTATTTATTGGGATTTTATGTTATAGACCAACATGAAGTCATGAATCATTTTGAAGAGGAAGGAAAATGATGCATGGTTTTAGACAATTGTACTTGTCCCTCTTTACCAGGATATGCCTAAGTAAAATCCTGGCCATCTTGAGATGGCCAGGATTGAGAAGCCACCTAAATTAATAAAATTATAAATAAATGTTTTGCAGAGAACAAACAGCATCATGAAGACATAGCACATAGTCAGGGAGAAGTTTAAAACAGGGAAGGGTTAGAAAACAACAGTCCCACCTTTGGACATCTCACAGAGCTCTGGTCATTATGGAAATAATATAGCACGAGGCCACACCTATCAAGACATGCCTTTCCAGCCAGGCAAGGAGAGCATTAATCCGAGAAGTATCCACGACGCTTATAGTAACTCTGGAGGAGCTGTACAGATCCACAGCTCAGATGGTGGAACCTGTCAACAGGACAACTATTAGTTAGCTACTCTGCCAGTCTGGTCAGTGTTAACGATGCTGCAACATGGTGCATTAAGGGACAAGCTTTAAATATGGTACCCATAAAAAACCGAAAATGGAAGGAACTAATGGCACAAAGAAAGGAAATAAGGAGACAAGAAATGACAGAAGGGAAGGCAAGACACAAAGTATTAAAGGAAGGACAAAAAAAAGTATAGAATGAAGGACATAAGAAAGAAATGGAGATATGACACAAGGGAGGAAAATGAAGAGAGGTAAGACACAAGAAAACAAGGAAGGAAGAATAAAAGGAAGTAAAGAAAGAAGCGAGGAAACAGGGTAGGAAGGAAAGATGGAAGAGGCGTGGGGACACAAGAAAAAGGAAGAGAGAGTATAAGTAAAGATAGGACGGGAGGAAAGCCATGGTACAAGGAGGAATGGAGACAGAAAGAAGGACGAAACACTGGGATATATTGAAGGAAGGTCACCAGAGAGAAAAGATGGAAGGACATGAGGAGAGGGATATAGGATAGAAGTACACAAAGAACATGGAAGACAAGACTCAAGAAAGGAATGAATGAATAAAGCAATTACATAAATGAGGTGGGAAGGTATGAAGTATAGGAGTTAGGAAGGAAGAAAGGAAAGACAAAGGACTTTTAGACAATGGAATGGGCGTTACAATCTGTAAATTCAAGTATATGTCCACATATAGACCTGGTAAATTGTGAAATCTGTGTAGGAACCCTGTTTACAACCATTCTGGCATACAGGTCTAATAATTGTTTCTGCTGACAGGAAGCTGCTAATAAAATGCTGAGGTCCGGTCAGTGCACAGCAGAGGACCTGTGTTTCTCCCTTCAGGTACTCCGAACTGTCACATAAGGACTGTAACCAAACGAATGGATCTAACTACTAAACAATCCAGTGGTCATACTTTAGGATGTTTCACATTCAATATTAAATCAATGATGTGCCCCACCTTCCTCTAACTCTGCAGGAAACCGTGTTTGCCATGCTTGTGGAGATCACAGAGAGGGCCATGGCTCACTGTGGCTCTCAAGAGGTCCTTGTTGTCGGGGGAGTTGGCTGTAAGTACATCACAGTTTAGTATCTGGTTTCTGCAGTTGCTTGCTCCACAAATGGCAGAGGGAGGATATTAGTGTGCACAAAGCATATTCAGGCTCATTATAGGTGTCCAACATCACTCAGTGAAAGGGTAAGCCACAAAAGCTCATTACCAAAGAAGCTGGCTGTTAACAGAGGCTTATATCCTGTCTCATTAATGGAAAGTTCAGTGGAAGGAGACACTCTGCTAGAAATATGTGCACAAAAAGAGTCAACTCAAGAGTTTGGAATATAGACAAACAACTGGTGTTTGTCAGGAGGAAGAAGAAACACTAATGGAACTACTAAGTTCAGTTCAGGCAGGTTAATGGGAAAATATTAATTCTGCATTTTACTAGTATCCATTTAATTCCCTCCTGTAATCTTTGCTCACATACTGTATTTTATAATTGCTGAATTCCCAGAACACCTGCTCTCATTCATGTATTTTATTGTTTTTATCAGAAAACAATTTTGATAGACATGCTCCCCTTTAATAAAACCCTAACTTCATTTAAGCAGAGTAGCTAACACAAATCTAAAATCACATTATATAACGTCAGGGTGAGGCTACCTTCGTGGTCGTCATGTAAAAAACAGCACCATTCAGTTCAATGTTCTGAAAGATGGGAGCAGCAAAACTTGTTTCTGCACAACACTGGCTCTACGTAACAAGTGAAGCAACTTCCGTTTCCTCCACAGGTAACCTGCGCCTGCAGGAGATGATGGGGTTGATGTGTAAGGAGAGAGGAGCCAAGCTGTATGCCACAGATGAGAGGTAAATAAACTCATCCATCACCAAGCAACATTTGTTGTCAGTTCCATTAAATTTGCTTTCTTGTTCATACTCCCTGCATGCACGCAGTAACTGCAATGGTATAACTGCAAATATAAACAAGGTTAATTGCATTGTCCAAAACTCTCTTGCTCTGCAGATATTGTTCACCACCCAGTGTTGTCATGCAAGACATTAGAGCCATTACTGGTCATGCTAAAAGAAAAAAGAAAAAAAAAAACAGGATATGCTCCTTGTGTGAAGATGAAAATGTTCAAGTTCTGTTCAGCAGGTTTTCCTTCTCTGATCCCTCAGGTTCTGCATAGACAACGGAGCAATGATCGCTCAGGCAGGTTGGGAGATGTTCAGAACCAATCAGGTCACAGAGCTGGAAGATTCTTGGATCACACAGAGGTAACTTCGACAGTTAAAGTTTTAGGATTCATCTTTCTCGGCCCCGTATCCAGCTGATGTCACCTTGTTGATGACTGCTGTAGGTACAGAACAGATGAAGTGGAGGTGATGTGGAGAGATTGAGTGGACTGGAATCATTGGTTTTTCAGCCACCAGGCAGAGAGTCCCACCTGGCTCAGGAAGGGAAACCGAAATCCTTTTTGTACACCTGTTTCAGGATAACATTCTATATTTTTGTAAGCAACCATGGTTATCCAAAAAGCACCACAACCAATCAAATGTTGTACCCCAACCTACAGGTGAGCTTGAATATAATGTATTGTCAAAGTGCTCAAACTTAAGTACCTGGACTCTGTATGTTTAAATAAAAACAACTCAAACTTTCAAAGTTTATTCATTTTTATTAAGCAATACTTTCTTACGTTCCTCCATCTCCAGTGTAATTTTTTGCTTTAATTCAAATCATTTTCAAAACCTAGCACACGGAACATGACATCCCTTATGGATTTAAACATTCACCCGATAGGAACCAAATAAAAAAACAAATGAGAACACAGCATTAAGATTTGTGGGGTGAACTGTTCTGTGCCTTTGACTACACCCCTCTGTAAACTGAAGACATGATACTGACAACCCCTGCATTCATAAAGATCAAGTAGGTACAGGACATTCATCTGGTTTAGAATTGAAAACGGGGAAATAAAAAATTCACCGAGGGCTTCTCGCGCACAGGGACTGGTCAGTTTTAAACAAAGTGCTTGATTGACCACTCGCTTTGCAGAGGACAAAGTTTATTAAAACCGCAGCTTTCAAAAGGGAACAAAAAACATTAAATTAGACTCCTCAGATTGTTAAAAGAAAAAACAATGGGGGGGCAGCTTTATAGGAAGAAGCTAAAACAGGAATGAGGTGATTATTTAAGGCAGGCTTTCTATAAGGCGTTAAAAAAAGTCCATTGCTGTAAGATCTCAAAGGAGTTAGTCCAAAGTGTCTCAATGTGGCTTTATGTGAAGACATCATCCTGAGTGCAGCGTGTGAATGGGACTCAAATTTGTCCATCTTTTGTGAGTATAAATGTGTGTGAAGGTGTGTGTTCTGTATGCGTTTAAAGCTCTGTGTCAGTCATGCTGCTAGGCTGGGCGCTCCTGGGTCTCCTTGTACCAGTTAACTCTTTTTGGATCTGCAAGAAAAACATTAAAAAACAGAAGAATCTGACAGATCGGCTTGGACTGTGCAAAAAGATTTACTGCAGCTATAGCGAACTAAATCCATCGCGACAAGATTTTTATGTTTGGTTTTTGCAGGTTTTGGTAACAACCAGTAATGAACCATGAATTTGGTTTCTTTTTCCTTTCGTGTTTCAATAGAAAGTATACCAATAAACAAGAAAATCGTATTTCCAATTCCATGGCCAGCAGGGGGTCGACACCTCAGAGGTGTTCTTCATTTTATTTTGTTATTGCAAACTAAAAGAAGTAAACAAATTCTGAAGTTGTTTTAACAGGTATTTAAAACATTTTAAGTGCATGTGAGCCCAAAGTCAGAAACACCACCATACATGAGCAGACAGATGGAAACTTTGCCAGCACCACTTAAGTGTCTGAATAAGAGGGCTGATTTTAGGTTTTAAGCTTTAATAAATAGGAAAAACAAATGTAAATTTCTATTCATCTGTTTTTACAACAGTTTGTATTTCAAGTCAATATTTCTTAATTCAAACACCAATAAAACAACTTTTTTTTTATTACTGTGACCAAAGTATGCATGGTCTAAATTCAATTCAATTTCTTTATTAAAATGAGTGAAATTGTCAGCTTACCTTTCTTCTGTCTGTTACAGATAATATTCCATTCTACAGAAAAAAAAAATGAAGTGAATTAAATTTCTGTTTTGTAACTTTTAAAAGCCAGTGTACTGTTCTTGAAGCACCCACCTCTATTGTGATAGTTCAAAGCTTCCACTAGATGGCGACAACTAAGTAGGAGGTCCCCGTTGGCCTCCACCTCTGCACATGTGACTGCCTCAGAAACAGGAACGGGAGTTTCCTCAGGGAGCTGAAATGTGAGAGCTGCATCATTCTGTAGGTCTGCTGGGTGTTCATCTGTGTCCAGAAGAGGACTAGCAGCAGGGTGAGGCAGGGGTCCTTCTGAGATTGGCTTAGCTTCACTAATAAAACTTAAGCCCCACTGGTTCTGCAGCAGGTCACCAATGGCGGGGCGGTCCTCCTCCAGTGTTCCGCTTGTTGCTCCTGCCTTCACCTTAGAAGCGTAGCTCACAGCAGGCTGCAGCTTGGCAGGACTGTCCTGCACAGGGAAAGCAGGTGGGGGCTTGAGCAGCGACAGACTGTCCTCCACCCACTTCTCCTTCTGGTTAACCTTTTGTGGCCGCTCCACGACCCGAACAGCACCCTTCTGACTCTCCCTCCGGATGGAGCGACCTTTGTGAGGCTGGGTTTTACGCTCTTTCTCCCTGCGGAAGCTCTGGCCGTGAGCGTGGCTGGGGCCGTTCGGCTCGGCCTGAGGCGAACGCTGTCGTGGAGTCTGGTCGCTTCCGGAGATAAAGCCTCCTCCTCCCCCACAGTGGCCTGAACCAGGAGACAGGCGACGGTTACGGATCTGGGGCTCGGACTTGGTTGCTGACACAAGGACTGCTTGGTCACACAGAGTTTCTGACTCGCACACAGTGTTGCTTGCTTCCCATGTACCTGAAAGGAAATGGTTGACATGTTGGTGAAATGTCTCGTTGTCATATATGCATTCCAGAAAACACCCCTCAGTGTTACTGCTAATTTAATTCAACTAGTACTAATACTCTAAGGGGACTTCAAAGGTAAAACCATAACCATAATTGTGTAACCACTGCCCTGAAAAGACCCATTTGAAAATGAGTCCATTTGTGTTTGCGGCGCTAGGATTACTGTGACATGTCATCACCTTCCTCATTATCACAATAGCACCACAAAATATTGTGATAAAGTTTTAAGTTCATTTCACCCACCCCCAATCAAAATAGAAATTATCAAGCTTAATGTTTTTATAGATGGAATTTAGTATTTTTGACCATTTAACTCAATTAATACAAAACAAAATTAATTACAAAGAAAAGAAAAACATTTATTGTTGTGCACATGGATACAATATGGGTACAAAGTAGAAGTAGTGCTGTTCACTAATTCATACCTGTGGCCTGACATTTGAGAAGAAATAAGCCTGTCTGCCACGAGACATTTCACATCGACCATGTTTTATGATATTTTCACACCTATGTTGACCAGTGACACTTTCAAGGAATTATCCATAAACTTTTAGGAACAGTGGTTACGAAATTTCAGTAAATAATATCCACCGGCAGGTGATCACAGAGTTGTCTCGGTTTGATCAACATCACGCAAAATTTACAGAAAATAGACTATCTAATTTCAACATTTATTATTGATGCGCACAGTTCACTACCAAGAAAAAACAGGCAGTATGCAATGACTTGTTTACAGCTGTGAAATGGAAATAGGAATGAAAATAAAACCTCACTGGGATGAAATGGGGATGCTACCTGGCAAAGGGGCACCATCACTTAACTTAGCTGTTTATGTAATCAGACACTGGGGGCGGATGACACGTTTCTTGTGACTTTTCTGTGAAAATCAAGATTAAACCAAACAGCACCCTGTTGTCTGCCTGTTTATCATGTACAGAAAAAAAACAACTTGTACTGGAGGTGAATTAAACTGTGTGAACAACTTGAATAACAGTCAATAAATAATTCACCTTTATTTATCAACTCAGAAATAACACAAGCTTTAATTTAAATGAATGTGAGCTTTGGTAAAGCTCTTAAACTCCATGCATTATACTGACGCTGATCTCGACACAATATTATACTACTAATTAAGTCAGTCTCCATCTTGGACTAATGGGGGAAAAGATGAATCACTGGATTCGGAGTTTACTGGAAAAAACCTGGTAACATTTTTTATTGCTAAACAACTACCTTCGCCCCACATGACCCAAAGAGAGGCTGACGTAATTATCGGTCATTTTCGATGGCAGGCCATGCTAGATGTAAATACGTCTTGGCTAAACTTTAAACATGCGATTAACGTGGTTATGGAGTGATATGTAGCAACAGGATGGGACATTTTAGGTACAACCGCACTTAGCGGCGCCGCAGTTTAGACAAGTCCGCCGACACCTACTAACACGTCGGAACATACATTTCTAAAAACTAGCCACCACTCATCTAGTATCTATAAACAAGAGTCAAGACTCGCTGCCTTCGGAAGACTAGTTTCGACAAACACCGCCACGTTGTGAGCCATTGGCTACAAATCTCACTTCGAAAAAGATAGCCAACACTACTAGCTAGCACCGGCGTTAGCAAACTAGTAGCGCCAAAGTGCAGCGAACTAAACTCGATGGATAACCTCATGTTGTTGAACATAATATACAAATCTGCCTAATAGTGATATAATAAAAGATGCAATTGAGGTTATAACTTAAATACTGATCGCCCTTACGGCTTAACAGTTAATAGCCGAGCTAAGCGAAGTCAAAGTTTCGTAACCCCCCTCTAGCCTCCATTCAAAGCGGAGACCAGGCTGCCTTTGGTATCGCTAGCTCAGATGCTAACGCCGCGGCGAGATAACTTAACTAGCTCTGAAAGTTGAAACAAATACCACCACACATATTCAAGGGTTGTACAAACTCACCGGTTTTGATATGCATGTCTTTTTCCTTCACGTGCCGATGAACTCAACCCGTTAAGCAACTTTTGTTAACAAGGTTGATTATAACGACGGGCTCGCTTGCCTGAGTATAACCACCACCCGGAAAACGACACGGGATATCTAAACTGCGAGCGGAAGTCCCTGCAAATAAAGTGGTCCGGCGGGAAACTTGGAGGGAATTTTAAAATTTCAAACTGAAGACGCGAGCCCGTGTAATGGACACGTGGTGCAAGTGAAAGGGCAGTGTGCAGATTTCGCGTAAATGCATCCAAATGTTACGTTCACTGCTATAAATATAACAGAAAACAGCAATAGGAAGCATTACTGCCATCGCGCATGTATTTTATCCCGTTTTCTTTTTTTTACAGAGTTGCTTCAGGTTAATTCCCAGTGTGCACAGATGACAGTCCAATCTGCCCCATGGCTAATTCAGACCTCAAATTTATTTAGGTTCTGCTCCCCGTTTGGGCCACCTGACTAATTGTTGCCAGCTTTTCAGATGGACGTGGAGTTAGGGGTTGTGCCTGGTGTCAATATCTTTAAGTGGGGTGTTATATGTACATATTTTTTATCTTTACGAAACAAATGGAAACCAAGCTTTGGTTGGTAACTTAATGACTTTGAAAATAGTTGAACGAGCTGCATAATCAGTGCTTTATGGTTTTCTTTAAGAGACGTATGCCGTTGTGTGGTGGTATGGCGTAAGAGCAATGGTTTCTCCCTTTAACATCACTGCAAGTATATGCTGAGTGGTCAAGACCTCATTGTCTGAATACCACCGTTTAAAAAACCACATACAGCAGTGTGGAAAAAGGTGTTTTTTGAGTGCTGACACTTTCCTTATTTGTTGTGAGATCTATCTGGATAGAGCAAGACACACAAGAAAGGTTTGAACTGGCCATCTTGAAATGTGTTGGATTTGAATCTCTGATCCAACCAAAATCCTTGTGAGCCACATCTTACAGGTAAATATTTGCTGGACATTTAAAACTGTTTCCTCAAGTAGCTAATGAGTTTAAATTCTTGTGTGTTTCTGGTGGCCATAAATTGATGCAGTTGGTACCTAACGCCATGTCAGACTTGATTTTGCGCCTGAAAAGGCTGGGGAACAAAACGAAATGACCAGCACCTGCAAGGATCCGTGCTGCTTGGTCAATATTAACATGACAGACTGATCATTTTACAATGAGATCACCTTTGATCTGTCAGAACGTCCCACCATCCACCCAAAAATGATTCTTGGGATTACCTTTGACATAATCTCTGACAAAATTGTAAGCCTACTTCATACAACTTGGCAATTTCCTGGTTGACAGGCTCTTAGTGGAGCTGTAATCTTTTATATTTCCTCCACCAGCTGCTTTTGTCCACTGACAGCCCCTTAGATACCCTAACCCTTTTTGGAGTTTCACCAGATTTTAACAGAAAAGGCATTTAAATACAGGACGTATTCCTTATTTTTGCTGTGTGATGTTAGTGTCATTAAACACTGAAATATTTTTAGGTAGAGTATTCCTTAATTATTTCCTACACATTTCCATCACAGGTTTCAACAGACCGGATGGAAGAAAGGGAAGAAGAGGACAGATAGATGTTAACAGATGGTGGCCAAACACACATGGATGACACATGAGGATACGTTTGACAGTGGAATAGGGGCTAAAGTACCTTTTTTCCCATAATCCCTTATCCATCAAATAATTATTGAAAGACACCTAAATCAAATTCCACTTTTTCAGACCATGTATAACCTACTTGTTCTCCATACAATCACTGATTGGTGTTTGCATATCTGTAGGTTGTTGGCAGGAAATAATCATCATTCGGTAGTACATACATTTAGCTTTAGGGAACCTCTCAGAAGAAGATGTAATTTATTTCATTTATTCTACTTGCCCCTTGGTACCTGGTATTAATGTACTGAATATATAATTCAATCTGAAACAAATCAAGAGTTTTTATTAGTTACAGAACTGAAGAGAACTGTGGTTTTCCAAAAATGGATTTAATCAAAATTAGCTGTACCGAGATGAAAAACATCCAAGAGCTCAAAGACCACGGCCTTCTCCACATGTGTCCTCAAGTGTCTCTTTAGCTTTGACGATGTGGAGAAGCTTTTTTTACAGAGGAGGCAGCGATATGTCTTCTGCCCGGTGTGTGTCCGGATGTGCATGTTAAAGTCAGAGGAGCATCTGAACCTCTTGTCACAGTCGGAGCACAAGTAAGGCCTTTCTCCTGTGTGGATACGCTTGTGGAGGAGAAGTTCACCAGAGGTGATGAAGGCCTTGCCACACTGGAGGCACTGGTGAGGTCGCTCCTCGGTGTAGGTAAGATTATGGCGTAGGAGCGAGTTTGACTTGGAGAACCTCTTTCCACAGTGGGAGCAGGAAAATGGAAGCTCGCCTGTGTGGCTGTGGAGGTGCTCTACTCGAGAGCGGTTTGATTTAAAGCTCTTCGGACACTAAGGGCAGCTGAAGGGTCGAAGGCTGCTGTGGGTACGCTGGTGTCTCGCTAGTTCTCCCTTAGTGAGGAACCTCTTTTCACACATCACGCAGACGAATGGCCTCTCGCCGTGTGGACTCTCGTGGCACGTAAGGCTGGCCAGCTGGGTGAAAGTCTTTTCACAGGCCAAGCAGCGGAAAGGCTGCCCAACGTTGTGAGTGAGCTGTCCTTCGAGGATCTGGAGCTCTGTGAAAGTCTTGCCGGAGGGGAAAGGCCGCTGCCTGGTGTGAATCTGTCAGTGCTTGTTCAAAAGCCTCAAGTGTGAGAAGCTCTTCCCACACTTGCAGGCGAACGGCCGCACACCTGTGTGTTTCATCTGGTGCCTCTTAAGGTCTGAGGCGCGGCTGTAGATCTTCTCACACTGGTAGCATCTGTACTGGCGCTTCACCACGTGCCTCTGCCTGTGCCTCAGTCGCTCCAGGATGCTGCCGAAGCTCTTGCCACATTTCTGGCACTTGTACATCCCACCCTCTTTGTTGGTAGTCTCGTCGGCAACTACCACCTCTGTTGTTATATCCAGTGGCAGGTCGCAGTTCTGGCTGCACACAGTGCGTTCCAGATGTAGCTTGAGCAACCCCATCTGGGTGAAGCGTTTGCCACACTGGGAGCAGAGGAAGGGATGCTCTCCTGTGTGGATGCGTTGATGTCTCGTCAGATCCCAGGAGTTCTTAAAGGCCTTCCTGCATTCCCCACAGGGTACGGCCGCTCATCTGTGTGGGTGCGCTGATGACGAGTCACATCCGAGGCCCGTGTGAATGTCTTGCCACAGTCCGGGCATGTCATGGATGGGGAAGGGATGTGGGAAACTCATACGTGGGGGCTTTTTCCTTAGGGCTGGAGTCGTCCCGGCAGCCACCTGGAGTTTGTTTTTCTCCTCAGGGTGACTGTGCTCGATGTGCTGCAGCAGGTATGATTCCTGCATGTGGGAGAACGGACACTCGGAGCAGGCAAAGACCTGGGTGGACATCTCAACTGTTGTACTTGTGCAGAAGACAGATGAGAAATCCAGCTTCTTATTACAATTTGGCCAATAGTACTCAAAGCATCACATAAAAACTATTTATAGGAAACAAATAGAAGACAAACATTGTTTATATCAAACATTCATCACCCGGTGTTTGCTGAATGTCCCGTTTTCTATAGTATTTAATGGTCTAATATAAAAATCATACTTTATTAGTATGCAGTCAGGGCTAATACTTTTGAAAGTTACACAGATACTCTCCGGGTTCAGTTTTGTAGTTAACACTTTACGTTGTTTTAAAATATCATCAAGATGATCAGATGCCAAATAATTAAATGTAAAGAAATGTATTAGCTTAGAAAGTTCTAACAGAAACCCCTTTTCACGGGATGGCTACGCCTAACATGGTCTCCAAAGAAAAGCATGCAGCCATCATCGACTTGCATCGAAGTGGCTTCACCTGTCAGAAAACTACTGCTAACAATACTGTAGCTAAAATAACAGTTTTCTGGACCATTAAGAGCTTCAGGTGCATTAAACAAGATTTCAGGATGTCCCAGAGCTAGCCCTAAGACTGTCGCCTACTGAGGAGCGAGCTGGAGCAATGTGTTGCCACCAGTGCAGAGCTTGACCAATATTGGCAGCAGGTGAGCTTAACTGTATTTATTTGGTACATGTGGAAAACCAATTTTCTGAAGAAGAAACACTGAAAGCCAACATAAGTCCTGTGTCCTGGCAACGGTGAAGCACCCTGATATTATCCCTGTGTGAGTGGGCTTACTCCCAATTCTGCCCAAGAAACAAAGAATGGATTAAAAAGTCCTTAAAGAGCAACTACTTCACCAATCCAGAGACAGTTTACCAATGATCTGAGCGTTTTGAAGAATTATGGAATACTGTGTAACATAATAAAGACTGAAAAACCATATAACATTTTGACCTGTTGTAGCAAAGCACCCCAGATCTGAACACCATTGAGAACCTATGGTCAGTTCTTAGTCAGGTTTTGGTCCCGCATGATAGAAGGACCAACAAAAGTAACCAAAAATAAAACAAATCACCAAGAACTGCCAGACTTTAGGATTTATAGTTGAATCCTAATAAGTTCCAGATTTCGTAACTGATTCAGATTTTATTCTTAGTCAGTTCTTGCAATTCTTGAGCCATCTGGAAGTCGCGGAAAAGGTTTTGAGCTGGTCAAAGTTTTGGTGAATTCCTGAATTCAAAAAATCTCAGTTAATCCTTAACAAATTCAAAGGCCATTCTTAGGTATCGTAAGCTATTCCTGTTTGATTCTTAACTCTGTGTGGAATTCATCAAGGATTGTCTTGACCACTCAGAGCCATTGTTCCTTGACAGTACTCAAGTGAATTAATCCGAAGTTCAAGATTTATTTTTATCTATCGTACTTGTGTCGTAAATGTATCTTATGGAGTCACAAATTTCAAGAATCCTCACAAATCCTACAATTTCGCAGTTCTTGGCGATTTGTATTATTCGTGGTCTGTGTGAAATAGTTGCATTACAGAGTCAAATGTTATAATGTAGTGGCAAGTTTTGTAAAAAATGTTGCTAAATAGTTTAAATATATAAGATTTTTTTTTTATTACGAAAATTAAGCGGTAATATTATGAGAATAAAGTCGGTACATTTCGAGAATGAAGTCTGAATTTTTATGAGAACTCTTACAAAAAGTGCAGTCTTCCATACATTAAAATGAGGTATGTTGAGCATCTTGTGAAGTTATACTTATCTTAGTAAGAATAAAGTCATAATATTATGAGAATAAAGTGGAAGGCTAATATTACGAGAATTAAGTCATAATATTCTGAAAAAGTCGTAACATTACGAGAAAAAAGTAATGACAGCTCATCTTCCACAAAACAAGCAATTTCTTCCAAGTCTGTGTGGATCTTTATTTGAAACAGATACAGTCATTTGCACAATCCTTTCCTGATACTGGTAATAATTTGATGCTGATATGTTAAAAGATTAAGAATTTTCATTGTGAAACCGATACCAAAGTATAACTTCACAAGATGTTCAACATTCCTCATTTTAATGCATGGAAGACTGCGCTTTTTGTAAGAGTTCTCATAAAAATTCAGACTTTATTCTTGTAAAATTCCGATTTTATTCTTGTAATATTACCACTTTATTCTCGTAATTTCAACAAAAAAAATTCTCTTAGCCTGGCCCTAATACTCCTTTGTATAAATAGTTGTCAGTGTTTATAACTCTTGCCTAAAGTTACAGGTTTTTGATGTTTTATTCACAGGGGTTGTTATTACGGCATTAAATAGCAGGGTTTCCTTGATTTCTAACCAATATCTTCACCACACTGATCTATCATAGACATGATCACACATAGTCAATGTAAATTTTAATGGGAAAAAACGTATCTAATGTGATGAACAAAACAGCAGAACTTTAACTTGCTAGATTAATCATGTTTACCCAGCATGCCGAGCGACTGGAGGCTCTTGTGGTGCTGCAGGAGAGTTCTCAGGTCATCAGGATTGGAGAGTACTTGCATACAGTCCTTCAGTATAGAGGGCCCAGAGGTCAGCCATGACGTGGCCTGTTTAATAGAGAAGTAAACTTTCCATTTAGAATGAGATAGCTTGAATTCTAACACCATCATATCATGTCTGATGGCAATTTAAGACTCAACAGGGTTGTTGCGTCACAAATTGCAAATTGCAGTCTGAAATAGCACCTTCTGTGATGTCAGTCCTTACCTGACCCAGGTCTGGTACTGGGAGCAGTCTTTCCAGTTTGGAAAGGAATTCCCACACAAGAAGCTGCATGTCTACATCATAGCTGAGATCATATTCTGCTGGAAAAACCTCCTGGGAAGGAAACAAATGAACAGATTCAGTTGAGTATTTCTTCTAATATCCAATAAGGTTATTTTTCATAGAAAGTACTAGCTCAAAGCTTCTGTATTTAGCCATATCTCTTCCAAATTGCAATATTGACTATGTTTTTCTCCTGGACACAGGCACTGACAAAACTACCGCTAGCATTAAATTTGTGTTCTCTCCTTATTTTGCTTGTCTTAGAAATGACTATTGGCCCATTGAATCTGTGTCTCTCTCCTGGATGGAATTAATGATAGAGTTACTGCTGCCATTAACTGTGTGTACTCTCTGTCCCATAGAAAGTACCACTAACTTGTGTTTAGCTGTGTCTCTTTCCTTGACAAATCCAATGGCAGAGCTATCGTGGCCATTAGCTTTGTGTCCTCTTTTTGTTTTTCTGTCCATAGATAGTACTCTTGACCTAGTGATTTTGGTTTAGCTACATCTCTTTCCTGGATGGAGTCATTGATGTAGATGAAGCTGCCATTAACTGTGGAGTACTCTGGATTGGCCATGTCTCTTTCTGGATGAGGCCATTAATAGAGGTTTAGCTGGTATTTAATTTGTGGACTCTCTTTTTGTTTCTCTGTAGAAAGTACTACTCCCTACTTTTTCCCCACATACCACTCTGTGAGTTTTTATTTTTTAGCAGTGATTGGTATCACGTTGCTATCAGCCTGAGACGCTCTAAAATGAGCCTGCAGGTGAAATCATGAAGTGTTCCTCGCCTGGTAAAAGTGTTCCCTCTCGGCTGGATCTTTCAATAGTGTTTGGATAAGTTCTACAAATATAGCCTCCTCTGCATCCACCTCAGCATATCCACTCTGCAAAACAAAAGGATTGTCATTAGGACAACAATCCCAAGATGAGTATGTAATGCTCCATCTGATCAATAATCTCACAGCAACGTGTCCACTTGAAATCTCTCCAATCACTTACTCCCGAGTATCCTGGTGGTCGAATTCATTCAAGATGAGGTTGCACATGCAATGTTTTGGCTGTTTCCGCACTTCTGCACAACTCAAGTATAACCTGAAAACCACAGAAAGAAGCAAGTCCGTTAATAAATCTATCCAATCTGGCTTTGATTCTCTCTCTATTTTGCCAGCCACTGACTCACTTTGGCTTGGAGTCGAAGCAGCAATTTGCCTCGTTGCTTTGCACTAAGCAGGTCTGGCACTGTGTCCGTCACCAACTTCACAAAGTCACCAAGCATTTCGTAATCGAGAACATCTCTGCGCTGAGCCACTTGCCACATCGCCGCAGAGAGCAGCTTGAGAGGAGGGATCAACAGCCTCAGAGATGACAGCGGCAGGAAAACATCCGAAGACAAAAAAAAACAAAAACACAGTCATGATGAATTAACACGTAAGGTCAAGGTAGACATCCAAGATGCGGAAAGACACCTTCTTGACCAAAGAGTGTGATTTCTCTTTAACAATGAAGACTAAAGTCCAAACTTTTTTTTTATTTTTATAACCCAGCAGTCCAGCACCCTTACGCTGAGAATGTTGTTATAAAAATAATACGGTAGGAGAAAGAATAGTTCTAGTCATTTCAGAATCTAACCCAGAACTGATTTAAATGACAAAGCCGATTAGATACTAAATAATAATATATACTGCCAGGTCCACATGTTTAATTGCTTGTAAACACAAATGGCTGATCAACCAATCACATGAAGCAACTTCATGCCCCTAAGTCTTCTGGCTTGGGGAATATTTCAGAAACTGCTGCTCTCCTGGCAGCCAGTTTGGGATCTGCTGTGGGATTTTGTTATACCACTGTAGAGCCAGGTTAAGACCAGACAATTTTATGACATCATGACGCATTAAACTCCCTGAATAAAAAGATGGCGTTTCTTATTACTGTACATCTTTTTATGTTCCACACACAACTTACCCTGTAACATTGTGCAATTGCCTTGTTTTAGAATCAGCCAATCGCTGACAGGTAGCTGTCGCTACAAGCTAATTATCACCCAGGAACGCATCCAAGAAGAGGAAATACTTTACTGACCCGTGTTTTCTATCTGGCAAGAACTTTCCATATTGGAGGCAATATACAGGTCCTTCTCAAAATATTAGCATATTGTGATAAAGTTCATTATTTTCCATAATGTCATGAGGAAAATTTAACATTCATCTATTTTAGATTCATTGCACACTAACTGAAATATTTCAGGTCTTTTATTGTCTTAATACGGATGATTTTGGCATACAGCTCATGAAAACCCAAAATTCCTATCTCACAAAATTAGCATATTTCATCCGACCAATAAAAGAAAAGTGTTTTTAATACAAAAAACGTCAACCTTTAAATAATCATGTACAGTTATGCACTCAATACTTGGTCGGGAATCCTTTGGCAGAAATGACTGCTTCAGTGCGGCGTGGCATGGAGGCAATCAGCCTGTGGCACTGCTGAGGTCTTATGGAGGCCCAGGATGCTTCGATAGTGGCCTTTAGCTCATCCAGAGTGTTGGGTCTTGAGTCTCTCAACGTTCTCTTCACAATATCCCACAGATTCTCTATGGGTTTCAGGTCAGGAGAGTTGGCAGGCCAATTGCGTACAGTGATACCATGGTCAGTAAACCATTTACCAGTGGTTTTGGCACTGTGAGCAGGTGCCAGGTCGTGCTGAAAAATGAAATCTTCATCTCCACAAAGCTTTTAAGCAGATGGAAGCATGAAGTGCTCCAAAATCTCCTGATAGCTAGCTGCATTGACCCTGCCCTTGATAAAACACAGTGGACCAACACCAGCAGCTGACACGGCACCCCAGACCATCACTGACTGTGGGTACTTGACACTGGACTTCTGGCATTTCCTTCTCCCCAGTCTTCCTCCAGACTCTGGCACCTTGATTTCCGAATGACATGCAGAATTTGCTTTCATCCGAAAAAAGTACTTTGGACCACTGAGCAACAGTCCAGTGCTGCTTCTTTGTAGCCCAGGTCAGGCGCTTCTACCGCTGTTTCTGGTTCAAAAGTGGCTTGACCTGGGGAATGCGGCACCTGTAGCCCATTTCCTGCACATGCCTGTGCACGGTGGCTCTGGATGTTTCTACTCCAGACTCAGTCCACTGCTTCCGCAGGTCCCCCAAGGTCTGGAATCGGCTCTTCTCCACAATCTTCCTCAGGGTCCGGTCACCTCTTCTCGTTGTGCAGCGTTTTCTGCCACACTTTTTCCTTCCCACTGAGGTGCCTTGATACAGCACTCTGGGAACAGCCTATTCGTTCAGAAATTTCTTTCTGTGTTTTACCCTCTTGCTTGAGGGTGTCAATAGTGGCCTTCTGGACAGCAGTCAGGTCGGCAGTCTTACCCATGATTGGGGTTTTGAGTGATGAACCAGGCTGGGAGTTTTAAAGGCCTCAGGAATCTTTTGCAGGTGTTTAGAGTTAACTCGTTGATTCAGATGATTAGGTTCATAGCTCGTTTAGAGACCCTTTTAATGATATGCTAATTTTGTGAGGCAGGAATTTTGGTTTTTCATGAGCTGTATGCCAAAATCATCCGTATTAAGACAATAAAAGACCTGAAATATTTCAGTTAGTGTGCAATGAATCTAAAATATATGAATGTTAAATTTTCATCATGACATTATGGAAAATAATGAACTTCATCACAATATGCTAATATTTTGAGAAAGACCTGTATTTACACCCTTTTGAAAAGTCGTTGACAAACTCCCGTAGCATCCCGTGTGGCAACAACTTTCCCTGAACCGGAAAGGTTATCGTCTTACTTCAAAATAAAAGCCGCATTCGTCAATTCTACAGATTTAAATCGAGCCTGTTTGTTGAAGCATAGACCTGTTATCGGTGTTAGGGTAAACGGAGGTCTTAAAATGTACAAAAAACGTAATGTTTGGAAAAAAATGCAAAGTGTTTCAGTTTTAGAATTCTTTAGAAGAGATGATAGAGAAAGGCCCAGTGGAGACCCTTCCCCACCTGTAGCTGCACACTGCTGGTCAGCTGGGAGCAAGCTAGTAAACGTTTATTAGTAAAGGAGCACAAACCATTACTCATTTTCAGGTAACGCCAGTTTGCTAAATTCAAATGACATGCCTGTTAAGCTAAAGACTATACGGACTGGCTACCAGAGCAGACAGCCTGACTAATTACCCAGCTAATATAAGCTCCTTAATATTACTACTGATACTTGTTACAGTCAAGAAAATATTATAGCATGAAAGAAGTTGAAAACCACCAAATTTTGTAAGTATTTATTTAAAATAGCAGTGAATAAGTGTTATAAATTATTGTACCTAATATGTTGTATCATTTATGTAAAATACTACTAGTTGAAAGTTTGGACATCTTTGTCATTCACTGGTTTTCCTTCTTTTTTTCCACTTTCTACAATGCTGATGTGTAGCGAAGACATCAAAACCATGTAGCAAAAGTATATAGAATTATGTAGCAAACATAATTGTGAAATAAAACATTTTATATTATCAAAAAAAGGCCCCCTTTAATGTGATTACTGCTTTCCACGGTCTTGTTCTCTCACAGAGCTTCATGAGGTAGTCACCTGAAATGGTTTTCCAACAGCCTTGAAGAAGTTCCTGAAGGTAGGAATAGATACAGTGGCTAGTAAAAGTATTCATACCCCTTGAACTGTTCCATATATTGTCACATAACAACCATAAACTGAACATGTTTATATAAATATATTTTTTGGAATTTTGTGTGAAAGCCAAACACAAAGTGGTATACAAATGTGAAGTGGAATGAAAATTATACATGAATAATTTTTTTTGTTTGTTACAAATAAAAAACTGAAGAGCGGTGTGCAAAAGTATTCAGCCTCCCTGAGTCAACCTCTGAGGCCATCACAGAGCAGCTGTATTTGTACTCAGATTAGATTACACAAAGGCAGACTCTATGTAGTCATTAGCAATCATCAGGCAACTTCTCAAGGTAATTGGTTGCACTCAGAGTAAAGGGGTATGAATTTACAAGCCACTGTATAAAGACAAACCATTGAATCAGAAGGAGTGTCCAAACTTTGGTTGACTGGTGTTTAATAGGTCAGTAGAAAACTTTGCATAAAAACCAGTTGCCTGGGATGGAATGCCTGTATGACTGGACCTGATGAGTCAAAATAAAAGGGCTTCATTTAGCTGGCAGGAAGAACAGTTTATTATGAATTGTCCAGGTGTAAATGCTTGGAGTTCCTCCACATCAGCAAATTTTTTCTTACGGTGTTTTAACTACGTTCCTCTGCTTGTATCGTCATTGGTCCTGACACCAGTTTAACATCTGGCTTACTATGACAAACTACACATTTCCTGAAGCTCATCTGTTCTTCCCAGATACAATGGATATAACATTTACAGTGAAAACAGAAGCATCTTAAATTATCTGCAGACATGTTTTCTGAGTCAAGTCAGTCAAGCCATTTTAAGTTTTCAGTAACACAAATACTTCTTCCTGACTTCATGAGGAATCCATCTGAATAGTTAGTGTACAACTTCTGCCGATGTGAAGTCAGGGGGCCATGTCCGTAACCCGTGAGCATCTTTCAACTGAGCTGTGGAAAGCTGCTGCATGGTTGAATTCAGTCAAAGCTGGGTTAGCCTTCTCACAGCAGGGTATGAGCAGCACTCCACGTCCTTAGCAGTCAGCCCAAGGGATGATCCTGTAACAACAAATAAAATGGGTTGCACCCATTGAAACCTGCCAAACCCTCTTAGCTATGCCAAATGACTGAAGTACGGACAGAGAAGACGTAGTGTCAATTTAAGAATTTATTTATGTGACAAACAGGGGCCTCTGTAGTGTCTATGAGAACAACACTCAACCACATCAGCTTGACACCATTCTCTCACGCTGGTCACCAGGTTGGTCACACATTGCTGTGTAATAGTGATCTTCAATGAACACCGTTGCAAGTTGTGTTGGTCTCCGTCTCCACCAAAAGCCATTTGGCACCGGCAGAGAGGATCTTGCAAATTTTTCATTAAAGCATTTCCCAAATACATCCTTTAGTCATGGCTATAAGAAATTACAACCCCTATTACATATATGGCCGTGATTAATTCACCAGATCTTCAACGGGTTCTACATTCCTTGAAACTAATCTAGAGAGCACAAAAGCACACTACAGACTCCGTATTGTCATTATTCATTAAACAAACATAAAGGCAAAATAGAAATGCAGTGTGTGGAAAAACTACACCCTTGCTGCTTCCACAGGATTTAGAACAAACCACTTGATTAACCTCAATTCAATTCAATTCAAAAATACTTTATTTAGCCCAAAGCGAAATTAAATGTTGTAGCTCATTATGAGGGTTTCTTCAAAGAGCCGTTGTAGATGCTGATGGCTGTGGGCAGGAAGGATCTCCTGTAGCGCACCATCTTACAGCACATCTGAAGAAGCCTCTGATTGAAGACACTCTGTTGTTGTAGGACAGTCTCATGAAGAGGATGCTCAGGGTTCTCCATAATGTTCTTCATTTTATGAAGAATCCGTCTTTCCACGATGATCTCCAGAGGTTCCAGAGGAGTCCCCAGAACAGAGCCAGCCTTCTTTATCAGCTTGTTGAGCTTTTTTAAGTCCCTAGTTCTTTTCTGCTTCCCTCGCAGATAATGGCAGAAGAGATCACACTTTCCACAACAGACATATAGAAGATATGCAGCATCTTGCTGCAAACACCAAAGGACCTAAGATTCCTCAAGAAATACAGTCTGCTCTGTCCCTTCTTGTAGATGGCTTCACAGTTGCATCTCCACTTTAGTCTGTTGTCCAGGTGAACACCGAGGTATTTATACTCCTCCACCACCTATCATATTTAGTGTGATCACATCTATATAAAGCAGGAGTTTTTGTTGCTGTGAAGCATACTGATGGGTTTTAAAACAACATCAAAAAGGAAAGATAATAGCAATCACCTTACAGAAGTATCTGTTAATGCCCATCAATCTGGGAAGGGTGGTAAGTAATCAGGGTTTTGTAAAGCTCCGACCTACTGACAATGATTTTAAATTATTCAGATTCTTTTTAAAAGCCATAAAGAACAATAATTTCTACTTCAAAAATGTAATGTGCACCTTATCCCAAGATATTTTATTCTCAGAATGGCCGATCAGCGATGGTCAACAATGCACACATAAGAGATATGTGCATGTCTAATTATCGAGCCATTTCCAAACCAGTCTAGTTAATCAGGAGAAAGCCTTTTCTTTCTGAAAACAACATTGCAGCACCACTTAGGTTTGCAAAGTCGTATCTGAATGACCCGGATATGGGGGAAATTTACTGTCAAAAATCAAGAACACATATTTTCAATTTGAGAGCAGGATTTCATTCTGCATGTACTCAAACTTAGTAATGCTTGCACTCAAAACTTCTGCTTTCTTTCAAATATACTGTGTTCAAACTTGTTCTCTGCTCGGATCAAAACTGCGCTCTCAAGTTTCTTCCCTGCTCGCCAGTTCTTTTAGCTTTCTCTCAGATAAAAGTTGTATCATCTCCTAGCAACCATATCAGCCAATATAATGACAGTGTGCAACTGCTAGGTCACAGGCTTAGTTGGGGTGTGCTTGTTTCCTTCTACTGTGTTGCTACTTCCCTGACACAGGTCATACGGAGCAAAATCTGGAAGTGTTTCTATGCATCCGGTGCGCGTCGCAATTTCGTGAAGTAGGTCAATCTACTTCAATGGATAGCTCAACTCAGCAAATTACAATGACTGTGGATAATTCAAACTATCCTGAAGTAAGCGATTTTAAACATTCAGTAGTTTAATATGTACGTCTGTTTCTATCAGCATAAACATTAACATATGACAAACACATCTTTTCAGTGAGACATATTTAAGAATTGCATTGTAAATTTGCTAATTCATCTAGTATGTCAAAGATAAAGTTAATGATTTACAATATCACTGTTATAACAATATTATTAGTAAAATGGCGACAAAGCTAACCTTACATTTACACAGGGTTTGGTCCTTGTTGGGTTAAATTAAACACTTTCTTTTTACTTATTGGGATTGCTATTTATGATATCTGAATCATACATTATTATAAATAAATGCTTATTCTTCATTTTCCATAATTTAAATGCTTCACAATAAAATAACTATAATGTTATACTTTCTACCATTGTTACAGAGTCTGCTGAGGCGACAAATTCTGGAGCAATTGCTGAGCCAAATGCAATATGTTCTCAGTCATCAATTGTAGCAACACAGGCACGCTCAGTAGAAGGAAACAAGCACACCCCAACTAAGCCAGTGACCTAGTAGTTGTACACGGTCATTCTATTGGCTGATATGGTTGCTAGGAAATGATACTTTTATCTGAGAGAGAGCAAAAAAGAATTGGCGAGCAGGGAAGAATCTTGAGAGCAGGTTTGCACACATGGAGGATGAAGCAAGCAGGAGGAGAAATTATCTATGCAAGAAACATTAGATCAGAGTGCAGAAACAAAGATTTGAGAGAAAACAGAGTATATTTGAAAGAAAGCAGACGTTTTGAGTGCAAGCATTACTAGTTTGAGTACAAGCAGAATGAAATCCTGCTTGCAAATTGAAAGTATGTGCTCTTGATTTTTGGCAGTAAATTTCCCATACCCAGAAGACTTCTGAAATACCTGCTGGACAGATGGCACCAAAGTAAAGATGCTTGGCCAAAATGCACAGAACCATGTTTGGTTCAGCACAGAGATCTAATTTCCACTGTCCAGGCATGGTGGCTGAAAGCTGAAGACTTGGGTTTGTTTTTAGATGCAGGACGCATTTCACTGCATCTCATTTCCACAGTGTTTGGCTGCCAATATCAAGAAAACATGACTAAAGCTGTTATTTTAGCAAACTACTAGGAACGGTCTCTGCTGCATTAAACAACAAGCATGTTCATATTACACACAATGAGCTACATAAACTTTCCATTTTGCCTTTACACTTTAGGAGTCTGTCGTGTATTTTTGCACACTTGAAATTAGATTTAAATAAATTTATAGACTGATAAGGTCCAAATCCTTTTATTATGTTCTGACAGGCAGAATTATAAACTGTAGGCGGATGTATCATGATTTTGAAGTGACATCACCCCAAAGCCGTGACATACACAAGCAATGGTCGTCTGTTAGGCTGTATCCGGGACACAGGCTCAGATATAGAAATGCCTTTAAAGCAAAATTCAATCGCAAACGTTCCTAATAGTGTTAAATTAAAAGAGCGGCGTTATTTTATCCGGCCCTTTGCCTCGCATTAACGTTTTAATGTTTTAACTTCCGTAGCAGCCGTGTTAGCTAGAAACTTCTGCGCTTCCTGCTGCTTACCTCCTTACGGGACGATGAAATATACGAAAAGGAATAAAGCGATGTCAAAAACCAGGAACACCCACAAATCCAGCCAGTAGGAGTGTTTCGGCAGGTTAACGGGGCGTCCATTCTTTTGAAACATTTTCTCATCTCCTGAGGAAGTCACGGGAGTCGCACTGGATCTCATTTTTGCTGTGGTTGCTGTCCCGGTGCTCACCGGAAATGGAGAAACATATCCTTCAAAATAAAAGCGGCTTCTTTTTCTTAACCCACCCTCCTCTGAACACCCAGGATCTCTGCTGTTAATGGGTTTCCCTGCTTGTTAAGCCTTCTGAACATATTTATCCCCTCCGTCTCATACCTTCCACACCAAGCTAATACGTGCTCACAATTTCATCCTCATGATAAAACTACAATAACCAGTTTAATTCCAGTCTATATGACTTGAGCCAGGCTTGAGCCAAATCAACACATTTATCCCTTGCCTTTTTATGCAACAACTTCAGATCTATAAGAGCTCCACGCATAAAAGCAGCTTTGCCAAATAAATAAATATGCCCACACCTGAGATTTGTTGAAACTTTTTTTGTTCCATTGTAGTGATGCGCCTTCATATTTTGAACACTAGATGTCAGAAAGACATCACTGAAAGCATTTTACATCCAACCCTATGATACTCAAATTTAATGGTATCATAAGTATACTCTTGAAGGATTCTCCAATTCCTAGCTTTAACAAGAAAGTATTCCCTCCCTCCCAGTAAGATATGCAGAATTGTTAAATCTAAACCTAGAGTGTTTCTAGAGAATTGTAGAGATTGCAATACTATTTGGAAACCACATATATATGATCCTAGACTGAAAATATGGTTGTGGTCAGAAGTTTACATTCATCATTGGCATAAATGTCGAAATATTTAAGCTTCTAATGATTTCTCTGAAACACTAATTACTATTCATTGTGACAGTGCATGACTGAAATCTGCAGTTTCCAACATAAACCTGCGCTCTGGAGAAAACGTTTGTAAACAGAGGAGATAAAGGTTGAGTTATTTGGTCACAAGGAAAAATTGGATATTTAAGGAAGTTGAGAAAAGGCTTTCCAAACTGAGACCACTGCACCAACTGTTAACCATGGTGGCGGCACCATGATGACGAGGGGCTATTTCTCCGCCACTGGTTCTGATACATTTCACACCAGATGGAATCATGAAGGAGTCCCTCCAACTGATGATCGAAGACACATGAACATTGGTTTAGGTATGGAGAAAGCATGTTATGGAGAAAGCAGGTTAACATAAATCTTATTGAAAATGTTTGGACTGCACTTACAGTCTGCGCCTACTAAACAATTTAAAGAAGTTTGCCATTTCTGCCAAGAAAAGTGGCCACACATCCAGCCTGATTGTACCGTTAAGCGCTTTGGAGTCCTCAGACTTGATGAAGCCCCATACAAGTGCAAGTTTTTTATCATTTACCATATTTGAGGCTGTCTGTATAATTTAAATCCTCTGTTGAAGAAAAATAATTTAATGTGTGGAATGAATTCTTATTTTATAAAGATGAGTTTTTGCATTTAGCTCTGGTTACTGTCATTTTAACACAGATGAATCTAAACTGGACAAAAACTCAATAAAGATATTGCTTGAGTGACACCAAATACCATTTATTAGGGATTTACAAAGACTACAAAATCCTCCAGATGAGTTAAATCACCGTCTCTGTATATTTACATGATATGTTACATACAAATGTACAAAATATAAAACATTTAAGGACAAATGTTTCATCCGGAAAGAAACAAAACTTTCTCTCAAACCAGAGTAAATGCTATGGTCTTCAACTGAGATGCAACTCTAAAGTGTAAGTGGGAAAAATGACCAGTTGGGCATCAACAAAATGGTATACACTGTTAACGGTGTCAAGGTGCTTTTATCTTGGGAACTAATGGCCTATAACAGGAGTGTACATACGTTTTGATACATGGGTTTAAGTCTAGGTAGAGAGCAACCTGTAAACACAGTATTTTCACGCTTGGCATGCAACTACACCACCTGGTTAGCAACCATCCAAGACTGGGCTGCAGAGACACGTGTGAAGCTGAGTACAGGTAGGATTGTAGAGGGTTTGTCCTGAGGTTGTGACAACAAGACTTCTTGGTCTCTGGTGGGCTTCTTACTGACCAGTAGCACCTGTCAGATGTTGTGTACAGTACGGTGTCGGGTCAACTTCAGTGCCTCAGACAGCTAGCAATCCTAAGGTGGTGGTGAGTTAGGGTTAAAATCATCAAAGAGGAAGTGGTTTTTGAAAGGATTGTTCAGGGCTTTTAAAGTAAGTTCTAAACCGGTAATATCTTACCTACAGTAGTTAACTTCATTTGGCATCTTCATTTTGTATAAATCCAGGTTAGTTGTTTCCAGACACTGAAGCTTATGGCTAGCCAGAGAGGGGCCAAGATCAAAGACTTCTACTACTATAACTGAAATCTCAAAGATGTTTTAACGAAAGCTGTATTTTGAGCCTTGGAAACATTGTCATGTTAACAGTGGGTGGTTATTTACCCATAGGTTTCTGACAATTTGCAAGGAAAATGGAGGTTGGAGGCAGTGCACCACCCATAATCTTCCTGTGTGAAACAAACACTGAGAATGGAACATAAAAAGCGTTTCCCGTTAAGGCCTTTACATACCCTGCAAGTACTGAGAAGAAATAGAATGACACATTTTCTTTTTTCTGCATTAACCACAGCCACTTCAAATTTCTGACCAACCATACAAAACTTGTTGGACACAGAAAATAAGTTCTGTCTAGATGATATGTTGAGAACAAACTCCCACACCAGGGCTCTAAAATAATGATCACATTTCTCGGCTCTTGTGGATTGTATGCAGGCCTTTAGAGTCACCGTTTTTGTATGAAACGGTGACTCTAAAGCGGATATTGCTTGAGGTTAATGTAAATACTTTAATGATTTTTACAATCCCTTGCTTTTCTGTCAAGAAACTCTTTGCTTTCTTCAAAATCAGATGTTTTACACAGGATGATCCCTGCGGGCGCTTCCGGATAAATCACCTTCCAGTGCAAATGTGTTAACAACTTAAATGTTCTTAAAAGGCTGTGGGTCAATTCACCCCTTAGCCAGTCTATACTCCCATTCCATTTTGTCCCAACATTGTTTCATTTTAATAACAGATAATGGTGATAAACTGTGGTTGTCAAATCTGGTATGAAAGTTTCCCTGCAGGGTATAAATCGACAAACTGCTGGTACGAAACATCTTGGATGAGAAACGACCTAACTAAAAAGGTACGAAAATAACCAACGGCCTTAAAAAGAGTTAGCATAAACTGCAATGATGTTTCTTGAGGTTGTAGTTGTTTTGATTAGGTAAAAGTCCGCTTTGGTCTTTGGTCCTCTCAGAATAGCTGGTTGCTTCAGTTTCGGGGATCAACTAATCTGGATATACAGTAAAGATGGCAATAGAGTTAGCTACTGGTGGTAAGATGTTAGTTGCCAATAATCTTTTAACAAAACCTCACCTTAAAAATCCTAAACGTTCCCTTTAAGGAACAACAGGCATTCCTAAAGACAGGAAAAATCCAGCGTATTTCATGGTAGAATAAGGAGTATTGGACAGATGCCTACATTTTTTTCAGTTTAGTGTTCAAACAGTTTATTACTGTACAATTAATGCCTCCTGCATAGGCAAAACATCAAATCACCACAAGAGACACACCTGTTTCTGACAGCGGGTTGAGTTTTTGCAACTTTTTCTTCTGTTTTTCATACTATGACAATATCTTCACAGGGTTTTGTATGTTGTAACACCAACAGGCCAGAATGCATCTTTGATTCACTGTGCAAGAATTTTTATAAGTATTTACAGCCCACCCCAACCTTATAGTGTGCAAAACCGACCCACTTAAACAAAGAGAGGACAATCAATATTCTAAATGGCTTCTTCCATCCGGGTCACGCATACATAAAGGTAAAGATCTCTTCTCTATGCCCCCCGCCCTTTTTAAAAAGCTTCAAAACATGCTCATCAGGCTAAAAATCCCCAAACAGTTTGGTTGTGCTCCTGGAAATTTAAGTGAGCCCAGCTCAACTGGGCACATAACAACTAAAAAAAAAACACCCCACCATTCACCCCTCTTTTGTGTTTTGTTACACAATATTGGTCTGTTTTTGAAGTAAAATACAACATTATGTCTCTTAATTTTTACTATCAGACAGCAGCAAGGGTGCTTCAGATGAAGAAGATGGGGACGCAAGCAGTAATTGCTGCATCTGGTACTAGAAGCAGCATCTTGGACATAGGAGGAGGCCAGGTTAGCATGATCATACATTAAATATTTATTCTTCTTAAAACAGCCAGAGAGAGCAAATAATGCTTCAAGAAACTTTGAACATTTAAGGCAGTTAGAAAGCACCAATATTATTGTTCCCTTTTACTGCTCTTGGCTGATCTAACTAAACTGTAATAAGACAACAGTTTCAATTGGTTTTTGAATACCTCTTGCACAAAGATGGATGCAGGTACTGAACATCCAAAACAATTTCAATGGAGAGTTTGAGTTATTTGGTTAAGTACTTTTCAGTTTTTGTAAGTCTGTCTGAACATTTCCTGTCACCTATCTTCATTTTGCAGAAAACCATGTGGGTTAATGCTAAAGACAAAAGACATTAGCAGACATTCACCTTTGTGGCTTAAAGCTAAAAACTGACACAAGCCATTTGGAGGGTGGAGAACTTGAGTCTACAACCATGGTGGGCTTTGCTTTCAATTTAAAGTCTGTAAGTGTGAACATTTGGCAGTCAAATCAAAGGGAAACATTGGCACTATTCCATGTTGTCTTCACATTAGCAGGATGGATGGGCGTCACGCAGATAACACACTTTCATTGTGCTTGTTGGCATTTGGAACAGCTTGGCAGTGGCTGACACTAAAAATATTCAGGCCACGGACCCAGCACCACGAGAATTAAAGAAATGTCTGCTGATTTTTCTGAGCTGTCCCAAGGCATAAACAGGAAATGGGGCTGCTTGAGGTCCCACTCTGGCCTGGATGCCCCAGACCACCTAATATTTTGCAGGACAGGTTCAGAATGTTAGGTGTAAATACTGTATGCAAACATTAAAGCGTGTTAGTAGTTAATAAAACAGCATTCTCAAAAACAGCTGTGAAATTTTTAGGATTTGCTCCTGGCTCAGATCTGATTAGCCACTAGCTTTAGCCTCACTGAAAATCTCTTCTGTTTATCCAAAATAAAAACACCCTCAGTGTTATGTGCAGCACACAAAATATTAACTGGTCATCACTAGGCATGGGCTGGTTACTAGTACCACATTTTTTAGAATGCTTTGGTCTCCAAGCCGCTAGAATTTCCATCATAAAGTTCTTATGGTTTAAAATCCTTTTAATGAGCTATAAGGAAAGGTGTGAAGGGGGACATAAATTAATGCAATGCTGCAACTTCCCCCAGCTGCTGCTGCTGCAGATGGCCAGTCAGCTGGCTGAAAGAAGGCTAATACACCTTTCCCTTCCATTAGTGTGGAAAACTAATGGAGGGCACCCATCACTTTTCTTAAGGTGATGCTGTTTTAAAACTATAGTTGTCAAGCTATGAATGGCAGGCTGACTACTGGAGCAGATAGCCTGACCAATTAACCAACTAATATGACTCCTAGTGTAACTATGTAAAGAGCAGAACAATATAAACAAATATTCAACACAATATGTAACCAAAAATGATCAAAGGTGGACAATATGAAAGAGACCTTAGTCCTGCTGTGATGGTTAGTGGGGAATGAGGTTAATAGAAATTGAACCCTAGGAATAAAATTCAGCCACGGCCCCATTCAACCCCGGGCCAAATCTGGGTCTTCAATAAATAATATATAATATATAATGTAGACAACTTCTGATCTTAGTTGAACTGCAAGGGCTTAAAGTTCTCCTATATTAACCACGTCGGATGCCAAAAATACTACAATAAAATATTTAAACCTTCTTCACCAGTTTTTGTGCAAAGCATCGGAAGGCATTATAACCCCCTGAAAACACTACACCTGCCCTGCCTTTTCTGCCACCCTGCTGAATCAGAGATCCATTAAAATAGTAAAGACATAGTGCCTTGCTCAAGGAGACTCTGGCATGCTCCATTATGATCAAACAAGGGATTGGACTGGTAAAATGATGTTATCCAAGTTGATTTCCTCCCTGCTGCCTCTGTGTATATGCATGTGTGTCTGTAAGAAGCACCTCTGTAAACAAGGAAAGACGTAACAGAACCAGCCTTACCAATGTAAACATCTGTAGATATAACTGGGTAAACAAAATTTTTAAAAATCCAGTTTTGTTGCTTTTGGGACGCTTTGGAAATTGACGTCTGAAAGTAAACCAAAGTGTCTCTCATTGTTGCAGAGCACACCTTAAAAATAAACATCAGAGGTACTGATATTTCTCATCAGAAACACATATGGACATTTTTATAAAAGGTTCAATACAATGAACAGGACAGCACTTTTGTAGACAGTCTCCAACCTGTGGTTTGGTATAACACTGTGACTACCGAGGACCAAGTTGGTAAAGCCTCTGAAAACATAAAACATTCTGATTTTATATTGCACCATCAAAATATAGGGATATTTTTTTCAATTTGAGGATATATTTTGGGTATTAAGTTTTTTCATATATTATATATCTGTAGTGCGGGTCCTGTGATGGACTAGCGACCTGACCAGGTTTGTACTTATGGGTTGGGGGAGAGATAGTTTTTCGGGTTCAAAGGTTTTCCAGGATTTAGAGGTTCAGAAGGATCAAGGTCTGCCATCGCTGGTCTTGGGCTCATAGGGCCGACTCCAAGGAGGAGTCCAGCTGGTCGTCATGGTGACTGGTGCTGTCGCTGTCACAGCTCTGGGTGCTGGAGTAGTTAGCTGCTTCTTGCAGCCGTAGCAGCATGTTCATCTGCGAACATAAAACAATTTAAATATTAATTAATTGACTTATCAGACATGGATGCCAAGAGTTAAGACTTGTTTACTTGTTCACTGTTGTCTGATTAGTCAGCTCCTTTAAGCCTGAGACTATGATTTCCAACTAGAAAAAGGTTGTTTGCTCCATCCAGGAAAGGGGATAGCCTCTGCCTCAAGGGGAGGAGTTCATACATCTTTGTGTCTTATTTAGAGAATTGGTCGGATGGAGCAGGGGATGGATAGATGGATTGGGGCGCTGTGGGCAGTAAGTCTGGTGCTACATTGAACAGGTAAGGCTCTCAATTCACTGGTCCGTCTACGTTCTAACGCTCACCAGAGACATGGAACATGACCAGGAGAATGAAAGCGTGGATACTTCAGCATTAACACACTGCAGCATGTCAAATGATGGATTGCTAAGAGTCAGATTTTTGACGTACTGATGTGAGTTGTCCTTTGAGATAAGGTAAGAAGCTCTGTCATCCAGGAGCTTAAATTAGAGACATGGTTGGTGTGGTGGTCAAAACATCTAAACGGGATGCCTCCTGGGTGTCTCCGTGTGCATGTTTTCCTAGGCATGTTACATTAGTAGCAGATCCTGGGATGGTCTTGGAACTCACTGAAGGGGCTATGTGTCCCTTCTGGCCTGCAGTTGACACTATGTGTTGGAGATCTTTTTTTTTTTTTTTTACTTCTAATGCTTTGTATTGCTTGTATAAACTCTAGGTTAGAACATGTTGCTACAGTTTTGAATGCATGAAAAGTCAAGTAATGCATTGCTGTTGGCTTTTGTAGCTAATTGAAGTTACCCTGGTCATTTGCAACCCGAAACACTGTTAGGCTGTGCTCAGTCTGTCAGTAGTTAAAAGTCCTTTATCTCAAAATCTAATTTAACCATTTTCCTGCTGTCGGTTGGGGAATCAGTGAGATTTACTTAATGCTTTGCTTCTCATTCACAAAAACTACCATTAGCTCAACAAGTCAACAGCTTTCTAAGAATTTTATCCAAGTGAAAATAAAAGAGGCATGTTTACAAAAAGATGCGATAACATTCTGTGTGACGCATTTGATGAAATACAAAAAGACAGAAATGCAAATTAAACGTTTATCATTTATCATTGCAACTATCGATCAAACTTTCCAGGTTGAAATTCTGGCTTAAGAGGCTCTTACCATTTGTTTTCCAAGCTTGGAACCCATAAATGGTAACCTTTAAAGGTCACCAAACCTGACCTCAAAATCCAAGATGGCTGTCATGTGTATGATACAGTGATAAGCCATCAAGTTACACTTCTGATGGTATGTATTTAGGAAGATATATTAAATATATTAACTGTATTTAAAAAGTCAGTCACAAACAAGCTGTTGTACAAGCTGTGGTGGTCAATGTGTTGCTATAGTGTTTAAAATCATGCATTTTTATCCGCTTGTATTGCTAACAACAGTTAACTTAGCCACTTGCATGTTCAGTTTACCTCAGAAGTTGGCGGTCCTGCCTCTGGGCATCCAATTTAACCATGTTACAATTACAAGTTGAAAAATCAGGGGAATTTGCGAATAACTATACTCAGCAATCAGGCTAACTATGCATCTCTCTGTATTGTATGCATTAGAACACAAAACAGAGCAGGTTTACAAATGTTCAATGCATGGGCCTGATTTAGTTGAACAAAAAATGCCTCTTTCACAATGTTTTACATGCAAGGCAGCCATATAGGATTTTAAATGTGGGGCTTGGAGATCTTTGATGTTGCATATCCCAATCTGACTTCAGTTGTGTTTTCAGTAATAACCTCCAACATTAGCTCGTACAAATTGAATGCACCATTATTTTGTTAATTAGTAATGTTCAAAAGCACCCAATAAATAGGCCACAGGGCATTGTATACCATTTTATTTACCAACATTTTTGATTATTGCTTTTCATGTTCACCACGGAATCAGACATGAAATCACTTTAAGGATGACTAATTTATTAAAAGCAGTTTGGTTTTTAACTTTAATATCATCCTTTACAACACAGTCACTTTTCAAAATGTTTGTACTTACTGCATTTTCATGGACTCACAAAGTCTGTCGCTGTTTTTTGTGCGCTTCCTAAACTTTCCAGTCAATCACCGCCATAAACCAGCCGAACCTTTCATCCCTGCTGCAGAGCTAATGATCTAAATAATGCACAAGTGCTGCTGCATCTGGTGAATTGCTTCCAGTGTTCCTGAAATGGGTTTTGGCACCACCGCATAATAACTGTGTGCACATGGGCCCACACATACACACACACATACACGTGTGCATGTAAACGCACAAACACGCACTCTTGTTAAATCAAGCCAGCCATTTTTTGGATGGCTACCCTTTAATTCTTCTTGGGCTGCAATAACCCACTAAATGGAAATGAATTCTCTCTTCACTAATTCCCCTTTCCTTTCAATATCCTTAATAGTTCATTTCCAAATGTGTGTGTGGACAGCCTTGTTTTTATTTTACTTAAGGTGCTAGTTTGTTGAAGCCAAATTATACTCTCTTCTTGCTTCTTGATTTCCATCCACATTTCCTGACATGCTGTTTTAATGTTAATAAATGAAACTGTATGAAGTCCGATCTGTCCTCACCAGAGGGTCTCCCTCTGTGTCGCTCTGGGACACCTGCTTGGACGATGTCCCCTCCTTGGACGAGCTGTAGCCATCGTATCCCACATCTTCTGGCCTCAGTTGGAGCAGCGACTGGCCTTCCTGTTGCAGAGAGGCAGCATTCCACGGATATGTGTCGTTCACCCACTTGTAGGGATCCTCCCACACTGCTCTCTTACCATACAGCTAAAGACAGGAACAAAAAGTGGAAAAGAAATGCACAGAAAAATGAATGCAAAAATGTTCTTATAATTTTTAATGCCTTCTTGGAAAAGTGCAGGTATCCACATCTCTTTACCATTTTGTCATGCATAGCTGTACAATAAAAGAAAAATTACATATTGCTTTCAAAGATTTTTACTAATCAAAATCTTTAAAATTTTGGCAAGCTTTTGTACTTATCCCCTTTACTCCGATACCCCAAAGGAAAATGCAGTACAGCCACAGTTATGAAATTTCCCAAGCTCTGAACATCTGATGTAACACTCCATCATCCAAAAATGGAGAAAGCCTGGCAAAACTGGAATCCTCACATGCCACGGCGGTTCCCCTAAACTCACACATAAATCAGTAAAGCGGAAAATAAGCCAAGGGCAACTTAGGAGGAGCTGCAAAGATCTACAGCTCAGGTAGGCCATGCAGGGGATGCAGCAAACATGTGGAAGAAGGTGTTCTGGTCAGATAAAATCAAAACTGAACTTTTGGTCTTCATGGAAACACACTTTTCCAATGGTGAATCATGGTGGTAGCTGCCTTATGCTGCGTAGATGCTTTTATTCATTGAGGAATTGAAGGTTTTCAGAGTTGATGGAAATACGGATTTATTTAAATAAAGGGCAATCCAGAGGCTCAATTACATTTTCGCACAAAATCATTCTCAGATAATGTGATTTCAACTCCTCAGTTCCCCCTTTTTTAAGTCCTTTCAGAATGAGCTGTTTTAGGGCTCTGTCACCTTTATGCAAATTAGCTCTGTCTGGCTGTGTCCCCAGCCAGCACTTCGTACACGTGTAATGGTGATGTCACACTTATACAGTTTTTGAAACCATGCATTTTCTAGAAAAAATAAAAACATTCATTTATTGCCATTTATTGTGTTTTTTGGAATGTTTGTAGAAGCATAAGAGACCTAATGGAAGAATAAAAATGATCAAAAAGTGAATTTTGCATAATAGGTCCCCTTTAAAACTATCCTAGCAGCTAAAATTGATTCTATAAAGTATCGCCCCAGGGAGGTTAAATCCAAATGCAAAGCAAATATTACAAATAAAAACTTTGAAAACATTTTCCTTCCACTTCACATCTTTGCTACCTTGCAATGGTTCATAACATAAAATCCAAATAAAATGTATTCAAGTTTGTTGCTGAAACCTGACAAAATGTGAAAAATGTTTTGCAGGGCACCGTAAATAAAAAAAAAAAAAACAACTAAAACCTCTAAATATTTATATGCAGTGCACAGTTTTAGTTATTTCTCCCAGTGGCCATTTTAAAAAGATTTTCTAGGGTTATAATCATGAGCATTTGTAAATTTGAAATAGTTGTACTTTATGTTTATGATCCAGGTGAATAAATATTTGCATTAGTAGTATGTACCTGCAATCCTTCTCTGACAGCCTCTAGTAGGTAGGGTACCAGGGAGTAGTTCCACAGGTCAGTGAACCAAACCCTAGAACCTTCTACGTCCATGGGACAGGACAGAAAGAGACGAGGCCCTATGGAGGATAAAGAAGACAGAGACGACATGTGGGACTTTAAAATGTTTGACTGCTGATCGCTCTACAGAGGCTAACGTGTGGGCCCTACAGTGTGTGCGTGTGTTCTGGACTGACCAATGGTGACATCAGAGGAGCTGTGTGCCTCCAGGAAGTTGTTGAGGTGCTGCCAGGTCTTGGGGATCCAGTCGATGATTTTGATTAGGTCGTTGCTGCGCATGTTCTTATTTATCTCTGTCTCGATGAGTTTCCGGCGAAGGAATCGACCCAAGAAACCTTTGACTGGTTCTGTGTGGTTGGTGCACAGCACCCACCTACACCAGGACACACATCGGCTCATCAATGTAATTTCTTTTACACATGACATGATGACACTCCAATTAGTGTAAAAGAACGAAGATTAATTTAACTCTCTAATTGAGGGATTTCAAATGAATGTCTGGCTCATTTCCTTAATCACACGGTTATAGTCCAATCATCAGGTAGTGAAACATGCCAGGCAGAAAGATCCTCACTAAGACAATGCAGCATAGCTTGTTAGATTTCATTTTCTCATGCTAAAGTGTACCATTCCTTTATGAGCAAAATTCAGAAATCAACTCTCTTCAGATAAGACAATGTAAAGTAAACCTGATTACAGACTACAGGTTAAATGACTTTACCAGGATCTTTGCTTTAGTGCAACAATTTATGGGTCTAACTGATCCAAGATTTTCCTGTTATGATAAAACATGTTATTCATGTAGTCGCTATTTGTTTTGAAGGGTCATTGTGGCGCTAACTAGAGCAGGCTGTGGGCAAATACCACTGTGAGTCGTAAGCACTGACTTTACATTCCTGGCCTCTATATAGTGCTCTAGAAAAGTATTCACACCACTGGAACTTTTTCACATTTTGTCACGTTGCACCCACAAACTTCTATGTATTTATTGTAGTTTTATGTGATAAACCAGCACAGGAAGTGGAACCTTCCCTCCAGTTTCAGGTTTAACAGGGTTTCCTCCAGTATTGCTCTGTATTGAGCTCCATCCATCTTCTCATCAACTGTGACAAGCTTCCCTGCCCTTGCTAAAGAATAACACTCCCACAGCATGATGCTGCCATCACCATGTTTCCCATAGCAATTGGTGTGTTCTTTGTTAGAGCTTTACATGTAGGTCTGATCTTATCTGATCTCTCCTGCAGGGCTTGAGGTAAACAGGATTTTGTGGGGCATGAAGACATGGAACTTGGTAGCGCTTCAGGGTCCTTTAAATAGTCTTACATAGCTGCTTTTTTGATGTGTCAACTGACACTGACTTCTCATGCATGAGGATTCTTGCTCTGCGTTAAAAAGCTCCAGAAATTAAATGAAATTACACAACTGGGCTCTTCATATTAAATAGGTACTTTCCGGCAGTTGGTTGCACTGGATTTTATTAAAAGGCAACCCAATAAAGGATGGTGAACCGCATGCCATATTTTTCCAAATTTTCTTTGCAAAAATTTAAAAAGAAACCCTGTATAATTTTCCTTCTACTTTACAGATGCACTACTCTAAGTTAGTCTATCACAAAGTCCCAATTAAAGACTCCTACATTTGTGGCTGTAATGTGACAAACATGCATACTTTTACATGTAGCTTTAGTCAAACGGATTTTATTTGCACTCAGAAATTATTTGATCAGCTCATAACAAACGAGGGAAAAAACTACCACAGAACACTTGCCAATTTTCATACATCTTAACATGTGATCAGATATTGATTAAATTCAGAGTACTAAAAAACTGAAAAATACAGTTTTACCTTTTACTGAAGAGGACAGTGAATTTAGTTTCCATATAAAATTACAAAAACTACTGCAGAACTAAATAAATAAAATGATCAGGGATCAGTAGCTGCTATGTTTGCTGAGCATGAAAACAGAGAAGCTGAATGGAAGACAAGAAGGCATCAGACCTGAAGTTGTGGTGTAGCTCCAGGTTTGGAGAGGAGGAGACCCCCTGGCTCATGGTACCGATGACATATGGGCTGAAGAGGGAAGAGAAAAATAAACTTCAGTAAGATAAATGTTTACTATTATATTTAATATAATGGCCATGAGGGTGCTTTAAAAATGTGTGAGGTTTAAAACTTTGCAGAGTGTTATTTACACTTAGCCTTAGAGTTCATGTTATAAACTTTTAGTGCAGCTATCAGCACATAGCTTGTATAATACAGCCCTGTTTCCCTATCTATTCTAATGCTGCTGCCCTTTGATCTGGATCCCTTACTTTTGGCTGTGTAAAAGGAACTGATCTGGTTCAAGTTGACTTGGCTGAAGCTGTAATCAACAGTCCAGCTTATCCCTGCAATGTTTTCCCTTTATAGGAGAGAAGGAGTACTCCCTCACCATTTGTGGTATTTGCAGTTGAGGAAGCCGTTGAATATGTCACTGAGAGAGCCGATGTGGTGGAGGTTGTCCAGGATGACCACAGTGGGGAGCTCTGCATCTGTCCTCTTAGAGTTACACTGCTCTGCCAAGTTGGACAGGTACTGACGCAGGTCCTGTGGAAGGAAACAGTATTGCTTTTAAGCAATCAAGTTCTAACAAAAGTCTAGCTATGTCTGTAACAACAGCCGGTACATTCCTACATTCCTAACTGTACTCATACTATTTAAACTTGTTTACAACTTGACCCATTACAACCAAAAAGAATATTTTTATTGGGATTTTATGTGGAAGAAAAAGAAAACTTGGTTTTTACACATAAAAATCTACCAAAGTGTGGATAGTGTTTGTTTTTAGACCCCTTAACTTTGATACTGCCTTTATATAAAAGATTAATTGGGAAGGAAGGAAGGGCACGGGGAATAAAGGAAAGGACTAAGGAACACTACAAAAAATAACACAATGAAACAGGAAACAGACAATCCCCATCCAATCTGACTGGGCTTAGCCTATTTTGCATGGACGGTTGGACAGAAATCTCGCCCTTTACATGTGCAAAGCTGACATACCCTAAAAGACCTGCAGCTGGAAGCCGCACTTCTTAGAATTTTATTTGTAAAAACTTTAAAAATCATGAAAATTTTCCCCTTCCAATTCACAATTATGCTCTACTTTGTGTTGCTATATTGCATAAAAACTACTGATGTTCGTGGAACTAAAATCATAAAAATAGGCAACCTCAGGGTTCCATTTACCTTGCTGGAAGTCTGGTCCACATTAAATCTAGCCACGTTGTGCTCTGTCACCTCCTGCCCCATCTGACTAATGATGTACTCAGCCAGCTTGGCAGCCAGGAAGGATTTTCCTGTGCCGCTGGGCCCTGAGAGGATGATTCGCCTATGCTCCATCAACAGGTTGAGGTACCTCTGGATTATGGACTTTGGAATGAGTGTGTCAAACACAAGGCTGTCTATGCTGTTCTCTCTCACACCTATGATGAGATGGGTGGAAAATTTAATGCCCAACAAGATAACAGTCTGTATTTACATTTGTCTTGCAGGGTTTTTGGAACCATATAGAGACTCCCTTGCCAGCATACCTTTCAGGTTAACCTTGATGATGTTGTTGTCGCCCACCAGGTAGCCGCAGGGCAACAGTTCAGGCACTTCAGAGGCGTGGCAGCGAATCACTTCCCCCATCCTATAGCCCACAATGCTGTCAGAGCTAAGACCCAGGCTGGCCCCTGGATCAACCCGGAACACATACTCCTACAGGAAGATGGCAGCAGAAGAGGCATAACTGTAAGACTTGCAGAGAATTCATAAAGTATATAATAGTGGAGTTTGTATGTCTGATACTAGGGCTTTGCACTTAAATTTTAGCTCAACATGAAATTAGTTTAATTTGTAGGCAAATGAACAATGCACTCAACAACGGAGTGTACAGGGTGTACCATCCACTTTTAAAGTAGTTTCTGGAGCAAACAAAATTTGTTGGTGTTAAGATGAAAAATCTTAATTCCTGAACTTTTTCTTTGGTCCATTTTCATTGCCTTTACCACCATTTGTGCATACTGGGTAGAACCTCAGACATAACTGAGCTAGCATAAACAACTCCACATTCAAAGCCTAAAATCTTCTCTAATCTCTAAAATCTTAGGATTCTGTATTCTGCCAATGGGCAATGATCTGCTTACCTTAAAGAGGCGTCGAATGACCCCATCTAGGACGTCCCACTTGGTCTTCCCGCTAACGCCTATAGACCCGATCAGGTACTCCTGGCTTTGTGGACCCTGAAGAGGAGGCAGAATGGTTAAACCAAAAGTCAGGAGAAATAAGAATATATTATTGTGATCCAAGCTGGACGAACTGTCATTTCCAAACCTTGGTGGTTTTTGGCCCACTGCTAATGCTGACCACTATCCGCACACTTCGACTTTCCTTACGGAGATTTCCCTCATAACTATCATCCAGAAGAATATCTGAAAGGAAGATGTTATGTTAACAAATAACACTAACAATAACAAAAGGGGCATTGGTTCCAGTGAAAAGAACCCAATTTATAGCATGTCAAGACATTTTGGACAATTTTATGCTCCCAACTTTGTAGGAACAGTTTGGGGATGGTCTCTTCCGGCTCCAACATGACTGAGAACCAGTGCACCAAACAAGGTCTATAAAAGAGATGAATGAGTGAGTTTGTTTCAAAAGAACTTTACTGATCTGCACAGAGTACTGACTCCAACCTGATAAAACACCTTTCGTATAAGCTTGGACTGCGAGCCTTGCATTGCTCTTTGCTCATTTCATCAGTTAACGAGGGCGTTTTCTGTTAATTCCAGAACAAGTGAGATGGACAAACCTCTTCTTCTTAAACTGACCAGACTAAGAGATATTTTCCAACCTGTTCACCTGAGAATTTCAATCTTTGTGGTATAGGACTCAGTTCTGCTACAGACCATCAGAGTAGAATCTTTGTGTTACTATATCAAGCCTTTTCAATCTGATTTCTTTCTAGTTTTCTGGTATTTATTTAAAAAGTATAGCACCTTGCAAATGAATTAATACCTGCCACCACCATGTTTAATGGTGGGCATGGTGTGTTCAGAGTGATGTGTGTTGTCATTTGCAGGGTTTTGCATAAAGGCCAAATAGTTCCATTTGGGTCTCATCTCATTCTCACATTTTTGCTGGGTCTTCTAAATAGCTAATGGAAAACTCCAAACAGGATGGATGGCCTTTTTCTGGCCACTGTTCCATTGTAGAGTCAGTTTATGAAGAGAGCTTCTTTGAACTGACCTGACAGAAGCTAAGTTTGAACAATCTACAGAGTTTAGAGCTGACAACAGCTGAAGTTGGACTATATGTGACACTCAAGTCTGAAGGGATTGACAGTGAACTCACCCGACATCATGGTGTCAGTGATGTTGAGGTTATTGAGCGACAGTCCCAATGACTGGCGCGAGGAGGATGAGGAAGTGCTGGATGCCTCGGAGGGTGGCCGGGCTGTCTTGACGCGAGTCGCTGTGGGTGTGGCGTTCCCACTTGACTTGAGGCGATCGTTTTCTGCTTTCAACGTCTCGATCTCATTCTGCAAGTGAGAAATAATACAAAACAATATACATCTAAGGAAAAGGGGGAAAAAAAAGCACCGAGTGACAGCAACTCCTAGAGTTAGCAACTAATCTTGACCATGCATTCAGGCTGTTGTTATTCTGAATCCATAGCAATGGAATTATGGGCTGCGAGAGTCTTTTTGATCTTAAAGGCCTCCTTTGTACTGAGGTTAAGTCCCAGATAAAGAATTGTACATGATCCCCAAATCTGAGGGCAGACTACAGGCTTCTACAAACCAGATAATCCGGATCTACAAAGATCCATTTAAGTGAGGGATTGATGGTGATTTGAGATATCCTTTCACTACGTGATTTGCTTTTAAAAAATGGAATCACAACATAGCATGGCTCAAAAATAACCAGTCATCTATTTATAATGTAATATTGATGCTGGTATGAAAAAAATCAAGTGCATACAATGTTGTGAAAAATGTTTGCCTTCTTATAAGCTTTTAAATTATTATTTATTATGGGAAAGAAGCTTTCCAAGCCAACCTGGAAACCTCACTTTGTATTTCATCTCTGCCTCATAAACAAAATATCTGTCAACAAAGCGAACAAACAGCACTGTGACTGACGTCTTTGTCAACCTTGGTATTACTGGCTGGTTCCAGTCTCACCTGCATGCGGTTCATGGCCTCTCGGATCTGGTCCAGGTGGTGTGCAGAGCTGAGCGCCTCCAGGCGGATGTCTGTCAGCTTGAGCTCCTTCTCTCTGAGCTCGTTCTTCAGCTGCAGGATGATTTCAGCCTCGGCCTCGGTGCATTCGCACAGCCTGAACGGTGATAACACACAGGGAAGAGGAGGTGTGTGGGGGGGGGAGTCACCACTGGAGTTAAACCAAACACACGCACAGCACCCACAATCTGGAGAGAATATGCTTAAAGGAAACAGGGAAGCTTCAGTTCAGAAGGCAGGTTGATGATAATGACTGTCAATGAGGTGAGAAGGGAAGAGGAGCATTTGAAACAGCGAATCACTCCCATTCATAGCCCTTTAGTTGCAGTTTTTACATAGAGAATTTGGTTGGCTGGAGGGAAAGATTTGTCTTTTTCTTGTTTGTCCCCAAGTCAAATACATGCATTTATATTTCAAAACCTTCCACATGCTAGAGGAAAACTATGCTTGACATGTTAAACTGAAATAATCTTACTAGCTGCCTCCAAGCAGCTGCTGCATGCTGACTGACCGTTTATTTCACATTTGATCCAACTCAGCGCAACTTATAGTGCTTTTCAAAAGTATTCATACCCCTCAAACTTTTCTATATTTATTAGAATTTTATGTGGTAGACAACTACAAATTAGAACATAATTATGAGGTGGAAGCAAAGTTTTTAGAAAAAACTATTTGATCTCATTGTCTTCCCATTGTAATTTACAGCTTTTTACTTTTAGAGCCCATCTTCACTAAATTTGCACATGCAGAGACTAAATATTTCACCCATTCTTTTTGTGAAAGAGCTCAAGCTCAGTCAAACTGGACAGAGAGCTTCATGTGAACAACAATTTTCAGGTCATGCCCCAGTTTTTGATTAAACTTAGGTCTGGGCTTTGACTGGGCCATTTTAACACATCAATATGTTTTGATCAGAACCAGGAGTCAGCAACCTTTACATATTTACCCTCACCCCTAAAAGAAAATTGTCAATAGCTGCAAAACCAGCATTACACTTAAAAAACAACTTACTTTCTAAATGTAGACTACAGAAAATAATTGGCTGTTTTATGGTGAAATAAAAGAAGCTGAATTTCCTTTCCCTCTTCAGGGTTTAGAATCCGGACACCCTTTAGAAGGAAAGATTTTTCAGTAAAACAAGGCAAAATGGGTTATTTCCATATCTCAACATAATATAATATAAAATTTATAATATATAATAAAATAAGGCACATAATTTGCAACCTAATAAATAAAAAAACTAAACAGTTAAAAGGCGTTCATTGTACCATTCCATTCTGTTGTGGACAAGTGATGTATACACTAAATGAAAACTGCCAGTACAGCTGCTGAAACGTCATATTTTTATTGCAAACAAGAAGCTAATTACGATATAATTTTGGTAAAGTTACTAAGAGCCATTGTGGAGCATCTACAGAGCAACATACAACTCTGGAGTTGCAGGTTGCAAACCTCTGAAGCTACAGGAAGATCAACCTTTGCCACAGTCTTTAATAAAGAATCCCCTCTGCATGATGCATACACCTTCATGTTCCACTGATGGGATAGTGTGTTCAGGGTGATGTGCTAAGATGTTTTACCTTTCATCCACATGGAATTTGTTTTTGTATTCAGACTTTAATTTAAAATTTGGTCTCCTCTGACCAGGGCACCTGAGTTGTAGATCTCTGCAGTTCCTCCAGAGTGACCATTGGTCTTTTTTCTGCTTCTCTGATAAATGCTCTCTGTGCTCGTGCTTCGTGTCTACCACATAAAATCCTAATGAAATAACATTACAAAATGGAAAAATGTGCATGGGGTGTGAATATTTTCTCGCAAGGAGGTGTATATTAAAGAAGACCTGACTGGATACTTCTCAGTTCCTCAACTGGATTTAAAGGCATTGGCATGAAAAGAGAACGTCACACCCACACAATCCAGTGCACACACACTCCCAGGGAGCATGCCCCTCAGTGCCCGTTACCGAGATCTGTGTTTGTAGACCACATGACCGTTATGCTTTTTCTTTGGCGTCCATAGTGGGGAGGACTTGCTGTCGCAAATGCACTTGCTACAGCAGGTAGAGAAACATTTCAGAGAGAGAGTGGTTGGAGGAAAGAGTGAGGCGAAGATTTAAGGATGTTAGTTTAAAGGAAACAATAAGAAAAGAAAATTAAAAGGAACCAAAAGAGGCGAGTGTGTGTCTTTGTGCTGTTGTGAATGTAAAACTCACTCTGTGGTGGAGGGGGAGGAGCGCAGCGTTGCAATGCTCCCTTGCCTGTTGTCATGCTGCAGTTTGGGCGAGGAGGGCATGGAGTCACTCATCTCTTCCATCTCGTCGTGGGCCGACTGTGATTTGGTTTTCTTTTTGCTGAATGCCTGCTTGAAGGAGCTGCGCAGCTGCAATGCACAGAGCAGAGAGCGCATGTTATTTCTTTACAGGTTCCAAGACTGAATCATTCTTGTGAGATCAGGGAGTCACTCTGTGCTGTTTCCAAGCAAGGCCCACGGTCTGTTTTAGACAAAGAGGCAGAAAGCAAGGCCGTAAGTAGAAATGAGAATGAAGGAAGGGGCCTAAAAATTAGAGCGGAACAGGCAATCGAAATTAACAAGGCAGGAAAAACAAACAAGAAAAGGGATGAAGGTTGCTGTATCCATGCCGACGTTCCAAAGAAAGAGAGAAAAAGGATGGAAGAAGGCAGGGTGAAGGGAATGGTAATAGGACATGGCCACTAAAGAATGAACAGAAGACACTCTGGAAACCACTGACCTGAGCTGGGATGGAATCAGCCACCTGAAGATGCAGAACACACCGAACGTTAAGACACGCAAACACACACACACACACACACACACACACACATACACACACACACACACACACACACACACACACACACACACACACACACACACACACACACACACACACACACACACGCACACACACTCTTGTTTTGCTATATGTAGTGAGGACCATGTGTTGACTCCCATTGACTTCCATTGATTTTCAGTCATTTTCAACCCTTTCTATGCCCTAACCCTGACAATAACCCTAAACCTAACCATTACCAGTGCATGCCTAACCCTAACCTTAACCTAAAGTCAATTCATACCTTAGTCCTAAACCTAATCGTTAGCAAAATAGGTCGTGAGGACCAGCAAAATGTCCTCACTTTGGTACAAACGGTCCTCAATTTGATGGTGAAATCGGGAAAATGGTTCTCACTGTGATGCCAAGACAGGAACACACACACACACACACACACACACACACACACACACACAAGCTCAATACACACCCATCCACAGCAGACTGATTAACACTGATTAACAGCTTAGAGTGGCTGTGTTCTACAAAGCATGGCAGAGAAAATACAGTTATTACAGCTGGAAGAGGGATGAAAGATGGCGGAAGCTGTTATTACTGGAAAGGTTATGTTTAAAGGTTTATGTTTAATAGATCTATAGGAAACCGTTCCATATTAAAAAGTCCCAGCAATTGGACAGAAAATTATGGCCACTGATTAGTGTATTGTTCCCCTTTTGGTTGCCAAAAGAGCCCTGGACCCTTAAGACATGGTTACCAATAGACCAGTAAAGGTGTGCAGGTATTATATGGCACCAAAATGTTAGCCGCAGATCCTTTCAGTCCTAATAGTTGTGAGGGGGAACCTCCATGGATTGGACTTCTTTTTCCAGTACATCCCACAAATGTTCTATGGGAATCCAAGACAACACATTAAACTTGGATGTGTTCCCCAGATGAGCAACACATGAACCATGTCAGAAAACATGATTTCTCAATCCAGGCAACCTGGTCTATAGCTCCGGGGTCCAGTTTTAATACTCCTGTGCCATTGTTAGTGCTTCCAGCAGTGGGCAGGGGTTATACCAAGGGCACACTGACTGGTACTGGTCTGTATCTGTAGGACCCTATATGTAACAAGCGACAATGAACTATGTATTCTGACACCTTTCTCCTAGAACCACCAATGACTTTTTCAGCAATTTCAGCTGCAGTAGCTCATCTGTTGGATTGATTCACATGGGGCTCAAACAGAACCTTAGCCACCAATGACACTATCACTAGTTAACCAACTGTCCTCCCCTGGACCAGTTTTGACAAATACATACAGTATTTGTCAAAACTGCATTTAAGTAGAAGCATGAAATGGTGATTTCCTCATCTTAAACAATTTATTCAAAAAATAAAAGGCCAACAACAGTTGACACAAAATGTCAATGTCTCAATAACATGTCATGTGCCCTTAAGCATCAATTACAACTTAACAAAGATGTCTTATGCTGTTCACAAGTAAATCTATTGTACTCGTACTCGTCGTCTTCTGCTTATCCGGGACCTGGTCGCGGGGGCAGCAGACTCAGCAGAGACACCCAGACGTCCCTCTCCCCAGACACCTCCTCCAGCTCCTCCGGGGGGAACCCAAGGCGTTCCCAGGCCAGCCGAGAGATATAGTCCCTCCAGCGTGTCCTGGGCCATACCCTGGGCTTCCTCCCAGTGGGACGTGCCTGGAACACCTCCCGAGGAAGGGGTCCAGGAGGCATCCGGTATAGATGCCCGAGCCACCTCAACTGGCTCCTCTCGATGTGGAGAAGCAGTGGCTCTACTCCGAGCCCCTCCCGGATGGCCGAGCTCCTCACCCTATCTCTAAGGGAGTGCCCAGCAACCCTACGGAGGAAGCTTATTTCAGCCGCTTGTATCCGGGATCTCATTCTTTCGGTCATGACCCAAAGTTCACGGCCATAGGTGAGGGTAGGAACGTAGACCGACCGGTAAATCGAGAGCTACGCTTTTCGGCTCAGCTCTCTTCACCACAATGGACCGGCACAGTGCCCCCATTACTGCGGCAGCCGCACCGATCCATCTGTCAATCTCCCACTCCATTCTTCCCTCACTCGTGAACAAGACCCCGAGATACTTGAACTCCTCCACTTGAGGCAGGAACTCCCCTCCAACCTGAAGAGGACAAGCCACCCTTTTCTGGTCGAGTACCATTGCCTCTGACTTGGAGGAGCTGATCTTTATCCCAGCTGCTTCACACTCGGCTGCGAACTGCCACAGCGCATCCTGTAGGTGTTGGGTAGAGGGGGCCAGCAGGACCACGTCATCTGCAAAAAGAAGAGACAAAATCCTCTGGTCCCCAAACCAGACCCCCTCCGGCCCTTGGCTGCGTCTAGAAATCCTGTCCATAAAAGTTATGAACAGGACCGGTGACAAAGGGCTGCCGTGCCGGAGTCCAACATGCACCGGGAACAGGTCCAACTTAGTGCCGGCAATGTGGACCAAACTCCTGCTCCACTCGTACAGGGACCGGATGTCCCCTAATAAAGGGCCCCCGATTCCATACTCCTGGAGCACCCCCCCACATGGCATCATGAGGGACACTGTCGAATGCTTTCTCCAGGTCCACAAAACACTTGTGAACTGGTTGGGCAAACTCCCATGAACCCTCGAGTACCCTGTAGAGGGTATAGAGCTGGTCCAGTGTTCCACAGCCGGGACGAAAACCACACTGCTCCTCCTGAAGCCGAGGTGCAACTATTGGCCGGACTCTCCTCTCCAATGTGAGTGTGATCACCACCCCAGTCTGCCAGTCCAGAGGCACTGTCCCCAACCGCCACACAATGTTGAAGAGGCGTGTCAACCATGACAGCCCCACAACATCCAGAGATTTGAGGTACTCAGGGCGGATCTCATTCACCCCTGAAGCCTTGCCACCGCGGAGATTTCTAACCACCTCTGTGACTTCAGCCTGGGTGATGAAAGAGTCCAACACCGAGTCCCCAGCCTCTGTTTCCACCAGGGAATGCGTGATGGCAGGATTGAGGAGATCCTTGAAGTACTCCTTCCAACGTCCGATAATGTCCTCAGTCGAGGTCAGCAGCCTCTCACCCCCACTGTAAACAGTGTTGGCGAAGCACTGCTTCCCCCTCCTGAGGCGCCGGACGGTTTGCCAGAATCGCTTCGAGGCCAACCGGTAGTCCTTCTCCGTGGCCTCACCAAACTCCTCCCGAGCCCGAGTTTTTGCCTCTGCCACAGCCAGGGCCGCAGCACGCTTGGCCTCACAGTACCCGTCAGCCGCCTCAGGACTCCCACAAGCCAACCACAGCCGATAGGACTCCTTCTTCAGCTTGACAGCATCCCTTACTGCCGGTGTCCACCACCGGGTTCTGGGATTGCCGCTGCGACAGGCACCACAGACCTTACGGCCGCAGCTACGGGCAGCAGCATCAACAATAGATGCGGAGAACATGGTCCACTCAGACTCTATGTCTCCAACATTCCCCGGAATCTGGTCAAAGCTCACCCGGAGGTGGGAATTGAATACATCCCTGGCCGATGGCTCCGCCGGGCGTTCCCAGCAGACCCTCACTATGCGCTTGGGCCTGCCAAGTCTGTCTAGCTTTCTCCTCCTCCAGCGGATCCAACTTACCACCAGGTGGTGATCAGTGGACAGCTCAGCCCCTCTCTTCACCCGAGTGTCCAAAACATGCGGCCGAAGGTCTGACGATATGACAACAGAGTCGATCATTGACCTCCTGCCTAGGGTGTCCTGGTGCCAAGTGCACTGATGGACACCCTTATGTTTGAACATGGTGCTCATTATGGACAATCCGTGACTAGCACAGAAGTCCAATAACAAAACACCACTCGGATTCAGATCGGGGAGGCCATTCCTCCTGATCACGCCTCTCCAGGTGTCACTGTCGTTTCCCACTTGGGCGTTGAAGTTCCCCAGCAGAATAATGGAGTCCCGGGAGGGGCACTATCCAGAACCCCCGACAGGGACACCGAGAAGGCCAGATACTCCGCACTACTGCTCAGCGCGTAGGCTGAAACGACAATCAGATGCCTATCCCCAACCTGAAGGCGCAGGGATGCGACCCTCTCATCCACTGGGGTAAACCCCAACACAAGACGGTTGAGCTGGGGGGCAACAAGCAAACCCACACCAGCCCGCAGCCTCTTCCCGTGGGCCACTCCAGAGTAGAAGAGAGTCGAGCACCTCTTAAGGAGATGGGTTCCAGAGCCCACGCTGTGCGTGGAGGTGAGCCCGACTATTTCTAGTCGATATCTCTCGACCTCCCGCACAAGCTCGGCCAAATAGTTCCATTTTTGGTCTCGGTTTTGAATAGTCTGATGTGACACTTGGGTGCCTTTCACCTGCTTTAACTGTGCATGGAGTTGAGTGGCATTCATCACCCGGTTCAGCAGGGCACTGTTTACAATGAAGCAGTCATCAGTGTGGGATGTGTCCAGAGGACATCCACTTCTATGACATTCTGTGACTTTTCCAGTCTCTCTGCATCTCTGTTGCAACCTGCTGATGACACTCTGTAAAACTCCAAGGTCAGTGGCCATTTAGGTCTGAGAACATCCTGTTTGAAACCTCGCAATGGTGAGGTACTGTTAATCAGCTGTTAGGTTTCGTTTTGGTATCATGATGTCAAAATTTAAACAATATGATGACAAGGACTGTTTAAATACCAATTCTGATTGAACCGAGAAGTGTATTGGTTGATTCATGGATCAAACACCTGTTGTGAATTTTTTCATTATAGTGCCTTTTCATCCTGGAATTTCACCCAGAAGCTGAATATCCCTAACTTTTGGTGAGTAGTGTAAACCCAACCCCCTCAAAGATGTCACGATGAACAGCTAGTCAGTGTTCCCTTTACCTGTCAGAGGCCATAATGCAATGCTTAATCAGCATATATCCACATTAAATTAGTTGGTATTGTGGTAAATACATTAATCCGAAATTTGGCAAGAAATACAGTGATTTTTAAATGTTACAAATTTTAAACAAATAATTTACTGCTCTTAAGACAAGAAATTGTTAATATTCAGAAGACTGAACTGATTTTCTAACATTACAGGCCCTGGTGTCCTACTCAGTGTTGAACTTTATGGCTGTTAGCTTACATTTCCTTTTTAAGGGCAACCATAGAAGAGTAGGATAAACTTCTCTTCAACAGAAGCTGTAAAGCAGCTCCGGTTGTGTGCTCTATGGCTGAGACAGAACTTCTAATATGTCCTCTGCAGCAAATAAAGGCACACAGCCAGGCATGCTGAGCTGTTACAGCACAGTAACAACTAAAACCAGACAGACAGACAGAAGAAAGAAGGTTTTTCAAATCAGTTTTTCATTTTTTCAACACATGATTTCTGACGGCATTTGTCAGCATTTGTGAGAACCGCTGTTTAAAAATGAAAACCCAAATGTGAGAGCAACAGGAAAATATGTAGAATGGTAAATGTTGGAGGCGCTTCACATTGGGACATTTTTACAGGCTGATGCACACATATAAACTTAAAGGCTAAAAATGAAAAACGATAATGCTATTTGCTTTTCAAAAGTTATTCAAAGATGTCCAAAACATTTTAGAGCAGGAAACAGAAAAAAAATTAGGCTCCTAAAGTCTGCTGCAGCATGTCATGTGAAAAAGTAAGGACACCTAACATATTTCGATTTTTATTATAAATATTAATAATGAGAAATTAAAGAAGTACTGCAGAGTTAAATAACACTGAAAAAAACCCCACTAAAATTATGCAATAAAAGTAAAGTAGGACACCCCATCATTTATTCCTATGTAAAATTGTTAAAATCACACAAAAGCATATCATTTCAGGTGCAGATGGTGGGAACATTGTTGCAGGAGGTTTGCCCTGTTTCAGTCCTTCCCCTCTGTGGAAGCAAGAGTGAACAAAATCGTGAGATCCCAAAAGCTGTCCAAAGCCTTCAGAAATAAGGTTTTAGAGGCTTATGAGTTTGGTAAAGAAATTTAAAGAGGACTCAAAAGAATCTGTACAACAAACCACCTACATGTGGAGGACATTCAAAACAACTGCCATCATACCCAGATCTGGGCGTCCACGCAATGTTACCTTGAAAGCTGACCGCAAGCTACTAATATAAGTCTCAAATACTGAAGTATTTGGAGACCAGAACACAGGACTGTGTGAAAACTAAGAAATATAAATGTCTGAGTCAAAGCCCAGATTTTAATGCAGGATATACATACAGGAAACCCCTCAAACATCACAGTGCTGAAAAGTGAACTGAGGGCCAATCTTTCCTCAGACCAATATTAGAACCTAGTAGATAGATACAACAAGCATCTCACTGAAGATGAACTAAATCACCTAGCTTTCCATAGACAAATAAAAAGATTAGACAGCGATATGTAACCATTTCTTTACAAAGAACTGTGTTCTAATTTTTCCACATGACTGTACACCCCTTCAAGCTGTTTGGGTTTCCCAATGCTGTTTATTCTAAATTTAATCATGATTTTACATTAAAAAACACTCATAAGCTAGGTGTAGACCAACATCCTTGAGTGACGTTAATATAGTTTGACTTTCCATCTTCAGTTTTGTCTTGTGGTTTAAGGGGCTTTGCAGACTTTACTGTAGTTATAGTCATATAAGAAATGAAATTTCAGTGACTGTCAATATGATCCTGGAAAAACTAAGAACCACTCTTGCTGCACCCATAAGATGTAAAAGTATCAACCAAGTCCTGCAAATTAAGGCAATTGATTGAGTGATCATCTTTATTGTGACCACACCATGGGTTGCAAAAGCAAAATGCCAAGAGAAGCAGACATCAACAATGAACCAAAAGAAGCAATTGTTGTTGTCCATCAAATTGGGAAGGCTTAAAAGGTAATCTCAAAACTTTTTCAATTCCATCATTCTACAGCAAGAAAGATCATCCATTGGTGGAAAACACCAAAGACAGTTGCTATCTCAACAAATTCGCCCCAATGTCAGACCATGGAATGCTCAGAGTAATTGAAAAAAGCATAAGCAAGGCTCTACAGTCCTTACTTTGCATGTTGAGTGTAGAGTATATGGCAGGAAAATTAGAATAAGTCTGAACAAGTATTTCTCATTTTGAAGAAAGGCCAGGAGGAAGCCTCTTCTTTAGAAAAATATGGCAGCACATGTTTACAAAATTGCATCTGAATGAATCACACAACTCCAAGTGCAACATGTTTAGGCAATCTAAAACCAAAACTATAGATGTTTAGCCATAATGGACAGAGCACAAGCACCTCATGCCAAGTCAAGCAGGGTGGTGGAGGTCTGATGATTTGGGCTTGTTTTACAGCTACAGAACCTGGGTACGTTCCAGACATTGAATTGATCAGAAACTCCTCTTTATACTCAAGCATTTTAACTAGATGTGAGATCAACTGTCTCACAGATGAAGTTTGAACCTAACAGGGTCAATGACCCCAAACAGCAGCAAATCTGCAACAAAAGGGCTGAAAAAGAAAAGAACCAAGGTTTTGCGGTGGCCAAAGTCCAGAGCTCACCCTGATGGAAACACTAAGGCAGCACCTTTAGAAAGTTGCCAGCAATAATGAACTGCATCAATCCTAGGAGGAGGAGTGGGACAATATTTCTTCACAATGATAAGAAAGGCTTATATAAAGGCTCATATAGAAAAGGAATTGATTCTACAGCTCCTGAATCACATGGCGCACACAGCTCTTCCTATGACTGTACTTGCAGTGGTGGAAGCTTTCTTTATCCCCTGACTGTGTAATTTTCATGGTAATTTCTGTCTTCCTTTGCCACTTACCCAGCTCTTCTTCTTCTTCTTTTTATCCTCAGCATCCTTGCCCAAGCTGCCCATGCTGGCATGACTGGCAGCGCTGTTGATGCTGGACATGCTTTCTGATGAGTGCTGCCGTCTAATCCGTAGGTCTGAAGGAAACAGACAAAGCATTCCTCAGTGTGAAAAACACTAAGCTGACGGGCGGGTGAAAACGTGACACTTAGTGTAGTTTTTTTCTGTAAGACTTTGTAACGCTACACTGAGACTGGTGCATGAAAAGGTCATTAATCACAGCAGAGTCACTGTTCCAGCTCACTGATGTTTTTTCATGACTTCAGTATGTGCAGTGCTTTGGTAAAGTATTTTTCCTCCTACCGATTACTTCCATTTTAGCTTTTTAGCTTAAATGTTTTGGATCATCGAACAAATTTTTCTTATTGGATAAACATGATAATTCTGTTTACAGGGAAAAGCTATTCACACCATCCTGGCCCAGTATAAAGATGTAACTGACTTGAATTTTTGTCCACTCTTCTTTGCAGAACAGTATAAATTTAGCCATACTGGAAGGTTTTCCAGCATGAAGTTGTGAGTTGTGTGTTTAAGGTCATGCCACAACATCTCAGTCAGATTTGTGTCTGTACTTTGATTAGGCCATTCCAAAAGCTCAATTTTGTCCATTTTAAACCATTCAAAGATTCTACTGGCTTCGGATCACAGACCGGTTGGAGAAGCCATGTAATGTGACAATATTCTCCTTCAGGGTTTTCTGATACAAAGGAGAATTCATGATTCTATCAATTACGGCAAGCCATCCAGCTTCTGAAGCAGCCCGAAATTATCACAATACCATCACTTTGTTTGGCAGTTGGTATGATGATTTGTTTTACCTGACTTGAATAAAAAGCTAACTCCGACTGCACTGTTCAATGATTAGGATTAATTGGAATGTATGTACCTGACTGTTGTGAAGTGCCTTGAGACAACATGTGTTGTGAATTGGCGCTATATAAATAAAACTGAATTGAATTGAATTGAATTGACATGCCATGTTGGCTTTACACCATATCTAACAAGACGCACACATTACAAAATGGTCCACTTTTGTCTCGTCAGTCGACAGAATGTTTTACCAAAAGCCTTTTGTAAGACAGGTCTTTGTGTTCCTTTTGGTCAGCTGTAGTTTTGGCTTCGGAATTCCACAGATACCAATTTATGCCACACTCTTTTTTAATTGCTGAATGGTGACCTTCAGTTAGGTGAGTGATGCCTGCAGAGCTTTAGCTGCTCTGGTTTCTTTTGGGACCTCCTGGATGAGTTGTTGATGGAAATATGGAAGATCGGCCACTCCTGGGAAGGATCACCAATGCTCCATGTTTTCCTCAATTGCTGATAATGACTCTCACTGGCTGCATGGTGGCGCAGTTGGTAGCACTGTTGCCTTGCAGCAAGAAGGTCCTCAGTTCGACTCTGCATGGAGTTTGTATGTTCTCCCTATGCATGCGTGGGTTCTCTCCTGGTACTCTGGCTTCCTGCACCAGCTCCCTTGCGACCCACTATGGAAGAAGCGGGTATAGAAAATGGATGGATGGACTCTCAGTCTGGTTCACTGGAGCCTTAGACAGAGCTTTGTATCATTTCTAGACTGATGATGCAAATTATTTTATTCTGACATGTTTTTGAATTTCTTTAGTTTGCGACATATTGTGTTGCCTTTTTAGATCTTTTAACCTACTTCATGTTGTCACACAGGTTCTATTTGGTTTTCTTGATTTTACACGTCTGGCGGTCATCAGGGTTGTGTGTGGCTGGTGAAATTCCATTCAGCTGTCCAGAAATGTGGCTACTCGTACTCGTCGTCTTCCGCTTTATCCGGGACTGGGTTGCGGGGGCAGCAGACTCAGCAGAGACACCCAGACGTCCCTCTCCCTAGACACCTCTTCCAGCTCCTCCGGGGGGAGCCCAAGGCGTTCCCAGGCCAGCTGAGAGACATAGTCCCTCCAGCGTGTCCTGGGCCGTCCCCTGGGCCTCCTCCCGGTGGGACGTGCCTGGAACACCTCCCGAGGAAGGCGTCCAGGAGGCATCCGGTATAGATGCCCGAGCCACCTCAACTGGCTCCTCTCGATGTGGAGAAGCAGTGGCTCTACTCCGAGCCCCTCCCGGATGGCCGAGCTCCTCACCCTATCTCTAAGGGAGTGCCCGGCCACCCTACAGAGGAAGCTCATTTCAGCCGCTTGTATCCGGGATCTCGTTCTTTTGGTCATGACCCAAAGTTCATGGCCATAGGTGAGGGTAGGAATGTAGACCGACCGGTAAATCGAGAGCTTCCCTTTTCGGCTCAGCTCTCTCTTCACCACAACGGACCGGCACAGCGCCCCATTACTGTGGCGGCCGCACCGATCTGTCTGTCGATCTCCCGCTCCATTCTTCCCTCACTCGTGAACAAGACCCCAAGATACTTAAACTCCTCCATTTGAGGCAGGAACTCCCCTCCAACCTGAAGAGGACAAGCCACTCTTTTCCGGTCGAGAACCATGGCCTCGGACTTGGAGGAGCTGATCTTCATCCCAGCCGCTTCACACTCGGCTGCGAACCGCCCCAGTGCATGCTGTAGGTCTTGGCTAGATGGGGCCAGCAGGACCACGTCATCTGCAAAAAGAAGAGACGAAATTCTCTGGTTCCCAAACCATACCCCCTCCGGCCCTTGGCTGCGCCTAGAAATCCTGTCCATAAAAGTTATGAACAGGACCGGTGACAAAGGGCAGCCCTGCCGGAGTCCAACATGCACCGGGAACAGGTCCGACTTAGTGCAGGCAATGCGAACCAAACTCCTGCTCCGCTTGTACAGAGACCGGATGTCCCCTAGTAAAGAGCCACCGATTCCATACTCCTGGAGCACCCCCCACAGGGCATCACGAGGGACACAGTTGAATGCTTTCTCCAGGTCCACAAAACACATGTGGACCGGTTGGGCAAACTCCCATTAACCCTCGAGTACCCTGCAGAGGGTATAGAGCTGGTCCAGTGTCCCACGGCCGGGACGAAAACCACACTGCTCCTCCTGAAGCCGGGATTTGACTATCGGCCGGACTCTCCTCTCCAATACCCTGGCGTAGGCCTTACCACGGAGGCTGAGGAGTGTGATCCCCCTGTAGTTGGAACACACCCTCCGGTCACCCTTCTTATAAAGGGGGACCACCACCCCAGTCTGCCAATCCAAAGGCACTGTCCCCATCCGCCGCGCAATGTTGAAGAGGCATGTCAACCATGACAGCCCCACAACATCCAAAGACTTGAGGTACTCAGGGTGGATCTCATCCAATTCCGAAGCCTTGCCACCGCAGAGCTTTTTAACCACCTCGGTGACTTCAGCCTAGGTGATGAAAGAGTCCAACCCCGAGTCCCCACCCTCTGTTTCCACCAGGGAATGCGTGATGGCAGGATTGAGGAGATCCTCGAAGTACTCCTTCCACCGGCCGATAATGTCCCCAGTCGAAATGTGGCTAATCACACTTAATTCGTTATTTAACAAGGGAGCGATTATTCTTTCACAAATGGCCAGGTTGGTTCTGGATAGCTTTTCCATCAATTAATGGAATCATCCTTTGAAAACTACTTTTTGTATTTACTCAGATTATCTACATCTAAAATTAAGATTTATTTGATGATCTGAAACATAAAACAAATCTATCTGCAGGAAGGCAAATACTTCTCACAGCAGTATAAAACGATTCATACAGCAGAAACACCATGCTGGTTCCGTTACCTTTGTGAAGGTGGTCTGGACCGTTGAGCGCCACCTGGATTGCCGTTTGAGCGTCTGTGTTCTGGGTCTTCAGCATCTCTATGGTTTCTCTCAACTCGACTAACTCGGATTCCTGGAGCGAGAAAACGAAGACAGGAACAGGAGGTTTTCGTTTTAGCATCACAGAAAAGCTACTTATGAGGGCATGGAATCTTTGTAGCCTGGAAAAAAACAAATACAGCCACACAATGACCAGACTAGGCTCCTTTGTTTTGTTTTGGAATCAATACATAAGCTACTTTGATGTGAACCAATTTTACCTAAGTTTGGCTTTGTTTCTGCTTTTAATGAAATGGAAAGGGAGAAGGAAAAGTTTTCCCATTAGATGTAGGAGCCAGCACCCGCTGCTCTAAGGGAGAAAAAAGCTGCACTTTTTGTTGCGTTGACTTCATGAAAGAGAAGGAACCTCCTATGCTGTTTTCCACCATAGTCCACTGAGACCTGCAGATAGGCTGGCTGCTTTAATTAAAAGTTAGAACAGTATTGTTTGTCAAAGTCCTCCCACCAGTCTGATTTATCCATTAGCCCTCTGAGCTAAAGATATTGATGCTGATGTAGTGATCAGTGTGAAGCTCATATCGAGCCAGTAGAGCTAACATATTCATAGGACGTTTTGCAGATTCAAAAGTATTATCTCTTTGCAGTTCAAACAATCTTAACTTTGTTTAAAGTGTGGCAGTTCGAGAGATATTAGGGAAACAAATAAAAAAAGGAGCAAGACTACTTACTTTGGCAGCGACCAAAGTTTAAAGACACCAAAAATAATCCCATAATCCTCAGCCACCTTTCCATAGAATTGACACAGCTTGCTCTATCGACCAGTTTCTCCTCCTTCTAATGCTGTTTTCATTTATTTGATGTACAGGGCGGAACTTCGCATACCTTTTGTTCAGCGGTCATGGTGAGGCTCTGTAGGCGGCAGGTCATGTTGCTGAGGCTCTTCTCGAAGGCTGCCACCAGGTGAGCCTGCAGACACACAGAGACACACACCATCCGCATTAAGATGTTCTGATTTAATTCCAGAATAACAAGGATTAAGAAAAAAAAATCATGTTTAACAGAAAAAACCACAGACTGCAGGGCATTTTGTTGGCAGTTTATGTGACAGAGCAACACAAATTAGTGCCTTCTTGTTAAGAGAATGGTTACATGGTTTTCAGTTTTTCTTTACATAAAAACATGTGCATTTTTATTCAGCCCCCTTTACGCTGATATCCTAAATAAAATCAAATGAAACATTTCTTTTTCAGAAATTAGCTAATTACAACATTGCAAGTACCCCAAGGATAACACCATAGCTACATTGGAACAATTTAAATCAAAGCCCAATAATGTGTTAGAATGGCCCAGTCAAAGTCTAGATCTAAAACCAACTGAGATTCTGTGACAAAACCTCCACAACGACTGAGATTGAGCTGTTTTGCAAAGAAGAATGAACATAAATGACAGTATGTCAATGTGTTTTGCTAGGAGAGACATACCGCAAAAGACCTGCAGCTACAATTAAGCAAAAGGGGGTTCTATAAAGTATTGACTCTTTTCAGGTTTTTGTTGTAAAATGCTTGGAAAAACCTTATTTATCTAAATATTCCCCCAGTTATGCAGTTCAGACTGGACTACTGGTTGCTGTTGAAGACAACTGAGGACCTAACAAGCCTGTGGAGAGTTTGTTTTCTTAAATAACTTGAAGGCTGGACTGTATGTTATAATAAAAAACTGTTGCTGGGATATTTAATGTAGTAAAAAAGCCCAAAACCTCCCGAACGACATGTTACAGCTCAGCAGATCAAATTAATGCTCATGGATTTCATCATGTCTCTCCGGACTACTGGTAAGCAAGCATGGAGTAAAATGTGTGGTATACACATCAGAGAAAGGCTTTTCTCCATGACTCAATCTGTCACCTGGGAATGCAGCAGCAACACGCTGAAGGATGACAGCAGGTTAGGAAAATTGTACCATCTGTCCAGCTGAATCTGTCAGCTAGGACTGTGCCTTTCTGGAATTTGTTGTGTCATAAAAAATTGTGGAGTTACCTTCATGAATGACGGCCTTGTGAAGCCTTGTGTCTATGACAGCAATATTTGCCCTGCAATGATTTTTATGTGTATGTGTCCTTGTCTGTGTCTGGTTGTACGTATGTAATGCCTACTCTTCCTGTCATCTTCAGAAAGACACCCTGAGACACCTGTCTAGCCTGGTGTGTCACAGGAAGATGGGCTGTATGCCCAGACAAATCAAAGTACGTCAGAGAATCACATGAATTCACACACATTTATGCGTTTTATCATTGAGCCTCCAGTTTGCATAAAACTGTCTAAATAAAATTAAAGGATTCCCCATCTTTGTGTAACTGTGAGGAACTGCAATTTCAAAAATAAGCACAGAGAGAAACACCCAATCATGCAAATGTTACTCAGTTTCCAGGGTGGAATCCATGAAGGTCTCGACGTTTAGAAATGCCAACTCCTCAGACCCATCCTATTAACTCTGCATCTTCTTCCAACTCCACCTGTGAGCTCCGACTCCTCACTCCCACAGACCACCTGTCCCCCCTTAAGGAGGTGCTGATTAGTCTAGCGTCCCAGATGAACAATCTGTTGTATTCCTCAGAAAGTGCATCTGCCTATTTTTCCAAACTTCTTGAGGTCAGGGGTAAAAGGTTCATGTCACACAGGGGTAAAAGGTTCATGTCACACAAAAGAATAAAACTAGATAATGAGAGGTCTTCACTGTCAATGCTGGCTGATGAGATACAGTCCTCAAGGATGTTCCAATGCCACAAAGGAGGAGATAAACTTCACAAGGGTGTTACAATGCCTCCAAAAAGGAGGTTCACTCCTCAAATGTGCCTTAATACCTCTAATAAAGAGATCCACTACTCAAAGATGTCACAATATCTTCAGTAAAGAATTGCTCTGCTCTCCATGAGTGGGAATACAATGCCAGAGAATATATGTTATAAATGTGACCCATTTTCTAAGACAACACAACCTCAATCCTCGCACATTTGAAGCTTTGTGTAGAGAGGATTTTGGATGAAGAACCATTTGGGTCTAATGAGTTGCTAAAATACATTTCATTGTCAAAAGTATTAAGAAATTTGCTTTTGCACACACATGAACTTAAATGCCACCAACGGCTAATACATAGGTTTAAATGTGGAATTGGCCAACCCTTTGCAACTACAAGTTTCAAGGCTTCTGTGATGGCTGTCAACAAGGTTTAGAAGAGCATAAGTTGATTTCTGATTTTCCCTATTGATTCAATTTCTTATGACACCATTAACAGATAACAGGTAAATTCACTGGGCTTCTGACAGTAACCCATTCTTTAACAATTGTATGTAGAAACAATCTTCATGCCATGTTGTGGCCATGGAAGAAAGTGGAACACCTGTATTAATTCATTTGGAAGGGTGTCTGAATACCTTTGGAAATATAGGGGAATATAATTTCCCGAAAAGTGGATTTGGGTTATTTTTGTTCAACTGCAGTTATAGTAAATGAAGATTCCACCTTTCTAAGGCTGGGAAAATTAATCAAGAAGCCAATCTTTATACCTACAAGATAATGTCAGAAATGCTTTAAGCGCAAATCAAACGGAAATGGAGATGACATTTTAATTTTATACACTACAGCAGATACCAGTTTAATGAACAAAAGACTTAGCGATCAGGAGGTAAGAGTTATACAGGTCCTTCTCAAAATATTAGCATATTGTGATAAAGTTCATTATTTTCCATAATGTCATGATGAAAATTTAACATTCACATATTTTAGATTCATTGCACACTAACTGAAATATTTCAGGTCTTTTATTGTCTTAATACGGATGATTTTGGCATACAGCTCATGAAAACCCAAAATTCCTATCTCACAAAATTAGCATATCATTAAAAGGGTCTCTAAACGAGCTATGAACCTAATCATCTGAATCAACGAGTTAACTCTAAACATCTGCAAAAGATTCCTGAGGCCTTTAAAACTCCCAGCCTGGTTCATCACTCAAAACCCCAATCATGGGTAAGACTGCCGACCTGACTGCTGTCCAGAAGGCCACTATTGACACCCTCAAGCAAGTGGGTAAGACACAGAAAGAAATTTCTGAACGAATAGGCTGTTCCCAGAGTGCTGTATCAAGGCACCTCAGTGGGAAATCTGTGGGAAGGAAAAAGTGTGGCAGAAAACGCTGCACAACGAGAAGAGGTGACCGGACCCTGAGGAAGATTGTGGAGAAGGGCCGATTCCAGACCTTGGGGGACCTGCGGAAGCAGTGGACTGAGTCTGGAGTAGAAACATCCAGAGCCACCGTGCACAGGCGTGTGCAGGAAATGGGCTACAGGTGCCGCATTCCCCAGGTCAAGCCACTTTTGAACCAGAAACTGCGGCAGAAACACCTGACCTGGGCTACAGAGAAGCAGCACTGGACTGTTGCTCAGTGGTCCAAAGTACTTTTTTCGGATGAAAGCAAATTCTGCATGTCATTCGGAAATCAAGGTGCCAGAGTCTGGAGGAAGACTGGGGAGAAGGAAATGCCAAAATGCCAGAAGTCCAGTGTCAAGTACCCACAGTCAGTGATGGTCTGGGGTGCCGTGTCAGCTGCTGGTGTTGGTCCACTGTGTTTTATCAAGGGCAGGGTCAATGCAGCTAGCTATCAGGAGATTTTGGAGCACTTCATGTTTCCATCTGCTGAAAAGCTTTATGGAGATGAAGATTTCATTTTTCAGCACAACCTGGCACCTGCTCACAGTGCCAAAACCACTGGTAAATGGTTTACTGACCATGGTATCACTGTGCTCAATTGGCCTGCAAACTCTCCTGACCTGAACCCCATAGAGAATCTGTGGGATATTGTGAAGAGAACGTTGAGAGACTCAAGACCCAACACTCTGGATGAGCTAAAGGCCGCTATCGAAGCATCCTGGGCCTCCATAAGACCTCAGCAGTGCCACAGGCTGATTGCCTCCATGCCACGCCGCATTGAAGCAGTCATTTCTGCCAAAGGATTCCCGACCAAGTATTGAGTGCATAACTGTACATGATTATTTGAAGGTTGACGTTTTTTGTATTAAAAACACTTTTCTTTTATTGGTCGGATGAAATATGCTAATTTTGTGAGATAGGAATTTTGAGTTTTCATGAGCTGTATGCCAAAATCATCCGTATTAAGACAATAAAAGACCTGAAATATTTCAGTTAGTGTGCAATGAATCTAAAATATATGAATGTTAAATTTTCATCATGACATTATGGAAAATAATTAACTTTATCACAATATGCTAATATTTTGAGAAGGACCTGTACACTCCTGCAAAAAAGACCAGACACCTCTGTAAGAGACCCAGACAAATTTGAAAATAGCAAATTTTCCTTTTTTTTGTCACATTAAGATACATCACAGCTTGTGACTATAAACTGAATCTGTAAGTGAAGAAACATTTTTAAATTCTCTATATAAAAAATGTGTATGTATCTGTCTGTCCACATGACACCAAACCAATCAGCAAGCTTTTGGCACAATCGTGGATGGATATTCATTCTAAAACTCATTGTATTAGAATTGCTAAAGCTTAATTAAACTGGATGGTGTCTTCACACAGATCCAGCTTTTAGGAACATGTTCAAAAGGGTTCAGGTTGGGGAATTCAATACCTGCTTTTGCCATTTAAAATGCTGCTTCGATGTATGTTGGGACCATTCGACTTTGAAAGACCCATCTGTGCTTAAGTTTTAAATGGATTTTGGATAAAGTGCACTGGGAATTAAAAAGACCTTGACCATGATGCTACCACCGCCATATTTGATGGCTTCTAGTCTAAAGTCTCACATTGACTCCAAATATTCTTCGTATCATTGTGGCCAAACTGCTCGACCTTTGTCTCTCTGACTAGAAAACCTTTCACCAGAAGTCGTTTGGCTTATTCAAGTGGGCAGCTGGAGGTTGCACTTGAGCTGTAAAGTGTTGATTTTGCATCAGGGGGTTCTTTCTTAGCCGACAGCCTCTCAGTCCATGTTGAAGTAAAACTTGGGGTTCACTGTGGACAGGGACACTGCTGTTCCTAAATTTTGTAGCTTCTACTGTAGTTCATGTCCGGCTTCCTTATCTTTATAATCAATTTCCTTTCATCTGAGGTTGGCAGATTGAGACAGATTATTGAAAGTTGAACAAAATTTAGTGTGATTTTTTGGGGTTTCCCAGCTGGACATAGATCCAAACACAATCCAATGGTTTATCTAGCAGACTAACATTAAACCTCTGGAACAACCTCAAACTCAACATTATTAAAAATTTGTGGACTACACCTAAAAGCCAGATCTTTGCCCAGAAACCAACCAATATAAATTAGCTGCAATACTTCTGGCAAGTAGAGTGACCAATATATTCAGCCAGAATAATGCCAGAAAGTTGGTGATGCCTACAAAACGTGTGGTCAAGGTAAATCTTGCTAATGGACCAGTTATGAAGGAAAGTTTATGTATATATTTGAGCTTGTATGTAAAATTTTGACCCAAACTTGTGCAGCCAATTCTTACTATTCATCGGTCTTCCATAGAAAAAGAACTTCTAAAATGTCAAACAGTAACAGAAAGACTGTTGCTCGAAAATTTTTGAATATTTCAATTACTACTTTCTACTAAAAATGGCAAACAACTGTGGTAAAAAGGTTTTACATGAAATCAAATGGTACAAAATGTATTTATTAATACAGTTAAAGGTTCTGCAAAACACTCCTAAATGTGTTCTTTTATATCTTTCAAGTTTCTCTACTGTTTAGTTTCCAGCATTGATTTTGCAGTATTTTATGGTCAAAGTGGAATGCAGAGGAGACAAAGCAGAGGCAAATGCAGAGGAGACAAAATGCAGAGGAGACAAAGTCTGCTTCCACACTTGAACAGGCACCTGGCGGAGGAGGAGGAGAGGCACATTCTGATGCTGCAGTTCAGCAGAAAGACTTTGTTGGGGGTTCGGAGATCTTTTTAAGCCATTGTTTCACCTCAAAACTAATGCTCTCTGCTCCATTTTCTCACTCAGTTATTTATATGTGAGTGTTTGTACTTGCACCGAAGAGAAGAGAATCCCATTTTTGCAGAAAACCTCATTGGGTGAGACAAAAGCAAAGAGACAATCTGCACAGCAGGATCAAACCAACAACAATATAATAAAACAGTCACAAAACACACATATGATGGCTAAAAGCAGAAAGCAAGACCAGATTTCTATTGCTTCCACAGTTGAGACAAGCTGTTCTCTCTAACAGGAGGTTATTATGGAAATGAGCCGTCTGTTTAACGGCATCCTTTGAAAGAAACAAACTCACGTTGGCAGACAGCTGAGACGTGAGGGTTGCCACCTTCTCCTGAGAGGCATCCAGCTCCCGGCGCAGCTTTCTGATTTGCTGGTTTTAAACAGGAGAGCAGAGGTGAATGTGTGTTGTGTAAATAGACTTTAAAACTTTCTATACTCATGCTGATTAACATCAATGAGGGAAGAAAAGTGCAGTTACATAGTAAAGTGTGTCAAAAATATTGAAGTCAAGTGTAAAAACAAAAAGTGAGGGGGGATTACCGTGGAATTTTGGACAGTTTGGCCCTTGATTGAAAAGAAAAGAGTCAAAATTAACACTATGTTGCATGCTTACATCAAACAGAGCTGGAGTGGCCAGAGAGACACCACCTAATAAACCACACCCAAAAGTAAACAATGAGAGGCAAAGCAAGGGAAGCATGGATTAAAGACCTGGTTCAATGGTACCTGCAAATACCTGAGAATATTTAAAAAAATGATCACATACAGTTCGAACCAGATATTTACATACACTTCATAAAAAGACACTTTTTATTCTCAATGTCTAACACGAAACACGACTTAATCTTTCATGTTTTAGTTCAATTAGGATTACCTGAATTCTTTCTATTGGCTGAATGCCAGAAGAACAAAAAATAATTTATTTTTTTCTTTAAAGTCAGAAGTTTCTATATATTTCCCTAAGAATTTGCTTTTAAACTGTATGACTTGGGTCAAATATTTGGGTATCCTTCCACAAGCCTCTCACAATAACTTACTGGAATTTGGACCCATTCCTCTTGACATAACATGTTTTACTGAGTCAGGTTTGTAGGCCACCTTGCTCACACACACCTTTTTAGATTTATTGAAACAACATCCATCCATCCAGTTTCTATACCTGCTTCTTCCCTACACGGTCAAAGGGGAGCTAGTCTCCAGCAGTCTACGGGCAAGAGGCAGGGTACACCATGGACAGGTCACCAGTCCATCGCAGGGCAACACAGAAACACACAGGACAAACAACCATGCACACACGAGAAACCAATTAACCTAATCAGAGTCGAACCCAGGACCTTCTTGCTGCAAGGAACAGTGCTAACCACTGCAGTCCTCCCTTAAAACACTTTGTGACAAATGTGGCTTTATGATTATGTTCATTGTCCACTTGGAAGACCCATTTGTGCTCAACCTTTAACTTCCTGGCTGATGTTTTGAGATGTTGCTTCAACATTTTCACATGAATGTTCTTTCTTCATGTTTCTATTTTGGAAGTGCACCAGTCTCACCTGCAGCAAACACCCCCACAACATGATGCAACCACCCTCTATTTAACAATTGGTGTTCTCAGGCTTGGTAGCTTCTCACTTACACTCTGTAATGATGGTAATTGAGGCCAAACACTTCAAGGTTAGCTAATCAGAAAAGAGGCATGTATGGCAAACACTTTGATGTCTTTGTCTCCAAGTAAATTTGCCGATTTAGCCAGCATCTTCACAAGTCTTTTGCTTTTTTTTTTGACAGGTGTGGGTTGGTATCCTCACATTTTGCACCAAATCACGCACATCTCTGGGACACAGAACCAATTTCCTTCTGGAACTGTATGGTGGCTGGCCATTCCCACGCTGTTTGTACTCACATATACTTGTTTGAACAGATGAACATGACACCTTCAGGCATCCAGGTACTCAAGGATGAACCAAACTTCTGGGGGATTACAATTTTCCTTCTGATATCTTGATATCCTGAATTCTTTAGATTTTTCATGATGTCATACACAGAAGCAATGTGTTTGAGGTGTTGCCTTAAAAGGCATCCATCTTTGTTTCTTTCATTAACTCAAATGTTATAAAGTCAGAAATCAACTGGGCTTTCCCAAATTGTTGAAGGGCATAGTAATCTTAGTGTATGTAAACGTCTGAATCTAAAAAGATTAGAAGCAAAAATTCTCAAAGTAAAATGTAAAAAAATCTCTTTCCTGTTATTCTGGCAAACAGAAATAGCTTTGGTATCCTAACTGACCTAAACAGCAAATAGTCAGTCTGATTTCATATCAGAGTGACAAAAATAAATTAAATGGTTATATGTATCTTTAAACAGTTTATAAATCAATGTAAATATCTGGTTGCAACTGTAAGAGAACAATTTAAGATTTCTCAGAAAACTATTAGTTCCTGTAATACAAGTGCTCCGGGTTTGTTTTAGTCAAGATCTTCCATCGGAAATGTCGTCCACGGTAATATATAATAGTAATCCGACTCAACAAAATTTATCAGAAATTTTTCCTTGCTTCCTTGTTTCAACACATTACAGTGGTTTACAAAAGTAGAAGTACCCCTTGAATTTTTTCACATACCCATACATTTTGGTTGGCTTGGATAACTTTTTTTTGCCTTTTTCCTTTAATAAATGAAATCATCTAAAAACAGCTTTTCATATTTGTTCGGGTTTAGACTTATATTAACCTGAAACATTTCAATGTGACAAAAAACATAAGACATATGTAGGTTGTTAAAGACTTTTTTTTACGCCACTCTACTCCGCTGTGGTCCTTTTGAATCAGAAGTTGGACCTCAGCCGTGGGATTGGTGTCACACTGAATTTTTCTGCTTGAGCCTGAAACTTATCAGGATTTACTGACTGTTGTGCTCAGTGACTAGGCTGACTATGATTAGAAATCCAAGCCAACAACAGTTTTCCTACCAGAAGTTGCCCAAAGGTGAAATGGAGTTTTCCAATTGTTCTTAACTTCTGATGACAAATGCAATGCAGCACAAGTGACTGTAAGCGAAGCATGCAAACAGAGAAATGTTTGTGCTGTTCCTTAGTCTTACCTCAGAGTGGGCTTTTTCCTCAGTCTGTAAGAGAGAAGAAAACTTCAGTTAGAAGCACTTCTTTGCCTCTCAAAGACGTATTCCATTCTTAATGTGACAAATTAGAACAAACGTCAGAAAACCTATTAAATGGCAAGCATGCAAGGTAACTATACAATCTACAATCTCATTTAAATTAAAAAGCACTATCATTGACACTGAGAATGATAAAATCAAGCAGACATGTGAATTTTGTTTATGAAACAAAAAAAGTTTTACCAGTGCATAAACATCAGCAAAAATAGAAGACTTTGCAATTTTAAAGCTGCAGTAATGAGGCAGAAGAGTATGATAGTCAGTTCTGCTTGCAAAAACTAATCCGCAGCCTCCCTGATTGTTACGACTGAGGCTAACAGTATTCTAGTCTTATCTACCAAGGCTACTTTCGCTCCTTGCAGCTCTAGAAATTTCCAATATAACTTTAATAAAAACAGACGAACTTGACAGAGAGATACGCTGTTAGCTGAATTTCATTTCACTTTTAAAAAAGCAAAACATTACTGGCATCAAATTTTATTTTATCACAGTGTTTTATGAGATTTCCCAAAGTTCCCATGAGTGACTCACCGCAGAGTAAAGTGATGATGTGCTGGAGACCAGAGACAAGGATGAGCCATGTACTGTGGAACACAGATACAGTGTAGATAATTCAAACGATTACACTCAAAACCTGAGAAGTCTGTTAGTTTTATGACCTTTTCTTGGATGTACGAGGTATTTTCAACACTTCACTGATTGCTACCTTGACTTCTAAAAGGTTCATAGGAGAGAAATTCGTAAGCATATCTTACCTTCATCAGTGCTGTCTCTGAAGGAACCTGAGCGACTGATGGCCCGCGGTCGATCCTCCAGGGAGGTTGCACTGCCGCCTAGTGGGTGACCCTCTCCATACAGGTCAAAGGAGTCCTGAGCAGGGATGCTGTTGGAGCGGCTCATGCTGCTGTTGTTCCCTGGTGGCAGGTTATACTGGTTGATGTTGGTTGGGCTCACTGCACAGAAATTAGATGCAGACAATGTAGCAATGTTAGCCACAATATTAGAGGCTTGAAGATTCTGTAGAAGAAAGTTCATTTTTAGTTCTAGGGTTATTAGGGTGTTTTTTACTCATTTTTTGGTCTCTGCCATGACGTTATTCTTCTCTCTGACAGCATCTGTTACCATTAGATGCACGTCACTAATTATGTGAATTAGGCAATGACGTAATTTAGTGACTTCCACCCCACTTTAAGGGCAGCCTATAGCTACTTCCTTTATTGTGGAGTTGGCCACTTTAGGGCTGGGTGACAAAACTCAGTTAAACGAGCATCAAGGAATCATTTCTTAAAAATGTCTGTGGCTGCAATTTGGTGACGCTTTAACAGAGAAACAAACTGACAGATAACACATGAATAATTTTTTAAGCACTGTTGGAACACTTTGACTGGCTAACTGTGAGCGGCTAATAATGGCAAAGGTGGTATCTACTTCTAAAGAGCAAAACATAGTAAGGCGTACTTGACCCCGCGGACTAACGGGTGGACTCAAAGCAGATGTCTACCAGACCTGTCTGCGCAAAGCTCAATTTTTACGGCCGCAAACACAGTTTCACACAATAAACTGTTCGGTGGGAAAAAAGTCTCCACATCACACTGTTTTATATATGACACAGCTCCAGGCAGCCGGTCGTAGGTGCGCATAGCGTTACTGCCATTCTCCGGTGACGCCATGGCAAAAACAGTGGAAATTGTAGAAAGTTGTCACAAAAAATGCAAGAAATTGGTACGCTCAACTATGAAACCTCAAAGATCCATGGACAGTGCGTGCGGAGTCCGCGCCGCTCACAGTAAGCTTGACTATGTTTTGCCCATAAGCTGAACTAAAGACCTTTTCAGTTTTTAAGTGAATCTGGACTGCATTTCATTGGATGATTCAAGACCGAATATGGATCTTTTTAAAGTAGAGTTTGAAATTTATGAAACCTTCATTTCATTAGTGAAAACTCAAAATACAGTATTTTTCAATGTTTTTCAGTATTAAAATTAGTTATGAAAACAAAACTGGGACTCTAGGTCGACGAATGATACTGCTAAAATATCTCATATCTTGTGATCTGGATATATCGAAATACCCCTATTCTTCTTATCATACACCTATAATCAATTTAACTGACAATATAGAGGTATTTTTTAGTAGAAGATATAACTAGGTATTTTTAAACACTAACAAAGGTTGGAGTAGTGGTATTTTCCAGTGGTGATGCAAGAAGCTCCTGGAGGAGAAAGTGGGGACTGGCTGCCGGTGTCCTGAAGGCCTCCTGTCGAATGCGATCTCAGCCACTCCTTTCCTTCTTTATGGGATGTCTGCCGAGAAGATGGTGGGTACCTGGAAGCCAAAAGGTCACTGAGAACTTAATTCAAAAAGAGATTTTTAGGCTTAAGCAGGTAATTTTGGCAGCAGTAAAGCTACATAGTGGATGCATAAGAGCATATGGTAAAAAACATGCAGCAATATGACTCAGATCTATGTATGCAACCATCTACATGTCTGTCAGGAACATGCAAAAAAAATCAGATAGTTGAAATCTTCCTTACAGTCAGCAGATGTGTAAGAAATGTTAAGAAACATACATATAATTCAAAACCGATACAAAGATTAAATTATGGGTCCATAATGGCAAAAGAGATTCTTGATTCTTGATATAACTGTAGTCTTAATATTCTCAGTAGGAAAACAAATTCACATAGACGGCATAATGGGGCATTGTTTTACAGCATGCCAGCTGGATATTTAAGTTGGGACACACGAAAAACCTTCATGTTGCTAGATGTTAGATGTTTGGTACCAGCCTGTATGTCAAACCTACTTACTTGTTTTAAATGTTAATCCCCAACCACATAACCAGTATGAAGAAAACAAAACAAGTGTAACTATAGCTGCCTGTAGCATTCAAACAGTCCCTCGCTAAAATTTAGGCTGAGCCATAACCACAACAAATAACCTATGTGCAGATGTCCACACATTGTCCTGAGCATTCATTACTGATGATAATGCTAATCTGAAAGTAAGTACACTGCTGGATCATGTGCAGTTCACGTTTTAAATGTGCACTTTAACCAAACAACAACATCAACAGACAATTTTTGGTTGGAAAATAACTATTTCTCTTCTGGACTTTCTTTATTGTTGGACAAAGAAATAATATTGTTTCTGTCCACTGAGGTAAACGTATAAAAACTGTAGAAAACCAGAGTTTAAAAACCGAGGTAAGGACCAAAGCGTGACTTCAGAACCAAGCTAAGGAACAATCCATGACAATAAACTGACGGTTTGACATTGAGGTAAGGACCAATGAGTGATATTGAACAAGGACTTTAAAACTGTACAAAAGGACAAACCCGCATTTCAAAATTGAGGTAAGAACAAAGTCAGGACCTAGAGACCGAGGCAAGAACCAAACCATGACACTGAATAGGGGCTTAAAAATTGAGAAAAGGACTGAGGCGAGACTATAAGATCGAGGTTGGGACCATCCATGATACTGACCTGGGACTTTAAAACTGAGGTAAGGAACAAACCATGGCTTTCATAACTGTATACAAGATTACTAAAAAAATCTTCAGATTTGCATCACTTAGGCTTTCTCAAAGATGACCATGAAAAACATTGCTACAAAGCCAATCAGATAGGTGTGAGACAAGGGGCATTAGGTTTAGTTTTTGGAGAGCAAATCTGTTGTGTTGGCAAAACATTTGCTACATCACTTCATCCTTCCATCTATCCTTCTTTCCATTCATCCCGTCTCGGGTTCGAGACCTGGCCCATTGACCTCTGCTGCATGTCTTTCCTGACTTTCTCTCCCTGTTTCCTGTCAGCTCACTTTCAAAAAATGAGAAAAAATAAAGCCCACTAGTGGTGCAAAAAGACAATAAAAAATAAATCTATTTACAGGAATAGTGACAGCAGTTGTCCAAGCTTTTATGTGCTAATGAACAAAAACACACACACACTCACACACACACATCCGTGTTTTACTATCTTTATGAGGACTTTTCGGTTGACTTCCATTCATTTTCCTTGATTTTTAGTGCCTAACCCTGACCCTAACACTAACCCTAACCAGTTAATAACTCACCCTAACCCTAACAATAACTCAATTCATACCCTAGTCCTAAATCTAACCCCTGTCCCAAGAACGGAATTTGAAAAAGTGAGGACCAGGAAAATGTCCTCACTTTGCGATAAAAATACGAAAAATGGTTCTCACTCAGCAACAAGTACAAGAACACACACACACAAACACACACACACACACACACACACACACACGCACACACACACACACGCACACACACACATGCAAACACACAACACCATTAAACATTTCTCTCTCCATCTCCAACTCAACAGAAAGCCTCCTTATCTCACACATGACGATCCCATATTTAATCCTCTGGGAATGATAATTGAGTTTGCAGTCATTCTTTCTCAGCAGCATTTGTACGCTTGTCACATCTGACCCTTCCCTTTTATCATTGCCCTGTACATCCTTTTCTATTGAACCGGCAATGGGTGTGTAACACTAAACTCGCTGGTGTGACATTGCATTATTTGTCCTTAAAATTTATAAGACTGAAGTATTCAAGCTTTTTCAGTCTCCCAACATAATGCAAACAAAAATGTTCAGTGTGCTTGATTCCAGAATATGAGTGTAGCAGGAAGCTGTTAATCCAAGATTCTTTAACCAAAAACCAAAAGCTGGGGTAAATAAGAGCCTTCTATTGCTTTCTAAAATGCGAACAGCGAAAAATCACCACTGTGTGTGCTAAGCAGAATATCAAACAGGCAGAAAAAGATGCATGACAGCTCTAAGAGACGCATTTCAGGCTCTAATGGAGCAAATGCACCAAAGGCAGTCTAAATAACCAAATAGTTTGAAACTGGTAACTAGGCTATTTACCTGCTCTGAAAGATTACCTTAAAATTGAGCATAGAGGCAGTTTCAAAAAGCTACAAATGTGAGTCATTTTTGGTATCAGGTAATTTTAAAAAAGTCAAAATTTCTGCCACAGCAAAAAACCACAAAATAAATGCATTTTCTTTTTTCTAATAGCATATTCAGATAATTTTTAAAATACTTTTACTATGAGTACATTTATTAAATTGGGGGAACAAAATCCCACATTAGTGTATTTTGTTTTATTATAAAATCAAAGGTACACTTATTGGTACCCTCACAATTAATTTAAAATAAATTTAACCGAAGCATTTTTTTCTACATTTTTAGATGAATAAAAACCTTAGATTAGATTTCTGTTTCTTTCAGCTACATCTCAAAATTGGAAAGACAAAAGAACATACCCTTAATGTAAAGCAGGTATGTGTTGATCTTCATAATATGGAAAATAGTATAATGAAAATAGCTACTCACATAGTCTTGTTTACATCAGCCATCTAAGCAATAATGTAAGCTTAAAGCAACTGGGATGATTATGAACAATGCTGGACAAGGGCCTAAATTTAAATGTACAATTTTTGTAACCACCCACAGTAAGTAGGATGGTAGAAATCCACCTAAACCCGAGCAGCTGTTTGGGATCCATGCTAGAAAAATAGCTTTATCTGTCTTCCAATCACAAACATAAACATGTGGAGTTTGCTAATCTCTACTAAGAGTTTTACAAGATACCATGAGCTTTGTTCAGATGAAACCAAGATTGAACTTTTTAGCAAAAAGCATACTGGGGTGAGTTTGGCAGCCCACAAATGATGAATATGTGGGGAAAACCCTTCATTCTAATGTACAGTATCACAGATCCCACTGTGATGCTGTGAGGCTGTTTCTCTGCCAAAGGCACTTTCAACTAAATAATAATCCCAAACATATGAGCAAATCAACACAGAAATGGTTCATCACAGACACATCACAATCTTCTTCTATCTAATTGGAAACTTACAATGTATATTCAACCTATAGGGTGAGCTGAAGGGAAGAGCGCATAACAAAGGACCCAGGACTGTGGACAAACTAGAGAGATTGTGACATAAGAGGAAAGGTCAAAGAACCTTCTCTGTTGTGAAATGTTATAGGAGAGGATTACCGCCATGAAAACATTTACTGCATAGCTATAAAAAAAAAGATGTTTCCCTACATCTAAACAACTTGTAATCGTGGTTAAAAAAGGAGTCCACAAAAACAGTCTACTGATGTCTCAACTACTGTCTAAATCTGGATGAATTGTTGTTGCGGTTGATCTACCCAAGCCTGATTTTTATTGTCTGTTTAGCCTAAATCAATTTTCAACCAGTTTTTCCATGCTAAATGAAGACAACAACTGATCAAACTTACATAGCCATAAAAATATCAGAAGGAAGTGTACTTTGGAGTGGAAATTGAAGCTCTGAATCCCAAGAAGCAAGTGTGGCTTTCATCCTGGCTATGGAGCAGTGGACCAAATATTTATCCGCACGGAGTTACTGAGGGGTTCATGGGAGTTTGATTGCTGGACTACATGGGTTTTGCGGATCTGGAAAAAAACGTACTTTCCCAAAGCATTTTGCAAGGGATGCTGCAGAAGTACGTTACGGAATTCTTGGAGTCTGCCTGGGCTGTGCATTGTCCCCGATCCTTGGAAACAATCTCAAGGCATAGTTGTGGAGAGGAGGGTGTCTGCTTTGGGAACCTCAGGGTCTTATCTTTACTTTTTGCAGATATTTTAGCAACGACATCCAGTGCTCACAGGAGCAGCTGAAGTGACTGGCTCCTCTAAGTCTAAAGCCATAGTTCTCAAACAGAAAAAGGGGGCTGATCTCTCCAGGCTAAAGTCAGTGTCTTCTGAATTAGGGTGATGTAAATGGATTGGGTGCCAGTAAGTGGGCTGCTGATTATTTGATAAAAAAATAGTTGGATTTTTTTCGCCTGTAAATTAATAAAAATTATTTTAATGTAATACAACATGAATTTAAATAAAGGATTTTTTCACATCTTCACTAGGAGGCCCAATACATTTAGTGGGTGCTGTGTATTTAATGCAAATGTCCTAAATCACGTAGTCCTGCATTCTTTAAATCTTCAAGCACATATTAGGAATACCTGCTTCGGACCACAGCATGAATAACATACAATAACATACAAACATGCACCGGTGATCCATGCAAGTGCAAAAGGTCAACAGATAAAACTAGGGATGCAGATGTGCTGTACCTCAGTCCCTTTTTAGGGAGCGTGTTTCTGTCAAGGGGCATGCTGTTGAAACAGAGGACAGGCCAATCAGATGAACACTGAAATCATTTGTTTTCCGTGACAAACGAAAAAGATGCTGAATGTTCACAGAGACTTACAAACGGAAAGAACATCAAGACATTATGCATCCATGTAGAACTACAAAGCTAAAAACACATAATGGTGTTTAAGTTGATTGTTTCATTTTTGAGACATACAGCTGGACCACTGAGGGAATATAAATGTGTGCTGTGAAAATATATACTGCGATGCCCTGCATGCACAGTGTGTGGACAAAACAATGAATACACTGATACAGACTTATGAGTATGTCTGAAATGATCTGAATTTATTGGGATTTTCTTTCTGCCATGGTTTTGAAACAAGGTGTGATTGATTATTGTTACTTTTGCAAAATCAAAACCAGTGCAGAAATCTTTACTGTGTTCTGGATGAGTTTATGTTTTGTTGTTGTCACTAGCATTACTAATTAGAGTAATTGTCTAAGCTTTTTTGCATTTTGTTGATAGATCCTAAGGTAGGAGGGCTACACTTATTGTCTCAGTTGTCAAATGAAACAATGAATACAATTCTTCCTAATCGTATTCTCTCTTACTCACCCCTCAGACAGGGTGAACTTGATACTGCCGGTTCGCATAACCTTAGGCCCGTGATGGCAATGCGGCATGTCAATGGACTCAGAGCTGGTGTGCAGACTGGTCATACTCTGGCAGCTTAGTGTGTCCTTGCTGCCGGCTGACGAGCTACAGGCAGGCCAGGGGCGAGCATTGGAGGGCAAGGAAAGGCCAGAGGCTGGGCTGGAAGCCAGGGAGTCAGTGCACAGGTCGGGGGTTTTACCGTACAGCGGGCTGCTGCCGCCGCTCAGGCCACCAGCGCTTCCCAGGCTCCCCGTGCCAGAAGAAGGCGAGTCCAGGCTGGCCTGTCTCGCCAGCGTGCCGTGGGGGCTACCCAGTATTGACGGGCACTTGCCAGAGTCGGGCGTGCCCGGAGAGCTTGCCTTGCTGCTGGCTTTGGTGCCAAATAATCTGGGGGGTAGAGAGGTGGGTGCAGTCATTTAGAAGTGCTCAGAGGACAAGTGACGAGCGATTGCAAGTTCCATACTAGAATATAAAGGACTGGTATACTTTGGGTTGAAAAGTAGAACTACACTAAGGACACCTGAAGTACCTTGCAAAATAATTCTTTTTTTTTTTACATTTGTCTCAGTGAAGCTACAAAATTCGATGTATTTTATTGAAATTTAATGCTATAGATCAACACAAAGTAGTGCATAGTTATGAAGTGGAAGGAAAAAGTTTATAATCTTAAAAGTGTGTTGTTCATTTTCTGGTCCCCTGCATCAATACTTTTTACTGCAAGTCTTATTGGGTATGTCTCTACCAGGTTTGCACATCTACTGGTACAGAAACGGCTCAAGCTTATCTGTGAACATCAATTTTCAAGTCTTGCCACAAATTCTCAATTGGATTTAGTTTGGGGCTTTGACAGGACAATTTTAACATATAAATATACTTTGACCTAAAGCATTAATTGTAGCTCTGGCTTGTTTAAGGACATTGTCCTACTGAAAATTGAACCTCTGTCCCAGTCCTAGGTCTTTTACAACCTCCTTATATTTTTTCTAGGATTGTCCTGTACTTAGTTACATCCCCTAATCCATCAGTTTTGTCCAACTTCCCTTTCCTTGCTAAAACATAGCATCCCCACAGCATGATGCTACCACCACCGTGTTCCCATGTTTAGAGCGATGTTCAGGGTGATTTTTTTGCCACAAATAGCATTTTGCATGCAAGTTAAAAATTCTTAATTTTGGTCTCATTGACCAGAGCACCTTTTTCCACATGTTTGACATGTCCCGTACATGGCTGGTGGCACAGGAATTTGTAAGCCTTTCTTTAAAAAAAAAACTTTTGTCTTGCCACTCTTGCATAAAAAACTGATTTGTGGAGCACACACATAATAGTAGTCCTGCATCGTCTCTGGAGCTACCATGGACCTTTTGGCTGTTTGTCTGATAAATGCTCTCCTAACCTGGCTTTTCAATTTAGGTGTACAGACATGTTTTAGTACTTTGTGCAGTAGAGCCCTACTCTTTCCATTTTCAGAGGATGGAGGAACCGTTCCCCTGTAAGATGTTATAAGCTTGGAATAAGGTTTAATAACCCAAACTTGCTTTAAACTTCTCCACATACTTATCATTGATCTTTCTGCTATGTTCCTTGGTCCCTATGATGCTGTTTGTTCATGGTTCTCTGCGGCCCTCATAAAACTGATTTATACTGAGATTACATTATGCATAAACTAGGTGACCCCTCAAAGCAACTGATCGCTGTGGATTTTATTTAGGGGTATCAGAGTAAATAAAAGTTAAATATAAATGCAAGCAACGCCTTATAATCTTCTATTTGTAAAGGAAAAGGGACTGAAAACCATGTATTGTTGCAATTCACTACCTTGTGTTGATCTATGACATAAACTCCAACATGTTCTACAAAATATAGAAAAGCTCATGGGGTGTGAATACTTATGCAAGGCACTGGATATGTAACAAATCAAAGCAGCTTCTATAACATCTCCACACTGATAAGACACTTCCAAACACATTCCTCCCCTGCTGCAATTTGGGCAATTTAAACCATATGACTTTGAATAATCTGCTAGGACTTAGAATCCTGCTACATTCTTGCATCTGTTCATGTCTGTTGTTGCAAGATTTACCAAAAAATACATAAAGATAACTCTGTTGAGGAAAAAGAAGCTTGAAGACATGCTGGCATGATAGGATCATGTAGGTCAGAGGTTTCCAGACACGTCTGCTAAACTACAGCTTGAAAACAAAGACTGCGTGTAGAGAGACGTCCTGCTAACTTACTTTGATCTCTGACCTAGACTTCATCATAAGCAGTTGCTTATTGTCTACACTAGGGAGCGGTCTATGTAACAACACCCTTAGATGTGCATTCAGTCCCTTATTCTATACTTACATAGGATTTATTGGGTGGTTTATATTCATTCTGTGCGCAGATAAAAAATGAGAAATGTCAGAATGTTTAAACCACGGTGGAGCAGTTCCATTATGGCTCTTTTTGCTCAGAGTGTTGGGAACAGCCTGGTTCAGGAAAGAAACTGCTGAGCACCACATTTATCACTGAATTAAAACCACATTGAAGATCTGAGATTAATGTTCTAAAAGCATCTGATGAACTTTTGAAGAGACTGGAGCCTCTTCCTAAATATTTGCTGAACAGTAAAAGCTAAAAAAAAGTAACTAAAAAAAACAATGCGGTGAAATGGCTGATTCACGTAGAACCCAACAACAAGACAAGGGACCAAGACAAATGAGAGCAAGGCGGATGTATTCTGTGTCTGACCTGCGGAAGGTAGGAGAAGAAATGTCTGGGTATTTTGATCCTGGCTGCCTGAGGCCTGACTGGCCTGCTGAATTGGAGGGGGTGCTGGATTTTGGAGAGGTAGACAGGCCTGCTGCTGGGTCTTGGTCTGGCACCCCTACTTTCTCTTTATCCGTCTGGTTCACGGTGATGGGACTGGAGTGTTCTGAGCCCACCTTTCCATCCCTTCGTTTGGCACCCGTCTGTGTTGCTGCCCCGCTTGCTGACTTGCCGCTGACATTTGATTCGATGCTGCTGGAGCTGGAGCGGTTTCCGCAGCGCCCTGCTGCTGCCCCGCTGGAGGATTTGGCGGGTCTGGGGAGGGAGCGGTACTGCAGGGTGACTTTGGAGCCGCTGCAGTTGAGGAGAATCCCGTCATCCTGGGGCTGCGAGCCATCTAGGCTGGTTTTACGCACACCACTGATGCTCGTACCTTTGCCGAGGGCAGCTGAAGATTTGGGAGCTTTGCCCAGGGTGGCTGAGCCACTGGTGAGGGCGGCACCACTAGAGGTAATTAGAGTACCAGCAGGACCAGGGATCTTCTTGTATCCAAATGAACTGGTGGCAGGTGGGCGAGCAATACCAGAGGGAGGTTTCTTGCCTTCATCCCCACTACTTCTCCCAGCATCTGACGGTGAGCGCTGTATCCCAGCGGAGCTTTTGGAAGGCACCTTGCCCTTTTCTGAGGCTTTAGCATCATCTGTTTTACCTGCCAAACAGACAAATGAAAACTTCAGATTTAACATCCTGTCATGTTTTTATCATCATGGCAAAATGTAGAGTTTTTTCACATGACGTTTAATGGATTTTATTGAAATTTATTGGAAATAGATCAACACAATAGGTATGAGATTCTACCAGTTTACCAAGTTTCTACCAGTTTTGCACATCAAAAAACTACAGTTTTTGAATATTCATCTTGGCAAAGTAGCTCAACCTCAGTCTGGTAGGCAGAGATCATCTGTGAACATCAGTTTTTTCTTTCCACACATTATCAATGGAAATTAAGTCTAAACTTGATCATTATATCATACTATGACCTAAACCATTTGATTGTAGCTCTCTGCGTATATTTAGGGTCATTCTCCTGCTGGAAGGTGAACCTCCATTATAGTCTCAAGTCTTTTGCAGCTTCTAACAGGATTTCTTCCTGGATTGCCCAGTATTTAACTCCAATCTTCCTATTAATTCTGTTCAGCTTCCCTGTTCCTGCTGAATGAAAGCCTTCCCACAGCATGATGCCGCCAACATCAGTTTCACTGAAGGAATAGTTTGTTGAGAGTGTTCACTATAAAGTGAACTCTTTAGGGCTTTTCTTAAGGCCAGATTTGTAGTGTACAAATGATAGTTATCCAGTCAACAGATTCTTCCAACTGAGCAGTAAAGTGAAGTGGGCTGCATATAGAATATTTATTTATTTATTTTGAAAACCATTTATTCTTTCCCCAATGATGTGCAACTCTGTCTTATCACATACAATTCAGATAAAATACACTGAGGTTTGTGGTTGTACTGCGAGTAACTGTAAAACAGTTCAAGGGTTGTAATACTTGTGTAAGCAGCCAACAACTAAACATTAACTGTTGTAATTATTAATAGCATTTTTCATGTTTGAACTTTGTTTATTAATGCAGTCTAGGTTGCATCTCCCACCTGGTGTTTTGAGTGCTGCAGAGGTCCCCTTGGTCCTGGGTGGTGTAATTCCCACCTGGGCCGTCATGCCCCTCCTCCATGAGCCTGTCTGGGACATCTGGGCAAGCCCGGCTGCCTTCTGGCCAGTATCCTCATACTGACCCTGGGTTTGGGGGGTACAGGCAGATGAGGAAGGCTTCCAGCGGGAGGGGCTACCGTTAGGGTCCATGCTCACGTCCAGCTCCTCCACTTTTTTCAGGTCTTCAGCTCCGACCCAACTGATGCTCACCTCCGGCTCAGCATGCTTGGACCTGCTCCCTTTCTGGGACTGTGAATGGAGGGGGGGTTTCGGGGATTAAACACAGCACTGATTAGTTGATGTTTCTGTGAGATAACACAACTGTAATAGACGTTCTCTCTGCAGCATGTAGAAAATCCATCTAAAGATCATGTTTTATTGGAAGATTTATTTAAATGAGCTTACAGTTTTCATGAACAACAAGACAAATCAACAACCTGGTTATTTTTGAAATAACTGTTAAGCACATTCAAACACACACTGAGTCATTAGAAGGATAGGCGAGCGGCCGCTAAAGCAGCAGGGCGTGTGTGTGAAGTCGCAGTTATCTTTGGAATCTCCAATGTACCGATCCCCGACTTTTGGGACGCTTACAAACACCCCCGCACAAACACACAGAACAGTAACAAGCAGCCCGTACCTTAACAGATGATCAGTCTCCCTAGCAACGCCAGAGTCTCTTAAGAGCCCAGTCTGTTGAGTATTTCATGAGAAGCCAAGGATACTTGGCAGAATAAAGCAAAGGTCCTCTGAGGAGAGCTGAGTGCTGCTCTTATAGCTCCCACCGTCAGCTGTAATTTCAGAACTGACGCAATGGTTGGCATTTGTTTTAGGCCAAAACAAAGATGTTAGATGAGGCAGTTTACTTATTTTTTGCATGAACACATAAACATATCCAGAGTCTTCCCAAAGCATTTATACCTCCTGAACCTTTTCAGTTTTGTGAAAAAGTTCACATTTTTAAAATACTTTTAAAGGTTACTTAAAACATCTATCCACGTCACTGTCTTTCTTTCAAACATCTTCCCAATACAGAAGCATTGTAGTGATGCCATTAAGGACCCATCTCGTGCACCCAACCTGTGCTCCTTTGCTTTTGCGGGACGAGCTTGTGGCGGAGTACGCTGGTGTGTTCAGATCATCAGTGCTGAAGTTGTCCAACGTGTCGCTGAGGCCACTGCTCACTGAGCTGCTGTCATCCCAGCTACAGGAGGACAAGAAGAAATGAAGAGAAGAAACAGATTGAGTAGGCTGTAATATTCACTAAGGCACAGTCTTTTCTCTTTGAGTTGAACAGCAGAAATGCCTGACTCACTTCACACATCAGTGAACTATGCTTTACGGGCATCCAGCATGCAAGCCATCTGCTTCCACCATATCTTTATAATAACTAAACTGTACTTGAATACAGTGAAGATGTGTAGAAAGTCCATAATGTCACATGAAACAGCTGAGCTCCTGCTTTGTAGGGTTACAAAAGGCACTTTGACTCATCATTTGTGCCTAAGTAGATTCATATTATTGTTGTTATGATTTATTTCATCTGAAAGGCAAACAGACAAAGGCTCCTATATGAGGAGCAGATGGATCAAACAAGCGGATTATTACTACGCTGCTTAATTTCTGTTCTTAAAACTCATACAATATTGTTCTTTAAACTTCAACCAGATTTTCTGTCATCAGATACAATAAACAAGCTCAGTGGAAAGTTCCCTGGGTTCTCTGTGCCCATTTTGTCCTTGCTCACACACACTTCTACACACATGGAGTGACAAACAGCACCGCTAAGACATGCACAAGACAGAGTCTTTGCAGAAATAACTTGGTTTCCATGCCAACCTGTCAAGTCTCATCTGCATCTGGCTTTGCCTTTGTGCTCCTGCTTGTGATTGTAAGAGACCCTTCCATAATATGCATGATAAATCTGGTCCAACACTTGTAGCTCAATCTAAAGCTAAAAAGGATCCAAACTAAAAAGAAACAGTTATTTGGCAATAATTTAAAAAGTGATGGCCACTGTATTTTCAATGTTCTATGTCACATCCTAGAGAGTTGGTTCATAAATCTGGCCCTCAGGACCAACTGTCTGGCATGTTTTAGGCGTTTTTCTGCTCCCACACACCTGACTTAAATAAATGGGTGATTAATGGGCTTCTGCAGCACTTGATGGCTGAGCAGGTAATGCAAATATTTACATCTGGTGTGCTGGAGCAAAGATAACATGGAGGGCAGTGGGCCCTGAGGACCAGGACTGAAAACCAGGGGTCTACAACCTGTGGCCCCTGAGCAACAAGTGGCTCTTTCGGCCTTCTACAATGGCTCTTTAAAAATTTGCCAAAATGATAAAAAAAAATAACCAACTAATGTTTTCAAACAAATATTTAATAACAAATGCAGGTTTGAGCAGTTTTTCAATTTTTTTATGGAATAATTGCATGGAATTTCCACAACAGAATGACACTAAAAGTACAAGTAACATTTTTACCAGTTTTTTTTCTTTGCTTTAGGTTGAAACTATCTGCATTTTTTACATAATCTTCAATATTAACATCTCATATAAGAAAATGTATTAATCTTCTTTTTGAAAATGTTTGATTTTTGTCTTTATTATAAACCTAAAAACAGAAATAAGTTAGAAGTTTATCAAAAGTTATCAGTTGTCTTGTCCCCAAGTTAAGCAACAGGTATCCACAAACAACACTTAATGATATATGAACCAGACACCTGCAGACACCTAGCAACCTAGATGTCCACTGGTGCAGTGCAGAATTGTTTTTTACCAACTAACAGGCAGCATTTATCTTTGTGGCATTAATTTAACCTCAGGCATTTGTTTTAGTTAGTTTACTTTGGTAGTACTTAAAAACTATACATTTTTATTAATCTTTTTTCGCAAGAAACAACCATTTGTACAGCCCAACATAAATAGTTTCAGTTCTTTGTGCTACTTTGTTATTTTTCCATCCAAACCTGTCCTTCTACAGTCTCATTTTCCTCCATTTCAAAGCCATTATTGAAAAAGCATTTTAGAGATGAAAAATCCCATTTTCAGTCGGAGGTTTCTCGTTATGAATCTCCAGCTTTTAAAGAGCTATTTACCATGCTAATAATGCAGTGTTATGCTTTATGGGTGGGGTGCAACATACTTAAATAAGCATTAAGGTATTTGTTTTTTGCAGCACTTACTGGGTGTCCAGTCAAACAAGAATCATTGAAATATACCCAGCTGACTTTTTTTCAAACCATTTCCTTGTGACAGCTTGTAAAACTGCATGTCTTTATAGGCAGATGACTGCTTTAAATACTCTAGTGTTTATAATAGTGTCCGGTTTGCATTAGCAGTTAATGTTGTGTAGATGTTTCTTTTCTTGCAGTGACACCACTCCTACATTCTGATTTAAAGCTTAGATCAGAAACGTCAGTAGTGACAGGGGAGCGTCGGAGCACTCTGCTGCATCATCTGAGACGCTCCCTCCTGTGCGTGTCAACAAGGGAAGCCGAGTCAGTTTTAATGCTGTAAAGAAAGAGACTCAGCTGTCCTCTAAAAGACAAGTGTTCTGCAGATGCACACAACACCACTCTGTATGCATCATGTAGTGTAAAACATTGGCCTAGAATGCTAAAAAGTTCTAAATTCACAGAGCAAAATTCTTTTTCATACATACAATTCATCTGGGATCAAAGATACAGATGTTTTTATGAACACAGATTGCTTCAGAAGCCTAAATGCAGACATGTATCATTTCAACTTCTATTATACAGGAACAGATTAACTTTTTCACATAAAACCACTAATTTTCCATCTATTTGATGCAAATTGCTCTAGATCTTTTTAAGGGCTGCACATTCATTTGGGTACCACAAAAAGGGGAATGGTGAAAGAGTGCTGACAAGATGGGCAGCTCTGATGTCTATTATCATATTATGTGATGCAGATGCAGAGGCAGATGGCTGTGTAGAAGCTCAATGACTTCCAATTCCTGTCTAAACATTAGAATATTCTCCCTGCCAGCTGAAGCTAGCTCTTTCATCCAACTGTGGCCTCTGTAATGAAATGAATTAGTTTGAAATGTAGAAGAGATGATTAAAGCAGCTTCTGTGCAAGTTTTTGCCTAATTAACACACTAAGTTAAACTGAACGGTATCTGCACACAAAGAAGAGCTCCCTTAGCTTATTTGATCAAGATCCTTTTTAAAATACTGTAACAAAATTAAACTGATACAAAAAATGGATCAAGGCCAGATTTCCTTAAAGGAAATGGAATTGGTTAACAGATCAATGAAACTAGGGGTAGGAACTAGGAATAGAGAAGCTTCTATTGTCACGGCATAGCAAGGTGTTAAAAAGCATGTAGTTTTAAAACCACCATATTTTATGTCTACCATTTCTATTGTTTAAAGTCCTTTTAATTAACCAAACTGACGCGAGTTTTCTTTGGCAGTTTAGGTGTACAGACATGTTTTAGTACTTTGAGCAGTAGAGCCCTACTCTTTCCATTTTCTGAGGATGGAGGAACCGTTGCCCTGTAAGATGTTATAAGCATCTCACCCCCCCTTCTGTGTATGTGTAAAGCTGGTCAACCAGCTGACAAGTTTGGCAGTAAGGAAATATGTCCTGTGAAACTAAAGGAGAACCACCCATCACTCATATTAAGATAAAACTATGTTAAACCAAGGTTGGTAAGAAATGAAAGGCATGTCTGTAAAGCAGATGGCTGCAGGCTGGTTACCTGAGCAGACAGCTTAACTATTTAACCAGCTAATATCAGTATGTTATACTTGTGTTATTCTATAATGGCAAAATATGTATTCTGTGCAGACACAGGATAAAGCATTTGTGAAGCAAAAATATTAGCTGTTAAATTGATATTTTTGCTTTAGTCTTGTGGTGCTTATTGAACACCTTGTGGCACATTTAGCCATTTTCTAAGCGTTTTGTCCTACCACATTTCCAGATCTGGCTCTTCACTGTTGCTCTAGATAACCAGAAGACATGAAACCTTTTTACACTACTAATTTAAAAGCAAACTGGGGTCTTCCAGTAACTCCCTCTCATAATGTTTTAGTAATTGTTGCATTGCTTTGGTGTGGAGGGATTTGACTGACAGCATGCATTGGTCTTTGATATGTATATTGTGATGGTTTGGGATGAGTACAATTACCACTATATACCATCTAGCTATAATTTTGACCAAGTGAACCAGATTGAAAGCTGCTGATACAGTTGTATTATGTGTACTGTGGTTGCCTGTGGAGAACAGCATGGATAATGTAATTATAAAGAGCTGTTGAAAAGTTGCTATACTGTCACCTATCTTGCCATGTAAATTGGCATTTAAAAAAAAACAATACTACACTAACATCCATAGTGTGGACACAGTGATCTGCTGCATCATAACCAGTTACGTTATACCTCTGTGATGTCATCGTGTTTCTCTCTTTTTTCATATCAAAGGATTGACTGACCATCTGGGAATTAGATTTCAGTTTTAGTGCTATGCATGCCGCCAAGTGGTCAGATAATTATTAGCAAAATTAGCCAATTTGTTAATCTCCTATGGCATCATATCCTCCTACAAAAACGGCAGATATGCAATTGTGCGACGACGATGTAAGAACAATGAGTTTTTGTAGTTTGCGCTGATTTACCAGATGAATTATGTGTATTGAGCCAAAGGAAAATATAATTTCACATATTTAGTGCTCTTGCTCCAGTGGTGTTGCTCTGCAGGAAATAGATTACTGTGTTTTGTGTTGTGTAAATTTTAAAGAGAAAATCTTTACTGTATACTAAATAAGCCCAGTTTTCTCTGATTAAAGGTGGATTAAACAAACAAAAAGTGTTGCTCTATAAAAAGACCATCCTAACTGTATCAGTGTAAATATTTCATCAAGCTGCCTCCCAGGATCAGCAGTGATTTCTCTTTCAGAAACGTGGCTAACCAAGCTCCTCCTCTGAGACTTGCACGCTTTCACGTAATCACATCTCCTATAGGGGGAGGGGGGATGTTCAAAAAATGGCTCACACAAACTCAGTAACCCTACAGCAGTGGCAGGCAATTCGGACATTTGTGTCATAACTTCCTAAATTAACCATGAATGCAGAATGTTCATGCATAAATCACTCAAGATGACATTTTATATTTCATAATCCAGGAAGGGAAATGTGTAAATGTTGCTGAACAAGTAATCTTATCAATGAGTTTCATTCGAAATTACTCAGTAAACGACACACACTCGCGTTGTCTTAAACTGTTATAAGGTACCTTCCTTTAAGTCTGTAAGAGGTCTGGTAGAGAACTGTATTCATAAATAATGGTTGATATTATTGCAACATTACAATAAATGCTTCTCTTTCACGTCAAAAGCTGTTTCAGTCTGTAACGCAACATGTGCAAAGAACCCAAAGAATGCTTCATGGCAAGTGTTTGAAAGTGAAAAAAAAAAACAGCTCCCTGAAAGAAAACCTATGTTTTTTTCTTTTATTGCATTCTTTTGCTATTGGTTTTAACCAGCTGCATCACTGGTATGAATAGGTTAATGTGGTCCTGCTCAGCAATGCGGGAAAATGCTCATGCAATATTTAATGAACTCTTTCAACAGTTCTAAAAAAGAAATGATATTAGCACAGTGAAGAAAGGATATATGAATTTCCTTGTAGCAAAGTGATAAATAAATCTCTAATGACAGGATCAACAAATAGCTACAGTACCTGGGGAAATAGAAATAAAGAGCATTAAGTGAAAAATGGTGAAAAAAAACAGCACTTCTTTAAACTTTACTTATTATATGTGTGAAGTTTAGCAAATGTATTCACTCTATCCAACCAACTAACAAAACAGCCAATGATCCAAGCAACCATCTTCCAGTGATCCAACTTAACAACCAGCATGCTGACCAAAAAAGCCTCCAATGACCAACCAACAAATAACCCATCCGTCCGTCCGTCCATCTCTCCCTCCCTCTCCTAAAGCTGACCTGACACTGGCTATTTATTTTTATAGATAGCCAGTGGAGTATATAGTCCAGTGGAGTATAAACATACTAGTACGTACTAGTATTTTTATACTCCAAGTATAAACTGCACGTACTGATGCTGTCTGTGATGACATCACCACATCCACAATGAAGCCTTTTCAAACATCAATTTTAGGTCAGTCTAAAGTAAATCATACATGCTGGTAAGTGAAGCTTTATGTATTGTAATTAAATTGCTTGTAGCTTATTTTCACATTTTTATGTACACATATATACGTAAGTAGAAAGCACTCATTTCTTGTTCTCCTGGAACACTATAAAAGCTAAGGTCAAAAAATTATTGCAATATATTTTGAGGGAAAAAAAGCAATTTTTCCTTTTAAACTTCAATAAAGCAATAAGTTCCCTTTCCCCAAGTTAAAACTTGAGCACTGCTACTGGAACAAATTGCCACAATTTGACTAGATTCAAACACACAACAAGTAAGAACAGCCATCAAGAGATCTGGAGAAGGATGGTTCAAGTTTTGCCATCAACTTACCTTTTAAAAGATAGTTGCTGCCTGTTGTCTTATCATTGAAAAGCCTTGCTTTGATCTTTACCGCAAGAGGCAAAGCCTAACATTACAGAGAACCTAGAAGCTGCTGTGGCTTGTCTGGGTGTCGAAAGAGGAAATGGAAATGTGAAAGAAAGGAAGGAAGAAAGGACTCCTCAGTGTTCCACTTCTACCTACTGCGACTGCCAGCTCCCCCTCCCTTCGGTTTGTCTCCCCCTCCCCTTCCCTCCTGACCAGGATGGGCCTAAGAAGTCCTTGGAGAGCCGATCAGACATTTTGTCAGCAGCAGGTGACACAGGGTTAATTAAAAGAGAATGACATTGCAGAACAGAGCCAAATCAAAGAAGAAATACATTAATAAATAACAAGTAACCAAAGACTGTGGTTTGGTTAGACCGAAAAAAAAAAAATGCATAATATAGGAGAAATGAGATGCTAAGAGATGTCGTTCATGTGTTGCTGCATATTCACATATTTATCTCTCTTTATTTACATGAGAACTGTAGCTTCTGTTTCTGCAGATCAGTCACATAGATCTACAGTATGTGACTGAACATAATTGTTTGCTGTGAAAGGACAGTATTGATTGCAGCCACTGACTGGATACCTGTTAAAGAAAAATACAGTATGACAAAATCTAGCTTCACGTTTGTTAAAGTTAATATACATAAACATACAAGAATAAATATTAAATATAAACATGGACCCACAGCTGCAAGATAGTCTGTTATTTACTGAAGTCGCAAAGCCACATTTTCATACAGTACACCATGAGTAGATTATAGAAACCTGTTAAGCTGTTAAGGTGGGTATGAAATATTTCCAAAAGTAATGAATAACACATTGTTGTAACAAACGGTTTCTTTTCATACCTGGAAAGTTGGGAGCAAACAACCATAACTCTAAATGGCTAAGAAACGAAATGACAAGAGCAAGAACATGGACCGAGATATTATCAAGAATTACTTTTAAGATGCCAGTTGAACATGTTAGCTAACCGTGACCGCTTAGATTAAAAAGAAACACACCTTAACGGAGTTTAATCCTTTTGAAGTGGGATGTGGTTTGAGGTCATAACCAGTAAAAATCTTGTTAAAGGAGACAACTCTTCACTTTGATGAAGACACCATTTGTTGTGTTACAGCTTTTTGTTGGTGCTAGTTTTAGTGCTCATGAAATCTCGGAGTGTAGTAACATTTAAACGTGGACACTTTAAAATCTCCCTTCTCAAAAATATCAGAGCTGTTTGTGAAAAAGCTTTTTCTATAAACCACCTGTTTTAATATCTGTGCTTCCAAAGAGTCTTGTAAAAAACAACTTTGAAGAAACAGCTAAGAAATTGCTCAAAGCTTTTCAGATGCACTAAAGCTAGAGCAAATAAAAAATCGGAGCGTAGCTACAGTAAATGCACATTGCCTATGCTTAGTAATATTAACGCTCAGAGGCAGTATCTGTTATGTTTGTCTTTTATGTATGTCTTTAAGAATTGCTTCTACGATGTCTGTCATATTAGCTAAACTTGTGCTAGCTCAGGCAGAAAAAGGAATCATATGATTTTCAAAAGTGATTTACTTTTCAACAAATGCATAACAAGTCTACTTAGACTTTCACAAAAGTCACCTGAACAGAATGGTTTAGGTTTTTTTAAGTTGGTGTCTGTTGCCATTAATAGGTTGGTTCTTCCCCCTAATTATGATGCTTAGAAGCTGGCTAGTAAGAAACTGGCTGCTGGTTTTAGCTCTAGCCTCCAATCTCCAGTGCCACATAGCTCAGTGGTAACGCAGGCGCATCATATGCAGAGGTTATCCTCAACATGTGTCCCCGGTTGGATTCCCAGCCCCGGGCCATTCGCTTCATGTCAAAAACAAACACACAAAAAAACTCCAATCTCACTAATGTCAATGCCATTGGTGCTAATGCTAATTTATAAACCAGTTAGTTAAGGTGTTTTGTTCTAAACAGGAATTCTTTAAAAATCAAAAGAGTTCTTACTCAAAAAGAATATAGCACAATCATGACTGTGGTTTAAAGATTCAGAAAATTGCATTTATATGCATACCACATGACAACCTTGAATAGTATTAACACTATGAAAGTTATCTCCGTCTGATAAGATATCTTATGGTCATAAACTCTTACCAGAATCCCACCCCAAAAAAACTTCACTAGTCTTTGAAGTGAATGTACTTTGTCTAATTAAGTGAAGATTTTTGTTGACCTTTTCTTAATCGCACTATCTGAATATGCCGTCTAGTCATGGAGCAAAGCAAAATGTCATATGTTCAAGTTAGAAAAGTCTTGGTATAGCCTATTACTTCCTGCCTCTAAAAAATGCATGTTACCAAGGACAAGTAGCCAGAGTGTGGAGCATAACTCAATTCATTTCAACCCAATTCAATTAAAGGAAAGAACAAGGTGACCTTGGAGGAAAAAGCTGGAAATGTGTCTGTTGCCAAGCAGTGACAGACAACTAAGACGTCAGCAGTGCCTGACTGAGCTGGTCAAGATGCCCATGCTCCCTGCTGCAATGCAGTCAAATATGACAAACGTTGCTCAGCAGTGTGGGGGTTTGCAGAAGGCCCAGTAGAGTTTGTTCAAGTCTATAGCAAACTGCTGGCAAACAAGCAAGAAAACAGCTCACATCAGAGCTCACAAGCAAGAGCCAAGAAATACACTCCAGACTGTCCCTTAGCAATGTAGATAAGCTCGGCGCAAAATGTTTTTCAGCAAACTCTGTATACTCTGGAGATAGGCACCAGGTCACCCGTGACCCTGTACGGACGTAACAGGTATAGAAAATGGATGGATGCAAACACTTAAAGTTAGTCAGCAATTCTGTTTTTACCTGAGAAACAAAAGAATTGCATTTTTGACTTTGTTAATATAGCAAATAGGATTTGAATTGTGGGTAAACCCCCTGAAATGACTGATCACTAATTCTAGCTGTCTACATTTTACATGCTACCAAATTGGCTTTTTTGGAAATGAAAATTAGACAAAAATTTAAGTAATTTCATTATTTAGAGACTTTATGAGTTTGGTTTTTAATGAAAGAAAAAAGTTGGTGTGTATCCAAGCAAAGTGCTGGAGTCTAGAGCAATGGAAAAATGTTCAGACAGCAGGTTTTCCAACTGCTTTTAAAACCGCTTTTAAAACCCCTAAAAAAATCCACCATACCTTTTATACTGCCTTTCCTACATTTTTTTTAAATGCCTGAGAAAATGCAGGACTGATGTAGTTTTTTACGACTTCATGGAGTTACTCAGTGCTACCCCTTCCCCACCTCTTGCTGCGAGCTGCTGGTCAGATGGGTGAAAGAAGTCTACAGCATTATTTGAATTTCCACAGAAAAGACTAATTTGCTGTTTATTTTATCACCATCCAACAAGTATCTTTGACACATCAACATACAGGTATGCATGGAGATCTAAGTGGAGATTTCAGCCTTTGAAGAAAACCTAAATATGTTCAAGTGTCAGAGAAACCTTGCAGCGTCACCTTGGAGTTATTAGCATGCTATCTTTAAAACTAAAATGAAACTATTTTTAATTTAAATGATAGAAGCTTGGTATCAGACAATGAATTTTGTAATATTTAATTGTGTCTGGTGGATAGATAAAAATGCAATTAGTGCCTTACTCAGGCCATCTTTGTATGAGTTTTCAGTGAGTCATTATGAGAGCATCACTGTTTCACATAAAGCACAAGGAGCCAGGGAATTAAGATGGACTGAATGTGTTAAAATACATACTGGTGGTATGCAGGAAATACTAATTAACCAAACTGTGCACATGTTAGTGTGAGAGATCATAAAGGTCTCCCAAATAATTCACTCTAGCCTTGATAGAGTGGAAAAAAATATTAGCATAAAAAGTGAGTCAGGCACTTGATAAATACCTTTTGTATCCTTTTACTTTAATATGAATTACGACAGGTTATCAAAGCTTTAACAAACTGCGTGAGCTTGCTGAAAACTTTACCATATGGGGCTTGTCATCACTCAGAAAAACAGACATGCAGCTCTGAACTCAGTCAGCATTATTTCTTTGGCCTTGTCACCCAGGCATCCATTCTTAAGCGGTCAGGTGGGCACATCAAGTACTGATGGAAGTGACAAGTTGAAGTATGCAAGCTGTTTTTGTTTTATGTCTCACAAGCTGGAACTACTGATAACATGCTGGTCAATGTGAATTCCACACATATCATTTCATCATGTTTTACATGATGAAATGATATGTTCCAGTAAGATGGGGAAGCACATGTTTCAGATTAGGAATTTATATTGTGTAGTAACATGGGAAAAATGTGGAAAACATTTTCCCTTTGGTTTCATTTGCATATATCGTGCAGTAAGATGTGACACATAAAAGATTTCACAATTAAAAGAAGGGAAACACGGATATTATTACGTGGAAATTTTATTGTATATTGAAGGGAAACACGTGGAAAGTATTCCACATTTTCTCTGCCATGTTTCATTTGTTGAAATTATATTGTGTAGTAACAAAGAAAACACATGTAGGAAAACCTTCCACAAGTGGTTCTATTTGAAATTTTTCCACTTGTAAAACAAATGCTTTTTACATGTCACACCTTTTGCTATTATTACTTTTAGTCTGACGTTTTGTAGAGATCATGTGGAACAAGTTGATTTAATGGGTTTCTACTGTAAGGGTTGGGATGAAAACAATTGCACACCCTTTATCAAATGGTCTATCAAATCCTATTCTTAAATTACTACATTGATAGCTACATTAATATTTTGACAATACCAACCTTCTCTTATAGGAAGTATATATATATATATATATATATATATATATATATATATATATGCAAACACATATGTATATTTTTTTCATCTGACTTTTTTGTTGCTTCTGGATGTTTTCAAATGCAATGGACATGGAGAAGGAAACGAAAGGGTAAAAAAGAATCAAGAAAGGGAGAGAGGTGGAGCAAAAAGTTAAGAGGGAGAGAAGAAGATGGTAACAGATAAGAGAAAAAGGGATATAGAGAATACAAGATAACACCCCAGCAAAACTGTTTCTACACCTGCAGAAACACATATATAACAACGTCAATGTTACCGAAAGTACACTGTACTAATTAATGCAAGATACATTTAGTGGCAACCGCAGCAATAAATAGAGTATATTTGTTTATCTGTAAACACCTGAGTCCATGTGAGTGTATGTGTGAGCACGCCAGTGTATATAAGTTTTCTCCATAAGAATATTCAATAGGGGGCGTGAGGCGCCACAGACATCCAAAGGCCCCCAGAGCACGGGTAACCAAGAGATCCACCGCCCCACCCACCACCCCCAGGGGAACCACCCAGCATTTCACTTTTATTTCTAACGGTAAGTCTTATTCAGACAAGAGGTCTCATTTTCGAGAGCTACAGGGGTTGGACAATGAAACTGAAACACCTGTCATTTTAGTGTGGGAGATTTCATGGCTAAATTGGACCAGCCTGGTAGCCAGTCTTCATTGATTGCACATTGCACCAGTAAGAGCAAAGTGTGAAGGTTCAATTAGCAGGGTAAGAGCACAGTTTTACTCAAAATATTGAAATGCACGCAACATTATGGGTGACAAACCAGAGTTCAAAAGAGGACAAATTGTTGGTGCACGTCTTGCTGGCGCATCTGTGACCAAGACAGCAAGTCTTTGTGATGTATCAAGAGCCATGGTATCCAGGGTAATGTCAGCATACCACCAAAAAGGACGAACCACATCCAACAGGATTAACTGTGGATGCAAGAGGAAGCTGTCCAAAAGGGATGTTCGGGTGCTAACCCGGATTGTATCCAAAAAACATAAAACCACGGCTGCCCAAATCACGGCAGATTTAAATGTGCACCTCTACTCTCCTGTTTCCACCCGAACTGTCCGTCGGGAGCTCCACAGGGTCATTATACACGGCCGGGCTGCTGTAGCCAAACCTTTGGTCACTCAGGTCAATGCCAAACATCGGTTTCAATGGTGCAAGGAGCGCAAATCTTGGGCTGTGGACAATGTGAAACATGTATTGTTCTCTGATGAGTCCATCTTTACTATTTTCCCCACATCCGGGAGAGTTACGGTGTGGAGAAGCCCCAAAGAAGCGTACCACCCAGACTGTTGCATGCCCAGAGTGATGGTTTGGGCTGCCATATCATGGCATTCCCTTGGCCCAATACCTGTGCTAGATGGGCGCGTCACTGCCAAGGACTACCGAACCATTCTTGAGGACCATGTGCATCCAATGGTTCAAACATTGTGTCCTGAAGGCGGTGCCATGTATCAGGATGACAATGCACCAATACACACAGCAAGACTGGTGAAAGATTGGTTTGATGAACATGAAAGTGAAGTTGAACATCTCCCATGGCCTCCACAGTCACCAGATCTAAATATTATATAGCCACTTTGGGGTGTTTTGGAGGAGCGAGTCAGGAAACGTTTTCCTCCACCAGTATCACGTAGTAACCTGGCCACTATCCTGCAAGAAGAATGGCTCTGACCACTGTGCAGGACTTGTATATGTCATTCCCAAGACGAGTTGACGCTGTGTTGGCCGCAAAAGGAGGCCCTACACCATTCTAATAAATTATTGTGGTCTAAAACCAGGTGTTTCAGTTTCATTGTCCAACCCCTGTACCTGTTTTAGTTGGACATACAAGACAACCGTATGTTAAAGCAGACAATACAGTCAATATAATTCATACAAGTATGAACATATGCATATTTGCATACAACCAGACACACACACTGTGTCTTTCTACACTTACCCACACACACAAACTGAACATAGCTAGATGCCTGATTCTGTGATAGAACATCCTTGAACTAGCAAACGTTTGCTAAGTTTAGTCTGTAAGTCTGAGTGGATTTGAGAAAGTTTGGGAGCCTGATAAAGACAAAAGTCTGAGGAAAGTGAAGAGACTAAAAATGAAAACTTCAGAAAGCTTAGATAGCAGAAGTGTATAGGTGCTGCACTTTCAGGTTCAATGCTGAGGAGGATATTTCCTTCCTGAGCAGGGCCAACGGCAGAGATGAATGACACACACAAACTTAGATGATGACTGGCTTCGTCAGTGATAGTGAGAACCTCTTTCCCTCCAGATCTCCTCTCTGCTTACGGCAGTAGTTGACAAGCAGTGCAGCATCGCCACAACTGTCACTGCTCCACAGAGTGACAGCCTGGATCCTGGTGCTTGGCAACACATGCACAAATCTGCAGACACACTTAAATGTGGATGAGGACAAGTGTACAAAAAAGCTCTCTTTTTTTGGGAATGGACAAAAAACCCTAGCACACATTATTTCATAGCAGTTGCCTTTAATCTCCCAAAGCTTCAAACGGAAAACCAAAACAAAGTGCAGAAACAGCTTCCACAGTCCAGTCAACGGAGACGGAGAGATGCCAGCACACACTCGAGACACTGGGATGCAAAGCCCTGTTACTTATTCATGTCTCTGCTGAGAAATGGGAGCCTGTTGGTGTCAAAACGTTCTCTATAGGCATCTTTTCTTGACACCAAAGCCACAGACACATGGTCATCTATGTTGGATGGCAAGGTAACAATTTTTGAAATAAAAGGGGCTTTTAGCCAAAAGCTAAGATCTCTATTCTTTTCAAACTTAAAACGCATCAGAGGGACCTGACCATCTCCAGGTATGCTCTTTTCAGGGCTGACGGAATGGAGATTCCTTCCCAGATCAATCACGGTAATATCTATTTGTGTTCACGACTTCCAAATTTTAGGTTGGAAAATAAACTGGAACTCGTCCATGAAGTCAGACATTCCTCCCCATATGGGTGCTCGTATCTGTAATAGTAATTAGTTAGACCAAGATTTCATTGAGATGGAACAGCATGACACCAAAAAACATTTTTGACACTACACTAGTTTAGTCTCTCATTAAACTTGATGATAAAAATAATCAGATTTTTCTTTACCTCCATTTATAGCAACCCTTGCCCTGTTGCACATCCCAAAGAAGCTTAATCTAAAAGTTACTGGTTTGATCCCTGATTCCCCAGAGTGATCCCCGCAGTTTACTGCCAGAGCTGTTAAACTGTGACTGAATGTGTGTTGATTTGTGCATTTTGGTTGTGGCATGATTATTCATTTAGATGCATTTCTGCTGGGATTTTGTTGGTTTGGAGTAAAGCTGGTAGCGTGCAGACTGTGAAAAACATGAAGCATAATCAGCCTCCTGGGAGCTACGTTTATGTACACAGATCAGCTCCCACTTTCTGCATCCTAAAAACTCTGTCTACATTTCTTTACGTGCACTGGGCTCCTGTTACACTGAGGTGACACAATAACAGCTGACTCTGTGTGGCCCAGACTAACTCAGACTAACAACAGATTAAATTTTATTTCTCAGTGATTTGCTGTTTTGTTGAAAAAATAGTCACTCTAAAGTTCTGCTTGGTGGACAATGTGTCCCAAACTACATATTCTATCCTGCATACATATACAGTTCTACTGTAAGAATTACTAACCCAGTTTGAGCTGTATAGGCAATCTGTGCCAGCCTGCCTTTAGTCAGCAACAAATGGTATTTGCTGCATGAAATAAACAACTCAATTCCTTACTGTACACAACAGAAACTGGTGATTTCGATCTGCTATATTCAGCCCAACTTTAACATATTTCATCCCAGTCAATCATAAGCAAAACAGTTAAAAGTGAAGAACATGTGGCTGTCAGTCAGTCTGAAAAATTAAGCTAAATGCTTCTCTTGTACTTCGGTTTTCTGAATTGCCAACATGCACATTTTCGGGGGTGAAAATTCTCTAAAGGTATGGCATTAGACAGATTGTTTGAACTTGGAACTTATCCACTACTCATTTCACTTCCAGACAGAGGCTTTGAGAAAGGCAGGTTTTGGGATAAAAGAAGAGAAAGAGTCATGAAAGACAGATCTTGTCCTGCGGAAGTAAAGCCAGGCTCAGGTGTGAAATCTTGTGAGCAATTGCTTCGGATATAAATTCTCCCCTGAGCTCTGGTGTATGTCAGTGAGAAGTGACAGCTCAGCCCCTGACAATCACTCGTCAGAAGCAATGCTGGGGGAAGCATTGGGTATTTTTATCTCCAATTATATAGTTTTCTGGGGAAAAAGGAAGGAAGAAACAAAATAAAACAATGTTTCATAGTTCAAACTGATCCTGTGGGGAGATGGTTGCCTCTAGAAAATCAAAAGGAAAGGCACACCTCAATATTTTCTTGTTCCTTCTGAGGCATGGTGCACTAAGACAGAATGCGGTTGAGGAAAAGCAGAATACATGTTTTAAAACCAATATTCAAATATAAATGCTGAAGATGAGGCACAGTCAGATTCATTTTTATTCTTATCGTATCCTGAGTGTAAAACCGAACAGGAGGGTCACTTTGACACTGACAAGTGCCACATTAATAGTCTGTTCTGACACTTTGGTCAGGCACACAATCTTCTGATTAGCATCCAGTCAGAGTCAAAATGATCTCAATAATATGCCTATTAAAAGTTGTACCTCAAAGCAATTAGGGAGTAATTAATGATTAGAAATACAAGTTTATGTCAAAGTAGCTCAAACATATAGAAATGTAAGCACAAAATCATACAATTACAGGAAACTAAGATTTTGCCCTGCTCTCCCTGAAGGCTCTTGCCTAGTTTGGCAGCTAGTAGGTGCAGCCTGTTTATTCATAGCCTCCCATATGCTGGAACTTTCAATACACAAACACATTTTAGATTACACATGCATTTATGCACAACCACATGCTGCAGTATATTGTTATATAACTATAACAACATAGGCCCCGCATCAGCTAACTTCAGCCTAAAGTGAGGAAAATCCTATTTATTGCTCATAATTAGCATAGTTCCCGTGACCTAACAAGCAAATACTAAAATGTACAAGCTTAACATATCCTCAACATGTACACTATCAGTCAAAAGTTTTAGATACACATTTTTACTGAATGGATCTTTTTATTTTCATGGCTATTTAAATTGTAGATTGTCACCAAAGGCAACAAAATAATGAATGAACACAAATGGAATCATGTAGTAAACAAAAAATGTGAAATAACATTTTTATATTTTAGATTCTTCAAAATACCCATTAATATAAAGAAAATCATTAAATGACAAAGGGGCTCTAAAATTTTGCAATACATTAAATGAACTACAACAGCAACAACAGTGGGACAAACTTCTTTCACAGTGCCCTTTAGAGTCATTTTGTAGAGTCTGATGGGGAGAGAAACATTGCATAAGGCTAAAATGTACAGATTTTGAACATTTGGCGTGCACGTTTTGGAAAGTTGTTGTTTGGCTCATCTGTTTCAGAGGTCAGTCAGTCATTTTCTACCGCTTATTCCATAGTGGGTCGCGGGGGAGCTGGTGCCTATCTCCAGCAGTCTATGGGCGAAAGGCAGGGTACGCCCTGGACAAGTTGCCAGTCCATCGCAGGGCAACACACAAACAAAATGGGCAACACACAAACAACCATACACACACTCATTCATATACCTAAGGGCAATTTAGAGTGACCAATTAACCTAACAGGCATGTCTTTGGACTGTGGGAGGAAGCCGGAGTACCCGGTGAGAACCCACGCATGCACGGGGAGAACATGCAAACTCCATGCAGAAAGACCCCTGGTCAGGAATTGAACCCAGGACCTTCTTGCTGCAAGGCAACAGTGCTACCAACTGCGCCACCGTGCAGCCTGTTTCAGAGGTGAAAAGGTAAAATGATTGGTTCAATGTTCCAGAAAGTCTTTTAAATATGGCAGTTCTGTGTGCAAAAAATTAATTCCATAGTGCTATACCTTTTGAGTTTACTCTGTTTAACTTTTATACTTCTTTAAATGTTGGTTTATTTTCCCTGCAAGAGCTATTAAGATAGTTTCAAGTTTTCCCACTTTTGTCACGGTGCGGTATCGATGTGGACCAAAGTGCAGACAAAGGCTTGGATGCAGCATCTTAAATAAATGCTCAACTTTATTTGAAGAGCCAGAACGTAACAAATCACTGCAGGTACATTACAGAGCCGGAATCCTAAATAACTTATTGACACTGCAGGAACAAGGCAAGGACGAGGGTAGCGAGCGTGAGTGAGGAACCAACAAAGCACAATGGAACAAAAACAACTAATATACAGAAGGAGACAAAGGCAGGTAATCAAGGGAACTAAGAACAGGTGTGAAAAGGAGGCAAGTGAAACAAATACAAAGACAGAGCATGGGCAAAGTAACTAATCAACAGCAACACAGACCTAAGCCAAACTATAGACCAAGATGAAATAATCAAAGAAGCATATAATAACCAAGAACTAAATGGTAACAGAGAAACTGGAGGAAACCCGGATTACAAAGTAAACAAACCTAAACCAACCCTAAGGAACAAACTGAGAATGGAGCAGAGGGAATGAGGACTGGAATAAAAGTAAACAATAATTAAAGCTAACCTATAAAAGGAGGGACTAGAAAATAAAGATAAACAAAGCTAAGAGGGACAAAGAATGTAAGGAACTAAAGTTGAGTAGGAAATAACTAGAAGAGGAAAACTGATGACGAGGAGTAACAGAACAGAAACTAATAAAATAAGAGTGCAAAGGAACCAATCCCAAAACATGAATATAAAATGAGAGCAAAGCTAAGGAACTAGAGAACTATAATAATAATAATAATAATAATAATAATAATAATAATAATAATAATAATAATAATAATAAATAAACCATTCTAAGTAAATAGGGAAGCCACACTAAGGGAACAAGGGCGAGAGGAGAACACATTGGGAGGGAGAAGGAAACCAGAACAGTCAGGAAAACAAAAACAATAACCAAACATGAATACAAACCAAAAACGAGAAACCTCTAGCTAAAGTAAACAAAACACAAAACCCAAAACAAAGTCCAAAATGTCACATCCTGACAACTTTATACTCTGCCCAGCTGCAGCCTTTTAAAGCATGTGGTGGTTGTATAACTTGGAAGCTAAACCTATACACACAAAATCTGGTTTCATGACAGAGGTCTCACAGGGTATCATTAAGAAAATAATGTATAGAGACAAATTTCGATTTACAACATTTTGGTAAACACTTTTATAAATTCAGCACATGATACAGAAACAACTGCAAGCTTCAACAACATGATTATGAAGGGCTGGCAAACATAAATACATAGGCATCAATCACCAGTCTGTTTTAATTACATCACCATGCAGCTACTTTATCGTGTTCACTGAATAATGTAGCTTGACATCCATTCTTAAGAAAATTCCGCAACACGCTGTCAGGTCTGTTGAAGTGTTGTAACAAAGCTGCTCTAATTGAAAGCCAAATAATAAAAGCTGTCTAAATCCTGACACATGACTGATTGTTTTTTTCCACCTCATGTTGTTCTGGCTGATGTTAAAATCTTGGTACAAGTAGAAGCTGTGACATTAGGAATTGCCAGTGAACAGGCAGTTTCTTGCTACCTTTCTTAATGTCAGTCACTACAATCTTTCTTAACAGCTTTGAATCAACTGTACATCTGCTCCACAATCTGGAGGCAGGGGTGTCTTTACCTTAGCAGCTCTAATAAACCCATCACACTATTTTGTATCTGCCTTGCGTTGTGGGACGATTTAGTCAAGAAAGCTCTAGCATTGCCTTTACACCCATCTGATACAACAGCAAAGGGTTGGGAGGTAATTAGGTATACATAGGTTTATCTTATTACTCCCTAAATTGCCACTGCCTCTCTTAGGTTCAGTTTCCAAAAAGATGAAAGAAAAATTAGCGTGGAAATGTAACACCAGCTTTTCCTGCACTGGAACCACAGTTTGTGGGCTGTCCCCTACCCAGGCCACAAGAAGCCAGAACAGTGGTAGGCTGATTTCTAACAAAAACAACCTGTAGATGTGCCGGTTCTGTATACTTAGATCACTTTGTTCCGGGGTGTAACCTCAGCAAAAGAAACAACAGTGTGATACAATTGTTTTTGCAATACGAGCCACAATAACGTTAGAAGTACTAAAGTAAAGTTAAAAGTACTCACAGAATAAAATGTTTTTTTATTTAAAAACCAAAAAATATTTTGTAAATTTTTTTATTTTTATCTGCTCAACAATAAACTAAACATGAAAAAGAAGTCTAGATTTTTGCTGAAAAGTGCTCTATAAAGATCTTAAACATTAAAAGGGTCTTGCAAGTTTGCTTTATAAAAACAAAAGATTAACATTTTATAGATTATTTTGCATTGATGGTTTTCTTTTTTTTGGGCTGAATTGTTTTTCAATGTGCTCTCAGAACCAGTAGAGGGATATAAGTCACTTTTTTTTTAAAACACTTGCTGTAGCCAAATGGAATGATTTCAGCTTTTGTGCAAAAGTCACTGGTTGTTTAGTAATTACAGTGGAACCAAAATAAAAGCAAATAATATGGATGTATTTAACACAAATCAAAAACGGATGGTTCACCCAACTGCAAATAGATCTTCAGGTAACCCAAGCCTTGAGTCATGTCAAAAAATTACACTGCTTGCATGTTGCAGCTCTAAGATACCACATATACTATGTATATATGCCACTGGTACAGATTTTATACAATTATCCGATCAAATGTTGCAGCACTGACTACACTAAACAACTGGTTAATCACATGTTAAACTATGCAGATGTTCTGTCTGCACTAATGAAGATTGTTGATTTGGTTAGTGTTTCTGCTAATATTTGTTTGAGCAATTTGAAGCATTAACCTTTCATCCCCAGTTGGCCATCTGATTCTCAAGTATGATAAAAAATAAAAAAATAAAAAAAAGATGGTCACGTCAAGGCAAAAGTAATTATACGAATACAACACCCTTCATCCTAACACAAATGGTATGCCAACAAACATGGCAACACAGGAAACAGCTTAAGTTTGTACTTGCTTCATACATTTTCCCTATCTACAATTTTTCCAAACTTTTTCATAGAACAGACAATATGCACTATAAGCTAAGAGAAATGCAGTAATTAAGCACCAGAGGCACTCATTAACGGGATAGGATAAAGCAGCACAGTACTTCCCAGTCGTTTTCCCCTGGAAGCAAACTAACTCGATTTGACAAAAGTAGTCAGAACACTCACAGGTCTCCCACCAAACATTCCTGGATTTTTTAATAATGGACAAAGATGCCGGGATTGGTTTGATCAGCTCGGTGTAACAAAATTTTTTTTTTTATATGCACCAATATCATGGCACCTAGAAAAGGTGATGAAGCTTCTGTATGTTAACTTTAATTCACTGTCCCAGGAACAACTGTGAGGGACACAAGCTAAATGTATATTATCATGATTGATGAATAAACCTTTTGCATCATGGTGTATTTGGGGTATCCTCTGCGTTTCACCTCATCACAGACACCAGCAATCACAGCAAACCTGATCAATTCTGTCCTTACCTGTCAATGTCACCCTGCATCTCTTTGCTTCCTCTTTGGGCAATCTCCCGGGTGGAAGCCACATCCGAGGATCGACCTGTGTTCCTTGCATACAGATGGACGGCACTGTCGGAAAGGTATCTGTGAAAAGAGAATTATTTAGAAGTTGAAATGTTAAAACCAAAACAATTGCTTCAGTCAGTCCATATCCTTAGCCTCATGGCATAACTGCTTAGGTGATATGACTTAACTACTTTCATTGCTCCATTTTCCTAATAGAGCAATGAAACAACACAAAACACTACCATCAGTTAGAAAGTCTCGCCTTGACTCCTCCAAACATATTTTTTGTGATTGAGGTCAATCAATCTTTCTTCAGAAGGCATGTAAATGCAATTTATTTGTGGAGCCAGAAAGTGTCAGTTCTGGACCAGGTGCTTCTTTGGTTTGCATTCTTCTTAGTCAAAGGCAATGTAATACTTGTTCTACAAGAGAGTGACATCGGTATTCCATTGACTTCCACTTGCTCATAGGCTTAGGCATAGGCTTAGGCTTGGTGTCTTTGGGGTTAACACTGAACCTGCCAAGTATTCCTTTCTCATCATAAGGATGGCGAGATAGAGTCAGAAAGTTGAAGCCAAGATAAAACTGGGAGTATCATCCGGACATCACAGTGATCAAAACAGATTTTAGAATGGATAAAGGAGGCTGGCAATAATCTTCTTGAGTAGCTCCAAACTAAATTTTTGTGTTGTATGATCATTCCACCCTGGAAAAATGCATTTCAAATAAATCATTCAACATGATGATATGATATCATGCCCCTGATGTGTTGTATGCAAGCTTCTGACCACAGTTGTATGACAAATTAATGACCAATGTTTAACGTGTACCCTATGTGTGATCTTCAGGCTTTGAACAACATAATGGCAGATGTGCAGTAATGAGAACAGGGTAGAATTTGAGGAAGCAGTCAGATATCTATAGGACATATCTAATTGGACACCAGGGCCATTAGTGCTGAGGCAGTAAGCATAAAAGTCATGGTTTTACATGTCTTCTGTAACATTTTGTTACATATTTTAAATCCTACAGATTTAACATATACTAATATTTAATTCATGTTTGGAAACTCCAAAGTACGTGGTTGTAAACGAGAGTGTGTGCTCATATGGAAGTTATTACCTGTGAAATGTGAATGGGTTTCACACACCTCTTGGCTTTTTACATCATATATATTACCATGGTAATCCATGAAGGTCACCAGCCGGGAAAGCACTGTAATGTTGTAATCTTTCAGTTTATGGAGAGTCAACAGTGTCTGCGTAAATGCCTTATCTAACCCTTCCCATTCAAGGCTAGAAAAACCAAAGGCAGCCTTGGTGGATGACAGCAGCCTTTTTGAATTGAAGTAGAGAGAAAGAAGAGAGGGGGCTTGGGTTGCTGTATGAATAGCCAGCTAAACATAAATTTCAGAGCGCTTTTGAATACAGGCTGAATGCGAATGAGTCATGTCACTTGTCAAGAAGACCTTGAAAGAAATGTAGCAGAAAGTAAAAACTGTAGCTATGTGGAGAAAGGTAACAATATTTTTGAAAGAGTTCTTGCATAGTTTATCAGCATTTCCCCTAGGTATATTCAAGGAGCATTAGTACACATCAGTTTAGCAAAAGTTCATACTTTGTTAAACCAAATTGCTGCAATGACAGAGACATGTACCTACCATCTTTGCAAGTTACAAGACTTAAAGGTTTCCTCATTCTTCTTTGAAAATTGCTCGTGCTCAGCCAGACTGGTTAGACATCATCTTTGAACATTAACTTCAAAGTCTTAAAAAACAGATTAAATTAGATTTAGGCACAGACTTTGACTGGAATTTAGTGGGGGTATTTTTGTTCTGTTTTTGTTTGCAGCACTGGTGCCCTTTTTTTCTCTCATTGTTTTCGACAGTAAGCTGACAGGAAAAGGATGGCGAGGGGAAGGGGGAAGACACGCAGCAAAGGTCGCCTGGGCCAGGAGTCGAACCCGCGACAGCTCCATCAAGGACTGAACCCTCTGAATATGGGTTGCGTGTTTTACCCCTGTGCTACCACCGTGCCCCTTTAGTGTTTTTTTATACTTCTTTATTTTCTTTTTTGATTTATCATTTTTCTTTTTCTTTTGAAACAATCATCTAGTTTACCAACTTACTAATTTTTCTACCTAATCTCAATCTGCTCCAGACAGTTTCTAAACATCTAAACAACTCACAATATACAACACAGAAAATTTGTTGGATTTGGTCCTATCTTCTGAGATTCCAGTTCTTTAGTGAAAAAATGCATTTTACTGTGTTTCGGCTACAATCATACATATTAAAACAGTGAGCACATTGAGCTTTAATTTAACAGTAATTGATTGTTTAATAGAAAGAACAGGATGGGAAAATTGGCAGCAATGGTTTCTAATTGGGTGTTGTTAGCTGCTGGTCAGGTAAACTGGTAAACGTAGCATAAATATCTGAATCAGGTCTATTCTATGATTTGTCTTGGTTAAAAAGTTTTCAAAAATGATTTTAAAACCTTAATACATACTTTAGATAGTTGATTTTGTGAAGAGGAAGTCATTGCAAAATGGAAAAAAGAAAATTTTTATTTCTAGCTATTCCAGATCAGTGTAACAAACCTGGAGGAGTCTGAGTGGCTGCCATATCGGCCTGTGTTAGCAGCAGCACCCGCTGTGCTTGATCTGGGTGCAGAATACCCGCTTGGCATAGATGGGGCTTCGCCTGCCTGGAGACGTGGGGTTTGAGATTGGCCAAGACGCCAGGCCATGGGGGAGGAGCGTGCAGCGAGGGCAGGGAGACTCCGCCCATTTACCTCGGTCGTCACGGTAGTGTCGAAGGTTGTTTCTAATGTACTGTGTATGAAGAAAGGTAGAAAAACAAAAAATATATACTCGTTGTACCAAAGTAAAAAACAGACCACAAAAAAGACCAGAACAGCAATAAATTATTCTTCAAATAATAAAAAAAAACATTGACAATTTAAAGGGCTAATCATTTAGCTGAAAAGACTGATCATATGTTCAAAAGCAGGATGTCTGCAGCTGATTTTAGTGGCAAGAGAATAAAATATAGAAGGAGTAGGTTACCATTATAGCATGTGTCAGGCAATTACATAACAACAGGGACAGAACTGGAGAGAATTATTTCTTTTTGTTCAAATTCACAGAAAAATGTATAATGATTAAATAACCTTTTACAGGTAATGACGGACAGCGCCTTAAAGCCACAAACCTTTGGAAAACTAACAATGAATGTTACCCTGAACACACCATCACCATGGTAAAACATCTTGTTGTAGGAATGCCTTTTTTCAGCAGATCCAAGGAAGCTGGTCAAAGTTATTTGGTAAGATGCATGGAGCTAAATAAGGAGCAATCCTGGAAGAAAACCTGTTAGAGGCTCTTAAAGATTTGAGACTGGGATAGAGGTTCACCTTCATCCAGGACACAAACACCTAGACATGCAGCCAGAGCTTCAAATGAATGGTTTAAATAAAAGTATATTCATGTGTTAGAATGTCCCAGTTAAAGTCCAGATCTAAAACTAATTGGAAATGACACAGAAACTTCACTCCAATATAACTGAGTTTGACCTATCTCACAAAGAAGAAAGCGCAAAAATTTAGTCTTTAGAGACAAGCTGGTAGAAATATCCATAATAGTGATAGATTGTGGCCCCAGTATTGCGGAGTTTAAAGACATCAAAGGTAAATAACTTGTCCAATAACTTCATGTGCTCAACAGTCTGTGAACTTTGTCATCTGTTTTAAAGTAAAACTTTTATTGATTTGTGTCATTTCCATAAACAGACTATAGGGCAACCTATTCCCAATGTAGCTGTAAATGTATTCTTGCGCAGACAGGAAAGCTTGCCAGTTGTGGTACCTTGTTGGAGCTCTCTCTGCTGGGAAAAAGAGTGCACTACATGTATTTAATGATAAAGAAACTGACCTGATACAAACTCATACACCTGTACTGATTTGCATTTTCAAGAAAAATCTTATTTTTTCTAATACAGTCACAAATATTAAGGCAAATCACAGTCTGTTGTGTTAGATGTAACATATTCTTATAGAAATGAAACAATTTGCGGGTGTTTGATTGTGATTTTGGCAATTTGTTCAGCATAAAATCACCTATAAAAGAGTGAGTTCAGATTAAACATCAAACTAAACAGTTTCATAGTTGCTTTGTGTTTCCTGCAGTATTATCATATATTAAGAAACTTGGACATTTTAAAAGAAAACAGTTTAATTGATGATTCCTATTTATGACTGGCAGGAGAAGCCTATTTGAATGCCTGTTTCTGTAGACTGGCTGGCATTGCGTTGGAAAACGAATGCCACCTTAAAGCACTGTCTCACAGATAGCAGGGAGAGGTGTGAGAACAGCTCTATGTGTCTGTGTCTGTGTGTACTGGCAAGATAGGACAGAACATTGCAACACACACTCTAATGCCTAGTGCCAACATGAGAAGGGCAGCAATGCCAGCCATGTTCATGACTAATCTCTAATAACACCTTCTGAGACTGGTGCACGCACAATGACACAAGCAAAGCCTTGTTAGTGTGTCTAACAATCAATTCCAGGCAATTGGAGAGTTTAAGCAATTGATTTGGACCATCTAAATCGGAATCATTTAAATGTTGATAATGCAGCTTGCTAAATCAGCTTATCTGTATCTGAAGTGGTAGCAGCCGGGAGAAAGATCAAAATGATAAACTAAATAACGGAAAGCACAAAAACAAGTACCTTATCATCTGAGATAAATTTTACTAAAAAGACAGAAAAGATTATGCTTTCTTTGGTTTAAACAATGTAAAACTGGGCTCAAAAGTAGGAATATATGTCCTAAAAATGTCAACTGATGTCTAAATGTACTTAACAGGTATTTAAGGTTGATTGAAGGAGCCTGACTTAAAATATCTTTGTTTAGGCTAAATGTGGATGACACCTATGAGCTAAAAAGGTCAAATTTACACATATCAAATTCAACATACTTTGTCAGACATGACGAAACGTACAACGTCCATAGAAAGTTATTCTAGATTTATTTTTATTTTTATTTATTTATTTTATTTATAAATTTATTCATTCTAGAATTGCGCCGCTCAAGGTGGCAGCAGGTTGGAGTAGCTCTGTTACTTTTGATTCTGATTTATTCTTTTTTGGGAACTATTCCTCTACAGTTGATTTTTTTTTGGACGACTGGTGTCAGATGCTATGCAGCTTGGAGGATTTTTCCTAATACTTTCTATTTTTGGACATTTGTTATGATGCGTTGCCATGGCAACGGGTTGTTTTTTACAACTGGGAGCAGCTGATTAATATCTCAAAAGCTCAAATAATACTTCAACTACAACCCCAAATCCCCGATGAGTTGAAAAGGAGACGCCGTGGATGCAGAGCAGGAGCTAAGAGAAAAGAGAGAAGGAGGAAGTTCAAACCACCTCTTCTGTCGATTATGATGGGCAATGTGAGATTGTTGGGAAACAAGTTGGATGAACTCCAAGCCCTACAAAGGACCCAGCCAGAGTACCGGGCATGCTGTATTATGTGTTTTACTGAGACATGGCTGCAGCATCATATCCCCGACTTCAGCGTCTCTCTGCTGGGCTTTTTAACCATACGAGCAGACAGAGATTTAAAGAGGAGCGGCAAATGTAAAGGAGGTGGGCTGGCAGTATTTGTGAACAACAGATGGTGTAATCCAGGACATGTTACTGTGAAGTGTCATCTCTGCAGTCCAGATATTGAACTGTTGGCAGTAAGTTTTCGTCCATATTATTTACCCAGTGAGTTCACCAGTGTTATTTTGGCAACAGTTTACGTTCCACCTTCCGCTGTTGCCGACACTGCATGTGATGCCATCAGCTCAGTTGTTGCTAAGCTACAGACACAAAACCCCAATGCTTTTGTGGCAATTTCTGGTGATTTTAACCATGCTTCACTCTCTGCTACACTTCCAATGTTTCAACAGTTTGTCAGCTGCTCTACCAGAGAAAACAAAATATTGGATCTGTTTTATGCAAATGTCAAGGACTCATACATCTCTACAGCAAGACCTCCTCTAGGTAAATCAGATCAAAATCTTGTTTTTCTCTGCTCGAAATATAAGCCCCTTGTTCAGAGGCAACCTGTAATAAAGAGGACTGTGAGAAAATGGTCACAGGAAGCTGAAGAAGCTCTGCAAGGTTGCTTTGAGGCTACAGACTGGGACACACTGTGCCAGCCACATGGAGAGGACATCAATGCCATGACTGAGTGTGTAACCAACTATATAAACTTCTGTGTGGGTGTGTCTCCTGCACCCCTCCCATAGTCTCCCGCACCCCTCCCATATCTGCCTTGCTTCAGCTCTGTGTCTTGTCTTTTTTGGAGCCTCTTTTTGCACATCTTCCAAATTCTTCCAAAATATGGATTTGGTCAGCTGGTCTCTCAATGCAATTGATAAAAGTTTCTCGATGAGAAGACAGGGGTCGGGAGAGCCCACTTGCCCGGACGGGACATTTTTCTCCGGATACACGATGGACTCCTGGCAGAAGTGGAGGATTGTGTGTCTGTCGATAATGTCAGTCGAGGATGTGGAAGATGTGTATATAATTGGATGTTTGATATCAGGATTTCTGCTTTTTGGAGTCAGCAGCTGTTCTGGCCATTGTAAGGCTGCCTGGCATGTGTGGTGGGATCTTCAGAGCGATCAACACTCAGACTGAGATTTTACGTGAGCTGAATCGCAGACTGGATGTGATCCTTACACAGGATCGCAGGAAGGTTGCGGTTCCTGGACTCAGGGGTGAAATGGGATAAATCTTGGAGAAAGTTGTTCGCTCGGATCTGGCAGAAAGACCAGGAATTTGGCTGTTTGGATTCGCCTTTGAGAAGCACCAGCGAGACTCTCAAGGCTGACGGAAAATTAAGAGTCAGCCTAACCCAAATAATTATTGTTTTTCTGAATCTGGCTCCCCTGCACGGCCTTGATGGCTGGCTATCTTCAACTTCTCCTGGAAGTTATGTAAACATGACGCTCTGCTCCCTCTGCCCCCTCCCTTCCCTGAGGACATCTGTGGACCTGCTCAGAACTTGGCCGGTTGATGTACATTCCAACAAACCATCAAGGACAATGGCCTCTGTGACAGTGCTTCATGGACTTACTTGCACACACTCACTTGCACACACACACATGCTCAAGATAAACATATGCACCCCTCACACCACCTTCACCGGCATGATGTTGTTTTGTCAACTTGTTGCTTCTTTGTGGTGAGGTTTTTTGCAATCTCAAACTGTATCCTGCTAAGGATAAAGTGTGAAATATGATTTTTTTTCCCTCTACTTACCTAATATGGCCTCTTTTCTCATCTAGCAAGGGCAGCGCCTGTGAATGGGCAGCAAAGCCTCGGTGACCCGTCCCCCCCCTTGTCTTGTGTCATGATGTATATTTGGATGGGTTGTACTGGAATTCTAATTTCCCCTCGGGGATCAATAAAGTATCTTTGAATTGAATTGAATTGAATAACATCATCCCCACCAGAACCATGAAATGCTTCCCCAATAACAAACCTTGGATCACCAGTGACCTGAAGGACCTGCTTAACAAGAAAAAGAGAGCCTTCAGAAAGGGAGACAGAGAATTATTGAGGAGTTTACAGAAGCAACTTAAAGTCAAGATAAGAGACAGCAAGGAGGTGTACAAGAAGAACCTGGAGAGCAAGCTCCAGCAAAACAATATCAGAGATGTGTGGACAGGGATGAAGAAGATCACGGGCTTCAGGCAGAGGGATGATCGGACCGATGAAGGTCTGGACAGAGCCAATGAACTGAACACATTCTTCAATAGGTTCAGTTCAGAAATAAGCTTCGCATCCTCCTCTCCTGCTCACAGCCAAACAGACATTCCACCCTCCTTTGACTCACAGGACCCACAGCTGTCCAGTAACACCTCAAATATTTTATCTTCCACCTCAGCCCTAGACTCTTCTGCTTCTACATGTTTGTCTTCAACCATATCAGAAGATGCTGATGCTTCCTTTGCTTCCCCCTTCCACCTGTGTGTCTCAAGAAGTGAAGATGCAACTGGAGAGACTCTATCGGAATAAGGCTGCATGTCCAGATCATGTCAGCCCTAGAGTCCTGAAAGCCTGTGCAGAGCAGCTCAGTGGGATTCTGCAGCAGCTCTTCAACCTTAGCCTGGCCCAGAAGAAGGTTCCGGTGTTGTGGAAGACCTCCTGTCTTGTTCCGGCACCAAAGAAAACTCACCCATCAGTCCTCAATGACTATAGACCTGTTGCCCTGACATCCCACATCATGAAGGTCCTAGAGAGACTCCTGTTGGCCCACCTGAGTAAGCAAACAGTAAACCATCAGGACCCCTTTCAGTTTGCTTATCGCTGTGGAGTTGGAGTTCAAGATGCCATCATACACCTGCTTCAACAAACCCACTGTCATCTGGACAAAGCCAGCAGCACTGTGAGGATCATGTTCTTTGATTTCTCCAGTGCATTTAATACAATCCAACCTGATTTTCTTTGTCAGAAACTCCAGAAGACTCAGGTGGAGGCCTCAACAATCTCCTGTATCAAAGACTACCTGACAAACAGACCACAGTTTGTGAGACTGAAGGGTTGTGGGTCTAACCAGATAGTCAGCAGCACAGGAGCACCACAGGGGACGGTACACTCACCATTCCTTTTCACTCTGTACACCTCAGACTTCCAGTACAAGACAGACTCCTGTCATCTGCAGAAATACTCGGATGATTCTGCAGTTGTGGGGTGGATCAGAGATGGACAAGAAATTGAGTACAGGATAGTGGTGGACCACTTTGTGGCATGGTGTGGAAACAATCATCTCATTTTGAACGTGACTAAAACAAAGGAGATGATTGTAGATTTTAAGAGAAACAGGAATAAGTCAAAAACTATTTCTATCATGGGAGAAGAAGTGGAGGTGGTGGAGGAGTATAAATACCTTGGTGTTCACCTGGACAACAGACTGGAGTGGAGATGCAACTGTGAAGCCATCTACAAGAAGGGACAGAGCAGACTGTACTTCTTGAGGAAGCTTAGGTCCTTTGGTGTTTGCAGCAAGATGCTGCATATCTTCTATAAGTCTGTTGTGGAAAGTGTGATCTCTTCTGCCATCATCTGCTGGGGAAGCAGCATCAGAGCCAGGAACTTAAAAAAGCTCAACAAGCTGATAAAGAAGGCTGGCTCTGTTCTGGGGACTCCTCTGGAACCTCTCGAGATCATTGTGGAAAGACGGATTCTTCATAAAATGAAGAACATTATAGAGAAACCTGAGCATCCTCTTCATGAGACTGTTCTACAACAACAGTGTCTTCAGTCAGAGGCTTCTTCAGATGTGCTGTAAGACGGAGCGCTACAGGAGATCCTTCCTGCCCACAGCCATCAGCATCTACAACGGCTCTTTGAAAAAACCCTCATAATGAGCTACAACAACATTTAATTTCCCTTTGGGATTAATAAAGTATATTTGAATTGAATTGAATTGAAAGATATAAACGGACATCAGGTGTTTGGGGGTAGCTTTAAATCCAGGAAAAAGGTGTTATTTCATACATAACCAATTATTCCAACCATCAATGTTCGACTGAATATTTTTTAAGAATATAGTCTTTTTTTGAACGACGAGGCCCATAACCAACTGCTGAGACTGTCAAGCCAAACCGAAGGGGGATCTGTGGGGGGGATTGCTAGGTAGCAAAAGGGTCAGCAGGAACACCCTAGTGTTGACTTGCTTAAAAAACTACACCACTGCCTTAATTCCTCAGATTAAAGTGTGTATTATTGGCAGCTGTGAGTACACATGCAGGATGTACTGCTGTGGTTTTGATTTTGACTGGTTCCATTGCAACATCCCTAAATGCAGCATGTATGTTGCCTGAACATTTCACACGCCCAGTTACAATGGTTCCGGCAGCAAATTGCTCCAGACAACAATGCCCATAAAATGAATTAACCTGTACAACTTCAATCCTCATGCAGTGGCGTTAATCTTAGTTAAAACTACAAACCGTAATAAAAGCATTTAGGAATACTGTTATCCTTTGGCCAAAGCAGCTGCTGGTTACCATGGAGATTGAATGCAGGGAAGTGGACAGAAATTGCTAACCAAGAGGTCGCTCATTTTACAGGCAACCTCTCATGCTGCTTAGGCATCAAGAGATTTGACAAGTGCTTCCCTCCTAATGGCTGTTTGCTTTCCTAACATCTGAAGGAAGTCACCATTTCCCTTAATATCCTCTTGAAAAGAGAAATACAATTTTTTATATTGTATTTTGTTGATTTACACCATACATTCCACTGTGGATATTACTGAAAAATATTGCCATATAACATTAACCTCCCCAAATCAAAACCACAGTTCTGGCTATTTCTGCTTTTCTTAAGTATTGGGTGTAACAAAGAAGTACAATAGAAAAATAAACTCATGGGGAATATTTTGTGCTTTTCCATATAGAATGCCTGTTGACAGCAGGTGGGAACTTATTGCTGAGCAATGCTAAATATAAATACACCATCTTCTACCGCTGCTAATAAGCTCTTAATGTAACAGTCAGTTCTTGGACAGGTTAATTTATGTCATGGGTATTGTTTGGGGATTCAGTCTCCAGAGCCATATATTGAGCAAAACCCATGGTAAATATTAGCCACAGTGACAGCTAAACTTTAAAAATCCCACTAGCTCCAAAATATGAATGTTTTCATTACCTGTCAATGTATATTAACCTCCTTCCCATGGATATTATTGCTACTTTTGAAAATTCAGGTCCATAATTAGATGTATGTTTAAATATGGATTGTGTTGAACTCCGATTGTCAATGTTATCTTCATATTCAACAGTCCTGCCCTGACTTTTTTTAATTATGGGATTTATTGTTTTTTAACTAGATTGGTGGACTGACTGCTTTTAATTCAGTGATGAGATTGATTGGGTTTTCACAAATTATGAGACTAAATGGTTTTTGATAGATTACAAGACTACTTGGTTTATGAACTTTTGTACAATTTAGTACAATATCTTGATCAAACTGTATCACTGAGAAATTAACTAGTTTGTAATTTTTTGCAATAGGCCAAAAATCTAAAGTTTCAGTAGCTCTTCAATCAGTTTTCCATATGTGCACACATACAGTGTCAGAAAAGTCAAGTCACTTTCCGTCTTCCATTACAAGCTGAAAACTCATCTTCTCCAGAGGTGGCTCTGATTACCTTCACCACACTGAATCACACTACTTTACCTCTCACAGTGGCAATTCTGACAAGAACATTGTGAAGCACTGAGAAGTGCCTCTGGCTCTGACCTATTATTACTAGCGGGCACATGTAATTTGGTAGTTTCAGGCTTTACCTTTGTTCCAGGGCCACAGTTATAATATTCTTTTTTTTTTTTTTTTTTTTTACCATGTCCTGTCTGACAGAGTAGCACTGAATTGTTCTCTGAGTGCCAAGAAGAAGCTCAACAGATTTACTTTCACAAGTGGAGCATTATGTCTAACTCTTTAAAGCTCTGCTTGATAATTATCAAATAAACTTTATTATAAACTGTTTTGGGATCATTTCTCTTCCAAAGGACACAGAGATGGAAATGAAAAGGAAAAAAAAAGAAGCAAGAAAGAGAGAGAGGTGAGGCAAAAAGGAAAAAGGTATAGGAGAAAAGAACAGAGGAGAGAAAGAAGGGTGGAGAGAATATAAGATAACACCCTAGAAGACTGCTTTCTACAAAGGCAGAATATATATAAGTTCTTGTTGTAGAAGATAATATTCTGATGTATACATTTCAATCTTGTGTTCAGACGGGACTATCAGCCATCTCCTCAATTCCAGAGCTACGTATCTGTTCCCCAATGTAAACACAAAATAAACAAACCCATTCCAGTAAACCTATTATGTTCAGTATATCATTCAGCAGCTGCTGAACCCACAAATGACTGAAGACATAGAGAACTTTGTTGTGCTGGGTTTACGGTCGAGGAACGCAGTGCGTCTTCAAACACAGTCCTTCTCCTCTACCTTCCAATGTCGATCAATAACATTTTCATTGTCTGTATGACATTTTGTAATAAAGCAACTATCCCTGTAGTCACATAAAGCATATACAGTTGAGTGACCAGAGGAGATTTTGTTGTTACTGAATCTATGAAACAGTGAGTTAACCTTTTAAAGCTTGACACGAGATGTTAGACAATGTTATACTTCAAAACTCAACTGTGTGTTGGATGCTCTTGATAAAATGCTAATCTAAACAATGATATTGTTAGATTAACAGATTATTAAATAATATTTATCGATTTACATCAGTGTTGGGCATGTTACTTGAAAAAAGTAATTAATTATAGTTACTAGTTACTTCTCCCAAAACAGTAACTGACATACTCCACTATAAAAGTAACTAGGAAAGTAACTATTGCATTACTTTTTTTAAGTTTAAAAATGTAGATTTTGATGTTTTCTAAGGTTTTACAAGCCAGTTGCATAAAGTGGAATAACATAGACAAGTAGCCTACTTATACCAAACTTTTAATATTTACTTCACGTGTACGTTCTTGCCTTTTACGTCAAGGAGAATAATGTAGTGTCTGTACTTCCACTTTGAAAACGCAGTCTTTCCCTCCAGACCCACCATTGTTGCAGCTTACATCTGCTAGTTTGCCTGAGCAGGGCTGCTGTGTGCGTTTGTGCTTTGGGTGTAAACTGAACACGCCTCTGATTGGCTTACAATGAAAGCTTACTCTACCTTAGCCAATCATCATCACTTATGTGATTGTTTTGCCCCTTGCTCCTCCTTTCACCAAAGACAAAAAGCTTAGCTCTTGTGGCTGTGACACAAGAGCTAAGTTTTATAAACTAAGCTGAGTAGCTTTAGTTTATAACGCACGCCCATTTAATTGTCAGTAATGGTAACAGCATTGTAACGCTGAAAAATGTAATCCATTTGATTACCTGTTAGTGCAAAAAGTATCTCTGTTTATTTTAATGCCGTTATTCCCGCCACTGATTTGCATACATTAAAATGTATATATTCCAGTGTATTCCAGTCTTAATGAAGTTGTACATGTATTGCAGTCTTTAATTTGGTATTGAAAGTACAAATTAAATGAAGACATCCAGCAATAAAATGTTAATGCACCAACCCATCAAGTATAACCGCTTCTCTAAAGTATCACAATTGATGAGCACGATTCCTCTAGTTTTATATAAAATATTTCATACAGTGCTTCTTTATTATTGACTATTATTGATTTACTTCCTGTAATCATCTTAAAATGACTTTGAAATCCATGACTGACATTTGCCATCTATAGTACTTTTATGGTCCACTAGACTGCATAAGAAACGTGCAGCATTTGATGCAGTAGATCTTTGAGGAAAGCACTAATTTCTTAGAGGTACAGCTTTCACAAATACTTGTATTAAAAATGATACGCGCGCAGTACCCCAAGATTAATCAACTTTTTAGCTAACATTAGCCATGAGTAGGGTTCTACCTAAACTACGGAAATATATTTCTGTTGATTCTTGATTTATTTTGTATTTATTTGCCAAATTATTTAAAACTTATAAAAGGATTAGCATTTTGTCAAAGGCAAGGCATTGCCCAACTTGGCATGTACAATGACCTTGTTCTAAAGAATACCGGCCTTTTTTTGACAAAACACCAAAATGAGTGTTTTGTGGGCGATATTGAGGCAATAGTAAGAAAATTTTAAATTCTGTTTTTGGTTTTGGAGTTCGGGCATGTTATATTATCTCAGTGGGTTCCTCTATAGTGATGATTGGGGGCTTAACAGTGCAATAAAAAGGGTATTGCTACACAATCAGCAACTATTTTCACCAGGTTGATGAGACAAGTGGGCTTTTAGGTACCACATAATCTATACAAGGGAGAGAAAACATAAGTGAGATCCCTCATTAATAGCGGGTGCTCTGGGTCAATTTGGCCCTAATGTTTTACATTATTAGTAACAGATTCAAAAAGCTGTGCAAATATGAACACAGAGTGCTGTTAGATTTGCCTTTTCACAGCCTTGTAGCCAATTCTACAAACACAGGCAGGATATAAAGAACTGCTGGACAAGCTTTTATTGCTTATGAAATCTAGATCCAAGAGATTTTTATAACAGAATCATACAGCCAACCACAACAAATATAAAATGACACTGGCGGAAAAATACAGTTGATCAAAAAAACTCATGGCTAACTGGCTTTGACCTTCTACTTAAAATAATGTAAGGATGACTGTATATGTCTTAATTACAAATCCTTAAAAAAAAAAAAAAACAGCTTCAATCATTCTTATCGCTAACTATCACAAAACAGTGACAAGGAAGGAGGCTTTTACAAACCACACTTGGTGTCACCCTGGTCACAGCTTCAAGCAAACATTTCCACAGCCCACATATTGAACTGATTAGCCGCAGGGCTACAGGCGCACTATGGAGGAGGATTATATATGCTATCCTTTGATGTTGCTCTGCTAACCAAGCAGCCATATGCGTAGTTGTTCACCTTGTTGCTGTGATATGCCAAACTCTTATGCCTGCACTTTCCTCTGCTCCGCTGTGGTGTCTGTTGTATACTCATGGGACTTTAAAAGTATAACAGGTCATAATAATATTTTAGGGAATATAACTGCTGCTGTTATACGCACCAGCGCCTGCAGCACTAAACAGGATGTACAAATATATGTGAAAGGGTGGACGTAAAGATGATTTGATGGATGGACGGACGAATGGATGGATGGACAGATGCACAAACAGATGGATGAATATAGTGATGTGCATATGGCTGGATCAGTGGATGGATATGCAGATGACTGGATGGACAAATGGTTGGATAAATGGATGGACCGATGGTTGAGTCATTACTACTTTTGTTCAAAAATCTATGTCTAGTTTGACATAGTCTTGCCAATTTCTGCTTGTCTTATTTATTTAGCATCTTTACTTAAGACAACCAGGATATTAATGTAAAGTGAAGGACTATACTTTGTTCTTTTGATGCTTCTGCTTCCAGCAACAGTTTTTTTTGGGATGTTAACTGGTATAAAGGGAAAATCTCAAAGAAGAAGCAGAGAGGAGGACAGAGCTGGAACCTAACAGAGATACATTACCTGAGGTACATTGAAGTCTCATGGTGATGACAGCAGTTTTTTATCCAGTGCAGAGATTAAGATATGGGCACACTGAATTCCTTTAATACATTAATCCTAGGAACAGAAAGCTGTCTCAAACAGCTAATAGTCAGGTCCGATGATGCATTAGCCATATACTTTATACCAACTGTCCCGGTGCCATTGATGCATGTAAATCAGAATTCCATCCTATTCAAACACTTCACACTCCAAATGTCGAGGTCCCATTAAACACAGTGGTAATACAATGGCATTATATTGATCTTTCCCTGCCTGAGACTCCTCGGGGTGGAAAACAAACACATATTCATGCACACACACAGCCACAGACTACCATCTGTCATGGCTGTCAGCAGCCTGGCCACCATCTTCCTCTCTAAATGGGGAAAAATACACGAAATAATAGACTGAGGGTGGATAGGAGTGAGACGGGGAGTGAACCATTGCTCAGGGAGCTGACAAATACTAATGGTTCTTATTTTGCCTTTGCCTAAGATGCAGTCTTTTTACCTTGTGTTCTTAGATTCTCCATGAGGCCAAAGGCTTGCAGTTTTTTAGAGAGCAGGTAAGGTAACACCAGGTCTTTAAAACAAGAGTACCAGATGGCAAAAAAAGGAGAACCCCACTTTTATTCTTTTAATTATAGATGGAGGAAGTATGGTGAGCCAAATATGTCTTTCTGTTGGAACAGTGTGATAAAAATCACAGTGCGATTAAATTATATTGGAAATGTGAATTGCCCTTAATTTGCAAGGACAATGAATAATAATGAAAATCTAAAGGAAAACATGAAGAATATAGGGGTTTTACATCTATTTTGGCTCTTTGCAGTGTTTTGTTACATTTTTAAACCATTTAATTTTGTCATTAAGTGCCACTTCCTACACGTTGAAGCAATTCTCACTCATATTTTACATTTACAAAATATCAGGTGTGTTTAAGTAGCTAACTGCAGCTGCCAACTACGTTCAATGGGTAACCTTTAAAAACTCAATGTAAGCTTTCAGGAAAAATATTGACTCATGGACATAAAACATCATAATAAGTGGTTTACTACATGTCCTTTGGCTTTTTTGACAGCTTGAAATCTTTAAGGCACAGACTCCATCATTGTAGCACCTTTCTGGAGTGTCGTTTTATTCCTAAAACCTAATTTTCTGTTTTCCCTTTAACACTGAGTTACTTTGTCAGTTTTGATCTTGTATTTCTTGTTGCTCTTGCGTTTGGCCATCCCTGTATTTGTTTCTGTTTAGTCATTTCCCTTATTCTTCCTCAGATGCCCCTAGGTTCCTGCTCCTCCATAGCTGCATTGCATCAGTTGATACGCCCAACCTGCTTTTTGTTTCAGTGATCACCCTACCTTTCAGTGATCACCGTACCTGAACGTCGTCTACTCACTTCTTCGTCAGTTCCTTCAGTTTTATTGCTGGATCCCGTAACGGTTCCTTCACCTGTTGCCATTGCTGTTTACTCTGGGACTCCTCATGTGCCACAACAGTATGTTCCCTGTTGGTTTTTTGTTTTCCTTCTGCTTCAGCATAGGCCATGGTTTATATTTTTATTTTATTAATCATTCTCAAAATGACTGCCTGCTTCCTCCCTGCGTTTAGGTTCAACCCAATGCAATCTGAGCTATTTGCTTTTCATATAACTGAGTTGTAATGGCTTTACAGAAGAAAGGTTTTAATGTGCTATTCTTCGTTGACAGATCATGTCATCTTGATAAATTCTATCAAACCTATTTTGAATTGATAAAATGAGAAAAGTATCTAAAGTTTTCTGTTTAGAGTTTGGCACAACCCATATGGGGAATGAAGCAAACATGCTTTGGTCACATCACCCTTAACACATTGTTCCCACAGCGAAACATGGTGGTAGCAGCATCATGCTCTGGGGATGTTCCCTGGATTTCACCTTCATCCAATCATAAACACCCAATGACTGCTCCTCTTAAGACCACTTTAACCCTTGTTTTCTTCTAGCTACATAAATATGGTTCTAGTTTCAGTTTTGTGGACATAAATCCCATTTGCTACACCTGATTTCTTACACTTTTCCAAATCCAATCCATACTGCTTTGATTTTTATACACTTATACTTTAAGGTCATCCTTGATCTACCCAGATGTTCCCCTTTTTCAAACTTCCCAATTTCTATACTTGGTCCAACCTAAAAACCTAGCTGACTGGGAACATCCAACATTTTTTGTTATCTCGCGAACTGATTTACCTTCTTGAACGATTTGTATAACATTTTACATTGTTTCATCTCTGTTGTTTAGGGCGGGTCTAACAGTTCAGTAAGGTCAGCAAGAACTCTCTTGTACTCATAACTGGGTTGCAGAATCAGACTTGCAAATTCAGACTTGTGGAGGTTTCAGTTTTAAAAATAGTAATTTTTTTTTTTACATACATTCCTCAGCATTGAGTAATTCCATAATATTGTTAATATAGGGGTTCCTTTAATCTGACCAATGTCAGTCAGTCATCATCTTCTATACCGTGCTGTATATTCTATACAGTGCTACCAACTGCATCACCATGCAGCCCATCCGAGCAATGTAATTTCTGTTAATTGGAATTTTGTTTCATATCCCTAATTGTATTTTTTCTACTACAAATTAAAACAAATGACTAAACATCCTCCAAGAATAATGCCATGTAAAATTGAAAAATAACTTTGGCAAACTTCATAAAAATTCCTTACAGATCACCTTTCACTGGACCCACCCAGTTATAAACCGTGCGGGTTGGTCGTGACGTGGGACGCTACTGCGTATTTTGATTGACAGCTAATGCAGTTCTGTGATTATGATTGCAAGTCTGGTTTCTTTACATTTCAGAAAAGCTCCAGTTGAATAGTTTTTTGACTTATCAGAATTTGACCCTGTCAAATGGGGGACATTGTTTCTGTTTGAGGGACACTGGGACAGGAGTGAAAAATTACAGTACAGTCCTGCACAAATCAGGACATCAGGCCATCCTGGTTAAGGGTAGGGTTATGGTTACAGTTGAGTTATGTGGATTCGGCAGTGGAGGATGTAAATACTAGTAAATCATAATAAAAAAAATCATGTAGGAGGCAGACTGGAGCTTTACACCTAGGGACTGCTTTACATCAAATGTCAGAAACAATTTCCTATTGGCCATTTGTTGGGATGTTATTTTGACAGATCCTAATTTCAGCATTTTTATTACATACAACAGGCAGAGCCAAGACATCCAATATTTCCTTTGAGGAATGGAAAATACCATCGTTTGCCTACCTGTGGCTAATCTGCGTCCCCCGTAGACTGGACATGGTCTCTTCCAGGTTCTGCCGCAGGTCAGCGATGTTCTTGACTGTCCTCATACGCCTCGTCTCAGGGTCCTCTCCTGCTGAGACACAGTTTTTTGATGATTCACTCAGATGCTTGGACCTGCACCCACACACTCAACAACACGCACCTCTCCACCATATACCAGGATGGCAACACACAACGCAAGAAGCGGTGAGGACGTCTGACATAGAGTTTGACCGGATGTCTCTGAAAATCCCAGACAGGGGAACAGAATGGTGACCAATCGTGATTGCAAGAAGCCTTTTGCTGACAGATCTGAACCTATGCAGTAAACAGCCTGTCAGGCAGCACTACATGCACTTCTTTCACTTTATCATTTTATCCACTGTTTTCCCTCCAGGCTGAAGCACAAATGTCATGGCATGACACCGCAAGATCCGTCAGTCAGTTCAGGACAGTCTTGGTTGTAAAATCAACTTTTTAAAATTCCTGCAGTTCTATGTCAAGAGTGGTTGAAAACCCTTTGGCCTTCATCCTCAATAGAGAGGAAATTAGAGTTAAAACAACACATCATAGTGGATATCTTCCAGTCTTCTTGGTGTCCGCTTTACAAACGAACCACTTGTTCAATTAGAAATGTTCTCAAGGAGAGCTGCTAATAAGCACACTGGGCGACATTTCAGAACAGCAAGTAGAGAGGGCACACCAAAATATCTGCTTGTCTGATCCAATTAAGCCTCCCTGTTAACTTGCTGAGATAGTCTATATCTGCAGGCGGCTGCAACAGAGTAGCTGATTAACAAGTGGGAAGAGGCATAGAGCGAATGGCGGCCACTCTGCTTTCTAGGCTTAAAGGTGCTTCTACACTAAAACTGCCTTGTTGATAAATACAAATAAAATATAGGTATGGGTCGGCCTTTTAGTATCCTCCTAGCTTACTGGTATAATGTGTACAAAGGTTTTAATATCTTTTGTAGTTTAAGTCTTTCTAAAGGAAAGGCAGAGTTGGCTAGACCCGAGCTTTCTGCATAGTTAAGAGCAGGTCTGTCTCTCCCTCACATATTGCTGCCCACTGTCGATGTTTCAATTGGTTATAAGATGAGCGCTGACCAAGCTCACCCTACCTACGCTGGTTCAGATTCTCAGGTATCCAGGAAACAACAGAGATGTAGGAAACTACTGAAACTATATTTTCTACTGTGTCTACTGTGATACTGTGTTTGTCATCAATTCAGGGTGTGACAGGGAGAGAATGAGACTTTCACCAAATAACAGAAAGACTGAATGAAGTACAGCAAAATTGCCGCTTTGTTTTATCTTTGTTTTATCTTTTGTCTGACGTGAAACATTACGAATTTTAAAATGTAGGGAGCTTTTAGGCAATCTCAAAATCAAGGAAAGAGTCTACATTTTATATGGAATAATAATGGAGACCTAATTAGGCTTACTGCTAATATAAGATACTTTTCTGGTTGCAGAACTCACAGAAAGGCCCTGGCTTAGCTTACAGAGGAGAATCATCAACAAACCATTTTAGGGCAACGATTTTTCTACAGAAAGTTAGACAGCAAGCTATAAATGTTAGCATGTTGCCTCTGCTTCTAATATAGCTAATTATTGACTTCAAAAGCAGGAACGACAACAAAAAATATTGTTTCTACAGTATAGTTCTTAGGGGGAAATCGAATTAAATCTGCTTATACCGTTATTAGCAGGTCAGAGATTTACAAAATCTGGAGATCAGAAATTGGCCACAAATTCTGATTGATGCATCTCTAGTCAAAACAGTAAATGAAAATAACCAAACACAGATGACGCTTCATTGATAAATTACACAATATGGGCTTGCACTCGACTAGGTAGCTGAATTGTTTAGTTACAATGCATGTGGACTGTACAGATGTCATAATGACCTTGTGAGGATACAAAGACCATCATGCATGGAACCAGCAGTGAACCTGGACTGACAATTCCATTATCCATTTGACTGGAGATAGAAAACATTGCAAGACTTTCACTTGACCTTTCAACACATGCACTTCATTTAATTTCCACTACTTCCTCTGGGTGCTCATAACGATGAGCACTCTGCAGGCGGTGTGGGAGAACAATGTGTGGCTGAAAGAAACTAAGATTTGCTGCAGTGCTGGTTTTTGATCCTGTATTCTTTCTAGCAAGTTTGCAACCACACTAGGATAAATTATTGTCTTTTTTGCAGGGTAGCCCTGAAGCTATAGACCCCATAATAGCAATGCGGCCCATGATCAATGTGAATAACACTTGGAATGGAGTGTTTTTCTTCATTTTCACAGTTTTAGCCGTTCTGTCTCAACCCTGAAAAATCCTCCCAGCTTTGAAGTATTCTTTGTGACAGTGTTTGTGTGTCCGGAGGCATTGATTTTAAAACTTCGGCCAGCTTAAAAAAAAAGAAGAAGAAATCAGAGGACAAGTGGAAAAATACAGTCACATTCTAACTTTTTATTACAATCCTTTAATCACCAAAGAGGAACTTAAATGTGGGTGCATTTCTAGCAAGAAACTATTGCATTAAGGATTAGTTTTACAGCTACACTGCCAACAATTATAGGATCATTTCGGTCTGTCATGCCTTTAGGACTTCAAGGCATGCAGCAGTCTGTAATATAGCATCAACTATTTTCAAGATCTCAATTATGATCCCACAAAGCACAGAGCTCTATTAAGTAATTGGGGTCATAGTTTATCTTTGCAGTGCTCACATTTGAGTCCACTGTTAATGCCTTTTTTGCAGCTACCTTATGAGAATCAGTGAATAAAAAGCCATATAATATAGAGTGACCAGACTCCTATCATAGCAGCAAGAGTTTCTGTGAATTCTCCTGAATTTTGTCCTGTCAGGATGTAACACGGTAAAGAATGCCAAATGACACCACACACCTGAAGCATGTTCATCCATCAGCTCATGCTTTAACTCACTGAGGCCCCTTTGGGAAATATACAATTACAATCCCATTACAAAGTGACACAATGGTATCTGGCCCAGTATTCTCTGTCATGAGTGAACACTTCACGCAGTTTTGAAAAGCTGACAAAGGCGTGCCTGTGCATTTATCAGCAATTATTTGCAGAACGGCTCTAGAGCTCTCACCTGCGCTGCATGACAGCCAGATTTTCTAAATGTCTACCTTGGGAAAGGCATTTGAAAATGCACAGACTAGAGGATGCCTGCACTAGAAAACCCACATTCCTTCTTCTGAAATTTGGTCATGCTCTGACCACAAATGGCAATGTATTTTATTGGGATTTAATTTGCTAGACCTGTTGGGCCCAAGTCCAGACCTTGAGAGGTACTCTTCTGTAATTTCTGCCTGGTCAGGAGTCATTCATTTGATTCAGGTGTTATGGAGAAGAGATTTGTCTAAAGTCTGCAGGATAGTAGCTCTCAAGCAAATGACTTGGACACCCCTGTGCTAGATCAAAACAAAGTAGTCAATATTTGTAAAATAATATTAAATAAGTTTTTCAACTGTTTTTGAAAAATAAATATGTGAAGTTGCTTGTGCATATGAATTAGACATTCCTGAGCCAATACTTTATAGAACTTTATAGATGGATTTTCTGTGAGAATAAATTCTTAATTCATAATGCTGATCCTCACTTAGTTTTATATATGGGCGTTGACTGGGCCATTCTCACATATCATTATGGCTTGATCTAAACCAGTGGTTCTCAATCTTGATCCTCATGGTTCAATGTTGTTCATGTTTCAGATGTGTATTTCCTCCAGCACACGTGATTCAATTGTTCATTTACCCCCATAGCACGTCACAAAGCGCTGCAGAAGCCTGTTAATCCCCCATCTGTTTAAACCAGGTATATTGCAGCTGGGAAAAAACTAAAACATGCAGAACACTGGGCCCTGAGAACTAGTGTGGACAACCACTAATCTAAACAATTCCATCGTAGCTCTGTCATGCATGACTATTAGTTTTTCCTGTTAATACATTCTCCCATCTGAGCTTTGGATCTCTGCAGCTCCCTTGGAGGTACCACAGACCTTTGGCTTCTTCTCTGATTACTGTTTAGCTCTCTTTGCCTAGCCTGTTAGTTAGTTTTGGCGGTGTGCAGTTGCGCCGTACTCAGATAATGGGTTAAACAGGGCTCTGTGGGATGTCCAAAGGTTGGGATACTGTTCATTAACCAAACCCTGATTTAAACTTGTCCATATCTGTTTCCTTGACGTGTTCCTTGGTGTTCATTATACTGTTTGTTTACCAAAATTCTCCAACAAACCTCTGATGCCTTCACAGAATAGTTGAATACAGAGGTCAAATTATGCACAGGTAGACTTTTTAACTGCTTAACCAATGCAATTGATTGACCTACATTTTATTGCATGGCATCAGAAAAATTGGGGCAGTTACATATGGATTCAGGTTTTTATTTATAAATGCAATTTACTAATTTATGGATGTCTGGCACTGGGTTAAATTTAGGGGTATCAAGAGTGAAGTGAGTTTAATACAAATGTGTGCCACACTTTTCAGATTCCTGTTTGCAAAAATAATCCAAAAACACATCATACACACATTTTTGTCCATTTCTGTTATGCACTAATTTGTGTTGACCAATCATATAATTTCCCAATAAATCACATGAATTTTGTAGAGACAACAGGACAAAAAGGAGAATGCATACTTTTGCCGCTGAACATTGATGAACAAAAAAAAGTAAAAATACTTTTTACCCTTTTATTTAATCTGGTGAAACACCATATTGAAATAATTTAAAACATGACCGGCTACTGTAGGCAAAAACTGCAGAGTGTATATGGGTACTTCAGAAAGAAAAATCTGACACAGTAAAACAACTATAAATGATAAACTATCTAATACAAATACATATGTACACATTTAGGTGTGCATGCATGAAAATGTGTTAGGCAGACATGCATTGAAGAGCCTACACAGGCAAACACTACATAATAATGAGGTATTGATCACAGTGGCTGTGTGATTCACAGGCTGTGAGGGTGAGGCTGAGCTTTTTCTGGAGTGGAGGCATCGGATTCCCACTATCTGAACCTGGAGGTATTTTTGGTTTTAATGCTGCATCATTCCTCCACCTGCTAAAAAAATACAGCAATAATAGGCTCAGTGCCGAAGCTGAAGCTTCAACTGCGGCTCATTTTTATGTACCTTATCAATTTTCTCACAACTGCTTAAAAACACAACAGAATGGTTAATTTTCAAAACAATTTGGCATATAGTTTGACTTTCAGGTAAAGTAGCAGTACAGGGCAATAAGGCAGCCAAATAACACATCGCTAGGGTTACATAGGCATTAGGGTTAGTCTGACTGATGATGAATACAGGTTATAAAATGTTGTGGATTTTTGTTAGGAATCTAGTTGTAACGTCCGTAAATGAGCACGTTGAGTGTAAACTAAGCTAGGTGGTTTCTAACTCCACAACCCCAACTCAAAAATGTTTAAATGATGCCTTAAAATGCTAATAGTGTCCTCTGAGAAAGTATGTTCCTTCCACAAGAGGATTAAAAAAATAACCAGCTTATAGTAGGCCTTTTCTGCTCTGATGTTCTCTTGGCTTCTTTAAGAACTTTGAGTTGGACATATATCTGACTCCCTGAATTAAGCTCCCAGTTTTTAGAGTCGTCATGATAATTCTCTAGCACTGGATAAATTCCACCATTCCACCATCACGGAGATGAAGGGTCAACTTACGTGGGTAAGGTTGGGGTGAGGTGTGCAGGACCTGCTCCAAGTCACCCAGCATGGAGAGGATCACCTCCTTATCCAACTGAGCTGTTCCCTCTCGAGGACCTCCCTCTGAAGCCTCCTCCTCTGCCCAGTACCCACCGTCTTTCTCCCTCCCACCCAGCCACCCGCCACCCCTTTCTCCTGCTGTTTCAGTGTTGGAACATCCATTGCTGCTTTCTCCATCCTCTCCTGAGCCCTCCCTAGACCTCCGCTGTGGTTCAGTCCTTGGGTGGCCACTGTAGGATGCCCGTTGTGATCGTCCACCTGCTGCCGTGCATCGCCAAGGGACTGGGATGAGGGAATGCTCCGATTGTGAGAGGACCTTAGTGAGGGAAAGCGACAGTGATCGAGCTCTGGTGCCCCGAACACCTGCGTTCCTGCTGCTTCCCTCCTTCCGAGGGCTGCTCTGCAGACTGCCTCCTGCCCGCTGGGAAAATGACAAGTAAGGTGAAGAGCTCAGAGGTTGGGAGAGACGAGATGGTGGGTCAGTGAGGTCAAAGGAGTAGACCCGCTGCTCGCCATCACTAACCAGGGTCAGGTTGGTGAGCGAGCGCTGCTTGATCCGCAGGTTGAGGTTGTCAGGGAGAGGCTGGGGAGGCCGCCGGGCCGGGCTTCCCCCCTGATACACAGAAAACTCTGCCCCTCTCTTCATCTCTCACCACAGCTTACCTCTTCAGTGGTGGTGGCTCAGGAATAGGTGCAGTACATGCGAGTGGTTCCACCTGTGCGTGGCTCTCTACTTCACATCTTGGCTGCACCTTCACTGATGCAGATGGTGAGAGGGAGGAACCGTAAAACAGAGGAGGCAAACAGATAGGTCTCCAAGTCCCGCGCCTCCCCACTAAGGTCCAGGATTCAGTGGGCTTGGGGGAAAGCAAGCGTAGGGTGAAGAGTGGAGAGAAAAGGTGAAATCCTGATCCATCCCTGAGCCAGCCCATACTCGTGGTCAGACTATGAGCCAGAAAAAATCACTTCATCCTTCCACTCCATCCGCATCCTGCCTCTCTGCCTTCTCTCTCCTGCCTCACCACGGTCAGGGGCGTGGATGCACAAGCCGCTACATCCCCAGTGGCTCACACAGCCTCTCTGCTCTTCCTTTGCTCGCTCTCTCTTTATAGTTTCCCCTATTTGATGACACGCTCTCTTCATTCACTCTTATCTGTCCCCCATCCACCTTCTGTCCCTCCTTTAATTACCAGCTCATTGCCACAGTTCTGCCTCCTCCCTCCCTGACACACTGACTGTTCTCTCTTCACAGCCGATAATAAATGGCTGGCGAAGCCAGGCTCACGCACATTCCAGCATGCAGCCTGCAGCTTTCCCTCCTCCTCTCCTGCTCAGCCCTGCTCAGTGTTTATCAGCACTTCTTTCTCTTAATCCCCTTTCATTCTTTCTCCTGTTCACTTCCTACCCTAGCTTTCCTCATCGCTTTCTCCTCCCCACACAGTGGGACAGCGAGTTGTTTGGACAGTGCACCTGTAAGCTTGCAGCCCCCGCTGCACCACTCTACCCAGCTGACTTAATTAAATGCTATCTTCGGGAACTAAAACAGTGCGCCCTACAGCTTATCATGGATCAACAATGAGCCAACATATTCCCATCAGTCACTACATAGGCAATCAGCCCCATCCCTATTTTTCACACTGGCTTTCAACACATTCTCTAATCACGTTTAACTGTAAGCCACTGTAAGCCAAATTTAATTTAGATTTTAAATTTTAAAATGTGCTTTTGTCAGGCAGAGATTTTCATCAGATAATAGGACAAGTATAAATGTGCGTATTAGGTATGAAGATTTGAGACATAAGTAGGGGTGTATTGGTCTTTGGTTTGCTTCAGTCAACAGAAAATAAAAAGCAACTCGAGATGTGGTTTGATTTATTTATTTTTTAATTAAAAAACAATAAGCCACTGGATGGACGGACAGATGGAAACACTTGAAAATTCCCGATGTTGTTTAGGAATTGTCTAGTAAGACTGTGCAGACATTTCAGAATAAAAAAGTTTAAATCACTTTGAAGTTTCTTTTTATATTTAGACAATCCAGTGTATCAGATGTATTTAAAGGCACCATCAAGAGAAATACCCTCTGGTCAGAGAGACAGTGTAGCATTTTGGACTAAGTGCTGCAGACAGATGGATTTGGACTTCAGCCGATTCTTCTCCAGTACCAGTGATGTTTACAGTCAGCTTGATGTTGTTTCAGATTAATTCAAAACACTGCTGCATTCAAAACTCAAATGGTCTGAGGTAAATTCGCAACAATCTACATGGGGTTATCGCTACAGATAATACCTATAATGCCAGGTAAAATCAGTCCCACCACTGACTCTCAGTTGGATTAAGCAAGTTTTCTTCCTGCATATGACTCTACCACAAGCTCAGCTTGTGCGCACCCCTGCCTACAGCTGTGAGTAGTTGTCGCTGGACACTAAGGGATTTATATTGTCTAATCTAAACCATTCCATCGCAGCTTTAGGGTTGCTGTCTACCTGCAGGTTAGATCTCGGCCCCAGTCTAAAGTTTTTTAAAGCCTCTAACAGGTTTCCTTCCAGGATTGCCCTTTATTAGGCTCCCTCAATTAGCCTTTCTAGCCCCATGACCCTGCTGCAAAAAGCATCCCCACAGCATGATGCTTCCACCACCAAATTTAAGAATGGAAAAGATTGGAACAGATTGTTATCTATTTTCAAATTAGGTGACTTCTTAAGGTAATTGGTTTCCCTTTTATTTAAGGATATGTAGGTAAAGGGTTAATATAAATACATGGAAAACGTTTTTAGATTTTGAAAGCCATGTATCCATTTTTTACCTATTTCACTCCATTGTGTTGGTCTATCCCATTAAATCTTAATGAAATGCATTGCAGTTTGTGGTTGTGATGCGTCACAATGTGATAAAGTTCAAGCAGTAAGAATATTTTGCAAGGCTCTGCACCAATGCAGATATTATAGAGCTCTCTGTCCCAATCTCACGTCTCATCTCTGCAAATTCTGAAACTCTTGAACATATTACAATAGATTTTATACAGTTGTGCTGCTTTGATGTCTGAAAGTTGACACCCCCTGACATGGGCTCTGCATATGTATGCAATATGAGCAGGCTTGTCATGTGGTATGTGTGGTATGCCGACTCTTGAACTATCCTGTCAGAGACTCGTTCCTGCTCTTCCACAGAGGAAGAGCCAGTAGGGCGAAAGATGTGAAACGACTATGAAATATGTGCCTACAAAAAGCAAGTGTATATAATGGAGCCTAAACAAAAAGAATGGTCAGCGCTGTTGTCTAATTTTATCCAGCAAATGATGGGCTTTGCAAAAGCCACAACCGTAGCAAAATGTCTGGAATGTTGCTGCCCGCTTGACATCCCTAAACCTATAATCACACGCTGTTGTTTGTGCAAGTTCTGCTTTGTAGAATTCTTCTGGTTTTGAGTTTGACATTTTTCTTTTCCAACCTTAGTCAGGTTTAGTTGCATCTAGACTGAGCTCTGTTTTCTCTTTTATGATGAGTATGGAATTTATTTCCAAATGAAAGCATTTCTGATTTATATCAAACAGAAGCACTAAAATGTAAAAGCCCAAAATTCCTCAGTGACACAAACAGCTGGCTAAAGTATAAACATCTTTAAAATACCAAATAAATTTGGACATAGGACTTTTTTTAAGATTAGGGAGCACAATCATGTTCAAGAGCTGCAGTCATTTGAACCCTGGAAAATCGAAGATAAACAATAGCTTTACTCTTAGCCGGCTTTTTGTTTTCAATGCTGGTTGGTTGGTTTAAGTTCTCTTCCAGTTCTTTGTTAAACTGGGAAAATGTAATGTATTATATGAGTGTACCACTATTTATGCATTTCTTTACCACATCCAATGCCAACATCCAGAACTGCTAGTGCTCTTTTGCTCTTTTAAACTGACTTTGCTTTTAACAATAGTGGGCAAATTTTTATGTTCCAGAAGTTTCATGTAGCATGATTTCAAAGCAAGATTGTGTGTTTGGGGTCAATGTTCTGGTATCGCTTCTAACCTTGCCCAAGTTTCAACCATTTAGCTGTTGATTTTAGTGTACATTGGAATAATCTGGCGATTAAGCTATCCCCTTTGTGCAGCACACCAGTACAATTGGCAGAAAACCAGTATGCTTTAGCGTTTCCAAACAGAGTTTTGACGTGTTTGGGATTCCTGCCCTAAAGGGAAACCAAATTGTCTTCAAAGTTTGATCGGCTAGTTGTTAAGATGAAGTAGAAGAATTTAGAGGCGTTCCTCTGTCTTTATTGTTTCATCTACTTTGTGCAATGCAACAGTACGGAAGTCAGCTAAACAAGCCCTCACTATGATGCTGCCACCTCCATTCCAGACAGTTAATACTGCATTCAGTTGGACAGGTGATACTGTGTTCTTAGAGCTTGTTAATCCTCTCTATATACTTTTTTGAGGCCAAATACCTCAATCTATTTATTTGTCAAACCATAAAGAACATCTGTGTCCACTTGGACAACAACAGATTTTAGTTTAGCTTAAAGGTCTTGATTTTGGAGTAGGGGTTTCAGTTTTGAGAAACATCCTCAACATCCATAGTGCTTTGAAACTTGCTTCACTGTGGACAGTGAAACAGCTTGTTTTACTAAATATGGGATTACCTCAATTTGCTAAATATCCAAAGGCAGTTGTTCAAACATGTCACATTTAAATAAAGAGCCAGTGTCCATTCAACCAAATTTCTGTATATTAGGCATGTACCTTTGAGTGTGACTCATAACAGTCTATTGAGTTTGGTCTTCGGCAATAAGGGAGAAAACAGACACCCTCCTTAATTACATGGATAAAAGAAATAGTGCCCTGTGTTGTGCTGAAAAGACTGACCTATGCAACTAAATAACAGGCAGAGAAACTTCGAAACATTTAGATGTGGTGGTCTTTTTTCAACATTGTAATGAGATAAAGGCTACAATGTTGTGTTACCTCTCACTGAAAAGGACTGGCTTTCTGGATCCATGGTTCTTATGTCAGTCTTCTAACTCACAGGAAAGGAAAACTCTCAGCACAAGACAAGACTTGGCTTGAGCTTTAGACACAAAGTTCAAAGGAGCAATACCGTCAGGTTAACAAAACCAATTATATATCATGCAGAGCAATCGTGCCTGAATCAGCAGCATTGGGTTTAGCTAACTAGCCCACTGATGACTGGGGTCACTGGATGAACTCTTCACCTTACTCTCAAGACTTTGAAAAAAAGTTACCTCTGGCTCATAAACATTGCATGTTTCAGCAGTTCTTAAAAACATTATCAGGTGGCTAAACATTGTTCTAGCTAAATCTCAAATTTTAGTAAAGGTTTTTCTACAGCCTTAAAATAAGTAAAATGTTTTGTCTATTTTATTTTTTAGTTTGACCCTTCTTTGTATTTTTATGTTGTCTTTCTTACTATTCAAAATTTTATACTTATTGCTAAAAACACTATTATATATATATTTTCTATTATAACAGCCCTGATGTCCCACCTTTACCCAGGCCATCAGTCGGCTGAGGCTGAACATGACAGGTGATAATATATTGTGATGTGGCTGCTGGTGAGTTTGTGATGGTGAAGATGTAATTCTGGACCGCCAATGCTCTCTGACAACACTGACCTTTTCTCTTCCATTAATTAAATGGGAAGAAAACAGGGATCTCACAGGTAAACACAACCAGCGTTATGTTCTAGAATGTACAAACTAACAAACTAACTGTGGTACCAAAGCTTTGCATTAGAAGCAAAACAGCATTCTATTCAACAGACATTGTAAGGAATACCTGTGGGTTTTTTTCTTCCATAAACTTGCAGATCAGAATTGCAGCAGCTTTAAGGTCAACTTTGAATTAATATAGATGCGCACGAACAGGGGGAAGGTTATGTGTGGCCCCCTTGAACTTTTCAACATCTTGCCACATTTCAGACTTCAAACATAAAGATATAAAATTCAAATTTTTTGTGAAGAATCAACAAGTGGGACACAACCATGAAGTGGAATTAAATTTATCGGATGTGTCAAACGTTTTTAACAAATAAAAAACTGAAAAGTGGGGCATGTAATATTATTTGGCCCCCTTGCATTAATACTTTGTAGCGCCACCCTTTGCTGCAATTACAGCTGCAAGTCGCTTGGGGTATATCTCTATCAGTTTTGCACATCGAGAGACTGAAATTCGCCCATTCTTCCTTGCAAAACAGCTTGAACTCAGTGAGGTTGGATGGAGAGCGTTCGTGAACAGCAGTCTTCAGCTCTTTCCACAGATTCTCGATTGGATTCAGGTCTGGACCTTGACTTGGCCATTCCAACACCTGGATATGTTTATTTGTGAACTATTCCATTGTAGATTCGGCTTTATGTTTTGGATCATTGTCTTGTTGGAAGATAAATCTCCGTCCCAGTTTCAGGTCTCTTGCAGAATCCATCAGGTTGTCTTCCAGAATGGTCCTGTATTTGGACCCATCCATCTTTCCATTAATTTTGACCATCTTCCCTGTCCCTCCTGACAAAAAGCAGGCCCAAACCATGATGCTGCCACCACCATGTTTGACAGTGGGGATGGTGTGTTCAGGGTGATGAGCTGTGTTGCTTTTACGTCAAACATATCGTTTGGCATTGTGGCCAAACTGTTAAATTTTGGTTTCATCTGACCAGAGCACTTTCTTCCACGTGTTTGGTGTGTCTCCCAGGTGGCTTGTGGCAAACTTTAAATGAGACTTTTTATGGATATCTTTGAGAAATGGCTTTCTTCTTGCCACTCTTCCATAAAGGCCAGATTTGTGCATTGTACGACTGATTGTTGTCCTATGGACAGACTCTCCCACCTCAGCTGTAGATCTCCTTGTTCATCCAGAGTGATCATGGGCCTCTCGGCTGCATCTCTGATCAGTCTTCTCCTTGTTCAAGATGAAAGTTTAGAGGGACGGCCGGGTCTTGGTAGATTTGCAGTGGTCTGATACTCCTTCCATTTCAATATAATTGATTGCACAGTGCTCCTTGGGATGTTTAAAGCTTGGGAAATATTTTTGTATCCAAATCCAGCTTTAAATTTCTCCACAACAGTATCTCAGACCTGCCTGGTGTGTTCCTTGGTCTTCATGATGTTCTCTGTGCAGAACCCTGAGACTATCACAGAGCAGGTGCATTTATACGGAGATTTGATTACACACAGTAATTCTATTCATCATCATCAGTCATTTGGGACAACATTGGATCATTCAGCGATCCTCAATGAACTTCTGGAGTGAGTTTGCTGCACTGAAAGTAAAGGGGCCGAATAATATTGCACGCCCCACTTTTCAGTTTTTATTTGTTAAACAAGTTTGACACACCCAATAACTTTCATTCCACTTCACGATTGTGTCCCACTTGTTGTTGATTCTTCACAAAAAATTTGAATTTTATATCTTTATGTTTGAAGCCTGAAATGTGGCAAACTGTTGAAAAGTTCAAGGGGCCGAATACTTTCGCAAGGCACTGTACGATCCACACAGTGTCCACAGTGAGTGTGTATGTCGTACCTGATATCTCCTCCAGGCACTGTTTGGCTGTCTTGCTGTAGACCAGCTCTCCCTTGGTGGGGCTGAGGCAGGGGTCAGCTGGGGCCACCATGGTGCAGTCGTTTTCTGAAAATGTCCTGCAGGCATAAAACCAGGGTATTTACAGAAATGAGCAGAAATAGCTGTTTGTAGCTGTTTAAATAGGCCATTTGCCAAAAGTAAGGTAATATGAACCCTAAACTAAATGCGTTTTCTGAGGAAAAAGTTAGGACACCCTGCCTCCTAATAGCTAGTGTTATCCCCTTTAGTCTCGTAGCCATCTATCAGTGTCTGACATTTGCTTCCTCAAAATTATTGAATTTATGATCAAGTGGCAACGTTTTTGATAACATTTTTAGAATGCTGCAATTTTTAAAATCTTCGATAATAGCATAATATACAGCATCTCACATTAAGTCTGTTATATTTTACTTTCCTGAAAAACTGCCTTCGATTAAACGCAGAGTTGAGTGTTAATGGGCTAAAATATGTTTCTGTGGATCTGCCTCTTCTCCTCAAGCCTGAGCGGCATCATGCTTCGCTGTTATTTGCTGATCTAAATAAACAAAGGCAGATTCCAATACAGCTCCCAAGATGCCTGACTTACTCACACATACACGAGCTGTGTATGCACGACAGTCATATACAGATGGCAAGAAAAAACTGCTTTAAGCACAAAAACACATGCACGGTACAATGAATGTAAACATTTAACCGCCTTTATGTTTAAAAATTCAGAAAATATGCACAGATACGGTCGCACACACTGGCAGAGAAGGCTAAAACAAGCACACACACACTCAGATCTAAGCAAAGGCCACATAGTACCACATACTCATTCCCTCACATACACACACCTTGGATCACTGTCACCACCTGCAGAACTGCAGATAATAATTGGCTTCCATTTGTAAGAGCGACTTCAGCTCATGTGAATTGTTTCTCCTCACTACCAGCTTCCACCTCAGCTGCAGAGGGATTCTCCACCCAAGTTGCATAGAATAATAAAATTTTGAAATAAAATAGGGAAGGCGACCTTACATATAAAATGGTCACACCAGCAGCTTAACCAAAAACTAAATCACCAATTTTTAAAGATAATGTGCTCTATGTGGAACGTCTATAATGCAAAGTGTTTTTATTTAATGAAAACTTTAACTTACATGTTTACAACCAGAGGGTTCCTTTACATTTTTCATATCAAGATTCCATATTTCTCCAGGCACAAATCTCCAGAGTCCTAAGTGAATTTATTATGGATGGATGGATGGATGGATGGATGGATGAATCCATACTTATGCTGGAAAACACTTAAATTAAATTCTAAACTTTTCCGCTATATTCGAATGTGCACTGTAACCCTTTACCTGTTGTACTACTGACCATGTTTGACTGAGAGCAAACACATGGTAAGTACGCACAGTAAAACAAAACTGGGCTTTCAAGTTTCACCTTGTTATTTCTATTATTTAATTCTCTGATTCAGTTTCCTAACTGGCCTGTGAGAGCTTTAAATACCTAAAATATCTTTTTGTGTGGGAGGGAAAAATGATGGCACAGTGAGAACCCTCACACTACCTGAATGCATGCTGAGAGCCTCTGGTGAGGCCTGTTGGTGAACATTTCTTTAGAAACAAGACAAAAAACACAGTAGAGGCATCACAAAAATAACATTTTACATAAAAAACAGCAAAAATGCACTCTGTATTGAGCCTGAAACAGAAAGAAAAAAAAAATTTGAAAAGCTTCAGTGTCAGAGCTGCTTTGTCATGTTTATGTTGAAAAAGTAATGTCGGTAAAGTAGGAATGGATGTAATCCCTCTTTCATGTTATATCAACAAAACTGCTGAGGAAATGCTTCCCCACAGCATGATGCTGCCACAATAAACATCTCTATAATTCTATCCCAGGCCTATCTGGTATGTTCCCTGATCTTTAAAACGTTCTTCTTCAGGGAATAGTTAGACTTGCACTAAGATTAAATGACGCACAGATGAACTCATTAATTAACGGTATTAAGGGGAATCAGAGAAAATGTGCCTGAATGACAGGTTTTCATATGTAAAAATCATCACTTACCTTCCGCTTCAACATTATGCATCACAATGAGCTGATCTCTCCTAAAATCTCAATTAAATACATCAAGGTTGGTGGTACTTTCGCATGCACAAGTGTCGATTTTACCAAAGATAGCAAAACTCCGATTTTCCAAATCTACTTTATCAGAAATCAGCCTGCAGTGTAGACACAAATAAAGCTGAACTTGATTTCCAAAACAACTAATGCCTTTTTGATGAATATTCAAAAATGTTCAGAAATATGACTGGAAGCTTCTATGCCAAAAGGCTCACTTACTAAAAAACTCATGAAACAGACATGGCAGTAAAGAGCACCTGGAAATCCAAGTTTCAAGAAGCTCATTCAGAAGACTGTGAGAGACTTTACAGATGGCTAACCCACTTAATGTTTGCTCACTGAGTTGGCAGCTTGGGTTTTTACAGCATCAGAAATTTGTGATTGAAAATATGACTAACGCACCTAATGCAAAGGTAATTGTATCCTTTATTTATGTTGTACAAGAGCTAGAGATTTTGGGCTATATTTTCCCCATTCTCACACCACTGTAGTCAGTGTGCATCAAATCAACACGCTAGTAAAAGACAGGGAATGGATTCTTAAACACTACCAGTGTCTGGAATTTCACAATGAGGATAAAACACAGACAGCCAAATAATAGGCTTTGGCAAGCAGAGAGCAGAGGATGTTAATTTGTTCTGTAATGACTGTGAAGAGCTGTGGAGGCGAGAGCATGATGCATGGTGGCGAGTGCCAGCTGATCACTGGGAGAACTCCAAGACTTCATAGGGTGTGTGTGTGTGTGAGAGTGTAAGGGTCTATAGTTTCATAGATCTCAGAGAAGAATCAGTATTTAACCTTTTCCACACAACTCACCTGTACATGAAGGGTGCCACCGTGGCAGTATTGGGGTGGTTGTGTTGCTGCTGCTGTGGAAGCTGAACCACTCCATTCCCTCCGAGTCCTCCACCTACAAGCATCCCATTGGATCCGGACAGGGCTGAGGTACTGGTAGACGAGGTCATGCTGGTCCGTTTGCCCTCTGGACCCCCGGCGGAGCGCTGTATGTAAAAACTCCCACCTTGTCCTCCTTTGGTCAGCTTGGCTCTCTCTGGTTCACCTGACCGCATGTTGCCACTGCTGTTTAAGACAGCTTGGTTCTGGTTCTGGGACTGGCTCTGAGGTTTGTACGATGTTGTGGACGGACCTTTAAGTCCTGGTTTCGGGATGCCGCTGGAAGCTGAGGAAGTGCCTCCATCTTTCTTCCCTGACGATGACTTTCCTCCCTTTGGGATGAGGCTGGCTATTTTGGAGGTTTTCTTTGCAGAGTCCACTGCATTCTCACGCTCTTCTTTTGGAGGAGAGCTATCCTTTGACATTCTCCCAGACTTGTGTTTGTCCTCTTTGTCTTTGCATGGAGTCAAGGACCTACTGCCACTCGCAGACGTTTTTGGGGAGGATGAAGACGAGGTTTTGGTAGGTGCAGAAAGGGATGAAGCTGGCGTCTTTGTTGAGTTCTGTTTGTTGGTAGCACTGCTACTGCCATTACTGGACACTGACCCAGTCGGAGTCTGTCCATCATCACCGTACTCTGATAGGTCATCTTCCTCCTGAAGAGTCATTTCTGACATGGATGGTGATGCTCTTGAGGCTGATCGAGGGTTAATAAGTCGGAACTTCTCCAGCATTGACCTCTGCGAAGGCGCAGCTCCCGACCCGACTTTGGACCCCTCACTTCCATGTGGTTGAAGTGCTTCCAGGGCCTGGGATGAAGGAGTGGTGGAAGGTGAATGAGTGGGGCTTGCCAGCATGGAGGAAGTGGCGCTGTGCTTGAGGTTCATGGACTTGCTGCGCCAGGACTTCCCAGCTGTGGGTGAGGGGATGGCAGAGGCCAGCTGCTGCCCACTGAGGCTGGTGGGAACCATCCCACCGATACTACTCCCATTCATCCCACTGGGTACAGGGATGCCCCTCGCTGACTCTGAACAAAAAAATAATAATAATAATAATAAAAAAATAAAAAAATCACAACACAATAATTTCTGTCACCTCAACACATACACACACAGCATTTAAACAACACACATGGGCTAAATGTTACTGTGTTGGCCAAAGAAGAGTAAGCCTTCAAAATGCAGCCAACAGATCATCAGCATTAGTATCCACAGCCCAGGAGATACTATTGTTTAAAAGTTCTGGCTTACTTTCCGGGGAAGAGAGTTTACATTGATGAGAAAAAAGGAAACATTATTAAGCAGCAGGAGAGGAGAGGAGAGACAACAAGGTGAGATCATGAAGTTATGCACCAATAGACTGCCTGGCTGTCAGTCAGCGCCATGATCAGGGCTCAGCTGGCTGTGAGTCACCTCCGGTCTACTCTTTAATGCCACTCCAGAAGGGGCGGGGGGTGGGGGTCTGAATGTTTTCTGAAACCTTAAAGCCTCAGTGTCACACAGTTGCTCAGACTGCTGGGGATTAAAATAACTGGGGATTAAACACTGTAGGTGAGTTGGGAAGGTAAACAGTTTAGTGGCTTTACACAAGAAAGAACATACAGTCATAGTAAAAAGAAAGTACACCCTGTTTCAGCTCTGGACTCAGGACTGATCAGGATTTCCTGCTCTGACTGACAGACAGACATACAGTGGTATGGAGATAGTAAAAAAGGAATCTGGCCACTGACCATTTTTTCAACCGTTATTCATCAGTTCAACAAATGACAATCAGCAATATATTCGCGTAGGTGACGTTTGGAATTTTTTGGGGGCGAAGCAATGTACACACGCACAGACCGATTTGTCAATTTAGAACACAAATGTCAAAACATTAAAGAACTAGTTGCCAAAAATAGAAAGTCCCCTATTTGGGATAACTTTGACTTTCAACCGGATGAAAAAGGTAAACCACAGGATGTAACTAAAGCGCTGTGTCGCTTGTTCCGGCGTACAGTGTTATTATGAAGCTTAAGGGCAGAACATAGACGGGCATACTGTGAGCAGCCTGGACTCCACGCGTACTGTCCGCGGACGTTTGAGGTTTCATAGTTGAGCGTACTAATTTCCTACATTTCTGGTAACAAATTTCTACAATTCCCAGACTTTCTGCCATGGCGTCATCTGACGGGGAGGCAGAGCTAATTTGCCATGTAGTTTTTGAAAAACAAAAAGAAACGAATGGTGGTGTGAAAGGCCATTAAACTACATTAGGGATGAAAAAGGGGAATACACCTGTGCGGTGCAGAGTGGCAGTGATACTGCACGTGCTTGTGACCGGCTGCTTGGAGCAGTGTGTCAAATGCAAAACAGTTTGATGTGAAGACTTTTCCCCACCGAATAGTTAATTGTATGAAACCGCATACGCGTTGATGGTCAATCAGTTCATCCAATCGCCCAGCCTTAACTCAAACTATCACTAGATGTTTAAAAGCAACACCCTAACTGGAGGTCTCTTCCGATTCAAATGGAACTGTTCCTTTCAACTTCCGCAACATGCTTGCTTAGAAGAAGAGATTCCTGCAAAGTCTTTGTTTATTTCTTTTTTTCTTTGAATTGTTGCTTTTTCTCCTTCTTTGTTGGAAAGCAATTTACTTAATGCAATAGGTTGAATTTCCTTCTATGGATAACTTTTTACCTATAAACAATAAATAACTGACTATAACTGACCTTGATTGTACAACATGAAGGAATGCATTGGACTGGATGAAACTGGACCTGAATGTTACCATGTAATTGTATGAACTACACTGACTTGTATTGAATTTGGAATGATATATAAATCTAACCAGTTTGTCCAATAGAGTGTTGAGACGATGTTTATTGTGATATAACTGAATTTAATATTTATCATTATATGTGTAAGGCGTCCTTGTTATTTTTCTTCTCTTCAAGTAGTTTCTACATATTAATGAAGGAGATTGCAAGCCTTAGTGTGATGAAGTGTGTGGGTCCACTCCATTAATCCCACCTTTAGAGGTCCTCCATCCCCACCCTAGAGGCTACTTCACAAGACCACCCTTTCACTGTGCTGTGATATAGAGTTGTCATGACAACCAGACCCTTTCTTTATTTGGCTCATCTGACAGGGAATGAAATGCAAATTCCTTTATACAGTGGTAGACTTTCTGGTAACACATCCAGAAAATCTTCAGAGAAGCTGAGGTTTAAAATCACCCAGTTAAATACTGCCGACTGATTAACTGCCACCTGCAGTAAGGTTCCATATGCAGCTCTTTACATTATATACACTGCTCAAAAAAATAAAGGGAACACTCAAATAACAACTCCTAGATCTGAATGAATGAAATATTCTCATTGAATACTTTGTTCTGTACAAAGTTGAATGTGCTGACAACAAAATCACACAAAAATCATCAATGGAAATCAAATTTATTAACCAATGGAGGCCTGGATTTGGAGTCACACACAAAATTAAAGTAGAAAAACACACTACAGGCTGACCCAACTTTTATGTAATGTCCTTAAAACAAGTCAAAATGAGGCTCAGTATTGTGTGTGGCCTCCACGTGCTTGTATGACCTCCCTACAACGCCTAGGCATGCTCCTGATGAGACGGCGGATGGTCTCATGAGGGATCTCCTCCCAGACCTGGACTAAAGCATCCGCCAACTCCTGGACAATCTTTGTTGCAACGTGACGTTGGTGGATGGAGCGAGACATGATGTCCCAAATGTGTGCTCAATTGGATTCAGGTCTGGGGAACAGGCGGGCCAGTCCATAGCTTCAATGTCTTCATCTTGCAGGAACTGCTGACACTCCAGCCACATGAGGTCTAACATTGTCCTGCATTAGGAGGAACCCAGGGCCAACCGCACCAGCATATGGTCTCACAAGGGGTCTGAGGATCTCATCTCGGTACCTAATGGCAGTCAGGTTACCTCTGGCGAGCACATGGAGGGCAATGCGGCCCTACAAAGAAATGCCACCCCACACCATTACTGACCCACTGCCAAACCGGTCATGCTGAAGGATGTTGCAGGCAGCGGATCGCTCTCCACGGTGTCTCCAGACTCTGTCACCTCTGTCACATGTGCTCAGTGTGAACCTGTTTCATCTCTGTGAAGAGCACGGGGCACCAGTGGCAAATTTGCCACTCCTGGTGTTCTCTGGCAAATGCCAAGCATCCTGCACGGTGTTGGGCTGTTAGCAAAACCCCCATTTGTGGACGCCGGGCCCTCATACCATCCTCATGGACTCGGTTTCTAACCGTTTGTGCAGACACATGCACATCTGTGGCCTGCTGGAGGTCATTTTGCAGGGCTCTGGCAGTGCTCCTCCTGTTCCTCCTTACACAAAGGCGGAGGTAGCGGTCCTGCTACTGGGTTGTTGCCCTCCTACGGCCTCCTCCACGTCTCCTGGTGTACTGGCCTGTCTCCTGGTAGCGTCTCCATGCTCTGGACACTACGCTGACAGACACAGCAAGCCTTCTTGCCACAGCTCGCATTGATGTGCCATCCTGGATGAGCTGCACTGAGCCACTTGTGTGGGTTGTAGAGTCCATCTCATGCTACCACGAGTGTGAAAGCACCACCAACATTCAAAAGTGACCAAAACATCAGCCAGAAAGCATAGGTGCTGAGAAGTGGTCTGTGGTCCCCACCTGCAGAACCACTCCTTTACTGAGTGTGTCTTGCTAATCGCCAAAGATTTCCCCCTGTTGTCTATTCCATTTGCACAACAGCATGTGAAATTGATTGTCAATCAGTGTTGCTACCTAAGTGGACAGTTTGATTTCACATAAGTTTGATTTACTTGGAGTTATATTGTGTTGTTCAAGTGTTCCCTTTATTTTTTTGAGCAGTGTAGATATTGGACAAATGGTTAACAATGCACAGTGGTAGTTGGTAGTTGGTAGTACTGTTGCCTTGCAGCAAGAAGGTCCTGGGTTCGATTCCTGGCTTGGGGTCTTTCTGCATGGAGTTTGCATGTTCTCCCCGTGCATGTGTGGGTTCTCACCGGGTACTCCGGCTTCCTCCCACAGTCCAAAGACATGCCTGTTAGGTTAATTGGTCACTCTAAATTGCCCTTAGGTGTATGAATGAGTGTGCATGGTTGTTTGTGTGTTGCCCTGCGATGGATTGGCGACCTGTCCAGGGTGTTCCCTGCCTCTCGCCCATAAATTGCTGGAGAGAGGTACCAGCTTCCCCGTGACCCACTATGGAATAAGAGGTAGAAAATTACTGACTGACTGAGGTTAACAATGAATTTGTAATAAGGATCCAGCTGTTTCCTCTTCTGAACGTCCCATGTTACAAACATTGAAAAAAACTTGAGTAAAAGCTTACATACAGATAAATGTATTGTCGCCCCTGGTAAAGATGTGTAAAAAGCATAATTTCATCAATATTATTTTCAGTTCCATAGTTTCATACTAAAAACTTCTGAAAAATCTATCCTTTATTTATTCGCTGGACAATTAAAAAATATATACTTTAGTTTTTCAAGTTGATTAAAGTTTCTAGGAAGCTTCTAGACCTCTAATAAGTTCAATAAAGCTTTCTTTTTCCCTGGTGTATAAATATGACTTAACACAAAGACCAATAAGGCTGGTCAAGGACCCATATGTCCGGAAATGGAGGTTAAAAAAACAATCTTCAAAGCTTGCTGATAGAGAACTGCAGGAAGGAGCAGCATCTTGGGGACACCATCTCTCAGTAGCAACAGCGGACTCAGGTTACTGCAAGGTGCTATTGCAGGAAAACAAGCCCACATCATTACCCCTCCCACCACCATGCTTGACATTTGATATAAATAGGATTTGGTGCTGATTATCTTTATGCTAACTGGTTGTTTGGGAGCCATTCCAGGAAAAAGCCTTTTGTGTCCTACCGGCACAAATAGAAGTTGGAGTTTGCAAAATGATACTGGAACTTTCACTGGAACCATATGCTTTGGTCTGATGAAGCTAAGAATTAGCTTTTTAGCAACAAACACTAGCTGAGTTTGTTGCAAAACAAGGGATGGTATGGTGGAGGGTCTGGGAGGCTGTGGGCCAGTGAATCTTGGAAGAGTAATAAAACTCTGTTTGCCTTCACCTGAGGTCATCACTGGGTCTTTCAACAGGATAATAAATCCAAAACATATGGTCAAAATAACAAAAGAGAATGTCAACTGTCTTCCATGTCCCTAGACCTACATTCAATAACAAACCTGTGGGTGATTTTAAGAGAAGAGGTGTCTGGATAATTTAGAGAGATTGTGCAAGGAGGAATGTCCAATCTTGTAAGAGGTTCTAAAAGAGTAAGTTAAGTCAAGTAGTCTGTAAAAATTACCACAAATAACTGTGTAACTAGTAATTTTGGTAACATCAATTTTTCGTTCATATTGTACTGGTAACCCTGCTGGATAAATGTGCTTTAAACAAAGGTTAGATTTCTCTACATGTTTGTCAGAGAGTTTATTTTAGGGCTATATACACATCTTTACCAGTGGTGCAAACACATCTAGGCCTGTGTATAGTAGTACCAAGACAGGTCAAATGCTTTTACTTTTACTGGTTTTTGCTTCTTTATCCCTGATATCAATGAGCTAATTTTTATAGCAAATAGTAAGGGAGTAGAAAGCAAAAACAGATGCAAAACAAAAGGGATGTCTGATTTGAAGAGGGCAAATGTGTAAAAAAAGAACTTGAAAGAAGCCAAAATCTTCTGAGAAATGTGTATGAAACGGCTCACGGCAGAGACTTCCTGTATCTGCTTCTCTGTGTACTGTTTTGCCCAGAAGGTCGGAGCTGTGTTGCTGACATTTTCCATCAATTGATTTATTTTCCTTTCCTTTGTTAGCACTTTTCTCTGTTTTCTTTTCAACCAAACTACAGTTTCATCCCCTTGGAGTAAAGCTTTAGTTCTTGAGTCTTTTTATTAAAAAACAGAGTTTTTGTTATAGAATGACATGACTGTTCTGTGAGCAACAAGTAAGAAAATCCTAATCTGTTGCTTTTCATTTCTGTTTTCTACCATTCAGAATGGAACATTAATAAATGAGGGCAGAAAAACTCAAAAGTCTGAAATAAATTCCCAGATGCAGTAAATACCTAAGCTAACTCAAACCGGTTGCAAGGCTTTTTTTAAAAGAAAAAATCATTTTAAGAGCCTCATTATTTTTGACAGGGCAACAGCTTTAATGTGGCCCTCCTGCCATCTCTGAGATGTTTCTACCACCACTTCCTAATGCTGTCATTATAGAACTCAGCTGGAACAAGGAGCTGGGGATGATTCAGCAGACCTGGTAAAACTGTTGAAGCGGAGGAACTGGGAGCAGGGAACAACAACTGCTTTGGGAGAGCTGTGTTGTGCGAGTAGTGCCACCAAGTGGCAGGGATGGGGAATGTAAATTAGTTGCCTCAACCTGTTAAGCCCTAAGGGTTTTAGAAACAATTTCCACCTTAAATTACATACCTGGCAACTGTGTAAAGGTAAGACATAATATTTGCAACTGTTACTATGTCTGATTTTATTGTGATTAAACAAACAAAACAAAAAAATCAAGCACACCACACAGCTCAATGCAATAGAAATTATTGTGTCTTTTTGTAAACCAGGTTCTACCTGATTCTGTACAAAACACATAAAGTTGAATTTTGTTATTTATAAAATGCTGAACTCAAAATCAAAAAAGATTGTTTTCTGTCAGACTTTACGAGTCATCAAAACTGAATTTGACCTTTGACATTGCTTCACTTCATTGGTTTTGGAAAAGATTGCTCTGCACAGATTTTGTGCATTTTTGGCAGTTGAGGTCAAGTCTGTGACTGGGTCATTGCAACACCTTAATTGTTTACTTTTTCAGCAGTTCTGCTGTGGATCTGCTAGTGTGTTTGGGATCATTGTCCTGTTGCTGACTCTGTTTACTCCAAGCTTCAACTGTCTAACAGATTTCCTTTTATTTGACTCAAGAATACCTTGGTATACAGAGAGGTTCATGGTTGGTACCCCTACAAACTGCCCAGGTCCAGTGGCTGCAGAAAACAAGCCCACAACATGACCCATCCACCACCATGCTGGACAGTTGGTGTGAGGTGTTTGTGCTTATATGTCATCTGTGGCTTTCTTCTAATGACCGCTGTGTTTGATGGCAATGCACCTTAACTGTGATATGTTAGATGTTAAGGAATTAATAAGAGAATTATTGACTGCAATGTACCAAGATCATGTAAATGCAAAGCAAGCCAAATCATCAGCTCTCCATCACCATGCTTAACAGTTGCTATGAGGTCTTTGAAGATGTGTACTATAAAAAGTCCCACTGCCATATTCTTTTCTAGAGAAGAGGTTTTCTCCTGGCAACTATTCCAGTCCTAGTTGGTAATACTGTACTGCCGATGGCAATGCTTCTCACCTCTATCATTGCCGCTTGAATACTGAAGAGGCTTGCTCTTGTCGATGCTGTTGAAGCTCTGGCTCCGACGATTGAGGTTGGATGAACCAGGGCTTCTGGATGCCCCACTGCCTGCAGTGGGTACTCTAGAAGGCCCTGGTAACCTGGAGAACCACAGTATAAAAGATACATTTAATGTTAAAATAAAACATAAAACATGGAAACTAAGTCTTTAGCAATATTTAAGACCAGGAAAATTAATCTCCTTTTCTTTTGTGACCATATTATGACATCGGTCAGTCAGAGATATTACCTACCTACTGAAGGTGATATGGGTGAAACTCTTTTAGTAATAAGACTTCATAAAGTATTTGCACTGCTTTAGCTTGTGTTAAACGTATGTTTTTATTGAGATTTTATGACAGAGACAAGAGACAGAGAAGTAAATTAAACCTTCCAGACTTAGTGCAAAACATCTGTACCAAATCTGTACTTCTCTCTGTACACACCATTCCCAGGGTGACATATAGCAGAGGCAGGATCATGCTGTGTGGATGCTTTTCTTCAGATGGATGGATAGAGTTAAAGGCAAATCAGTCCTGGAAGACAACTCAAATAGTCTATTCAAAGTCCAGACCTAAATCCAACTGAGAATCTGTGGAAGCCTTTAAAACTGATACAGACACTTCAAGGCCTACAGCTTTAATAGCAGTGAAAGGTGATTCTAGTAATAACTCAGAGCGCCTCAACAGAAATGCATGCCACACTAGATTTAGAATAAAAAAGTAAAGGTAAGTGTCAGCCACCCTCACATCTTTAGTTCATGTGCAAAACTCAAAAACATTTTGGAATGACCTCATCTTAAATCTGGAAATCATGTTAGTAGGTAGAATGCCAAAGGACCCAAAATGATGCTACAGGGATTGGATTCTGGAGGGGATGAGTATCTCTTGAGATTCTTTTGGCTGATTCTAAGAGAAGACAGGGACCACACATAGTTAGGGAGAAATGCACAAAATTGAAAAGTGGCTCTACTACACTTTAAAAGCCCCCTGCTGTTTTAATTTAGGTTCTGTACCCCAATGCATTTGTCAGAAACATGTAAAAGAAACTCTGCATCATTTCCTTCTTCAAAAGTTATTTGCTTCATTTTGTTTATGTACCACATAAAATCCCCATAAAACATGATACAGTTTGTGGTTATAATGTGACAAAATGTGCAAAGATTTAAGGAGTGTGGAGGCATTCTCCGGCTGACACACTCCAAGCTGAAAGGATCGTGCAAAGATGTCTTTAATACTGATACTGAAATCAAAATGTGTCAGCGTACATGAGAAAGAGAAATCACAGAGCTGACGTAGCAGAGGAAGCGTGTGTTCCTTTGTGGGTTGGGGAGAAAGAGAAGATAAACACTGAGTTAAGGCAACAGGATGTGAAAGATACTACAGAGAGCTTGATGGAAAGCTAGACCAGCCTATTGTTGTAGACACAGTAAAATGTGAACAGTTAGCTACGGCAACTTGGAAAAGTATTCTTTCACCTTGTAGTTCCTGCCACATTTATGTGTCAAGGTATAAACACAGTTCTGATAATGCATAATTGTAAAATAAAAGAAAAATGATGAATGAACTTCAAAAAGTGTTCATACCTCTTACCAAGATGTTTTTTTGGGACTGGAAAAAAATTTTCTTGTTTAGAAGATTAGGGTGATAGCAAGGAGCCCTTCCAACCATAAAGACTTGGAGCTCTTCTCCAAAGACAAATAGTCAAAATCCCAGCAGAAACATGAAAACAATCTGTTATTATAGGAAGGGTTTGATTGATATAATGCCAATAAAGGGTTTTTCATTGATTATTGAAAAGGGCATAAATGATTTTGTAGATGCCATTTTTTAATAAAACAAATAAAGAGATACTTCTTGTTTGAATGAAAATAATTTTAAATCAAAATCTGCTAACCAACTGAATAATTTGGGGTTTAACTGCAAAAATCTGAAAAGTGCGTTGTGCATTTGTATCCCCACACTATGATGCTGCCATCACTGTGCTTCACTATGGGGATGCTGTGTTCAGGCTGGGCTGTAGTGTTTTTCTTTTTCTGCTGCAAATAGAGACTAGTATTTGCACCAAAAAAACTTCTGGAAAATGAAATGTGACCAAAGCACCTTCTTCCACATGGCTGCTGCATCTTCTAAAATAAACTCCATAAGGCTTTTCTAAGAAAAAAAAACTTTCTTTTGTAATTTTTTTTTTACATGGGCCAGATTTACAGAATACAGCCTAATTGTTGTGCTTTGGACAGATCCTTCCACCAGAGCTACATATTTCTGCAGCTCCTCCAGAGTTTATTTATCGCATCAGAGTAGGGAAGAGTAAATGAAACCCAAAAATTAGACAAAAAATCCTAAAAACTGTTTAGGGTCTTAACAAGACAAAATATGAAAAAATTCAAAATGTTTTAATACTAGGATCTGCTTCAGGCAATCCTTACTTTATACAGAAAAATAAACATGGCACACATTTATCAGATAGTGCTTTGTTTCTCCCAGCTCAGCTTCACATGTTCCCATCATTTTCATCATTAAACTCTTGACACAGTTAAAGATGCCAGTGTCACATGTTGATTTGCTCCGGAATTGGCTTAGTCACTTAGAGAATTTCATTACTCCCAAAGAAGAATTACACAAATAATCAAATAAAAAAACTGATGGTGCTATGGTATTAATTAGTCAACTCAGAGGCAAGAACGATACAGTCAGTTTTACTTGCAGCAAGGGTAGCTCACACTCTGCAGTGCAGACTACAAAGTGTTGGCACCCCTCTCTCTTTATTTATACATGCTGGTTCACACACAGAAAGGGTCAGAAAGGTTAGGGTTCATGTGTCTTGATTTTAAACAGAGAGAAAGAGAGTGGGCTAGTACGAGCAGCCCCTAGATGTTGCTGTGATAAAAGCATAACGCACTCCTCTCCCCATCTCCCTTTCTGTGGCATGTAGGAGGGAAAAGCACTTAGAGCAGACATGAGTGATAAACAATACAAAAGTTTTCAAACCCTAACATTATACAACCGCACATTGCAACATATGTGCTTTATCAAATGTTTTTCCCCATTTATTGGAGAATTGGCAGATTTTCCATGGCTCACCAAAGGTTATTTTATGACAAGTTGGATCTTGGTTAAAGGGCCTCAGGTAATTATGCAGCAGAGTAAAGATGGACGTGTCTAATTTTTATTCACAGCCTGAATTTTCTCAACATTCTCTGGATAGCTGAAAACAATATTTCCTATTCCTAGTGACTTTCTGTCAGAAAGATGTGCTGATGGCTCTGCGAGATAATCGATTCATTATGCTTCAAATGTCTGTATCGCAGCTGGGGACGAAATGTAGGAGGAGAAAGCTGCAAACCTCTAAACAGAAACAGATATCATGTGTTCTGATTTTTTCACATTAGGACACAGTTAACCAACCGTCACAATATTAGGAAATAAATGTCTTCACTGCTTTCCAGGTGATGTAGCTGTAGTTGGTTAGAATACAACCCATGCTTAGTTGAGGAATTCCTCTAAATATTGGCAAATTCAGACTTACTGATAAGCCCGTTGTGAAAGTACTGATCTGAAACATGAAAACAAACCCACATTAACAGAACGTTTTGCTTTTAGCATTTCATCTGTTGCCATCAATCCAATGCGTCCTGATATGTTCTGACCTGGAGGTGTGAAATAAATCTTTTATTTCTTATTTTAAAATTTTGGTTTTCACACCATGATTGGATTTAAGACAAACTGCACAGAGTTTTTGTGTGCAGCTTCCTATTTACCAGAAAGGACATACAGGGTATTCAGGACCCTTAAACTTTTCCACATTTAGCCAGCTTATGTCCATATTCATCCAGCCCCCTAAACTCTGATATCTGTAAATAAAATCTAGATTGATCTCAGTATAAATCCAGCTGTTAGGTGAAGGTTTGTCAGAGAACATTAGTGAACAAACAGCATCAGAAACACAGCAGAGAGGTCAGAGAGAATGTTATGCAGAAGTGTATCGCAGAGAGCTGTGTTAAATCTTTAATCTGACACTGGAAAGAGTATGGTACAACTGCAAGCCTAACAAGACATGGCCAGGCAAGGACAGCATTATTCAGAGAAGCACCCTAGGGTCCCAGGCTAACTGGAGGAGCAGCAGAGATGACCAGCTCAGATAGGAAAATCAGTTGAGAGGATAACTATTAGTTGTGAACTCTGCAAATCTACTTTTATGAAAGAGAAGCAAGAAGGAACCAACAAGAGGTCCAATTTGCAGGTCCCCACAAGCCATGTAGGGGATGAGGTTCTCTGGTTAGATGAGTCCAAACTTTTAGCCTTTTTCCAAAATGCAAAATGCTATGTGAGGTATAAAACTATCACTGCATATCCCCCTAAACATACATTTCTAACGGTTAATCACTGGTGGTGATAGCATCATACTTCGGCAAGGACGGGAATATTGGTCAGAGATAGGAAGACTGATTGAGGTAAAAACAGGGCAACCCTGAAAGAAATCCAGACTTCAGACGGATATTTTTTTTTATATTTCTCCAGTAAAAACACGCTATAAAACTAAAAGTTACTTTTATGCAGAAGAACAGAAACATTTAAGCCCCCTGCACAGCACAAAGGAAGAGCAAACCTCCCAGTTACAACCCACGTGCTGAGCTATGCAAACATAAACATGAAAAACACTGCCACCAACAAGCACTATTTCTATGAATTAGCAACTTTTATTCCTACATCTTAGAGAGGCCGACCCTGTTGGTGTGCTGTGGCTTACTAGATACAGTGGGTTGCAGCCAGAGGAGGTCCCCAGTTCAGAGGTGAGGCTGCAACAGGAGGACATGTTCTGAACAGCTGCAGAGTCACAGTCAGGGATAGATCACCACTGGGGGGACTTTGAATAGTATGAAGCTACATATATATAGCAATATTCAAGCAAAAAGAATAACAAATCTAATCTAGCTTTGTTCGCTGTTGGAAATGTTTCAATCTGCAGGTCAGTCGATTATAAAATTAAAAGAAACCGGACAACAAGGAGCAAGAGAAGAAATAAGAAAACAGTAGCTGAATGCATAGCGGCTGAGAATAGATGGGGGATAATACTGCGTACTCAGACAAGGGAAATAAGATACAAAAAGGGGAAAATGGGAGAGACAAAGCGTGGCAATTCAGATGGAAATCAAAAGAAATCCCTTTCATCAGAAGATGCTTTCATCTTCCAAACTACAGGGTTGATGATGCCTCAACAAAAAGGACATGGAAGGAACAATGCAATATAATTTCTGCCCAGTGGTTTTGTTGATGGATCTGAGGTGAAACACTGAAGCCAGTCACCAGCTATATGCAGGTGTTTTAGAAGCAAGTCTGGGATACACACCTAATGATCTTCTAACAAAACCCTTTTCTTTTTCTCCAAGATCAGGGCCTGGAACATCTGGAAGAAACACCAGCAGTCAGAGGCACAGCCTCCATGTCAAAACGAAAGAACAATGCAAGCAGATAGCCAACAAACTGTCAAACACCACCCCCCTGCTGAAACTTTATGGTCCATGCAGAACTATCATACTGCACCAAACATTTGCATCAAAGCAAACACTGGGTTGTACTGGGATGGATTACAGAAGGAAAGAATTAGCCAAAACACAGTGTGTAAAGTGACAATCATTGGTGGAAACCAAGGATATCAAAGCTGCAGGAACTCAAAAGTAAGGATGAACATCTACAGGTCCTTCTCAAAATATTAGCATATTGTGATAAAGTTCATTATTTTCCATAATGTCATGATGAAAATTTAACATTCATATATTTTAGATTCATTGCACACTAACTGAAATATTTCAGGTCTTTTATTGTCTTAATACGGATGATTTTGGCATACAGCTCATGAAAACCCAAAATTACTATCTCACAAAATTAGCATATTTCATCCGACCAATAAAAGAAAAGTGTTTTTAATACAAAAAACGTCAACCTTCAAATAATCATGTACAGTTATGCACTCAATACTTGGTCGGGAATCCTTTGGCAGAAATGACTGCTTCAATGCGGCGTGGCATGGAGGCAATCAGCCTGTGGCACTGCTGAGGTCTTATGGAGGCCCAGGATGCTTCGATAGCGGCCTTTAACTCATCCAGAGTGTTGGGTCTTGAGTCTCTCAACGTTCTCTTCACAATATCCCACAGATTCTCTATGGGGTTCAGGTCAGGAGAGTTGGCAGGCCAATTGAGCACAGTGATACCATGGTTAGTAAACCATTTACCAGTGGTTTTGGCACTGTGAGCAGGTGCCAGGTTGTGCTGAAAAATGAAATCTTCATCTCCATAAAGCTTTTCAGCAGATGGAAGCATGAAGTGCTCCAAAATCTCCTGATAGCTAGCTGCATTGACCCTGCCCTTGATAAAACACAGTGGACCAACACCAGCAGCTGACACGGCACCCCAGACCATCACTGACTGTGGGTACTTGACACTGGACTTCTGGCATTTTGGCATTTCCTTCTCCCCAGTCTTCCTCCAGACTCTGGCACCTTGATTTCCGAATGACATGCAGAATTTGCTTTCATCCGAAAAAAAGTACTTTGGACCACTGAGCAACAGTCCAGTGCTGCTTCTCTGTAGCCCAGGTCTGGGGAATGCGGCACCTGTAGCCCATTTCCTGCACACGCCTGTGCACGGTGGCTCTGGATGTTTCTACTCCAGACTCAGTCCACTGCTTCCGCCGGTCCCCCAAGGTCTGGAAACGGCCCTTCTCCACAATCTTCCTCAGGGTCCGGTCACCTCTTCTCGTTGTGCAGCGTTTTCTGCCACACTTTTTCCTTCCCACAGACTTCCCACTGAGGTGCCTTGATACAGCACTCTGGGAACAGCCTATTCGTTCAGAAATGTCTTTCTGTGTCTTACCCTCTTGCTTGAGGGTGTCAATAGTGGCCTTCTGGACAGCAGTCAGGCGGCAGTCGTACCCATGATTGGGGTTTTGAGTGATGAACCAGGCTGGGAGTTTTAAAGGCCCCAGGAATCTTTTGCAGGTGTTTAGAGTTAACTCGTTGATTCAGATGATTAGGTTCATAGCTCGTTTAGAGACCCTTTTAATGATATGCTAATTTTGTGAGATAGGAATTTTGGGTTTTCATGAGCTGTATGCCAAAATCATCCGTATTAAGACAATAAAAGACCTGAAATATTTCAGTTAGTGTGCAATGAATCTAAAATATATGAATGTTAAATTTTCATCATGACATTATGGAAAATAATGAACTTTATCACAATATGCTAATATTTTGAGAAGGACCTGTACTAGCTGCAGCACTGTTGCCATTGCTTAGAGGAGGCTTTAGATTAATTATAGACCAACCCATGGATTCCCAGAGCCTCTGAAGTTGAACAAATGCTGCATGCATCAGACAGCTGAACTGGGGTGTGTCCATACAGTCTGTATTGGTAGGTTGATGCGATGAGGGTGAGGTTTTAAACCTATTTGTTACACCTTATCAATATCTGCATCAGATAAACAACCATACTAAATAACCTGTGTGCTACTTACACTCTGGAGTTTCCTTTGCTGTGTCTGGTATCCCATATAACTTTAACTTAGTTGCACAGATATTGAAAAACTTTGCAAGGGACAGAATACGATCAACAATGAAGCAAAACCTGCTTTTTTGTTTATCAGTGAAAATTCTTCTATGAATGAGAAACTATGATCTTTGTGTAAGCAAGTTTTTCTACAGTAACTCATCCATAATGGCCTGGATGTGAATAGACAGATTCCTAACAAGTTATTCTACAAGTATGCAGTGCTTTATGCAAGAATTTATATCTGCTGAACTTTTACATTTTGCAATAACCCAGTATAAAGTGGTGCATATGGGGTTTTCAAAATGTTTTACAGATAAAAATCTAAAACATGTGGTGAGCATTTGTATTTTGTCCATTTTTGCCCAGATACCACTAAATGAAGTTCAGTGCAGCCAAATAAAAGGTCCATCTAGAGACATTTGTATTTGTATTTGTACAATAACTTAATAAGTTCTGCCAGACTGGAGAGAGAGAGTCTGTAAACAACATTTTTCAAATTCTCCATTGGATTTAGGTCTGGACTTTGACTGGACCATTCTGACACATGAATATGCTTTGATCTCAACCATCACATTGTAACTGGCTTTATGTTTAAGGTTGAACTGGATGGTGATTCTCCACCTAGGCTTTTAGCAGACTAACGGGTTTCATTACAGAATTGCTGTGCATTTAGCTCTAAAGCATCCCCACAATATGATGCTGCCATCACCATGTTGCATCATACGCAAGGTGTTTTTATGGTGATGTGCACATAGTGTTTTCGCATGTAGCATGTAGCAACTGTAAGCAACACTTTTTTGGGCTTTTCTCATCTAAACCAAGCAGATTAAACCTAGTCAGATTCACGTATTTGGCAGACATGCCATACAACAATACGCATGCCTGGTTTGCATCTTGGGGTTAAGTGTCTTGCCCATGAACACTTAGACCTGTGGTAGATATTCAACTACTGTCCCTCACCGAGACAGAACCACTCAGAGGAAGACAGTTTTCAGGACAGCTATTAGGTGGCAATTTTAAGCTAATTTGTCACATTTTCCGTAAAAAGAAAAGGACAGAAAAGAAAAGAATTCAGCCAATGTAAGAAGAGTGGTTTTTGTTTCTTTTACTTCTTTGGTTGGAAATTGGAGTTTGTTTTCTTTATATCTTGAGTATTTGGCGCCACCTTTAGAATTGGTCACAAAAATCTCCATTTGTAGAGGGACAAAATGGACCTTCGTGGGCAAGTATGAATGGCATGCTTCAATCCTGAGCGAATGGTAGCATCAAGATGAATGTCTGAATTTCCCTGAAGGCCAGAAAAAGTGCATAATTTTGCATGTGCATGAAAAGTTCATTTAGAGCATTACAGAGGGAGGCCTTTCACTTAGAAGTGTTGATCCAAACTGCAATGAAAGTGCTGCCACTCCCTTCTGAAGAACCTTCTGGCACAATGCTTAATCTCTGTCAGGTGTTGCCTGACCCTGAGTGTTGACCTTTGACCTCTCGCTGGTTATATAGGATAGAGTATAATCCAAAGAAGACATACAAATCACAGGTGCAAACTTCAAAAAACATGCCTTAAAACAGAAAACAGCTTCTCAACGAGACAGAAATCATGTGAGAATAATTAGGAGAAAAGAAGCTTACCTTGTGTTTTTCTTCTGCGGTGTCCCTATTCCACTGTGGCCTGGAGGACTTGCATATCGTGCTGTGAGACTGCGAACAGATCAGAGAAGAAGACAAATATACTGTTAAACACAGTCAGATGATGAGTGCAGTGCCTGGCAGAAGTGCTCCTAATCCATGTCTAAATGCAATAATGTGAAAGGGTGCAATCCTTTAGATAGAGGCAGGAAGAGACAGAACGAGAGCCAGGTGAAGGAAAACATGAAGCACGTGGTGGATACTGTTATCATGCCAGGGAATATTTCTTAGATTTTTCACATGATGGCTCACACATGTCAGTAACCACAAGAGTATGACTAAGCCAATAATATCCCTCATTCCATTTATAAAACGGCCGGAGAAACTTTCACAGGTTTGCGGTGGCATCCTTTGAAAAAAAAGTCAAAACACAGCACAGAAAGCGCGGGTGAAGGAAATGCCCACAGCACCAGTCACAGTTAGTCACACAGAGAGATGGGAATTACTGTAATTCTGCATGTTTCAGGCAAGCTGGCTTGTTCGTGTTTGACAGGAATCAGGCTACATGCAGAGTTGTTTTTCATTAACATTAATGATATCCTGTAAACAATAAAGAAACAGGTTTGAACTAAATTCATCTGAAAATTTGCTGCATTCTTGGACTGCCTCTAAGCAGAAGTAGCACTCCCTGAAATAAAACACTGGGCAACCTCCTCCTTTTTTGTAGCCTCAAACCAATTAAAATGCAGATAAATTATCTGACATTCTGGGGCAGGATACAGTGCCGTGCAGTTCTGCTCACATCTCCCTCTTCTCAGTAGCAAGCAGAGGAGACCTACTCAACCCAAGAAGATGCCCCGTCACCATTAACAGTATGTGCATAAAAGCAATAGAAAACTTTTAATGACCAAACGTGACAGATTTATATTTCAAATTATTTGTCCCCAATTCTAAGCCGCCCAGGATTAAAGCCTATATGGTCCATATCAAAAACCACCAGAATATGACAAACCACCTCTTTACAAGGCTAAATGTTTACTTTTAGCAACTTCCCAGTGTTCATAATTAACTACAGGATATCAGAAGATCATGAGATGAAGAAGTATTAAGGAAAAGAAACCAGTTGGACTATTACATATTTTCTGATCTATGTCTCAGTGTCTCAGTTAGCTGAAATGGCTACGATGATAGCTTCCCAGTCAGGTTGTTTCTTCAGGATAAAAATAATTTCAGGATTCCTGGCTTCATGGTATGTAACACCTTAATTAAATAAAATAAATGATTCTGAGTACCCAGAGATTTTTTGATTAAACTTTAGATAAAAAGTTAAACATCTATTCTATCCATCCACCCATCCATCCATCCATCCATCCATCCATCCATCAGGATGCCGTGAAGGACTTGCTTATACGCTTTCCCAAGTCAACAAAACATAAAGACATGCGAGTCAAAGTTCCTTAACATAAAAAAGTTGAGTGTTGGACCTCAGTGGAGTTCAACAGAACCCTGTCCCTTCTGTAAAGGTGCTGGCAAAGCACCACTCCCCTTTGCTTGAGGCACCTGACATTTTGCCAGAGCTGCTTTTAGGTCAACAAAAAGTCTTGGTCCTTAGGCTTACCGAACCTTTCACTAACCTAAGCTTTTGTGTCTGCAACTGATCCAGTCAGTTTGGTTTGCTGATAGCTGCAAGCTGCCTCCACACTTTTACAACCAACATCCTGCAGCCAAGCTTTGACAGACCCCTTCAGCCTGAAAGCTCTCTTCTAGGATAGTAGTTAATATTACCTTAATTTTAAGAGAATTTGGATTTTAGGAGGAAGAAAAATTGTGCTCAAATTATGGTATAGCATTACAGAAACTACAGACCACACGATGCTTAAACTAGACAGGGACTGGGCTGTGCCTGAGCACGAAATCATCATAGAAACTTAAATACGCAACAATTGTAGAATCAGGTTTTTGTCATATTGTGAGGATGTGGTGGAGGACCAAAGCGCAACCAGGATAAAGGTAGCTGCATGGTCAGATGAAAAATGAAATAATAACTGAACTCACACTTACACTAGGGCACACAGGCAGGGTAACAGCCAAGAACACAGAGACATGAAACTAGGGATGTCAGCAGTGGATCCGGCAGAGAACAATGAGAACCAGAGGGTATTAATTCTGAGTAAGGAAGGAAAATGGACCAATGAACACGGGGAACTAACCAGGAGGAATGTGAGGCAGCGGGTAACCAGGAATGCATGGTAACTGATGGAGGTAGGTAGATTAACACAGAATGATCAGGGAATCTAACAGGACAGGAAATAAGTAAACAATGGAAAGAATCAGAGAACATTAACAAGAAAGAACCAGATCTATCAGAAAATACAAACTTAAATACCACAGGAATCCAAAGAAGTAGTCTAAACAAGAATAAATCATGAACCTAACCCAATATGTAACTAAGAAAACAGACAGGGAAGTGCAGAGGAACCAACAAAGAACCAACACTCAAATCCTAACACAGATCCTGACAGTTGTTGTTTACAATAGTCTACCAGAAGACCAGAGGTTAGCCCCTCACTTCACTTTTACCCTGAAGTAGAATCCCATCAACAATATCAATTAGGCTATTTTTACTGTGGAAAAAGAAACCACATAAGCATACATTTACAGAGTTGTCTCATGTCTCTTCAGGTCAAATAAAATATGTATTCACATTTGTCTGTTTAATGGTCCACAACCCTGCAGTACACACGCACCCCACATTGGATACCATCACTGTACAATCAAAGTTTCAGCATGAACTAATGCCCTTAGCCTAGCTCTGACACATGCCGGTAATAAGATGTGCATTGACCTTCACCGTATTAACAGCGTTGCTGTTAATGTTATGGTATGTGAGTGAAGGTTGGGTGAGCACATGGCTCCCAGGGACAGAACCTATATCATTACTACACTAGTCAAGGCAAAGTTACCAAACAGATTGTCCACAATGTGTTTCCTTAGTATCGTCTAGATCTAGAATGTTAGAATAGAGCCTTCTCTGGGATACCACTTGCAAAAGTCCAGAGAGAAGATCCTGGTTCTGGTTGGAAATAATAACAACATATAAATCATATGATAACCCTCAGCCCTGAGCATCAACTCTATACTTAGCTTGCAATTTAATTTCCACATAATGTGGTCCGAGGAGTTGAAAAGACTTGTGTTTTGTTTCTGTATTTTAGACTTAAAATGTTTTAGAAAGCACATAGCTTAAAGACAAAATGAAAAAAGACAAAGATTCTCAATACTCAAAACTTTTAAATGTATATAAAGCCTAATGCAAACCTACATCATATGACAACAGGTTACAATTAGATATAAAAAAAAAGATTATTTACCAGTTCATGACGTCCTTAATCTTGTCTCCTGATTTTACCCTTTGATTTCCAAAAATCCAAACTGTGAATGCTCTGACACATGCAAGGAGCTCAAGCTGTAACTACCTATGAGAAGGTTCAGTCTTGATCGGGCTTTTTGCCCTCCCATATGACAAACCGCTCTTCATGTCGCAAAACATGGCAGTGAGTAGGCGTGAGGAGCACTGTACCAGGGGGTCAACTTGTTCACCCCAAGACATAATGAATTAATGAGGGAGGGTGTGCTGTGCCCTGCCAGGCCTGGTCCCCCACCGCATTCTAGAGCTCTGAAAGCCTCCCGTGGCTCCGCGCTGTCCAATGGGAGTTCCCTTTTGACACACACATACATACACACATATATCTCATCCTCTGCCCTGGAGACACCAGTAAGGCCAGCAGGTGCTGTCTATAGAAAACTAGCCATACCACAACTGTACATGGGAAGTATGCCTAACGTAACTCCGTATCTGTCTTGTGTATCTGCTGAAGCGAGATCATATTCTTCAAACAGGTTTAATCTCAAACATTTTTCTGATTAATCAAGCCTTAATGAAGCTACAAAGAAATTATTTGAGAATTTGATTATAGTTTACAACTGATCTGATTTAGTCACATTAGTTAATTTACCAGTTCATTCAATTTGACATAATGCCCATCTCAAAGGCTAATAAACATTCTGCTTTAGATGTCTGAAGATAAAACCTCAGAACCTATACTGAAGATACATTCCACAGAAAAAGTACGATTTTAGTCTGATAACTGGGATATTCCCAGGGGAACTGCATTAAAATTGTCTATAAACCAGACATTACACTGTGTAGATTTAGTGATAAGATTCTGAATTTACAACCTGAGTCCTTGGTGATACAAAGCATTTAAATCGTTTTTACTGCATTTTAACATCACAAAATAACATGGTATGGAAAGAACTATGTCTGGTAATGGAGGTCATTACTTAATAGACCAATGCCGAGGTGTGCTATGGTTTTTTAAAAAGCTTTTTGCAACTACATGATGGACCACATTTTGTAGCAGAATGGGCCTAGTTTGGTTGTTGATATAAATTTGTAAATTCGTTTTAAACACTTATAGCTCAAAACCTGCAATACTTTATATGAAAAGCCAAAGAAAACACAAGTGTTTTATGGTTGTTTAAACGACCCTCCCCCACATGTAGCTGAACATTGCACACATTCATGCACTAATACACAGATCACAGCAACTTGAGGTTAAAAGCCTTGCCAATGGGGCACATCAGCATGAGGCAGGAGGAAGCTGGAATCAGATCCACAACTTTCAGCAAGACGACTATTCTTCCCACTGAGCTATTGTCCACATACTAAAAATGTTTCTGGATCAGTCCCCAACGTGTACATTTATCTGGGCTGTACACTTGTTTTGCTAGTCATATTGCACAAAAGAGTCTGAAAGGTATTATTACCAAAGTATTTGTAAAACTGGTATTTTATGTTTTCTAAACTAGATTAGAGTTTTTTTGCATGAGGAAAAACATTTTTCTGCAAACATATGGCCCTATCTTTCTGATTTCTTCCTATGCTTTCTCTAGGTTTATGAGTAAAAACGTTAGGGTAGACATTTTGTACACATTTGAAACAACTAAAAACAACCCACTCTGTTCTGTCAGTTCTTTTTTGGGCCTGAACTACATATTTAAACTTAACTGGGATAGTGAAAGATGTAATATATGGTATAACAGAATGATGCAACACTTTTCAATGGAAAGTGGTGTCTGGTAGTAGTCTTTGTGTTTTAAAATGTAACAGTTTTTGAACAAGCCTTGTTAGAGCCTGCCATTCTGGGTCCCAGAGCAAGACCCTTATCTCCTGAATGCCAAACAATTGCAGCCCACTGCTCCCTAAGGATGGATTAAATGCAGAGGACAATTTCTCCATTTTGAGATCAATAAAGTCTACATTAGTATTATTTTTTGGCTTGCAAAATGACTTAGTGTTGGTCAGATTTGAATTTCTGAACAGATTCAGATATTTTAAACATGGTAATTGTTTAGCCTCCTAAGAAAGGAGCAAAACGCAGCTTTGTTTCAGCGTTTTCAGATTATCTTAGAGCAACATTGTAAATATAAATAACAATGAAACAGTGGTTGGTGAAAATTTGTCCAAGTGGCATATCGTCTTGTAAACAAATTCAGCACAGAGCCAACTATTACTGAAACTATATCAAATAGGAACATGCTTGGCAAGTTTGACCATGTATGTTGCATGCATTTAGTAAATAAATACATAAACAGATACATTTGATTTTTTTTTGTATCAAACTGTCTTCTTTGCGTACACAACTGGTACAACTTCACTAAATATGTGCCAAACAATGGCACAGTATGGTGTAGAGGCAAAGCAGGCACCCAATATCCGGCAGCCTTCAGTTCTTGGCGAAGCCATCTAAAGTTCCATTCCAAACCTTGTGACCATTGCTGCATGTCTTCCCCCTTTCTCTCTCTGGACGGTTTCTGTCTGATTACTGTCTATGAAGCATCATTAAAAGTTTTTTTAAAAAGTGGAACAATAAATCAGTGAAGGCTTTTAATATTGAAGGCTTTTAACAATCACATTACTCATTACCATGCTCTTTTACGATAAAGGTCAAAGAGCCATTTGCTCCTAAATATTCACAGATTATCAGCTTAGTTAACAGCAGACAGACAAGATTGTTCACCTGACCTTTGCTTTGACCTTCAAAGTAATAGTCCAGGGGTAGAGACAAAGAAAGCACAGAGCATATGTGGAAATGAAGCAGGGTGCCGCACAGACATGCACAGACTTTATTCAACATGTATCAGATCCAGGCACCTCGTTTATGACACAACACTAACACTAAGGACACACCGCTGACGAGGAGCTCCTACAAAGTCCGCTCAACTTTTCCACCCAGCTAAACTGATACAGTGGTAGATGTGCATTTGTTGTCTGTGTAAAAAAAAACTTTTCCACCTGTTGTGGGTGAGATGAGCTGTGGGCTGCTAGTCCAAAGCAGCTATGCCCCTAATAACCTCTAACACTCAAATGCATAACACTGACCCCGGCTTTACCACACTTTTAACCAATCCAAACACAGCGAAGCTAAAGATGTTTACAAGATCATCTTGCTGACCAGCCTCTCCTTGATTGCTGAGACTAACTGATCCTACGGAGTAGATTTTACACACCAGAGAGAGTGCAGTACAGCCAGAGTGTCAGCAGAGGAACATGATCTGGTCAGGGGAACGCTGCTTATGTGTGGCATGTAAGACCTTCCTTTAGATGCTCCTCTAAAGCTTGCTTTGTCTATTTACATCACACAAGGCCAGAACCTCTTTCCTTTTACTGCCTCTGTACTGCTGAGCTGACTTTCTGCCAAAAGCTCTACAGTACAGTTCAACTGTTGAACCAACAAAATAACAGCTGCAGAGACTTTTGATTTCAACTATCACTGGCTGAAATCTCAAACATTGCTGTGAGACCAGCGATTTGTTGACTGGAAACAATTTAACAGTTGATGTCCACATGCAATTTCATTTGGTGAATTGGGTCTAAAGTATTATTATGACTGGTAATATAATGGGGGAGTACTTTAGGAACACCCTGCATCTGTGTTTGAGACCTGTATTTTGAATTTGTAAAGGAAGTAGTTCTTAAATTGGCCTATTGTGTTGACAGAGTCAACGAATAAAGGTCTGGCAGAAAACACCGCCATGTAGCACATTGATCAACTGAGATTACCACAACTGGGTAACCGTTATCTGCTAATGCTGCTGAAGTTAGCTTCTGCTTCGGAGCTTCCCAAACTAAAAAGCTATTTCAGAACTTTTTAAGGAATGGACTGCATTTGAGCATCTCAGGGTAAAAATCTTAAATATCATACATGGAATGGAAATTCTTTAAAACAGTTTTGAAATTAATTAAACCTTTCTTGTATTTTAGAAAACACAAAACATGGAATTGTAATACTTTTTCTTGGCATTAGGACTATGTCAAAATTAGACAAGCATCAAAACTGTAATATATGGACAAGTCAAAACTGGACTGGGTTATTCCACAGTAATAACAGAACATTTAAAACACTGTGTGTGATTTGTGAAACCCTTAGTCTATATGTGAAACCAACACATTAGAAAATCATTAGTTTAAAAAAAAGAATTCTAAAATCTCATCTCATCTTGTTCTTGCACGTTTGCACCGCTGTAGTTTATTTACAAAAGTTGCATAAAAGCTCTCAATTATTTTCGTCATCACTAAATGGTGACCTTGCTCTATAGTAAAGCCTATACTTGAAGTCAATGAGCAACAGTAAATTAATTATTAGAACCATCTGGAGAATGAACAGCAGGAAAACCAACCTGGACTGCATCTCTTGTGTTTTGAGGCTGCTGGTGGACAGTGCAGTGCTGCTGGTCTGCTGGCTGAGCTCCACCAGGGACTGGTAGTACTGCTGCTGTTGCTGCTGCTGCTGCTTGTAGCGTGAAAGGATGAAGAAGAGGCCAAGGATGCTCTTTAGGTTGCCATTCCTGATCTCTGGAAAAACAAAGTAGATGGAAGCCGTGAGTTGCTATGACATTTATTTCTCAAACCCTTTGGTTAACGAATTTGTCTTGGATCCATGTACTGCTGCAGGGCAAAGCGATCTACAGCTGAGAACAGTCAAAGCATGTTCAATGAATTAAGTACAGTCTGCAAGTGAAAGTGGGGCAGCAGTTTGCGTTTCGTTTGTCTATGACTGAAGTGGTGTCCTGTGACACTTAAGATAAATATTTTGCATAGTCTGTATTGTGTCTTTCAAACACCATGAAATGGTTATGTGTTGACTTCTGAAAAAGCCCTCCTGGGGTCGGAGCTTGAGAACAGCTGTTGTGCAGCTAACATAGGAATGAACTATAAAAAAACCATTATCCACACGCATTATATGCTGTAGATGACAGCAAAACTAAAGAAAAGTAATCATTTGGTTAATTATTCTTAGTTGGTAAGAAGGGAACACACACACACACACACACACACACACACACACACACACACACACACACACGCACACATACAGCAAATGTGGAAGTTGGTTACTTTGCTTTGCAAAAGGTTATGTTCCGCTAAATACTAGCACTATTGGACAATGCTAAAGAAATGAGACTGTGGTTGAGGTTCACCTTCCAGCAAGACAGTAACCCTAAACACACAGACAGGGAATCAGAATATCCTTAATTGTGATTGTCACAAGTACAATGAACTTGAGGAAAAAAACTGTCTGGTCTGTGCATGAGCAATAAGTTATTCATGTATAATAGAAAAATCAAAGCAGTTTGTTAAAAAAAAACAACACACATTCAAACACAAGTACACACATTCATACTGATTGCACTCCCCATGTTTGCATTTCCCTTTACATTCTGGCTGCGTTGAGTTTAGCTATTGCCGTTGGATAGAAACTGTTTTTAAATCTTCTTGTCCTTGCTTTAATTGATCTGTAGCATCTGCCTGACGGTAACGGTTCAAACCCTGGTGAAAAGGGTCCTTTATGGAGTTATAGGCTTTTTGAAGAGAGCGGAAACTGTGAAATTCTTCAAGTGTGGGGAGAGGGCAGCCAACAATCTTTTAGGCCACGTTAATGACAATCTGGAGTGCTTTCTTCTCACACTGTACAGCTGGTGTACCACACACAGATGCAGTAGGTTATTATGCTTTCAATAGAACACTAATAAAAGGAAACCAGCAGTCTCTGTGTGATGTCATTGTTCCTAAGTACTCTCAGGAAGTCCATTCTCAGCTGGGTCTTTTTCAGCAGCTCAGAGGTGTTAATAGTCTAGGTCAGGTTTCTCCTTGATGTGGACTCCAAGGAGTTAGAAGTCAGACATCCTCCCCACACAGTCCCCCACTGATGACCAGTGGTAAAATCTCCCTCCTCTTTTTCCTATAGTCCACAATTATTTACTTTGTCCTGGAGATGGTGAGCAACAAGTTGCTCTCTGCGTACCACACTGTCAGCCCCTCCACCTCATTCTTATAGGTGGTTTCATCCCCCCAAAATCTGCAAACTTAACAATGGTGTAGAGTGGTGTTTAACAGGGGGCTCAGTACACAACCCTGTGGAGAGGCGGTGCTGAAGGTGAGGGCCTGAATACATTTATCAATGTATGTTGTCCCAGTCTGACTCTTTGGCTGTGACCCGACAAAAAGCTGTCGGGTCACAGTGCAATATCCCTCAGTTTGTCCACCAGTCTGTGGAGGTTGATGGTGTTGAATACTCAGCTGAAGTCCAAAAAGTCACAAAAAGCAGTCACACATATTTCCCTCGCTGTTCGAGATGGGCCAGTGTAGCATGGAGGGCTGCAGCATCCTTTTGGATCTATTAGCCCTGTAGGCAAACTGGTAGGGCTCCAAACTTTCGCCCTGTAAACTGTTGGGGGTCGAAACATTTGGGAAGGAGCAATGTTATGCGAGCCCTTAGCAGATGTTCAAAGCATTTCATGACTACTGGTATAAGTGCAACTGGCTGGACGTCATTAAGGCTGGAAATGTAGGTTTTACTTGTGCAGGAGGAACATGATGGAGAATTTCAAACAGGGTGGGACAGTGAATTGTGACAAGGAAAGGTTAAAAATCCTGGTGAGGACTCCTGCCAGCTGGTCAGCGCAGTCCCTCAGCACCTGTCCTGGGATACCGTCGGGTCCAGCAGCCTTCCTCAGCTTGAAAGCCTGCAGTGTGCACTTCACGTCATGCTCCTCCACCGTGAGGGTTAGTTGGTGAGCTGTTGGATTCCCTGCTACATCTGCCTGCTGTTGTTGCTGTCCAGGTGGTCCTCAATCCCCTTTCTGATGCCTCTCTTTAGATTTGCTCGGGATGTGCTGTAGAAGCCCTTATTGCCTGACCTGAAGGCCTTGTTTCTCTCCTTTAGCAGCTGCTGGACCGCCCTAGTAATCCAGGGCTTCTATGCAGGTATATGCAAGTCTTGATATTACATAGAACAATGTCTATGAACACCTCCAGGTCTGGGTCTTCAAAAATCTTCCTGTTGGTCCTGTCAAAGCAGTCCTGCGGCTGTTGGAAGGCATCATCTGGCCAAGCTTTAGCTGTTTTTGTGATGGTAAGATAAGATTTCCAGAGGGTGGCATTAGCAGAAATTTAAAACAGGGACAAATGGTCAGACTGGCCCAGGTGTGGCAGTGGCGTAGCCTTGTAACCCAGCTTGATGTTGCTGTAGACCTTGTCCAGAATGTTAGCTCCACTGGTAGCACAATTTAAATGTTGATGGAGTTTGGGGAGCTCTGGCTTTAAGTCTGCATGCTTAAAGTCCCCTGCTGTTACGTGCACATCATTCAATTCAATTCAATTCAATTCAATTCAAAGATACTTTATTGATCCCCGAGCAGGAATTAGAATTCCAGTACAACCCATCCAAACATACATCATGACACAAGACAAGGGGACTGGTTTCGATCAAGCATTGTGTGTGAGAACAGAACAGTTGTGTGTGAGAAGCCACAGTCAAAGTCTAGCTTTCAAAATTAATGTTTTCATTCAATCTGACTGAGCTTTAGCTAATGTATAAAGAAATCTCAGTTGGTGGGCAAAGCTGGTAGATACATACCACAGCAGCCTTGCAGCTGTATGACACAAAAGGAGATTCTACAAGGTATTGTCTCAGGAGGTCTGAATTAGTGTTGTTGTGAACCCGAGACCGGGTCAAATCCAAGACGATTGCAAACGATGACCCAGGCTTTGACGAAGGCAAGACCAAGTCAAACACCTAACCAATATGAGAATATGTAAGACTGTCAAGACCACTGGTGTAATCATAATACTGTTTAAGCTAACCTATACCAGGGCTCCAGATAAACTGGTTGCAAAAGTGCACCTAGCTGTAACAAGTTGAAAAGAAATTGTTAACTGACTGGACGGCCGAGTGAGTTGAGGTGAAGGACTTAAGTCACTGAGCTTTCAGTTTTTCTGAGTTTTGCATGAAGAGAAAAACATTTATACATTTCCTCTTGAAAACATTTCATCCCTTACATGTTCTAATCACTGGCATGTATGGGCATAGGTGGCAGTGTTGAAATGTTTAAAGTAAAAACCTTTCTTGGTTTCATCTCAACGCAGCTACGTGTAAAAGTTTCACACTAAGTTGCAATAAAAAAATAATTTTGTTTCAGCTGTGGCCTTGACTGATCTTGAGAAAAAATCCAGTCAGTCTGAGGCCGAGACAAGACCATGACTTTGGCCACAGTTACCAGTCAAAGTACTCATTTTTATAATGCCCTTTTCAGATCCAGTCCACAGTGAGAGATGGCAACTACTGACTCAAGGGCCTTTATTCTCTTGTTTCATCTGCTGAGGCACACACATACTACTGCGCCATGTATGGCTTGGACTGTTGAGACTGTAAAAGTTAGAGAAGATTAATCTCTCGGCATTGTTTTCCATTTTATAACGGCCAGAGGCCATAATTCATACTGGGGCTTTGAGAGAATCTCAACAGAGGCTTTTTTCCTGAGCTTTAGAGACAGACAGTGTTACATATTTGAGCTGCTGATGATAGAAACTTTTGGAAAATGATAAATAACTCTCTTTGATAAGTGTTCGAGAGAAGCTGTTTATGTGCTCATGCTCAGCAGCACATGTGATAGTTTTACTCAATGAAAGTTAGCAGGAGGGGATTTCTTAATTTGACCAAACTGCAGCATCAGCTCCGTTGTGCAACAGAATTTGGAATGAAATAAGGCAGCTTTACAGTATTTCTGCATTTTTCTCTTCTTAGAAAATACTAGGAATACTTTTGTACAACTGCCCTAATTTTCTTCTTTTTACAGTTTTTAACGTATTTAGATTGATGGGGTGGATTGCATGGGACAGCATTATCAGTGGGTAAAACATAGTTATTTCAATGGGAAGGTATGTTTGTTTTTAGGGAGGCTTTTTACAGGGCTTTTAAGTGATTGATGTGTATTTTTTTCTTTTTTCATTTTATTTCGAAATGTTGCTTATCTACGTGTAATAAAGGATTGCAGAAAAGGTGGGTGAAACATCTGCTAAGGAAGGCAATGTGAAAGCACAAAAACGACCACAGCTCAATGCATTTAGGCCTCTATGGTGAAGGTGATTTGCTAAGGTTCAACGTGACCGTCAGACTGAGGAAGAAAGGGGATTTAAGTGACTGAATGTGGTATTGTTATTACCAAACGGGCTGGTTTTCGGAAACTGAGATTTCCACACTCAGGATAAAAAAAGAATGGTCCAGAAGAAATATCCAGTGAGTGATAGTTGAGAGGATAAACGTGCCTTGTTGATGTTAGACGAAAATTAGGAAGCCAACAAAAGCTCAACTGACCACTATTTACAACAAAGGTACGTGAAATACCATTTCTGAATAGACCACGCAATTAACCTTGAAGCAGATGGCCTTTAGCACCAGAAAACCACATATGGGGAAACTCCTGTGAGCTACGGAAAGAAAACTTAGCTTAAAATGTGTACACACTCACTACAATTAAAAATAACGGATGGGAAAAACATTCTATGGTATGATGACCATGGATTTCAGCTGCAACATTTAGAAGGTAGGGTCTGAATTTGGCTTAAAGAACATGAAAGCATGGTTCCTTTAAAAAGCTCAAAATATGGCTAGCTGGTTTCTTGAACATGACAAAGAGTTCACTGTACTCCAGTGGCCACTACGGTCGCCATATTTCAATCCAATAAAGCATCTTTGGGATGTGGTGGAACAAGATGTTCTTATTCTGGATGTGTGTCCGGCAAAACTGTAGCAATTGCATGATTCTATCATGGCAATATGGACCTTTAAGGAATGTTTCTGACATCTTGGTGAATCCATGCAGTGAAGAATTAAGGTAGTTCATAGAAGCAAAAGGGTGTCCAACCTAGTACTAGCAAGGTATACCTAATAAAGTGGACCGTGAGTGTATTGCCAAAGTTCACGTTGGCCCTTTATTCTTTCCCTTATCTTTACATTTGTGTAACATGATGATCTTATGCAGATGTGGTCTTAAGGTTGCAAATGAAATCCGTTGCACCCACTAAGATCAAGCGGGAGGGATTTTACAGTGGAGATCAGGTCACCTTATAGGCTGTCCACAAGTTAACAAAGCATTAAGAGCCTGTTCTGCTAAGATCATAGCTTCTGAGACATTGCACTTAAAAAGATTAATGATCTACAGCCATGATCCTTGATTCTCCTTGTTAAGAACAGCAAGAACTGGGGTTTTGGGGGGAGTTAACAGCTGTGTTTAAGGCTAGCAATGGATGACTAAACTTCCTGGACATAATTATCACATTCAGGTAGTAAAACATTTTATTAGCTCACTTAGATTTTTTGAGGGTGCAAAGTGTCAGAGTGAGTTTAAAAGGTAGTCGTTTTGTCCTTGTAGAAAGACCATAAAAGTAGAACATTTTACGGTAAGTCATCCGATATATGATGAAAGTGTGGAATAATTTAAAGGAGAAATAAAAAACACGGTCAAAAAGTATTTGTCACCCAAAGCTACACAAATTAATTTTTAGGTATTTTTATAATAGCCTCAAATAGGCTCTTATAAGCTCAGTAAAGTACATGCCAAAGCATCTTGCACTGCGCACAAGAAAAAAGGCTTTGATTTGATTTTTATTATGGCCTATAACCTCCCTCAGTGGAAACGTCTGTAGGGGAACCAAAACACGAGATGACTTTTTGCCGGAACTTTGGTTTACAGCCCAAGAGAGAAACACAGGCATGCTTTCTAAAGAAGTTATTGCTATAAGTAGGTTTGGGGTTCCTGTGTGCACATCAAATGCTCTGCTTTATTTAATTCCAGTGCCTTATAAAAACATAAAGAATGCATATGCCAGGAAAGCCCCAGCAGATTCAATTAGACATGAGAGTACAGGCAGGGCTGTGCCACAAACAGAGCAGAGCGAGCACGGTAAGAGAGAATGAGGGAGTGAAGGCACTAATGAAATGCATCAGCAGCAGCAATGAACAGCGTAACCCAATAGCCCATATATCTAAAGACCCACTTTGAAATTCCAGGGTAAGCGAGTCACTTTGCAGTTTTTAGAGCTGTAGTTGGGGGGTGGTGTGGGGTGGAGTGAAGAGGTGCACAGAATTTAGAGCTGCTGGTCAGTGTGTCAGGCTATGTCTGGTGTTTGAGAAGTCAAGGCCACACTCATCTCTTGTTTAAAGGAGAAAAACTAAAAAACTACACTCGAAAAATTAACACAAGTCCTCTATAAAAGCTGAAAACATTTTGCTCAAGTACATTAACAGCTCTACAAAGGACATGAATAGACATTAAGTTCAAATATGAGTTATTCTGACATCTGAGTCAGCAAGTGCTAAGTTAGCTTTGCATAGTTTTGTGTTAAGTATCAAACTCCACCTCCATGAAGTAACACATTCCCATTACCAAAATGCCTCTGTATGAACATGTACATAGGCACGGGCCATTATGAGACTTACAGTATGATAATTCATTCATTAATTCATCTTCTATACCGCTTATTTCATAGTAGGTCACGGGGGAGCTGGTGCTTATCTCCAGCAGTCTACGGGCGAGAGGTGGGGTACACCCTGGACAATCCCCCGCAGGGCAACACAGAGACAGACAGGACAAACAGCCATGCACACACCCATTCACACCTAGAGAGACCAATTAACCTAACCGTCAGGTTTTTGGACTGTCGGAAGGAGCCGGAGTACTGGGTGAGAACCCACACATGCACGGGGAGAACATGCAAACTCCATGCAGAAAGACCCCCGGCTGGGAGTTGAACCCAGGACCTTCTTGCTGCAAGGCAACAGTTAAACCAACTGCACCTCCATACAGTCAGTATAATACGGATAAGTAAAAGCACAAGGATTTGACCACTATGAGGATATTTAGATAAAACACCCTGATATTTCTCATGATTTTATTTAACCCGTTACTGGATTAATTTATTTATACTTTTTTATACTATTTACTTATTTATACTATTTATTTATACTTTAAAAAATAATTATTTGTGTTTCTGCAGTTAAGTAGGTGCTGAATTAGAAAGATACTGTTAATTTGAATATAGCACATACGATAGCTATAAATGTATGTATTAAGTATGCAAATTAGCAAAATTAGGAATATTTGGCCATAACTCGAGAGGTGGCAGCAAAGTGCTCCTGGTATAATCCAAGGTATGTGCAGAATATGCATCAACTGGCTTTAGTGGGATACATACACAACTGTGGCTGTGTTAGGACCAGAAGAAGTCTGAGTCAAATTTGCGACAACAGCCTAAAAGGGGTTAAAACAGAAAACCAATAGTCTAATGTTGTTGAAATGCTGTAATATAAGATCGCCTAAAATTAAAATGCCAAGGTATTTCTCATCAAAGCCAAGTAGGTCTCGCAATAATTCATTCTATTTGCTGTCAGCATGTTCTTTGGAAAAATAAATGTTTGCTATTATTTTGAGCCCCAAATGTGAAGGAGTGTGCTGTAAGCTGTAATTATGTTTAAGACTCATATTTTGAAATAAGAAAGAAAGTGGTTCTTTAGTGGTGCTCTAAATGATGCTTGTCAGGCTAGTTCAAAATATTCAGTTACGAAAGTGTTCAAGTAGCCTCCACTACATAGTGACAAGATAGGAATAATTTAAACACAGTGAGAATCCCACAAATCATTAGTTGCTAAAACGCTAGCTAACTAGGAGCTTCCTGTCAACCATAAAGCTAAAAGGCTATTTGTTTTTTTTGATAACTTATCATTTACCTAAATGATCTGGATTTACCAGCTTACTTTCAGCCATGATTACACGAGCTACAGATTGTTAGTGACACATGAGTCCCAGACTTCAAGTCTGAGTCTTTCAAATGTGACTGTTTTTCCAACTTACTATTCACTTGTGTTCCAATCTCTGCTGTCCTTAAAGCATATTCTAGAAACATGTTATGATAGACTTTTTATTTTTATTTTTATAACTTTATAATAACTCTGTACTGCAGGTGTAACTAGGGCTACATTACTTCATGGGATGCCAAATGCAGCATGGCTGTTTGGTACCATAGAGACACAGAAAGCCTGATGGCTTTTTCACATATTGTACAAAAACCATAAAAGGACCTTTTTTAAACAATACAATGTAGTCTTGGATTGTTTTTAAAGAAATAAAACTGTGAAAATGTTAACTTTGTCTGGTTTTACTTTTAAAACTGTATGGTTTAAAGTGTAATATTGTGAAATAGTCAACAGAATACATTTTGCACACTTTTGCACCTTTCCATTGCTGTTAGCTTCAGTATAATAGATAATGGGAAATGAAGTACTTTGAAGGCATGGACAACTAAATACAAAGGATTGGGTTGGTAAAGGGAGTGAAATCCCATGCTATACAAAAGTCTAAAAACCTGCTTCTATGCTTTTTTAGTTTAAAAATTTGAAAGGCCTTAAATCTTGAGTCACTCCTCTTACCTTCTGCTGAGAGCCCTTGGACATTCACTCCTCTGGCGTCCAAGAAACTGAGACAGGCGTCCACATTCTCGATCTGGAGAGAAGATGGCAGACAATCAGCATAAAGGACGGACGCAGTGAGAATGCGATGACACTTAACATTCAGAGAGCCAAAATGTCTCGAGGCACGGGCTCAGAGAAAGGGGCAGATCAGCAATATTACCCATAAAGAACATCATTGTGTGATTACTACAGACCCCCACAAGACCTTGGGACCCGACTGCATGACATACTGACCGCAATGTGCTACCACCTACACAACCACGTGCTGATCATTTACGCACAAAACAAGTTAGCAGTAGAAATGCATACAGATATCCACACAGACATCCTTATAGTATAAACAGAGGTAAGTGCCTACTGCCAATCTGAGACTGCACAACCTTATGAAAAACATTCACCCACTGCTTCCTGTAGGCTACAATCAGTTTCGTGTAGGGTCCCTGCGGTTACAGATATTAGGGGTTTTTTTTGCTTTGGCTGACAGCGACTAGCAGGCGGCTTCATTAGCATTGCTACCAGCAGCCACCATCAACCCACAAGAGGTCTTTTATGACGAGGTTGAAGGTCACGGTGCTCTGTTTCAGCCCAGCGTGTCAGGGACGCAACTTGGACCAGGCTGGGCAACTCAGTTAGACATCCAGAAGGCAATGATGATTCATGAGCTTGAACCCCTCCCTCTAGCTCTCCCACTCCCTCCCTCTCTGCTTTGTATTGCTTGCTCAGTACCCAAATATATCTTTAATAATTAGATTGAGTCCGAGTAGAACCAAGATAATGAGTCATAACTGCACGCAAACCACTTGCCTCTCACATCTTGTCCAATTTTCTTTTCATTTGTGGCCTAATGATATATTTCTCAGCTATAAACAGCCACTCCTATAAAGGATTTGGTATGGTGGTTAACTGTTTAAACATAATGAGTAATTCAATATAATAATACAGTTAATCTGAAATTAACCTGGTTAGGATGATTTAAAAAAAAATAATTCTAGGACAGTTGGGAGCAACTAAAAATAATTGAGTTGTTCCAGTTTTTTCACATAAAATGTGCTCTATGGGTTAAAGCTTACTTCCAAAGATCACACTGATTAAATTATATTTTGATGTACACTCTTGTGAAAATGTCTTTACTTAAATGTTTTAAATCAAATAAATTTGATAACAATATGTTTTCCAGTTGAATTTTACAAGATACACAACGGCCTGATTACTGTCAGAGCTGTGGAATTCTGAAATTACTTATATAGAACCTGCATTACAGCATGAAGTAGACTAAAAGGAAAAAAAAAACATGAAACAGTGGTGAACCTTCCTAGGCATGCACAGTTGTAACAAAATGACTCCTAAAGGACCCGTTGGTGGTCATAAAGTAGTCTAAAACAACATCTAGTAAAGCACTGCAGGCCTCACTTACCTTTGTTGAGGTCAGAGTTCATGATTCAAAAATATGTAAGAGACTAGGCAACCTTTTTTTAATTGCGAGAGCTATGTCAGATCTGGTGCAAAACATACACAGCATTTTAGAAAAAGAACATCATACAAACAGTCAAACATGGTGGTGGTAGTGTGATGGTTTGGGGTTGTTTACTGATGGAACTATGAATTCTGAATCAAAACCATTCTGCAAAGAAGAGTGGGTTAAAATTACACCACAAAATTGTAAAAGACTTGTTGCCACATATTGCAAATGTCTGATTGCAGTGGTTGCTGCCAAGGGTGGCACAGCCAGTTATTAGATTAAGGGGGCAATTACTTTTTACTATGGTGGTTTAGATAGCATTTTCCCTAAATGAATGAAATCTTTAAATAAGGGTAAAGTTTTCAGAGCAGTGGAAGTGTCATGTTGTGTGGATTCTTTTTTCATATGACAAAAACCTGAACCTAAGTTGCTTTGCAAAGAGGAATGAGCAAAAAGCTACGTTTCTAGATCGGCAAAGCTGGTAGAGACATAATCCAAAACACCTGTAGCTCTAACTGCAGTGACAGGTGGGCTACCTGGGGGCCCACATGGTGCACTGAAATTTAATTGCCAAACAGAACTACAGAATATGACGAAAACAACAAGACAGTGAGGTCAGAACCAAACTGACCACCCTGACATAGTTTAACACTAAGAATTCCACACTCTTGATCTAATATACACACACTATTCAAACCAGGATCACAAGTGACAGACATACTTAATTTTTCTTTTCTTTCTGACACACATATTTTCTAATACATCACAGGACTTAATGTTCCTGAGATTACACTTTATTCCTCACATTTAGACCTGCATCATTAGAAGATCCAAAACAGTGAGACAGCAGAATTTGTATATGTGATTCATTCTGGAAATAAATATGTGTAAAAATGCTCAAATCTTAACGCTATGCTATTTTTTATTTGTCTGTCAACTGTCCAAAAATGGGATCAGAAACACAATATTCCAAATGATGATTTTAAGGAATACAAAAACTCTCAGTGATCTCATGCTGAGAGATATTATTTAATGTGTTCATTAATCCACTTCCTTGCAGGAGCCCAAGAGAACATTATACAACATTGCTTAAAATCATTACTTGCCAAAGTGGCGACAAAATAAATTAGGATAGGGTTAAGGCTAGGCTAACTGAAACAACAAAACTGGCAATGAAATGACCCCACTTTCCACTACCTGTTAGTCTGAACTGGTTGCATCGACAAGCCAACAATGAAACATGAATTCCCACACAGATGTTCTCCATCTGCCCAACAAAATCACCTCCTTCCACTTCAAAGCACCACACATTCTTTCCTCATGCCAGGCTCCAAATAACCGTATATGTGGGTTTCCTTAGACTCTGCCCACACGCTGCACACAGCCTGACACATGTGTGCCCTGGTGTTGTTTGATTGTCCCACACACTCGCTCTGTTTGTATGTGGAAAGACATGTGGTGAGCAGCATTTGGGCTCGCTCGTTACTTCAGGTTTAATTAGATTCAGTGACAACATCAAATCTGATGGTGGTGTTTTTTGCTAAAATGAATAGCAATAGGTTGGTACAAAAGGTGTGTAATCAAAAATCCTTCAGTGATAACAGGCACGCAAATCAGGCTCATTTAATTAAGCTCGCAAAAATAAAGTGAGCTGAAGAACCTAATGCCTCCTCCACAACTTGTCTGTGTGTTTGAAGGTTGATTTAATAGCTGATTAAAACATACATAAAGGGCTAAACTCATAAACACACAATAAATCACTTGATCCAAAGCTATTAGGCTTTTAAAGGCAACCTACAGCACTGAACAAACATGCATCTTCTTCCACCCAGCTCTATCGACACTTCAATGGGAAATTCCATGGTCCTTACATAGAACTGCTGTTTGTTTTTAAGCAGCCTTAATGCTATAATGATGAAATATCATTTGAAGCTGTCAGCGATGGTTAGGTCATTAATGTTCTGCAGGATTTGGGTGGTGTTTAACTGCTAGTTTGGTTAGTGACTGGTTTTGTAGCCTCGGTTACAGAAACCAACAGCATTTATTTTTCCAACGCCAGCTGGCATTCACCCGATCTACAAATGTCAATAACAGCAACTTGGACACAGGGCACATGTCAAACTCTTAGAAAAAAATTTGAATTGAAAAATATTCAAGTGACACAACATTGTGCATTGTGCACGTGAGTTGGATTTGTTGTTACACCCCAAGTAAAGATGAGAAATATTCAGACTAGTAAAAAGAATAAAACAGTCTAGCACTGAAAATGGTAAAACAGTGGGTTTAAGGTTGTCCTCTAAACTGGAATGCAAGCAAAATTTGCTGACATCACAATCCATTGGTCGAAGTGCAAGCAGTAGTAAACATAATCAGACAGACACAAAGATTCAACAAGATGCATCCACCCCCATACATCACATGTGGGATGGTGTTCTCAGGGCTTCCAAATGTGTCAATAAAAACAAGAAAGAAAAACTTAAAAAAGGTTATGTGTCTTTTTTTTTACGTTTTATGTACAGTAAATGTCTGTATGTTTGAATAGTAGCTGAAAGTTGGAGGAAAAAGATTTAAAAAAATAGCATGCCTCCATCAAGACCCAGACAAACTGCACTCAAACTGCCCCCAGGTAATATTTGGACCTACTTTTATGCTGCAAAGCATGTTTCCCATCATAAAAAGGCTACTGGAGGAGTCTGATTTAGCTAACTTTAAATTATAAGGCTAAACATTGGTCTGTACCAATCATTATCATATCAAATAACCATCTCATAAATATGGATTTGCGTTCAAATGGCATTTCAACCCCCTGCTCTCTCTTTCCACTTCAGTAAGACTTACCGAAGTATAAAATGAGGCACCAGATCCATCTGCAAGCATACAGCTTAATACCATCTCACCCATCCTTGTGTAAAAAAACTGTGCTGTGGTCTGTCGGGCCTCCCTAAAGATATCGAGTGACATATGTAAGATGAATGGAACTGGAATGGGTTATCCCTAAGATGTAGCTGTCAAAAACAAATGGGCCAACACCTCAATTACCGCTAAATATGGAGGGAAAAACAAGCTTCTTGAAGACAGGACTGGAAAACCACAGAATGGTGCTGAATAATTGAAGGGTTGTATTCAAAATGCTACATAGTCACTGGAAAATACGTGCCACCTTAAATCCATAATTTAGTCTTCCAAAATCCCATATGACTCAATTTTTCATGAGCGCAACTATTTAGTGAGAAAGACTTCGGGTGTTTTATTCTGAATTTAGAGATTATTTTCATTTTTACTGTCAACGTGCATGAATCAGTTTTTAAACATGCCAGCAGAACATAAATCTTTTCCTGACGACTGGAGTCTGAGTCATCAGTGAATCCAAGGACTATCACAAAACAGTTTTTGTGTGGAAACTCCAACAGCAAAGAACTTGTTGGATTTTACAACAACTTTTGTGAACTTTTATTTAGCTGGAGGTAGAAATCAAAGCCTAGCGATGAGTCAGGTAAAATAAATCCTGCACATACAAACGACTGAATCATCTGAAGTATCCCCCTCTAGCAAATGAAAATCAATACAAACCCCAAAATATGAGTTTTTGCTGTATCAAAATGCCATTTTGTCCTTCAGTGTGCACTGAAGAATGTTATGACACTTTCAGTCAAATCATTCAGCTAGAACTGCTTTCACATTTTGTCACACTGCAACTATAAAATTCTGTGTATTTGATTTGAATTTAATAAAAAATGCAACAAAACATAGCACATAATTATGAATTGAAATGAAAATGATACTTTTTTTCATTTACTTTTACATATACAAATCTAAACAGTGTGGTGTGTACTTGAATTTAGCCCCCTAAACTAAATTAAACAGCAAAGTCAATTGCTTTAGAGTGGATATTAAGATTTCCAGAAAAATACAGGGGTTGGACAATGAAACTGAAACATCTGTCATTTTAATATGGGAGGTTTCATGGCTAAATTGGACCAGCCTGGTAGCCAGTCTTCATTGATTGCACATTGCACCAGTAAGAGCAGAGTTTGAAGGTTCAGTAATCAGAGTAAGAGCACAGTTTTGCTCAAAATATTGAAATGCACACAACATTATGGGTGACATACCAGAGTTCAAAAGAGGACAAATTGTTGGTGTACGTCTTGCTGGCGCATCTGTGACCAAGACAGCAAGTCTTTGTGATGTATCAAGAGCCACGGTATCCAGGGTAATGTCAGCATACCACCAAGAAGGACGAACCACATCAAACAGGATTAACTGTGGACGCAAGAGGAAGCTGTCTGAAAGGGATGTTAGGGTGCTAACCCGGATTGTATCCAAAAAACATAAAACCATGGCTGCCCAAATCACGGCAGAATTAAATGTGCACCTCTACTCTCCTGTTTCCACCAGAACTGTCCGTCTGGAGCTCCACAGGGTCAATGTACACGGCTGGGCTACTATAGCCAAACCTTTGGTCACTCATGCCAATGCCAAACGTCGGTTTCAATGGTGCAAGGAGCGCAAATCTTGGGCTGTGGACAATGTGAAACATGTATTGTTCTCTGATGAATCCACCTTTATTGTTTTCCGCACATCTGGGAGAGTTACGGTGTGGTGAAGCCCCAAAGAAGCGTACCACCCAGACTGTTGCATGCCCAGAGTGAAGCATGGTGGTGGATCAGTGATGGTTTGGGCTGCCATATCATGGCATTCCCTTGGCCCAATACTTGTGCTAGATGGGCGCGTTACTGCCAAGGACTACCGAACCATTCTGGAGGACCATGTGCATCCAAAGCTTCAAACATTGTATCCTGAAGGCGGTGCCGTGTATCAGGATGACAATGCACCGATACACACAGTAAGACTGGTGAAAGATTGGTTTGATGAACATGAAAGTGAAGTTCAACATCTCCCATGGCCTGCACAGTCACCAGATCGAAATATTATTGAGCCACTTTGGGATGTTTTGGAGGAGCGAGTCAACGTTTTCCTCCACCAGTATCACGTAGTGACCTGGCCACTATTCTGCAAGAAGAATGGCTTAAAATCCCTCTGACCACTGTGCAGGACTTGTATATGTCATTCCCAAGACGAAGTGAAGCTGTATTGGCTGCAAAAGGAGGCCCTACACCATACTAATAAATTATTGTGGTCTAAAACCAGGTGTTTTTGTTTCATTGTCCAACCCCTGTATAACCATAAACATACAGCCAGTGCTACAATGGAATGGTTTTTATCAAACCATATTCGTGAGGTAAAGTGGCCTAGTCAAAGTCCAGACATTTAACCATTTGAGAATCACTGGAGTTGAAAATTGCTGTTTATAGATGCTCGCCATCCAATCAGCCTTTGTTTGAGGTTTTGGGAAGGAAGAATGGGTGAAACCATCAGTCTCTAGATGTGCAAAGCTGGAGTCGTACCCCAAATACTTAAAGCTCTAATTGCAGAGAAAGTAGTTCTACAAAGAGTTTACTCAGAGGGGTTTAATACAAATGCACATCACACTTTACCATTTGTATTAGTAGAAATGTGTCGAAAACAGAAAATATCTGCAAAATACAGTAAGCTTAATCTTAAGAGATATTAATAATAAGGCAGACACTGTATTAAAACACTTTAAAAGTGGAAACGTTTTACAAATGCAAAAAAAAAGAATCTGCTGTCTGACACCCAGCACAGCTCAAATCATAAAAAAGAATCGGAGATTTATTATTTGCTTCTTCTCAAATAAATAACCAAGACCTGAAGGTAACTTTGAGTGATTTCTACACTGACACAATTTATGCCGTTTAGCCTTCCTACTTCCTTCCAGACAACACCGCTCTCTCATCGTCCATGACCTCTCCATCAACTGCTGTCTTCGGACCGGCGTACTGACGGGTGTGCTTGCCCTAAACAGTCCACTGATTTCTCTTTCACCCTGCCCTTCTGCTGCTAATGCCTCCGAAGCGGATAGATTTTGACAGCCGATAAATCAAAATGGATCAAATGGCACAAGGGTTCAGAGCCACTGATGGGCAGAGGATGGAGGCCGGTTAACAGATTCTGTCTCATAATCTGGGCATCAGTTCAAAAGGTAGCCCAGAGAAACTATTTTTTTTTTCAATCTGGCACTGTGTCATATGTTATTGATCATGAAAACAGTCCATTACAACCTAACCTGTGAGCAATTCCTCATGGATGCTGGTGTCTGCATCTAATTTTATCAGACCAAGTCTTTCCTCATATAGGCAATGTTTGGATTCATAGCACGATACATGTGATGACTGTGTATACCATAAAACTTCATTTCATACAAGAATTCTAAACTAAAATGATTTAATTCCAGTAGCAGGCATTTTGTATACAAAACAAGGTCCTTACATGTTTTATTTTAAGTTTAAAGTATGGAATTACTTGGATTGCCTCCAATGTGACATCTGCTACAGAGACTGGGTGTGTTTGAGTGGCAGAAACCATGGCAAATGGAGATGTTTCATGTGTGGTAACTCAGCCATCAGAGGCTTTATCTCTTTAACTTACTTTTCACAGTCTGAGTCAGATCCTGTCAGCACTTCTGATGATGACGATGATAAAAATGGCTGAATGATGCAATGAATTGTTAAAAACTGATGTTTATTCTTAATCTCTCTCACTTTTAATTAATTAATCCTTCTAATCAGTCACAATAAAAAAGTTATGTCTTGCATTGCCATTGCAAATATTGCAGATTAATGTAACTTGTCCAATACAACTTTAGACATTAAAAGGGCTCTGGCCCACTCTAAGCCATTTCATACCCATTTGTTGCTTCCAACATTGTGCAGAAGTTTATTGTTGCTGAGCACTGCCGGTCAGCTGGCTACAGGACGTCTACAACACTATTTCCACACTTTGAAAAACAATTCGTCTTTCTAGTTCTGGAAAAAAAACATGGATATTGTGAAAACCAAGTGAAAACTCATTACTTCCGTGAAGTTATTGCTTTATGCTTTACAGTTGGTAAACTATGAGCAGCATGTGTGTTAAGCAGCTGACTGCAGGCTGGCTACCTGAGCAGATAGCCTAACCAGCAAACATCATCTTCTCTTACTCGCATTGTTACTTTATAAAGAGGGAGCATGAAACTTTTAATCTACACAATGAGCACATCTACTTTAAAATTACTACTACATTTTGAGGTTGTTTAGTCTAAATCTTTGCTTAAGTCTACATCTGAAAATCAAACTTAAAAAACCTTTAAATAAATATTATAGCTTATAACTTCATACCTGTGATTATCAATTCGTTATCTTATTTTAGCAGAATTAGGGAAGAACCCTTTTTTGTTTCATATCAAATCAGCTTGATCATGTTATATATTTTGTTTGAAGATTTTGGTGTGAATACAGTAATACTGTGGTATTTTTTATCCCAGGTCATCATATTGTTAGAAACTGGCCCATGCCTACGAGATTTTACTGCGCTTCTGGTTTTTACTGGTAAAGTTTAACTTTACCACTAAACCCTCTCAGAATCACAGAAAACTGTACCCAATCAAACATGATCTCTGTTATGTGATTTGCCAATTATTCCACTATATACTTCAACAGATTGCAGCAGATAACATTGACTCAGGGTCTGTGAGAATTACTACTATACTTTTGGACATTCGAGCTAATGAATTAATTTTTTTAAGTATAATAACTGGGACATTTAAAAACAGATATTTAAAATAAATGTATCAGGAATTAGGCTGCACGGTGGCGCAGTTGGTAGCACTGTTGCCTTGCAGCAAGAAGATCCTGGGTTCAATTCCCAGCCTGGGGTCTTTCTGCATGGAGTTTACATGTTCTCCCCGTGCATGTGTGGGTTCTCACTGGGTACTCCGGCTTCCTCCCACAGTCCAAAGACATGCCTGTTAGGTTAATTGGTCACTCTAAATTGACCTTAGGTGTATGAATGAGTGTGTGCATGGTTGTTTGTGTGTTGCCCTGCGATGGACTGGCGATCTGTCCAGGGTGTACCCTGCCTCTCGCCCATAGACTGCTGGAGATAGGCACCAGCTCCCCCGTGACCCACTATGGAATAAGCGGTAGAAATGACTGACTGACTGACTGTATCAGGAATTAAGAACTGCTGGTATGGGAACTCTGGTTTTGTTTGAGTCTCTACTCTAGAGTAGATAACAGTATCTAAATAGAGGAAGTCAAAATTTGATAGGTGTTTTCAAGAGGCAAGTAGAAAATTAACCAATTTTAAGAGATGTTTCTCTAGTTTTTATCTCCATCACTTTCACAATATGGTCTCTTATAGTCCTGTTTTAAGGTTTACATCATTAATGTGATGGACTGTATTCTGCTGGCAGGCAAAACATTTAGCTGTCGGCCTTCTCCCAACTGGGTCAGTAGGCTTCTGCTAATGATGTTCAAGGTATCCGTTTGTATAACCTGCTGACTGACCGTGATACAAGTTGAGAAATATCTCTCAGTCACAGCCAGAACTCAACTCAGCCTGAATGTCAGATAAGTAATGTCTGGGAGGCTTTTTATTTGGATGGAATGAAACTAAAGCTTGATTTCGTGATTAGATTTGATAATAAACAGAATGAACCCACTCAAAAGCTACTGATGACTTGTTTCAGGGATTACATAGATTTACTTTGAGCAGAGTAGAGTAGTAAGAGAAACAATGTCGGTGGATGACAAATGCAGAGATTTCTTATCCACCGCAGCCACTGTGAGGCAATATCAGTATTTGACATTACCTCAGTTGCTCCTTCAGTTGAAACCAGCTTCTTTCCTTCCATGGCTGTCATTGTCGGATTAAACAGAGCTGCAGAACATATACCAGCTATTCCTAGATGCTGTGTATCAGATTTAGCTTCAGACACTGCAGCTGCAGATAAGGAGGCATGGTATATAGTAAAAAAAATCTGAAAGCTACCATTAAATAAAATCTCGTGCAACCAGTTGCCTTCAACTAATTAGAAAACAGAGTCCACCTGTGTGTAATTTCTTCAAAATGTAGGTTATTTGTAAAAACAATCAAAGACCATGAATCATGTTCTTTCCACTATTATGTATTACTTTGTGTTCGTAAATCTCATAGACCACAATAAAATACATTGAATTTTGTGGTTTTAATGTGACAAAATGGGAGAAAGTGAATTGTTTTTACTTAATTTGTCCCAACAATTTATGCATAATCCCTGATCATAGAAGCCATGACTGTTGGAAAGGGTCAGCATCATGTTAGGCCTATTTTTGGGATTTAGAAATAAATTTTAACTGTGAACCGCTTTCATAAAACTCTGCCTTTCCCTTCAGTTCAGCAGAGCAAACTACAAGCCTCTCTCAAAGAGGAGTAATAGTGAGTCTCAGAGATAAATCGTTGTTGTGACATGTAATGTCATGCTGCCGGTAGCTAAATGTGATGCCAGACAGGCTGGGTTCACTGAGGGCAAGGATATGGGATAACAGCCTAAAGCACACTGTCCAGTTTTCAGTGTGTCCTTGCAGAAAAATGTAGCAATGTTGCAAAAATGAACTGCTTGTGAGAATTAAAATAAGAGCATGAATCACAATATTTGATTTACACTTAATCCCGAAGTTGTCAAATTCTCACCAAAAAAGGGGTAGTTCAGAAAACTAAGAGCTGTTACAGGTTGGATGAAGGGTTAACAGTCTGTCACTGTGCCCATTTAAGAAGCCAGCATTTATTTCTCGTAACTGAGCATCTGTCCATGTTCTTCACTTAGAATAAGTTATTAAAAACTTCCAGTTGGGCAACAAGCGAGCCTGTAATGAGTCCTTGGGCACTTGATTTAGGCCGGAAACATTTGAGAAGGGTCAACATGTGCATAAGAAGCATGGCTGCCAAAAGCGAAGGAAAGAAGAAACAGATTAGCAAGGAAAAAAAGCATAATAAGGCTGAGGCTGAACTGAGTTACATAACAAAAATAAAAAAAATGACACATTCCTAAATGGTATAGTCCTAACACAACCAGGGCAATCAATCCAGCAAACCAAGGAATAGCCATTTGATTCAGGCCATCATAAACCAGAGAAGGGAAGGCTTCTAATCGGAACAAGATCAATTCAAAGCAAAGATTAACAGTGAGCTGCCTGATGATGGTGCATGAGAGGAGGCTTGGCTCCTGCTGCTTCTCTCTTCTATCTGGCTGGTGTGCAGGCTACTTACAGATGGGGACCAGATGAAGCGGGTGGCCTTTAATGCTCTCCGAAAACCCCTAAACTCAAACAGGTCTCAAACGCGAGCACACCCATTCCAATCCTGATTGTAAGGCCAAAATTCCAGAACAGTTTGCATTAAATAACACTTCGGGAATCACTTTTGCTGAGTGGACGAGGTGATGAGTTCACATTCACTGTAAGGGAAATATTTATAGACACTAGCTTCACAGGGTTTAGCCAAGTCATCACTATGACTCCTGCTAGCCACTTTAATGTTAATCTCTTAGACTAAATGCAGGTTAAAATGCAGCATGATGTTGACTGATAGTCTTTTGAGCTCTCCAAGTTTTTCTCAGAGAGATTTTTCTTCACTGAATTTACAGAAGACAAATTTCAAGCTAACTTCGGTGAAATAAAATTATTTTAGGGTTCATGAAAGGTTTCAGTGTCCTGTACTGTACACTTACAAGGGTTTTGGTTCATGTTTTTGCACTGGACCATCACAGTACAGATTTTGCTACCCAGTGCATGCAATCAGGTGAAGAATGTTTTGGTCAAAAGCAGTTATCATTCTCATTCAGATGAGAATATGCATGTGTTTGTACTGAAAAGAGAGACACCTTTCACTCTTGAGTTTAATCCAACTTTTGATTTGATATATGGGATCGGACACTGCTCTGTTTAGCTCAAATTGGGTGAAATATACAAATATTATATATAATTCTCAGTAGTTGTGTCCTTGGGCAAGACACTTCACTCGCCTTGCCTGCTGATGGTGGTCAGAATGCTTGGTGGTGCCTGTGTATGACAGCCTCACTTCTGTCAGTGCGCCCCAGGGCAGCTGTGGCTACGATGTAGCTCACCACTGTCAGTGCATGAATGTGTGTATGAATGGGTGGATGACTGATTGTAGTGTAAAGCACTTTGGGGTCCTTGGACTTGATAAAGCGCTTTACAAGTGCAGGGCATGTATTTATTTTTTATTTTTTTTACCATTATCCATTGAATGTGATGTTACCAAAAACCCTACCTTGCTGTACATATGCTGCTATATTTGAGGCCCAACAAGAATAAGGTTGGTATTATTTTCCCTCTGTTTCTATAAAAGCTTATTTTTAAAAGAGAGAGGAACAATCCTACAATTTGTCATGTGTTTCTTTTTGACACTATACCAAACCTGTATGACATTGTGTATCCAAAACTAAGGTGCACAACACACCTGGACCTCAAAACCAAGGAATATACCAAACCGGGACTCGAAGACCCAAATACATATACTAAACCGGGACCCCAAAGCCAAGGTTTGTCCCAACACAGCACTTACAAAAACCATAGTGCCAAGTAGAGCTGAACAATATATAAAATAAAGTCATGATCACAGCTTAAGTGTCCGCAATATCACAATCGAAAAGCACTGCATGGTCACAAAATTTGGTATGTGTATATGTTTCGGGAGGCATGCTTTCACTCCCTGCCTACCAGTAATATAGTTGGCCAGTTGGATAGTCTTTCACTGTCTTTTAAGCCACCATCTGACAAAGAACGTGGAAACCCACATGCTACAGCTTACGCAGAATGACAAGCTCATCATGACAATGGAAAATATCCTAATATTGTGCCGCCCTGATACAAATCGAACCAGAACCAGGTGCAGAGCAAGGTAAATACCACACCATAATTTTCAAGTAGTTTACTCGTGACACAGATCTACAGGTCAAACACAGATAGAGGTATAAAGTAGAACAAAAGGATGTGATATACCCTTTTTTACTGGCATCTGTTACTGTTATCGCCAATAAGACAGCCCTGATTCTGCCGCTGTTTAGCCTTCTGCTGACAGTTGTAACATTTCTGCTCTGTAGAAAATACCTAAGTGTTTTTTTTCCCTGTCATCCTTTGCTGAGATCGCTAAAAGCTAAAAAGACACACACATACACAAACTCAGAAAGTGAAACTGCACCGTCATCTGTACAGTGAGGAAGAGCTCTGTGGCTTCCTAATGATGTCTGTCTATAATGAGGAGGATTAGTGTTGCAAGGCTTAATATTTTCTGCTGACTGGGCCTCTTGAGATATTTCTGCCTGCCTACTGTTCTTATGTTTGAGTACAATGCACGCACGAAAAAAGGCTCTTTTAGCTGTTTGAAACCCAAAATGTACATCTATAGTAATTCTGTCTACTATCCTGCCAAAGGACATAAGGCAGACTGCAGAGTGTCCTGAATGGTGCAGAAAACATTTCTAACTTTATATAACATGCATCTACTCTCTCTATATTTGCCCTTAGTATTGAGTGTTTGTATACAGTACAGACCAAAAGTTTGGACACACCTTCTCATTCAAAGAGTTTTCTTTATTGTCATGACTATGAATATTGTAGCTTCACACTGAAACCATTAAAATTATGAATTAACACATGTGGAATTATATACTCAACAAAAAAGTGTGAAACAACTGAAAATATGTCTTATATTCTAGTTTCTTCAAAGTAGCCACCTTTTGGTTTGATTACTGCTCCGCACACTCTTGGCATTCTGTTGATGAGCTTCAAGAGGTAGTCATCTGAAATGGTTTTCCAACAGTCTTGAAGGAGTTCCCAGAGATGCTTAGCACTTGTTGGCCCTTTTGCCTTCACTCTGCAGTCTAGCTCACCCCAAACCATCCCGATTCGGTTCAGGTCCGGTGACTGTGGAGGCCAGGTCATCTGGCGCAGCACCCCATCACTCTTCTTCTTGGTCAAATAGCCCTTACACAGCCTGGAGGTGTGTTTGGGGTCATTGTCCTGTTGAAAAATACATGATGGTCCAACTAAACGCAAACCGGATGGAATAGCATGCTGCTGCAAGATGCTGTGGTAGCCATGCAAGTTCAGTATGCCTTCAATTTTGAATAAATCCCCAACAGTGTCACCAGCAAAGCACCCCCACACCATCACACCTCCTCCTCTATGCTTCACGGTGGGAACCAGGCATGTAGAGTCCATCCGTTGACATCTTCTGCACGCACAAAGACACGGTGGTTGGAACCAAAGATCTCAAACTTGGACTCATCAGATCAAAGCACAGATTTCCACTGGTCTAATTTCCATCCTTGTGTTCTTTAGCCCAAACAAGTCTCTTCTGCTTGTTGCTTGTCCTCAGCAATGGTTTCCTAGCAGCTATTTTACCATGAAGGCCTGATTCACACAGTCTCCTCTTAACAGTTGTTCTAGAGATGTGTCTGCTGCTAGAACTCTGTGTGACATTGACCTGTTCTCTAATCTGAGCTGCTGTTAACCTGCGATTTCTGAGGCTGGTGACTCGGATGAACTTATTGTCCGCAGCAGAGGTGACTCTTGGTCTTCTTTTCCTTGGGCGGTTCTCATGTGAGCCAGTTTCTTTGTAGTGCTTGATGGTTTTTGCGACTGCACTTGGTGACACTTTCAAAATTTTCCCAATTGTTCAGACTGGCTGACCTTCATTTCTTAAAGTAATGATGGCCACTCGTTTTTCTTTACTTAGCTGCTTTTTTCTTGCCATAATACAAATTCTAACAGTCTATTCAGTAGGACTATCAGCTGTGTACTGTATCCACCTCCTGCACTTGATGTGACAGATTTGTTTTGTCCATTTTTTTTCTTTTTTTTTTAAAACATGTTCTGTCTGGCAGAGTAGCCCTCAGAATTGTTGTCTGAGTGCCAAGAAGAGGCCCAACAGATTTACTTTTACGAATGCAGCATTATGGCTAACGCTAAAATGCTTCACTTGATATATAATAACAAAACTTTTTCAGAAATTGCTTTGGGATTATTTCAATTATTCATTCAATTAATGAATGAATGAATGAATTAAGTTGTGTACACGTGCCCACCAATCAACAGCCCCAGGCAGAGCACAAACTGCAAGCTGCCTTAGTGCAGGTATAAGACACACACCACATTCTCACCCTCCTGTCTGCGACTGCAGCCCAGCGCACGGGGGCCAGATCCACAGGAGGAAGCATCAGAGGAAGGCCTGATGATCCTGAGGGAGCAGAAATGCAAGCCCGGCATCAATTAACCCCTGAGACTGGACTCCCGACCCCATCCGAGACCCCGACCAGAAGTTCCGCTCCTCTTCCCAGCCTTCAAGCTCAGATGGCAAACAGCAAATGGGGATGTGGAAAGACCCCAAGCCTACCTCCGACTGCTTAGATTTAGCGTCGATGGGTGTTGTTGTTGTTGTGCATATAAAAACAGGTGGGGGAAGAGGGGCTGTCGGCGCAGCCACCCCCTCAGCCAACACCAGGCCGGCAGAGTAACAAAACATGCTCCACACCAACACTGAGGTAGCCAATAAGCCACTACCGACCCGAAACAGCTGGCCCACCCAAATGCAAACCCCCAGCCAGCATAACATATGCACATGCCCCCCTCCATAGACAAATGAACAAGTTTGTTTGTCTGACAAACAAACCCCACCCCAGTACGAGGTTGAGAGCCTACAGAGCAGAGAGTTTGGGACCCAGAAAAGAAGCCGAGATCACTCCACCCCGAGAACAACTCCGGCCAGCCCACCTCCCCAAACCATGCAGACCCCTCTGACCCCTCCTCCAGACAGAACTATAACAATAACAAGGAACCGAAATCCAAACCAAACCCTCCGCCCCGCCAGCAGATTGCACTCCCTGAAGTAGAGAGCGCCAGCAATGAGATGGTACCTATTCGGCAGTTTAGAAGGTCCCTAGGCCAACCAATGCACCGAAGGCTCCTGGCCAAAACCCCAGCGACATACCCGCCAAGACCCAAGCCCCCCATGCCCAACCAGGACCCCAGCCTGGGGACGACACACCCCAGGAACCCCCAGCCCCAGGGGTCAGGGTACCTGCTAAAGAAGCAAACAACTATCAATCACATAACCTCTGGTAAAACAAAAAATTGTACTTTTTGAGGGTGCTCAGTCAGTTGTTTACTTGAAATAATTACCAGCACTGCTGTAATTAATGGTAAACCATATATTAGGGCAAGTAGGTAAACACATGATGGATTCAGACTGAATTTGAGTTTCTAAAATAAATACTGACACAAGCGTAATTCTACAAAATGAGTCTGCAGCTAGAAGATAGCAGACCTTACAGAGCTGTTGCAGGTGGATGACTGACAGGAAACATGGACCTAACAACAGAGCTTTCAGCTGAACTATATAAGGGTTAACAAGACTTCTCCCAAAAGGTAATTCAATATGGAGTATGATAAAAGATGTTGATTGTTTTGTCTTAGTTGTTTTTAATATTTGAAGCAGATACACACAAAAATGGGAAGGTTGTTAAACATCCAAGTAGACTAAGGAAGGGCAGAAAAGAAAAAGAGAAATAAACAGAAACAGAATTTTAGGCTGGGAATTATAGTCATAAAAGCTAAAACTAGCAACATCATTATGACCTAAACAGAGGAAAACAAGGTTCTAGAGGGCAAAAGAAAAGCAGGCATGCATAGTGCAGGATTGGTTAAAAGTAGAGCTGCAAAACAGACTGAATCACAATAGTTATCCTAATTCCAATGTCAATGACATATCGCAACAACAAAGGACTGCAATGTTTGTCTGGATATCATATTTCAAAAGGCTATTTGGAATTTGCTGTGGTAGAACTGCTTAGATCACTCAATAAAGCATAAGATGCTAAATTAATTTTTTGTAGTCTAATTTCTTTAGTGGTTTTGATCTCATTTATTGAAGTTTTGACCATTTTATTCTGTATTTTTTCATGCATTGTTTGGTTAAATTGTGAAGCACTTTGTTGTTTTTAAACATGCTATACAAATAAATTTGACATTGACAAGTGCCATGCATTCACACTCTGCATGTTAATAATATATTTAGCAAATTAAATGTTCTCTAAATACCCTTGATACACATGATCTGTATATTTGTTATTGGGTGAGATACTAACATTCACAGAAAATAATGGAGAACTTGCAAAGATTTTCTTAGAATTTTCCCTCAGTAAGATAAAAATGATTTACAAAGCACCTTAGGCCTTAAGAGAGATCCTAAAGTGAACAGATGTTTAGTGAGCCTAAGAGTGTCTTAAGCAGAGAAGAAGGTGCTGAAAGCAGAGGGAACGATGCATTGATCTGGTCGGGAATGCCTATTTGTTTGCTCCGTGATCCCAGGACCAAATCTACCTTTCAACACTCCTCTTTTATCCTCCACCAGCAGGCTCTGCTCCTCTGTTCAGTTCAGTTCTATCCACCTTTTTTTCTCAATTTTGTTTTGGTTATTTTACCAAATTAAACCTCATTATACAAGAAGGCAATCACAGTAAAATACAGAATTTTAATCTTTATATGAAATTAATTAATGCGATATAGATGCAGTATGAAAACGACCAGCATGGCGAGTAAACAGAATAAGCAAATCAAAATAATGATAAGCATGTAAATAAGACTATTAATTTAATTTTGCTAAGTTTATCATCATGATTTACACATTTCTGTATCCAGTTTAAATTATATCATTGATTAATTTCTCTCCATTGATTACTAGGAGCGCATTTGAGGTTAAAAGACAGCGTCACACCTAGGAACGGGGCCAGCCACACCTCCTCACTAAGATAGGAATTTATGTCGTTTCCTACCTCAGAATCGCTCAGCAGCGAACTGAATCAGTCTGAAGCTAGGACTCTTTTGCAGGAATTTTTAGGCTAAGATAGGAGCTCTCTGAGAGGACTCTGAGAATCATTGTGAATACGGGCCCTGATGTTTAATAAGGAACTTGTATTTGCCATCATCCTAATGAAATGTTTAGGTAACTGCCTAAAGAAGACAAGCAAATTTCCACAGTTATTAATTATTTATGGGGCTTCATGTCTGGTAAAGAGAAGCACAGATGGCACCTGTTCAGTAAAATTAAATGTCATATCTAGATTTTATATGTTTTCTAAAACCACTTAGTGAACAAACTCCACAGAGAGGAATGTCATACATATGGCCTCCCTGATTTACAGCAGTCAAAGGCTCTGCTGTTAAAACTTAAAAGTAAAATGTAAGACACTAATTTGTATCATCAGTCTTCAATCTGATCAGATTTGTTATAGAACATTAACATTAGCTTGAGTCTGTGTCTAAATTTTAGAAGGAAAGCCATAGGACACTGAGGAAATAAATGTCTAAGGCATTCACTTAAGCATTGTCTTAATTTCAGATTAGCAGGCAACCTGAGTTTTGCAGAAAACATGGGTTTAAACTAGGTTTTTGTAAGGCAGTGTAATCAAAAGGTGAACTCAAAGTTCAAACCTTTTAACATTTAGTTCATGGTGAGTTTATGTAAAGTAAAGTTTAGTTGGCTATCATTGTCACAGGTCATCAAGGTAAATATCAGCCAAGCTCAGTGCATTTCAGTCAAAACACTCCATTATGAGGTTGATTATTTGAAAAGCTTGGAGAGACTGTTGACACAGTGCTGGTTTAAGCTCAACAGCTTCGAGCAGCTGCTCAGGTTGGCCCTGATCCATTTTCTAGACTGGCAGTGACCCATTACATGCTTGTAGATCCAGGACCATACTCAAGACCCAAGCTACAGAAGAGCTCCAAATGGCAGCTGTTGCTACTGTGATACCTCTGCTGTTGGCTTCTAATCTCTTGGTGCTAGGTTACTAATGGCAGGTTTCCAGAATTCACTTCTTGTTTTTAATGTGAAGAGTTCATAAAGAAAAGTAGCTGTATTTCTTTCTCAGCACAGGCTTGTCAGTAAATAGCCTGCATATATGTCTTTGGTGAAAGTCTTTTTTTGGGTTCACTCAGTAAGAAAACAAAGAAATAAACAAGTCTAGATCAGGTTTGTACTGCTTTTTAGTCACTAATTAGCTATGCGATTTCATACCATGTGTATGATAAGAGTAGTCACTAAGGAAAAGCAGGTTATTATTACTTTAATAAAAAAAGACAAAATACCGACTTTACATTTTAAATTGCCTTTAGCATCTCATATCAGCGATTATCATGGCTAGCGTTACAAAACCAGCAGTTTCCATGATCCTAGGAAAATAACGCTTCTTACTCTAAGATTTCCAAAAGGCTGTCAACAATTCCAAACCCAGCATGTTTCATGGCAAGCTAAATAACTCAAAATGATAAAACTGACCATGTTTGTTGTTCTCCTTCCTGTTCTCAGCTGAAGTGTCACTCTCTCTTAGCCTGCACAGACATTTGACATCATAGAAAATACAATTTCCCTATAAATAGCTTTTTAGAGTTCTTTGCTTTCTCTGACTTCACTTAAAGAACCTCACAGATTATGAAAATAGCTAATATTGGGTCATTGTACACACTTCCTGTGGCCGATAATGATAAATTTCCAGTTTTTCTTGCTATCATATTGTTGGACAGTATGGAATTGATTAAAGTACAATTGAAAGCTTTTAAAATAATTAAGTATTTCAGTTAAGGTATTTTAGGTTCATATATTTGTAAATCAGACTCACCAGTCATGAACCTTACTGCATGTCAATGATTTCAATAATTATCTATTTATTTGTTGGCCATGGCTATTGTATTTGTTGTTTTGCTCCTCCATACATGCATCATCATAATAGAACTCCAAATACAATGAAAAAGAAGTATGATCAAGCTATTGCTAAATTAGGAACAATGAAATGTCACTTTTACAAACTACAACGCTTTGTTTTTACAACCACGGCCTCTTCAATTCACTAATCTCTCACAACTACTACTGTAGACTGTGCCTAAAATAAGGGATCTGAATTTATTCATTGCAGCACTGCATGTGACATAAATGCCTGATTTGATGGGTTTGTGGGAGTGTAAGCCCTTAGGCTATGTCATGTCTGCTTTCTCATATGGTGTTTCAAGTGTCAACTGGAAACCAGACCATTAAGAGAGGGTTGGAAAGATTGGATTGACAGAATAATTACATTGTTCTCATTATTACAGCATTATAATTGTATAGTAATAATTTATAGTCAGTGTTAATCAAGTTTGGCTGTATTTTTGTATTTACTGATGTCGGAGGAAAAGAGGTTGAATGCATGATACACTTCAGATTTTTATTGTAAAAGTACTTAAAAACATATTTTATTTTCATTCTACTTTACAATTATGATCTACTTTGTGTCAGCATATCATAAAATATCAGTAAAATACATGGAAGGTTGTGCTTATAACAGGACCAAATCTAAAAAGGTCACATTAGCATCATTTAACATCAGCAAAATGAGCCTAACGTAGTTAAAGTTTCTCCAGATAAGAATAATTTGTTCAAATTTCACAGAAAATATGACCTCTAACCATTAACATGCTTATTTACACACACCTGTACTCTAAACTGTGAGGTCAACCTTTTGTTTCTGCATAATGAAGCTAAAATATATTGTTTGCATCTACAACAATAATCATACACATGAAAATAGATGACAGTATTTCAGGTGTTTCCTTTCCACAGCTCCCACACTATGAGCAACCATGCTTTCCCAAAGTTTATTATCCCAAGCTGGCCGGACCCTCCGAGCTCAGAGCAGGTGGTGGATCAATAGGCTTAGTAAGTGAATGAGACAAAGACCACTGCACACAAATGCACACATTCACATTCTGAGGCCGCTGGCATAGCAGCAGTGCAGCAGTCTGCTTCTTCAGCAGCAGAGACGCAGTCTGGATTCAGCTGTTTTCAACCAGCGCCATCACATCATGTGAAGGCAATATAAATGTAAAGGAGATGATTGTTTTTGGAGGTGACATATTAAAATCACACCAACATAAGGGGGGTCAGTTGGGTACAAATGACCCTAAGTCCTTCCTTCCCAGTTTTTAAATGTGGTTGTCTAGCCGACAGTGCAGTCTGTTTCCTCTACAGATGGAGGAAAAGAAGCAAACAGCTGAAAACTGCTAACTGTGTGAACTCAGTTGTAAAATAGATTTAGATACATTCCAGTGATGGGACAATATGGAGAGATGCCCTGTTTTTATCCAGTCTTTCATGTAACGTACTTTAAATGTAAATGATATTTGAACAACACCCAAGAGCAGACTCCCAGAACATACATGCTGCCAGTGGTAAACACCACCATAACCTGTTGAGAAAGGCACCCAAAGTAGTTAAGAGCTTTAGTCTCTTTAATGTGAGGAAGGCAGATGCCAGAGCAAACCAGCACAGTATAATCAATTTATCAACTCTAGTTAAAGTAAGGGGTAATTGTCTCACAGTGACGACAGTCAGTGGTTATAGAGCTCGTCATCTCATTAAAAGAGAAGAAATGGGACATTGTCCCTCAGCTGTATGTGTGGAAGACATTCCGTTAGAAAGTCATGTAAAAGCTACTAGATGTTGTGTTGTTGACCTTACAGGATGTGGTCAAACCACTCACCACCAATTCTCTGAGTAGTGCAACATGGGTTTCACTGCCTTGCTTTTTCAACTTTTATAAAATAGAACCATGTTTTACTGCAACTATAGGGATGTTGAGGGATGTTTCTTCCAGTCTTGCACATCTACAGGTCCTTCTCAAAATATTAGCATATTGTGATAAAGTTCATTATTTTCCATAATGTCATGATGAAAATTTAACATTCATATATTTTAGATTCATTGCACACTAACTGAAATATTTCAGGTCTTTTATTGTCTTAATACGGATAATTTTGGCATACAGCTCATGAAAACCAAAAATTCCTATCTCACAAAATTAGCATATTTCATCCGACCAATAAAAGAAAAGTGTTTTTAATACAAAAAACGTCAACCTTCAAATAATCATGTACAGTTATGCACTCAATACTTGGTCGGGAATCCTTTGGCAGAAATTACTGCTTCAATGCGGCGTGGCATGGAGGCAATCAGCCTGTGGCACTGCTGAGGTCTTATGGAGGCCCAGGATGCTTCGATAGCGGCCTTTAGCTCATCCAGAGTGTTGGGTCTTGAGTCTCTCAACGTTCTCTTCACAATATCCCACAGATTCTCTATGGAGTTCAGGTCAGGAGAGTTGGCAGGCCAATTGAGCACAGTGATACCATGGTCAGTAAACCATTTACCAGTGGTTTTGGCACTGTGAGCAGGTGCCAGGTCGTGCTGAAAAATGAAATCTTCATCTCCATAAAGCTTTTCAGCAGATGGAAGCATGAAGTGCTCCACAATCTCCTGATAGCTAGCTGCATTGACCCTGCCCTTGATAAAACACAGTGGACCAACATCAGCAGCTGACACGGCACCCCAGACCATCACTGACTGTGGGTACTTGACACTGGACTTCTGGCATTTCCTTCTCCCCAGTCTTCCTCCAGACTCTGGCACCTTGATTTCCAAATGACATGCAGAATTTGCTTTCATCCGAAAAAAGTACTTTGGACCACTGAGCAACAGTCCAGTGCTGCTTCTCTGCAGCCCAGGTCAGGCGCTTCTGCCGCTGTTTCTGGTTCAAAAGTGGCTTGACCTGGGGAATGCGGCACCTGTAGCCCATTTCCTGCACACGCCTGTGCACGGTGGCTCTGGATGTTTCTACTCCAGACTCAGTCCATTGCTTCCGCAGGTCCCCCAAGGTCTGGAATCGGCCCTTCTCCACAATCTTCCTCAGGGTCCGGTCACCTCTTCTCGTTGTGCAGCGTTTTCTGCCACACTTTTTCCTTCCCACAGACTTCCCACTGAGGTGCCTTGATACAGCACTCTGGGAACAGCCTATTCGTTCAGAAATTTCTTTCTGTGTCTTACCCTCTTGCTTGAGTGTGTCAATAGTGGCCTTCTGGACAGCAGTCAGGTCGGCAGTCTTACCCATGATTGGGGTTTTAAATTTTCATCATTACATTATGGAAAATAATTAACTTTATCACAATATGCTAATATTTTGAGAAGGATCTGTAGAGATCAAAATTTTTATACCATGGTAAACATGAGAAAGAAAGTGCCAGATGAGTCGAAAATTGAAGTTTCTGGCCTACATGCTGAATGTGTGCCCGAAAACAACATGGTGGCAGCATCACGATGTGGAGATGATGAATGGAGCTTAATAAAGAGTAACCCAGGAAGACTTGAGGAGACAAGGATAACCTTCCAGCAGGACAACAGCCACAAACATGCTAGAGTTACAATGAAATGGTTTAGATCAGGGATCAGACCAATGTCCTGCAGCTTTTACATGTGTCTCTGCTTCGGTGAACCTGAATAAACAATTTGGTCATATGAAAGATTCAGAACTTGATTGAATTCCAAGGAGGTAATTCACCTATTTGATCCCAAGATTATATTAAATACCTAAAGGTAAAAACATCCAGAGATTTATCTGTTGGGATTAGTTTTTTCTCATTAGCAGACGCTGGTTCTGCAAACCACTTGGTCCTCTCGGTCCTCTGCAGCCTCCCTTTTGTTAAAACATCAACAGTTTCTTAGTGGTTCATTGTGTAAGAGTGCAGAGGGCAAACTGTCTCTATAGAATTGAATAATAATTGAGTATTATAATGTTAGCAATTGAGAAATATCAATTTTCTTATTTTTGGTTGAGGTTGTAGACGTTTGTTAAGGTTACTACCTTGAACTCAACCCACTCAAGACTGTGGAAATGGTGGACTTTCGGAGAACACTACCTCCATACACCCCTCTCACCATCCTCAACAACACCGTGTCAGCTGTGGACCACTTCAGGTTCCTAGGAACCACCATCTCTGAGGACCTGAGATGGTCCTCACACATAGACACTGTTCGGAAGAAGGCCCAGCAGAAACTGTACTTCCTGAGGCAACTCAAGAAGTTCAACCTTCCACAGGAGGTGCAGGTCATCTCCTACACTGCCATCATTCAGTCTGTCCTGTCTTCATCCATCTCAGTGTGGTTTGGCTCATCCACAAAACAAGACAGGTCCAGACTGTAACGAATAATCAGGACTGCAGAGAGAATAATCAGGGCTGACCTTCCCTCCATCCAGGACTTATACAGGTCTAGGGTCAGAAAAAGAGCTGCTAAAATCTCTGCAGACCCCACACACCCTGCACATAAACTGTTCAGAGTTTTACCTTCAGGCATTCGCTACAGGGCACTGTTTACTAAAACCAGCCGCCACAGAGACAGTTTCTTTCCCCAGGCTGTTTCTCTGTTGAACATTGAATAGAGTACCAAACAACAGCATACAGATGTTGCAAATGCACCTTTGTATATATGTATATTTGTATTTATGTATATTTAAGGACATTAAGGATATTTAAGGACATAAAGATATATCATAATATATCTTATAAAAAAAAACAAAAAACCCAGAGAGCAAAGTGTACCGGAGTCAAATTCCTTTTTTCTATATACAAACTTGGCAATACAGCTGATTCTGATTCTGAGAAAGAAAAAAAAATGTCAGTTTCGTTTAAGGTCATATAGGAATACAAGGAGATATGGCACTGCTAGTAGGTCACAGGTTGTAAGGCAGTGCGAACTTCAAAACACTCACTGAAAAAAGTCTGACATATATTAGTTTATTACATCCTTTAACTGAGCCTTAACCTCTATTCACTTCTTCACTTACTTTTGTCTGGAATTGTAGTTGAGAAAATGTACAGTTATTCACAGTTATGTTATTATTTATCATATTGTTACTTTCAGTCACTGACTTCACAGTGCTTCGCAAAAGTATTCATACACTTTTTTCTGTGCATTTAATAGTGATTTTATGTGATATACCAACACAAATCAGAGCATCATTCTGAAGTGGAAGGACACTGAAACAGGGTTTTCGACATGTTTACAATTACATAAAAAATACGCTGTACATATTTTATTTTGTCCCCAATCAATCTGACATACTATGTCCTATGAAGGCCTCCAAAGTCTGTTGGAGAACTTCAGTGAAACAGCAGCATGAAGACCAAGGAAGACAGCAAACAGGTTAGGGAGAAAGGTGTAGAGAAGTTTAGAGCACTGCTAGGTATTACACATTATTCCAGCTGTAAAACAATAACTCCAGATGTTTTGTAAAGGCTGAGGTTTGTTGGGTAACATTAGAGAACAAACTGCACCATGAAGACCAAGGGACAAAGCAGACTGATCAGGGAGAGCGTCGTGAATACGTTTAAAGTGGAATTAGGCGGTAACACAGTATCCTAAGATTTGAACATTTCATGGAGAAGCACAGTTCAATCCATTGTTTGTCCATCTGAACTGACAGCCTGTGCAAGGAGAGTATTATTTGGAGAAGCAGTCAAGAGGCCCATGGCTACTCTAGAAGAGCTGCAGAGATCTACAGCTAAGGTGGGATAATCTATTGATAGTACAGTTGTTAACTGAATAAATATAGTCTTTATAGAAAAGTAGCAAGTAGAAAGCCATTGTTGTTCTGGGTGCATATAGATTTCTTCATATAGAAATCTATATGAAGTCTCGCTCACGGTTTGCCATAAGCAAACATGTGGAAGAAGGTGCTCTGCTCAGATGGGACCATAATTTATCTTTTTGGCCGACAAGGTGGCCAGCAAGGTGTTAGGATCCTATGGAGTTGCTTTTTTCAACAGGGACAGGAAAGCTGGTCAGAGTTCAATGGAAAATGAAAGGAGGAATCCTGAAGGAAAACCTGTTACAGAAAATGTCTGTTTCTATATTTTGGTCATTGCCAAAATGATAAATAATATAATGCATAATTGAAAGATTGTATGCTAATAGTGAATAAAGAGATGCTGAGTATCACCTATGCTGCCTGCTTCTACCCTGGCTGTCTGAAATACAGTATATTCAAATATTAGATAGACAACTGCAGCAGTGAACATCTCTGATATGATCTTCATTAACAGTTTTTCATTACAACAGTGCACTGAAAGACAAATGAGTTTAGAATGGCAGCTAGGCTTAAATAGACTCACCATTTGCAACTGGCTCCTGGGGCTACCATTGATGTCCTCCACCTTCTCATTCGCTGTGTGAGAAACAGAACGAAGACGTGAAAGTCCATCCTGAGCCGTGACATTCTAACATCCAGTGACTTCTGAGCTCAGAACAAATCTGGCAGGACCTGTAGTAAGATTTACATAAAAGAGCATGCGTGGAGGTGCGCGAGTGTGTGTGTGCCGAGGTGTGGAGCAACGTTTGGGAGGCAACTCTGCCTAATTCTTCAGCTGCTGCACAGAGTTACTGACAGGCCTGCCTGGCCTCATTGTCTCATTGCGGTGAGCAGGGAGGGTAAAGTTTCAATCTAGCAGAGAGAGAGAGAAGTGAGAGAATGTGAGAGAAAAACTGAGACAGACGGCATGAGAAAGAAAAGCTTCATGCATAATAGACAGGAAAATATGCTTGTGGCTCTGATAAACAAAGGAGGAAGTCCTTAAAAGAGAAAAGTTTCAAAGGTGAGGGTGACACAGGAAAAAAGAAAGAAATCTGGAGCAATAAACAACAATGAGTGGGAGAAACTGTTCTAAAAGATGCTGAGAAAAAGATTATGTAAGAGCCACTGCTGTGAAAACGCAGTCTAGTGACACATTATTTATCACTTTGTGGACTTTCGCAGCTCATTCAAACTAGAAAACACAACGTTTGTGTGACTGCCTATGATGCAGCCACAGCCACATGCCATTTATGACAAAGTTGTTTAATTTAACCAAAACCACCTGTGTAAGTGTGGTTTGAATTTGCTAAACAAAGATCCCTCTTAAAAAGATTCACACTGTTAAAAAGCATCACACCTGCCACACATGTTGCCTCATAGTTCCAATATTCCTAACGAGCTTTTCTTTAAGTAAAACAGAACCATTGGAGTAAGCTACTTGGCAGGTAAGGGCTAAAATCCCAGGGTCACAATCTCAAGGGACATGGAATGTAAAAACACCAATAGTAATGGAGGTGGACAGTTGTGTAAGGTTGAACATTGCCGACTAGATATACAGTGGGGAGGATTTGATACACTGCCAATTTTTCAGGTTTTCCCACTTGCATAGCATGTAGAAGTTTTTAATTTTATCATAAGTATTCTTCAACTGTGAGAGACAGAATCTAAAACACAAATCCAGAAAATCACATTGTGTGAAGTAATTGATTAGCATTTTATTGCATGACATAAGTATTTGATACATCAGAAAAACAAAACTTAATATTTGGTACAGAAACCTTTGTTTGCAATTCCAGATATCAGACGTTTCCTGTAGTACTTGACAAGGTTTGCACACACTGCAGCAGGGATTTTGGACCACTCTTCCATATGGGTCTTCTCCAGATCCTTCAGATTTCAGGGCTGTCGCTGGACAATACGGACTTTCAGCTCCTTCCAAAGATTTTTGATTTGGTTTAGGTCTGGAAACTGGCCAGGCCACTCCAGGACCTTGAGAGGCTTCTTACGGAGCCACTCCTTAGTTCCATCTCCATGCTTCACGGTAAGGATGGTGTTCTTGGGGTTGTACTCATCCTTCTTCTTTCTCCAAACATTGCGAGTAAAGTTTAGGCTAAAAAGCACTATTTTTCTCTCATCAGACCACATGACCTTCTTCCATTCCTCCTCTGGATCATACACCTGGTCATTGGCAAACTTCAGACGGGCCTAGCCATGTGCTGGCTTGAGCAGGGGGACCTTGCGTGCGCTGCAAGATTTTAATCCATGGCGGCGTAGTGTGTTACTAATGGTCTTCTTTGAGACTGTGGTCCCAGCTCTCTTCAGGTCATTGACTAGGTCCTGCCATGTAGTTTTGGGCTGATCCCTCACCTTCCTCATGATCATTGATGCCCCACGAGGTGAGATCTTGCATGAAGCCCCAGACCGAGGGAGATTTACCATCATCTTGAACTTCTTCCATTTTCTTACTATTGCGCCAACAGTTGTTGCCTTCTCACCAAGCTGCTTGGGTAATTTCCTGTTGCCCATCGAAGCCTTCCGCAGGTCTGCAATTTTATCCCTGATGTCCTTAGACAGTTCTCTTGTCTTAACCATTGTGTAGAGGTTGGATTTGATTAAGTGTGTGAACAGGTGTGTTTTATACAGATAATGAGTTCAAACAGGTGCAATTAGTAATGAGTTGAGAACAGGAGGGCTTCTTAAAGAAGAACTAACAGGTCTGTGAGAGCCAGGATTCTTACTGGTTGGTAGGTGATCAAAAACTTGTGTCATGCAATAAAATGCAAATGAATTACTGAAAAATCACACGTGATTTTCTGGATTTTTGTTTTAGATTTCGTCACTCACAGTTGAAGAGTACCAATGATAAAAATGAAAGACTTCTACATGCTTTGCAAGTTGGAAAACCTGCAAAATCGGCAGTGTATCAAATACTTGTTCTACCCCCACTGTAGTTGGATTAACCTCCAACACACAGCTTTGGCTCTGGAACCCAACTCCTTGAGAGGGGATGTAAACTCTCAATTTTTGAGTATCCCAGGGGGAGAGGTGTCAGGCAGGTGTGGGACAACTAACAAGCCCCCGGCAAGAGAAGAGAGAAGGTTTTCACTGTTGTCTGTTCTCATCCACTGAAAATTAGCTCTGCTTACATGGCCTTCTTAAGGTCCTCGGATGGCACCCTAATATGGTTGCCATCTGGGCAGAGGTCCCCCAATCCTTGAGTCCTCAGAAATCTCCCAGGAACATTCTGCTCTCAGGGGGGGATTCCATGCCATGTCACCTACAGGTGTAATTGGGGAAAACTGCCTTTTTGATCTGGATTTAACAATTATTGTGTTGTATGATGTATGTGCTAGGCACAAGATGTGCATAATGAACAAGTCTGAGCATTTGGTGGTCTATGAGAGCACTTGGTATTTGGCCATCTTGGGCCACAGGTCAATAATCAATGTTGCTGTCATTTTGTCAGACCTGAGGTGTTATGTCTTTAACACTCAGATAAAACTGGCAGTTTATGAGCACCTGATAGTGAGATGGATTGTGTATGTGAGTGAACTAGTACTGGCAGAGAACTGTCATCTGGTAGAAATTGAAATTGCACACCCGAAATCACTTCTATGTTGTTCCAACATAGGCCATGTTTAGGGTCTCTATTGCAGGTGCCACCTTCAAATTCTTTGCTCATGTAACAGATGCAACCAAAGGACCTGTTAGCAGACACCAGCAGTGATGGAAGCCGTCAAGCCGGAGAACAAAGTCTTTAGGGCTTGGTTATCACTGGGGACTCCAGAAACTGCAGACATGTATAACACTAGGATCAACAAATGTCTGTACGGTGTCTGGAAAGCTTTTCATGTGCATCCCATTCATGCATTTTTTCTGATGAGGGTAGCCACAGATTTATGAGCAAGCGTGGGGTTTTACTACCTCCCACAGTGGTCCTATAACACCAAACTACACAATGCTGAGCTCTCTGTCCATATGCTGAAATCTTTACTAAATCATAGTTCCTATAACTTGAGATGAGGTGATGAAAAAGTTGTGACAGGGTTTCATTGAGACAAATAACTGTAACAAGATTAGAGCTCTGTAACTGTAATCTCTTCAACTGGTCTTTTCCTAAAGTAATCTTATTACAGTGAGACATTGGGGGATGAGTACCAGTAAGTTTTTCCAGAGGAACAAAAAAAAAAAGGCTCCATGACTAAGTTAAACAAAGAAATGGGGAGAAAAACTGATGGAGTGAGCAAAAAACAAGAAATTAAGACAAGTTCCAGAAATGGGAAGGGGGTCAGATGGACAATCAGAAAGAGGAGGGTGAGAAGTAAAGACTCTGAGCTGCAGCAGGGGACACATGTAATAATTGGAGAAGTGCCAGAGTCATAGATCTCTGCTGCTGCTGCAGCTCCTCCAGCACCCAAAACAAAGGACAACTGATGTGTTTTGGCCCCAATATCAGACTGTTGCACCAGCCAAGTACAACAGAGACCAAAATTTGAGTGCATGCGATGCAGTATGTGAAACAAAGAGTGGGTGGTCGCTTTATCCACCATAGAGACTAATCTATAGGAACGTAATGTGTTGATGGTGAGACTTCATTTAAATTAGTTGTATTTGTCTGTTAAATGAGATATTTTCCACAGTCACCTACCTATGATCTGGATGATCTGCGCCAGCAAGACTCCATCGGTGACGTCCTGGCTCAGGTCTTTAATGAGGCGTGGACAGCCAGACTTGGCCAGGTAGTGATTGGCCCAGTCTGTGTATATCTACAACAACAGGACAAAACATGACGTCAGGATATTTGGGACAATTCAGCACTCAGAGTAGGCATGGCGAGGTGTGAGGAAGATTGGACATAGGTTAGACTGTGTAAGGAACCTAAATCATTATCAGCAAAGGATTCTGGGGATTTTCATTAAGTAGTCTGAAGTGAAAACAATTTTTATTTTTTTTCCAGGGTGGAATGATAAGAAAATCAACATGTTCTTCATATTTTAAAAATGAAAATTTTTGCTAATTCCCACAGTGTCAAAAACTTTACATACAGGCTCAGAAAAACACATTACACATATTTTGGATATTTTTTCCTATTGGAACATCTGGATGTTTCAACCATCTAGCTGTTTATATGTGGTCAAGTTTGGTATGTTTGGTAATTTGGAAGTATTCTGTCTTCATTATTCCATATATCTAAATTCCTTTCTCGTACAAAGCACTAGACCCTCAGCATCGTGTTCCCACCACCATGCGTGAGAGTTGGTACAGGTTTCTAGAACTTGAAAGCATCATCTGGACTCGTCCAAACTTACTTCATTTCATTTTGGCTGGACAGCTCAATCTTTGTCTAATCTGACAATAAACGTTTCTCCACAAGTCTGATTTTTCTGCAGCGTTAATGCGAGTAAAAGTAAAAAACATAAATTATTTCAACCATCCACAAAGGGACAAATAAAGGAAAATGTCAAACACACAAAAGAGATAAGGAATACATGTTTCTGGATTTATTCCTTAAACCTCCATTATCCTCACAGATATAAATGAACATTTGGTAAATGGCATCCTGCACCTCCTTACAACTTAGACACAAATATTTGATCAAGCTTTGATTCTCTAGACTGCAACGAGAGCTGCACACCTTCTGATCTTCCTCGCAGGGATGAGTAAATGAATCCACTAAACACTCAGATGTTATAAACATGTTAATAGGACAACCTGCACAGACTGGAAATGTACTGCCCACATAACTGACCGAGCAGTCTTTTAGACATCCACTTTAAAATATGCTTAAAATAAATGTATTTTTTATTGCAATAAAAATATAGAGAAATTGAACCTTTAGTTTGTGTAGTTATTTATAGAAGAACAACATTCATCCCTAACAATTCCTATGAGATAAAATTATGACTTTTCTTTAAATATTATTTAATTTTCTTAAGTTTATCTGAGGTTTTAGGAACTTTTAAATTTCCATGACTTCTGTTTCCCTGGGGTATAAAGATGATGTGATCCAGATGTTGATTTCTTTAAGCCACTGACTATTAGGCTGGACGAGGACCCACTTTTATTTTGCCAGGCACAGTGAGCAGGATGCTAAGGGAGATAAAAACAATGATCAAGATTCCTCCATGGCTCAATCTTCCAGGACCTAAACCCTGTAGAAAACTTCTGGAGCTGAAAAGAATGGAGCATAAGAGAGGCCCAGGTCTCTGACAAAGAGGACTGGGCAACAATCCATCTCTCTGCAAGCTCCAATCTGATGAAATGTTATATAGGACTAAGGCAAAATAAGGTTTTACAACAGGGTTTTCAACTATTGTGCCACCAGTGACTTGTTGGAAACAATTGTTTAGTAATGTGGAATATTGAAAGATTTTAAAATGTCGGTTCTGTGTTTGCGTGTGTACATGCAATATAAATATATACATATATATTTACATATATAAACATACATACATATATATATATATTAACATTTTTCCTGAAACTAGTACTTTTACTTATCACACATGCCTAATTGTGTGACTGAAATATATTTGACATACAATCTGAGAGTAAATGTGGCCCCCTTTGAAACACTGGGACTGTTTCCAGCTACACCATCTCAAATGGTTAAAATTTCCAGAGAAACTGCCACATAAAATCTAACCACTTCTCATGATGAAATAATCTTTTCCCCCCTCATAAACCACACACGCTGCTCTCAATTAAAAACATTTGTATCCCATTCCTTTTGCTTTCTTGGAAGTAGGAAGTTAGTTTATTTAAAGCTGTCCTGTTGCATGGGTTTTGATCTGATGTGGTTTCATTCAGAAAATTTCTTCATAATAAGAAGTAGTAAAGTGTAGATGTAAAAAAATAAAGAAGTGACAGGTGGGAGTCACATTTGAATTTACAGCCAGGGAAATAAAGCCATTTTTATCTGAGCAGTGATCAACAGGTCAAAGTCTAGGAAAAAAATTATATTTTTTGCCACTGATCAGCTTGTTCTGTGATTTCATTTATTTATTTATTTTTTGATTTGCAGTTCAGCACAAATCAGATAAATGTTAGGAAAAACATGCTTTGATGATTTATTGGCTCAAAATCATAATCTTAAGTAACCATGAAAAAGAAAAGATGTTTATTTTCTTTTGACCTAAAGCTACAGTTTGTAACCGCACCCTCAGCGATGCTGCGCAATGCCTCGTAGGTCTATTTCAGGTCAGCCAGCCTACCATGGAACAGCTCATACCTCAGTTTAGTTGCTTTTTGTGAATCTAGAATGCAGAAATTTTCACCCTACTATAAAGGAACAAAGAAGTGTTTCTGTAAAACCACAACGAAAGCTACTAGAGCAGTTTGCTAGACAGCAGAAAACATAGGTTCAGCAACTTTTTTAATTTTTTTAATTTCTTGGCGTTTTCACCCTCCTGCCCACAACCAACAACACAGAAACTTCACTTCTTCTTCACAGAGATAAGAAGAAGTAGGAATGCTTCCTTTTTCCAACCTTTGAGTGAAACATGCAGAAGCTTACATATTAAACCTGAGCTGAGACCTTTATAACCTGTCACCTCCTACTGCCTGTCCCTCTTACTTTCCTCCCAGAGTACCGACTTACTGAGCCACTCACATCATGCCCCCCACTGATGGTGTTGAGAGTTGAGCGTATCAGCCACCCTGCACTCATTAACCTATCCTGTCAGCATCCCGATTGCTTTGGGAAGCAGAAGCTGGCGCTGTGACTCAGGCGAAACATCAGCAGTAGCAGCACCTTCAGAGATGCTGACTGGGAATACTGACATCACATACAAACATACTCACACAAACACAATCTGTAAAAATATCACCAGTAGCTGGTCATACACAAGTAAAGATTCTGACTCTCCTTCCCAGTCTTGCTCCTCATCCTGTCTTCCTTTCTTTCTTTCGGCAGCTAGAATCAATCAGCAGAAGTCCAGTCTCTCTCTCTGCTGGTGTTATTCTCACTGATGTAGCATGGAGTGCCTCTCCTCTTTGACTCTACCTGCTCTGTAGACCTGTTTTCTCAGTGGCAGAGATCCCAAAAACTGATAAACAGCCGACTTTTGCCCCAGAGCAAACAAACTGCCTCCAACCGTCCTGATCACAATGCAGTGACTACAGCTACGCAGGTATTATTGGCAGAAATCTGTAGTGGCACTGCTTGGCCTCTGGAGGGAGCCAGGTAAAAGGAGGAAGAGATGCTGGAGTAAGAGGAGAAAGGGCTGAAAAGAGATTAAGTCAAATTATACAGGAGTCACTTCAGCCAGCTGCATTTATTAATGTTAATTAATGGTTCTGCTGAATGATTGTTAATGTATGGACACTGTATGGACAATGAACAGGGCATCTTTCCATTGCAGGTTGATCCCTTCAGTTTAACTCTGTTTAATGAGTTGGAGCATATACAGGTCCTTCTCAAAATATTAGCATATTGTGATAAAGTTCATTATTTTCCATAATGTCATGATGAAAATTTTACATTCATATATTTTAGATTCATTGCACACTAACTGAAATATTTCAGGTCTTTTATTGTCTTAATACGGATGATTGTGGCATACAGCTCATGAAAACCCAAAATTCCTATCTCACAAAATTAGCATATTTCATCCGACCAATAAAAGAAAAGTGTTTTTAATACAAAAAACGTCAACCTTCAAATAATCATGTACAGTTATGCACTCAATACTTGGTTGGGAATCCTTTGGCAGAAATTACTGCTTCAATGCGGCGTGGCATGGAGGCAATCAGCCTGTGGCACTGCTGAGGTCTTATGGAGGCCCAGGATGCTTCGATAGCGGCCTTTAGCTCATCCAGAGTGTTGGGTCTTGAGTTTCTCAACGTTCTCTTCACAATATCCCACAGATTCTCTATGGGGTTCAGGTCAGGAGAGTTGGCAGGCCAATTGAGCACAGTGATACCATGGTCAGTAAACCATTTACCAGTGGTTTTGGCACTGTGAGCAGGTGCCAGGTCGTGCTGAAAAATGAAATCTTCATCTCCATAAAGCTTTTCAGCAGATGGAAGCATGAAGTGCTCCACAATCTCCTGATAGCTAGCTGCATTGACCCTGCCCATGATAAAACACAGTGGACCAACACCAGCAGCTGACACGGCATCACTGACTGTGGGTACTTGACACTGGACTTCTGGCATTTTGGCATTTCCTTCTCCCCAGTCTTCCTCCAGACTCTGGCACCTTGATTTCTGAATGACATGCAGAATTTGCTTTCATCTGAAAAAAGTACTTTGGACCACTGAGCAACAGTCCAGTGCTGCTTCTCTGTAGCCCAGGTCAGGCGCTTCTGCCGCTGTTTCTGGTTCAAAAGTGGCTTGACCTGGGGAATGCAGCACCTGTAGCCCATTTCCTGCACACACCTGTGCACGGTGGCTCTGGATGTTTCTACTCCACACTCAGTCTACTGCTTCCGCAGGTCCCCCAAGGTCTGGAATCGGCCCTTCTCCACAATCTTCCTCAGGGTCCGGTCACCTCTTCTCGTTGTGCAGCGTTTTCTGCCACACTTTTTCCTTCCCACAGACTTCCCACTGAGGTGCCTTGATACAGCACTCTGGGAACAGCCTATTTGTACAGAAATTTCTTTCTGTGTCTTACCCTCTTGCTTGAGGGTGTCAATAGTGGCCTTCTGGACAGCAGTCAGATCGGCAGTCTTACCCATGATTGGGGTTTTTAGTGATGAACCAGGCTGGGAGTTTTAAAGGCCTCAGGAATCTTTTGCAGGTGTTTAGAGTTAACTTGTTGATTCAGATGATTAGGTTCATAGCTCGTTTAGAGACCCTTTTAATTATATGCTAATTTTGTGAGATAGGAATTTTGGGTTTTCATGAGCTGTATGCCAAGATCATCCGTATTAAGACAATAAAAGACCTGAAATATTTCAGTTAGTGTGCAATGAATCTAAAATATATGAATGTTAAATTTTCATCATGACATTATGGAAAATAATGAACTTTATCACAATATGCTAATATTTTGAGAAGGACCTGTATATGATGGCTAAGATGACACTTAGGTGTTTAAAGCTTTCTGAACGAGGACAGCCAGGAGAGATGAGCCTTCGATGGCTGAGCTGGCTTGAAAACGTCAACTTGGCAACAGGATTGCTCCCAAATGGCTACTAAATGTAATCAAAGGCAACATGAAGCTGCATTAACCAAATGAGTGATGAGCAAAGAGAATCAATATCACCCCAACGTGATGGAGCTTCTTCTGCAAAGTCTTTACCTCCTTGCCCACTTTGCAAAAGCAGATGTAATGGAAGTAATGGAATAGCCTATCCAATGGCCATGTCACTGTCAGCACAGTTTATGGCGGGCAGTAGCAAATAAAATAGCCACAAAAGTTGACTTGACAGCTAGAATCCATTTGTGATAGTTTCTTCATCACAATCTTTCAAAACAGCAAACACATTACTGCAGGATAGTACCAGGCAATAAAAAAATATCATTATTTTATCAAGGAGCAGAAAATGGCAATATCAATAGATAGGATTAAAAAATTAATAAGAAACGTACATGTGGCATTTCAGGTATTTCGAGAGGCCACCAATTTTAAAAGTAATTTTACAACATGAAGTAGAGATTGCAACCTTTGAACTTTATTTTGCTCATTTTATGCTCACACTGAAACATTTTATATGGTTCTCATACAGTCTACAAAAGGGTTTTGCATATCAATATCCTATTAACTGTGGAAATATCATTATTATATGTATTTACTTGTAATCTATAATGTCCCACAATGCTTAAGGGAACTGTATTTAGTTTATGGCACGTTTAAAAAATTTAATTAGTTAATATTATTGTTTATTTTAATTTTTGTATTGAAAAATATGCTATCATGGAAACATTATTGTTAATGTGGGATTTTATCATAATAAACATCGAAATCGGTAAATATAAAAAAAAAAAATTTGATAATTGTTTAGTTCATATCTCCCAGCTCAAGTGCAGTAAGTCGCCAATCAGCCTAAGTCTCTAACCCAAACTAGCAAACAAACACCAAGATACTTGAACTCCTACGCTTGAGGAAGACACTGACCTCTGGACCAATGAAAAAAAGATCACATCTCTCTTTAAATGGTGGTTCTCCTTAACATGCCTTGTTTTGGCTGCAGGAATCAGAGCCAAAGCAAAGGTTAGCGTTAGTAATTAACACTAAAAATTGTAGAGAGGCACTACTCTGGGTGTTACCCTGAACCTTTTGTATGTTCACCCGCATACTTGGTATGGTTGTAATGCAACATACAATGTTCAAGGTAGACAGTTTAAATACACTTTGCAAAACGAGAAACAGAGAAGAGCATTTAGAGATGGTTTTAGTCTCTTAAATTTATAATAATTCAGAGAATATGCATATTAAACTGTCTGCCTGGGAGAGGGTGACAAAATTTATGGGGATTTTGGGTTTTGCGATATACAAACTGCAGACTTACATTTCCCTCCTGAGAGCAGATCTTAAAACAACTATATTTAAATCCAGTGGTAAGAATCTTTGAGCTATCTAAGGAGGCAGAAACACACTGAAATCCAAAGGCCACATATGGTATAAGCAGAGAGGGTCTTTGCTGTTGTGCCGACTGTCAATCACAGCCTGGGGTGTTGGCCACGCAGATCTGGGGCTGACTGAATGGAACGCTTATATTTATAAAACAAACAAAACAATTTTACAGTCTTTTAAAAAATCACAAATTGAATAAAAGGGAAGACAAAACATTTCAAGTCAGCAAAGAATGTAAATGAGCGGTGTATAGAAATAAAATCAAAGATGTAGCTCCAGAAAACATGAAATGACTGAGCCAAGACAGATGCAACATTTCCTTAGGCCGTATTGAATGTCAGCAAACCTTTTCCATGGAAAACTGATTTGCCATGCATGTCTGTTTTGAGATCCTACTACATATTCAAGGAAAAGCTCTCCCTTAAACCACTTACACATTCATTGGGCTGCTCAATGCCAGAATTTGGACATCCATTATGGTTCCCTTTGACCACAAGAGCAGCTGATGCTGAAGCGGAGACTCATTTTTCTGTTCTGTCAGGCTGCACTGACCAAATGACTACAGTCAAAAGATAACAAGAGGGGAGGACATGCTGTTAAAAGCTGATATATTGCTTTCTCATTCCATGATCTGCCAAGATGCTCTGTCAAATCAGAGGAAAGCCTAAGCACAAAATGACATAATTGCATGATTATAAGAAGTTTAAACACACAATCCATGTTGGATATGCTCTCATGCGTCACTCAGTAGTGACCTTCTTTAGCACAGTAGGGACGGAGGGCCAGAGAGAGCCGAGGTGGAGAAACCTGGTTACAAAAAAAAAAAAGAAAATGCACTGAAATGACGATGTAAACAGCTTGAAGACAGATGAGCACAAACACAATTTGGAAACAGACAGCCACAGGCAGACAGGAATATAGATAGGGAATTTATCATTGTGTAAAAGCACACAAGCAATCATTGTCCCAAGCAGCTAACTTTTAAACATTACGCCTATTAGTTTCCATCATCTCCTGCCAGGAAAGACACTGTGTGATGTCTCATCATTTTGTTCCATTGTGCCAGCCTGGCATAGAAATTTAATCCTCGATGTCTGCGAACTATAAGCACAATAAACCAACACAAGTTACACTTCAAAACCTTCTGAGGTTTAACCTGAGCAAGAAAAACTGTTTTTCTCTATGTTAATTAGGTTCCATTAAAGATAGTTTTTAACTTTAAAATCTGCTTTGTTCTGTTCATTTATTCAAGATTCATGCAGAGTAAAAAAACAATAGCTTAGGTGTAACTAGTACGAGCATCTTGTCATAAACCATTGGAATTACATATGGTTATTAAATCCAGGAACCCAATCCACCCAGTTTGGGCCAAGCCTTAGCTATCAGACAGGTAACATTAGAAATTCTTATTGTACAGAGCTTACGGTAAAATCAATTACTGCAAGATGCCCAGGTCATGTGGCTTCAAAGCCCGCCCAAGTCATCCACCTCCACCAATATGCTTGACAACTGAGATGAGCTATTTTGGTTTTGGCACTTGAAATTGTGGACAGTCATTTTTACTTTGATCTGATCTGTCCTACGGACATTGTTACAGAAGTTGTAGAGTTTATTTAAATACAATTTTGGTATCCTAAGCCATGCTTTCACATTCCTTTAGGAGAGAAGAAGTTTCTCATTGCAACCATTCAAAATAAGCCATACTTGTTTAATCTTTTATCATTGTACTGTAATCATATGTAGCTTTTTCTCCGAGCATTGCACATTCTGACCTTGGGATGACTTTGCTGGTATTCGTGGGAGGACTGGCAACTGTCTTAAATACGTGTGAATAAAATTTCTCGATGTTAATGATGGGCTTTAAATCCTTTGGAAATGTCATTGTAACCTTTCTCAGGTTGATGAGCAGCAGCAATTGCTTTCAAGCTTGCTCAAGTCTTTCCCCTTTCCCATTTTTCCTGCTTCTAACACATCAACCTGTAGGGCAAAATGTTTACTTTCTGCCTAACATATCCCACCCACTAGCGTCATAAGGAAGAGACAATTAGTGTTCCTCACTTCAGCGGTCAGGGGTCATAATGTTATGCTTGATCAATGCTGAAGTTTTAGGCGTGTTTTTAATATCTGCTCCTTCTCATTTAGAAATGGCAACCATAAGCTGCACACATTCCTGCTTCCTCTCTCTGATTCAGGGCTTCATAAAACCCTTCATCCTAAAGCAAAAGGAGCAATAGCCGACTGCTTATCATCCCCGATCTAATTTGGATCTGACCAGCTGAGAAGATAGCATGCAGCTCTGGCTGCCTATTATGACCAGGCAGCAGGTATTCCACAGACATTACACATGAAGGGAAGCATCCAGAGAGGCCTTTGTTAATTACCTGTTTGGCTGCCAGCTCTGGTTGTTTACAGCCATAATTGAGAGGTTTGTGTCAGATGTTCGTGTTTGGAGGCAGCCAGGAAGCCCCGACAAGCATTGGGAGGCTACCGGCTGACACCAGTCTATTCCGGGATGACACAGGGGCCCCTTTCAGACCTCTTTAATCTCCGCCCACTCAAACATATACAAATAAATCACGAGAGGCAAGTAAGCAACATTGTCATCAAGAATGAATGTGTGGTAATAGTTGCATGTACATAGATAACAACCAGGGTATCATTTCTGTCAACTGGTTTCCCCCCAGAGGGTTGGAATTCTGCTCCAAACAAATTCTGACAAAAACTAAATCATCTGGGCATGATGCTCGTCTGCGTGACTCACTGTTGGTCTGCTCAGATTAGTCACACTTCCTCACAACATCTGACTGGATTACTGTTCATTAAATCAAGATGACTAAGATTAGGGGAGTAGGGTCGAAAACACTGAAAGAGATTCAGTGGGATCTGACCTAAAAGAGTTTTGATCCACGACAAATCTTGGCTTTGTCTTTAAGGAAAGGTAATAAAAAGGGATTTCTACTTGCATTGAAGTTATTTAAAAAAGGTGCACATGGTGAAAGGAGAGGCTTGGTATCAGAACTGTGCAGATGGCTTGTCAGAAAGGTTGCGAGAGCAGCTCTTCACTATCACATTGAAAACAAAGAACACGAAGGTTTGGGCAGCCTACCAACTGCTAAAATCTCAATCAAGTATTAGTCGCCCTGAACATATCAGGGTGGTTCTTTTCATTGCAGAGAGCATTCATGAGTCCATTTACATGCAGCACACAACACGTGTCTGTTTGGTTTCTGTCCTGACAGCCATCTGTTTGTTAAGAAACAAATGACTGTAGATTGCAGGATTAATGGCGTTGTGATTGGTGGACAGTGAGGCTGCCGGGAGCCCGGGCCTGTTTTTATTAACTAGCCTTTCAGAGGCAGAGCCACTGCGCATGGACATTTAGCAAACCATTCTGACTGCAAAACAGACTAATGTTTGGTGTCTTGGTGGGTTTGCAGTTGTGTCATACTTTATTTTGAGATGAAGGATTGAACAGAGCTCTATAAGCTTGGGATATTGCTTAACAGTATTACCTTACCCTGGTTTAGACTTCTCCAAAACAGGGTTAAAGGCGTGGTGTGAACATGAAGGAGGCTTACATACATACAGTGGTTGGATAATGAAACTGAAACACTTGTCACTTTAGTGTGGGAGGTTTCATGGCTAAATTGGACCAGCCTGGTAGCCAGTCTTCATTGATTGCACATTCTACCAGTAAGAGCAGAGTGTGAAGGTTCAATTAGCAGGGTAAGAGCACAGTTTTGCTCAAAATATTGAAATGCACACAACATTATGGGTGACATACCAGAGTTCAAGAGGATAAATTGTTGGTGCACGTCTTGCTGGCGCATCTGTGACCAAGACAGCAAGTCTTTGTGATGTATCAAGAGCCACGGTATCCAGGGTAATGTCAGCATACCACCAAGAAGGACGAACCACATCCAACAGGATTAATTGTGGACGCAAGAGGAAGCTGTCTGAAACGGATGTTCGGGTGCTAACCCAGATTGTATCCAAAAAACATAAAACCATGGCCGCCCAAATCACGGCAGAATTAAATGTGCACCTCAACTCTCCTGTTTCCACCAGAACTGTCCGTCGGGAGCTCCACAGGGTCAATATACACGGCCGGGCTGCTATAGCCAAACCTTTGGTCACTCATGCCAATGCCAAACGTCGGTTTCAATGGTGCAAGGAGCACAGATCTTGGTCTGTGGACAATGTGAAGCATGTATTGTTCTCTGATGAGTCCACCTTTACTGTTTTCCCCACATCCAGGAGAGTTACGGTGTGGTGAAGCACCAAAGAAGCATACCACCCAGACTGTCGCATGCCCAGAGTGAAGCATGGGGGTGGATCAGTGATGGTTTGGGCTGCCATATCATGGCATTCCCTTGGCCCAATACTTGTGCTAGATGTGCCAAGGACTACCGAACCATTCTTGAGGACCATGTGCATCCAATGGTTCAAACATTGTATCCTGAAGGCGGTGCCGTGTATCAGGATGACAATGCACCAATACACACAGCAAGACTGGTGAAAGATTGGTTTGATGAACATGAAAGTGAAGTTGAACATCTCCCATGGCCTACACAGTCACCAGATCTAAATATTATTGAGCCTCTTTGGGATGTTTTGGAGGAGCGAGTCAGGAAACATTTTTCTCCACCAGTATCACGTAGTGACCTGGCCACTATCCTGCAAGAAGAATGGCTTAAAATCCCTCTGACCACTGTGCAGGACTTGTATATGTCCTTCCCAAGACGAATTGACGCTGTTCTGGCCGCAAAAGGAGGCCCTACACCATACTAATACGTTTTTGTGGTCTAAAAGCAGGTGTTTCAGTTTCATTGTCCAACCCCTGTACATTTCTATTTGTAAAAAAAGTTTCAAAACCATGAATCTGTTTCTCAGTTATGCACAACTTTGTATTGATCTATAATCCAAAATTCTAATAAAATGCAATATATGTTGCGGCTGTAATGTGACAAAATCTGAAATGTGGTGGCAATGTTTTCTTTAGCAAAGTATTTTTTAATGGTTTTCTTTTTGCTCTTTTACCATAAATAATAACCACAGTTTATACCACTTTTAAAAAGTAAAGAAGGGGTTTTGTTAAACCAATATGCTTTTTGAATAGAACAGCTAAACCTGTAAATGATTCATCTTCTTAATTCCCCCTCTGCCATTTCACTATATAGTACACTATATAGTTTATTTCAAACGCCCTCCAGCAGAGGGCTCTAAAACACCAACTATCACCCTCTGCATCCAACAAGAGCATCGACACATACGTCTCCTGTGGTGTTGCTGGACGCTGTAAAGTAGCTGAGGGTCATATGACTGAACTTAATGAGTCATTCAAGAATCATCAGTGAATTATGGTTTGAGAGTGAAAACCAGAACTGCCCAACACTTTAAAAGCCTACTGGCTTTGGGTCTTTGGTTAGTAATGAGGCATATTTCCCAGAGTTCACAGCAGCCAGAGCACATAAACCAAATTCCCCGTCCCGACTTTAATGGGAACATATGTGTGAAAACTAATAGAATATGAAAGACGTGTATTTACAGGATGTCAAAAAAGGTTCCACAGCATCCATGTCAGATGATGCTGCCATACCTCTTTAATGAGATATCAGATTATGGAACATGGAATATAAATTGCCATACAGGTTAGTCAATCCATTTTTAACTGTCTTAATCAGGTTTTGCTGAGGAAGTGGATCAACAAATTCCTGGAGCTTCATTTTCTCCCATGCCCAATGAGTTACAACTGGCATGTGAGCAATGACAGCAAAACACAGAGAGAGGTTTGTCATGTCAGTTCTACCCAACATTTGGCATTTATTTCAAGCAAGTTAGGAAATAAGAAAAAGCCTGTAATTAAATTTGAGGGTGACACCATGGTAGCTGGACTCATTCATGGGAATGATGACTCTGTAAAGGAAGGAAGTCAAACAGCTAGAGGGCCGCTGCAACATGGTGCTTGACATGGATAAACTGAAAGGGATGATCACTGACCTCACCCATTACCATCAGAAACTATGATACAAACTCCAGCAACAACATGGCCGACAAGAATGCCCTGCAGGGGATAGTGAGGGGAACTCAAAAGGTTACTTAAGTGTCCTTACTCACTCTTGAGGATCTGTTATATAACTGCAGTAGGAACAGGGCTATGAGCATTGATTTTCAGAGATTTCTCACACCCTCTCCATGAGTGTTTTGACCTGTTACCATCAGGCAGACAATATTTTAGCATCAAAAGCAGAACCATCACACTGCTACAGAGCATTCTGCCACAAGCTGTTTACAGTGAATACACTGCTGTTAAGATCTTTACATTGTTGACTCATTCTATGTGTTTGATCTGTTTTGGGTTGTGGTGAATTTGTATATTAAACACTTTTTCACGCTCAGAGAAACATAGTCTTGCTTTGTTGTATGCTATTTCGGTATTCGATGAAATGACAAACTGATTCTGTTGATGTAAATGGTTGGCTGGTTGATTTGAGTGGTTGATTGGTTAGTCAGTTAGTTGATGGATTGGATTGAATGGCTGGTTTGGCTAGTTGACTGGTTTGAATCTTTTGCTGATTGGTTGTTTGGAGTTGATTTGAAAGGTTAGTTAGTTAGTTAGCTAACTTAAATGATAGGTTGGTTGATTAGTTGCTTGATTAACTGATGATTTGAAGGGCTTATTTAATTGCTTGGTTTGTTTGACTGATACATAGCATAGTATACTAACTACATTAATGAGACAGTGCAGTATTATATTATATTAAAATAACAGAAAATCTTTTTCTTGATTAAAAAAACTGTTTAAGTTTCTCAGCTTTGAAAAAATGCAACCTTTTCATTGTCCCGTCTTTCATTGCAAATTAAGATAATTAATTCTACAGTAAATGTTTCACATCCCATTGAGGCCACCATAAGTAGAGGTAGTCTGAAAACATCAAATTCTAAATTCATAATAAAGAGGTTCTGTCCAGGTGAAATCTGAGAAGGCAACAAGTACTGGTGTAATATCAGATAAACTTGAGAGAGATTGTGACCACAACTTCGGAGACAGAACACAACCTGACATTTATGCAAAAGGACCTGCAGGTCTGAAAAAATGACCTTGATCGTTAATTGACTTAATCTGGTAATAAATTAATTAACCCCACAGAGTGGTCAGCATGGCTCCACCACTTCAAGCCAAACCTGAGCAATCCATACAACACCACTGAGCATTACAGCAGCAAATCTAACATAAAATGACTCACTAATGGAGTCATTAGATGGACCATTTATATTATATTTGACTCTGTCCTGTGTGTAGTATTGTCTATGAGCTATTTTTGTGGTTGGAGATTTATTAGCGGGTATATCCATCAGATTGGGTTTCGAAAGTAACAGGTCAATAAGGGAAACCAGTCACATATTTCAGCTTATTTTAGAGAATCCCAAGAGGCTCCCAGGCCAGGAAGAACATGTAGTCCCTTTGGCAAGTTCTGGTCTCACTTTGGATCTCCTCCCTTATGTGTCCAGAGGGTATCCTGATCCTATGCTCAAACTATCCCATCTACCTCCGTTCTATGAAGATTATCATGGGCTTAGTTTGTTCTGCCAGGTGTAGGTTTTCGTTCTTTTATTGCCTGACTATAAGTGAAAGTCAGAATATAGACTGACCAATAAAAAATTAAGAGCTTCACTTTTGGTTTTAGCTCTTTCATTATCAAGCCAGAGTGGAGTAGCACTCCCATTACTGCTGATGACCCTTTAATCTGTCTCTCCATCTTTTGCTTCCATCACTCTAAACATAACGCCAACATTCCTGTCTATATGATTTGCCTATATAAAGTATGGAATTAAATAATCAGTGATTGATATTTTAAAGTGAATTTGGACTAAAGCAACATGAAGGAACTAAAACTCGATTCTTCTTCGACTTTTTCCAAATCATTTAATCTTGGACACACAGTGCAATGACTAGTGTTATTCTACCCTTTAGAGTAAATCATCATCTCCTAAAACAGCCTGATGACCAATGCAGTCTGAGAGTTCCAGCAAGAGTCCAGCCTGTGCAATCTGCAGCCTTCAGTTGCAGAGTAAAGATGTGGGATAAATAATGGATGTGGTCAGCTTGGCTAGTTGTAACCACCGGCTCTGAAATTTACTGTAAAGGAAGTGATGATGTGTAAAACATCTGGGGCCAGCACTCCATGACTGTGCCCTGAATCACAGGTGACTGTTGCAGAGTCACTGAGTAGTTTTCAGTCATCACTGATGGTAGGGTCTTTATCTTTTGGTGAGTTCAAGAGTTATTATTCCTGTGGAATGTTTCATGATTGCCCTTTGTTTAGTTCCCTTCTCATTTCTTTCTGCACATATTTAGGATTGTTTTAACATGAAACAACATTAAGCAAATATTTTTTTTCCAGTCAGTAAATGATTTTCATTTTAAAGTAAAACAGTACCAATTTGTAAGATAAAGTGAATTGGTGCTTTATGAATCCTATTACAAACCTTTTTTTCCCTCGGGTTCCCCTTTCTTTATTCAGCTGCTTCATCCAGGGTCTGCGCTCTGTTAGGATTTCCTTCTTTTAATTTTCTCAAAGAAACAACCTCTAAGGCCACTTCTGCCAAGTGGAAAATAGCTCATTTCTTGACAGACACATGGAGACTGGACAAAGCCAGAGAACACACTTCCACCAGCGCTGAACTTAGGTTAGCTGACAGGTTTTATCCATTAATAGCTGGTGGCATGAAGCAACAGGAGGGTTTCCCTCCTTTGTGAAGGTCTTCCACTTCCAATCATCCCAAACAGTTTTATTAGCACCTCAGAAAAATTGTTTAAAACCCTAAAATATTACTTTGGCTAGGGGGTTTACTCAACTATAAGCAGAAGTCAATCATTTAAATTGCAAGAAAGAAAAATAATACATGAGCAGTAGATGTAGGAGGTAGAGCCCGAAGTCTTGGGAAAATGCAATTCCATCAGTGTGGCAGAGGTCGCCGAGGTAGTTACAAAGCTCCTCGGCAGCAGGGTATCAGGGATGAAGGCTCTGGTCATAGTGGGGCTGTCATAGTTGACATGTCTCTTCAGTGTCGCATGGAGGACCTGGACAATACTATTAGAGTTGTAGACTGGGCTGGTGGTCCCAATTTTTAAGAAAGGGGGCCGGAGAGTGTGTTCCAATTATCAAGGGATCACACTACTCAGCCTCCCTGAGAAAGCTTACTCTTGGGTGTTGGAGAGGATGTTCCAACTGGAGGAGCAATGTGGCTTTCCTCCTGGCCATGGAACAGTGGACCAGATCTTTAACCTTGTGGATTTGCTGAGGGGTTCAAGGTAGTATGCTTCTCCAGTCTACATGTGTTTTTTGAATCTGGAGAAGGCCTGCGACCATGTCTCCATAGGTATTTTGGGGTGCTGCGGAAGTATTAAGTATCTGAGTTGCTTTTGAGGGCTATCATTTCCTTGTATGCCCAAAGCAGGAGCTTTGTCACCATTCTCTGCGCAAAGTCAAACCTGTTCTCAGTGCACGTTAGACTCTGTCAGGGCTACCCTTTGTCACCAATCTCAAAACATAGTAGTGGAGAGGGAGGTGTCTGGTTTGGGGATTTCAGGATCTTATCATGGCTATTTGCAGATGATGTGGTTCTGTTGACTTCTTCAGGTCAAAAGTATCTTTGTGTCTTGCTCAGAAGAGATGGAATGAGAAATGGACAGACAGAATGTAGCTTCACATGCAGTAAAGCAGGCAATGCTTGGTCTGTTGTGCTGAAGAAGGAGCTGAGCCAAAAAGCAAAGCTCTCAATTTACCAGTTCGTCTATATTCCGAACCCTCGCCTATGCCCATGAGATATGCATTATGACTATAAGAACGAGATTCTGGGTACAAGTGTTAGAAATACACTTTTGCAGAGGGTGGCTAGACTCAGTCTTAGAGATAGGGTGAAAAGCTCCATCATCCAGGGGAGCTCAAAGTAGAGCTGTTGAAACACATTAAAAACCATTATCCTTGTTCCTGAAAAAGCTTCCTATGACTGAAAATTGCCTTATAAAGTGTTTATACATCATCAGTCCAGACTCTTAAGGCTAAAAGCTTGCTAGACAGAGTGCCCCATTTTAGCTAACTTTTGTAATTTAAAACAATACAAGCTAAACATCTTCATACCTGTGGGACACAGGGGTAAAGTTGGAGATATTGCATGTCTACACTCTTGCAACTTCTGTGTTACTACAGCAAAGGCACATTGGTTGAGTCTTCTGGTTGTATCGATACATCTAAGGAGCTGCAACTTGTCTGTTCTTCTAGATCTGCTGAGGGTGGAATAAACTTTTTGATCTTTTAACAGGCAGTCATTTCTACCAAGATGACAATTTTTGTGCTTTTCTAGGTCCCATGTTGATATAGCTACCTCCATTTCAACTTCTCATATTAAGAGATTCAGCTAAGAAAACAGCGACAGAACTTAACAATGCTCTCTTGCAAGCATGCGCATATTAACACCTTGTACACCATTGTTTCAAATTAATTGGAGACTGTTTCCAATGTTAAAGCAACCAAGCTGGCATATGCATTCTATTAACAACAGTTCATGGACATTCTGCACATACCAATGATTGTATTGGCAGCACTTTATTGCCATCTAGTGGTCGGATTTATGGCCAATTATGTAAAATCTTGCTTATTTGGATCTTTTGTATGTGCTGTATCCAGTCAAAAATCTCTACTTAATTCAGTATCTGCTGGACGTGAAATACATAACCCATTTTTCATATAATTGAAAATAATTCAGGCAGTAAAGAGTTAACATTTTAAGTCTAAATTGTGCTAAACTTCTAAAATCAGCTAAAACCGTCTAGCTTTCAGCCTATAACAACTGAGTATTTCTTAACTTTTCTACAGACGGGCTATGATGTGACATGTTTCAAACCATTCCTTTAACAGCCAAAGTAAAGCTAACTTTAGTAGGAACTGGATTTGAGACACCAGAAAATGTGCGACTGTAAGTTAATCTTGAAGACCAACACCTGTGGGACCAGAAATAAGAATTTAGAATTTTGACTGAGTTAAAAATTGTCTCAGACCTCCCCTGTTTGCCGTGTTTCTGCTCTTTGCACTTCAGAGCTTGAGCAGCGACGTGATGCAGACTTTTCTGCGGGACATTTGGGCTCACCAGTCACAGTGAAGCCGTGACAAGCCCAGCTACTTTGTTCCCATGAAACTTCAAGCACATCCAGTTAAGCGTGCAAGACTTGGCTTTATACCCTGGAAGAAAAAGGGCTGTCTGAGCAGAGACTTGTCAAGATCAGTGAAAGGACAGAGGCATGTATGACTCTCTCCCCAGTCACAGCCCTCTTCTGTCAGGAGGGGAATTTATTTGAGATGATGCATTGAAAGGGCAGTAAAGAAACTATTTTTGAAGATCATATCTTGCTTGAAAACTTTAGAAGTTTTTATTAGAGCATATCTGAAAGCTGCTTTTACTGTGAGTGTTAACAGCACCCGTCCCCTCTGCAGCTGCCCCGTTAAAGTTAGACGCCTGTTAGTGTCTCTTTTCATTCAAGATTTTCCAACAGGGAGAAGAAGAGATTTGCAGACCTAGAGGCAAGAGACTGTGTGATCAAATGACCCTAATCCAGTACCTGACATTATTCATGTCCCAGTCTTAATCGATTTAGAGTGACAGCAGTTTCAGTTCACTAACAGGGTCAAAGGGAAGAACAACAGACCGCTAATGCCCAAGAGGGTGACAGACAGTTTTGTCACTGACCCCTCTCTCCCTTAGGAGAAGGGACGGATGAAGGGTGTAGTGCACTGGCAATATAAAAAGTGGATAAGAAGGAAAACGGGTCAGAGGAAGCCGAGGGGAAAACATTTCTGCTTTCTCAGAATGGAGATTGATGGAGAAAGATGTGTCTGGGATGAGACAGCAAGCGTTTTTCCAGTCTGTTTGCCCTGCGTCTAGACCCGGAGTCACTGGGACAAGCCTAATAAAATGGCTGGATATTATGGCACAGAGACTGGGTAATACTGAGTTGAAAAACACTGATGAGAGGCTGCTGTGTGGAGCAGCTGAGGACACCGAACTCCAGTAATAGCAATTAAGGAAGCCCATGCAACCTTGGTCTATTTCATGAATGTATATTTAAGCAGAATCTGTTAATAATGCTTGAAATAGAGACAAATTTATGTTTTAAAAGTCAAAGGTGGTCCATCTCTTTACTACCAAGGTGTACCTGGTGAAGTGGCTTTTCAGTGAAGATATTTGAATCAGCTTTATGAGGTAAACAACAATATCTGGGCCCATAAGAGCAAACATTTCTTCCATTAGTCTCTTTTAAACACAACAACTCTTGGCTGCACAGAAAAAAAATCATTAGTTTCCTGAATCCATTCCAATGGATAAGCATGAATTAAACATCAAATGTAAATGTGATAATCAAAGTATAAAGAGTGTTTGATGAAGACTGTGTGTTCTGATGCAAATAAATGTATGTGAAGTTTTTGGCCTAAATTTTAATAATAAGATCAAAAGGGTGGACCAAGCTGCAGTTTTTCGCTCCAGAAAAGAGCATAACCACATGGGCTTAGTTTCTTCATGGAGACTGGACAGATTTAAATCCCACATGGGCTGAATAAACACAGAAGTCAACAGATTTGGAAGAACAAACCTTTTTGCTTCAGACAAATTACCTGCTTTCAGTGGGTAGACTAAAAAAAAGCATTGTCCTCAAGGTTTGAGGACGAAAACAAGTGTAATGCAGAAAGAAATTACCAGCACACCCCTCAGGCAGCCTCCTCTGACAGTCAGCATAGCTGGTTGCAGCTCTTGGATTATATGCAGATTGATTTGTTTCTCTTTATTTAGCTGGAGAGAAATCCCAAAGCAGTAGAGAACTGTGACCTGAGATATTCCAAAAAAGATCTAATTGTGAGCTCTAAGGATGCACTGCAGAGGACATGGGCTCTGTGCAATATCTGCACTGTTGGAAAATAAGTGCAGATATATTGCCACATTTACTCTAAGTATAAAAAAGCCTGTTTTTCCTTAACAGAAAATTTCTCATATATAAAGACTATTTAAGAATGCAATATCGAAGTATGAAGAGATTCCTTAAAGCTTCTGTGGAGAGATATTTAAACATCAGTATGCATTCTAAATCTTTAACAAACATAAGTGACGGGGGGATAAAAATCCATTCCAGAAAATTGATGAAAGCCTTTAAAGCCATGCAAATGAAGTCAGCTTTTACAGGCAGGTTTAATCTTCCATCAACACAGCTCTTGTTCTAAAACAACTCATTTCAAATCAAGGTCTGCTCTTCTGACCTTACAAAAAAACACAAAGGATAAAATGATTCAGTAAGAGTCAACAAGGACACGGTGGATTATAAGGCAAGGATAACACAGAAGCATATGAACATTTCTACTGTCTCTGTGTTATTAACCGTTTAGTTAGATTACCAAATTGTTGGAACAAACCCAAACCAAAGCAGCTGTCTAGGATCATAAAAGAGGGCAATTTGCAAAAACTTCATAGTGGTTCATATGAACAACCAGTCAAACATTTCTACAGCCAATGACCTTCCTGTTTATTCATATATAGCTAGAATAACTAGGTAAGGCAGTGTTAAAATTATGGTTCTAGTAAACACTATTTTTACTAATATGTGTTCCACATCAGGTTCTTTTTACATACCATGGACCAATATGACCTTCATTGATAATTAATAAATATGTATATTTTTTTTAATAATTGGAATCAGAGTCACTGACTAATCTCAATTTCCAATACGCAGCGACCCATGCTTTTAAAGATCCTGCGCTACTTTCCTTTTCACCATTTTTTTAAAAGGGAAGGAAACTGGAGTTACCCTATAAGTCCAAGTGGTTTTTACTCGGTGCTCAGTAAAAGTGAGAATACAATGGATGGTGTGGCTCTTGCTCTGTCTGTTTCATGCGACCTGCACTGTGCACTGCGCTCAGGCAGCTGTGAGTGCAGGGGAGAGCTAGGCCGAGCGCAGCTAAAACACATTAAGCACATTTTCTAATGTTTACAGCAATGCATTCAGTTTATGAAGCAGGAGTACAGAGTTCACGACCTGGAACCTCTTTTTTCCCTGGAACCTATTTTGTCGGTGGAAACTGGTTCAAAATCACATTCGGGAACCAGAATGGACTCCATTCTCTAACCGCATTGGTGGAAAAAAGGTAATAGTTATCTTAGTAACAAAAAACTTATGGTGGTAAACTTTTTAGAGCAAAGTATCTTTATTTTGATTAGTATTTAGCTGCCAGAAAGACTGGCAGACTACATTTACACATGAGCAACTTAAAATTTATTCTTGTAAAAAATTCTAAAATATAAATTTCTGGTTTCTTAATTCTGATATTGTGTTTTGAATTTAAACATCAAACCCAATCAGTAATAAAGAAACAAGTTTTTTTACAAATCAAAATTTTATTGGCCCACACAAGTGATAGAGGAAATCAACATGGAGAATGGTTGGAGGGAATCGTGCCGAAGAGGAAGCAATGAATTCTTTATCCTAGCTCTTATCTTCTACCTGAGGTGAGGAGAGATGCGAAAGCACGAGAACTCTGCTGCCTGCAGAGAATAACAAGCAGGCGATCCAGCCTCGTCTGCAGCACAATGGAGGGAAAATAACGTTAAATAACCATCAAGTACCTGTTCTCAAGTGATAATTCATCTCGTAAAGTAGACCACTGTTGGAGTGTTTTATTCAGGGTGCTTCAGTAGCAAGAAAATCAGTTTTTCAAGTTAATTATTTAGAAAAATGATGAACTGCAGCATGTGTGAGACATCATTTGTGGTGGGGGTTTCAGAATTATTGTGATGTGACCAGTGAGGGCTATGGAGGCCCACAAGGGACACATGAAATGAATGCATTTATTATGAAATAAATATGAATGTCCCATAAAATAAATGAATGTATCATGACATGTCTCATCAAATAATTAAACAATATATGATGAAATTAAAAAATCTAATCTCATTTAAAAAAATAAAATCATTTAAAAATACATATAATTATTTTACTCTATATTTTATAAATAAATATAGAGTGTAAAAATCAGATGTATTATGTTATTTTGGGTGTCACAGGCTGAAACATTTGGGCACGCCTGCTGTGGAAGGATTCATTAGGCAGGATACAGAACAGGAAGAAGAGGTTCAGTAATCATAGTGGTGGTGGTGCAGAAATGGAACAACATCTATCTGCTAATGGTGGCTCCTGCTTTGATTTGAGGTCTGACCTTTTTCAGAGCAAGAAAGCAAGAAAGCTGAGGTGAAATATCTCACAGTGTTGCCTAAATCCCAGGCACAGGTTGATCAGCTGTTTTTCTCTAGTCTAAGTTCCAGTGGTTTAGTGTTAAACCTGGACAGATAGATGGTTCCCTTTATTGGGTATTTTGTGACCTTACCTTTTGCAGCAATCAGTCCAAACAAGTGTTCTCTGTACTTTACAATTAAAGACTGGTCATTTGGTCCGCTGTTCTGAAGGAGAGTGCTCACGCTGTCTTAGGTTTAAAGGGTGGCATTTCCACCATGCAATTTTTAGATCTTTCATAGATGCTCAATAGTATTACGACCTGCACTGATTGAGGGCCATTTGAGGACAATCCATTGTTTGGGTTTTTTTGTTTTAGGTGTTTGTTTTGATTCATTTTCCTGTTGAGCTGCACTTCATACTGATAATTCCGACCATGGTCAGGGGAAAACACATGGAGAAAACATGTGGAAGATGTGAAAATAATTTTGCTATTAGGCCTACATGTTCTGTAGGTAAGGTAAGGTAAGTTTATTTATATAGCGCTTTTCAGTAACGAGACACTTAAAGCGCTGTACATACAATTACAATACAATCACAAACAAAAATAAACACAGATACAGACACAGAAAAACAAATCAAATGATACTACAATCTTTCTAAGAAATCTAAAAATCTATGAATCCTTCTGAGAAATCTAAAAATTAATAGCAGTCATTTGCATCTATTGAAATTTAACTAAGCAATCACCGAATTCTAACTAAGGAAGCTGAGTCACTGGTGTAAAAACAACTTTTGTTAAAATTTTTAAGAGACTAGTATTATTTTCCTTTCACTGGTAAATCTAAAAATCTATGAAAAGGAGAAGAAATGAAGAAATGAAATCCACATTTAGGTAAAAAATAAGGAGCATGGGAAAGCAACACACATAAGCAAATATTTTGCAGGGTGGACTCGTGAGGGTGCCAATATTTAAGTATGATCATGTGTGCAAAGAATTAGATTGTCAACACTGACGAAAGTGCCATTGTCCTTGAAGAAGAGATGGAAGTTTTATCAAACGGCCATACAGTTCAGTTCACAGATGAGGGGGTTGCTGGGGCAGAGCGTCTTATTTACAGAACATCCAGGAGAAATGTTTTGATAAGAAGCCTGTGAAGGCCATATCGGGGCGCCTGAATTAGACAAACAATAAATGTTTTGGTTCAGGCTGGCTGTGATTTTCCGCTTGCCTTCAAAGTCTTACTGGCATTCTCAATTTCAAATCCAAATAGCCAAATTTCTGGTACTTTCAGTAGATCCTGAGCAAATAACTTTCTCCAAGATTAAATCATATAACCTTTGAGTCCGGGAAACGCAGCAAGCCTGCAATTCTGTTCAAGGATCGCGTCCAGCTTTGAACAGCTGCCGATGTTTTACAAATCTTTCGATAAGCCAGGTAACCGCCAACTCCAAAAAGCAGAAATCCTGTTATCAGAAATCCAATTATGTACAAATCTTCCACGTTCTCGACTGACATTGTTGTCAGGCACACAATCTTCCACTGCTGCCAGGAATCCATTGCGTATCCGGAGAAGAACGTCCCATCTGGACAAGAGGGTTCCCCTTTACCCTGTCTTCCCGTCGGGAAAATGTAATCGATTGCGTTGAGAGACCAGCTGACCAAATCCATAATGAACAAATCAGGAGGATATGCGAACAGAGACTCTAAGAAAAACATAGACAAAAAGCTTAAGCAGGGCCAGAAAGGGGGGAGGATCAAGGAGAGTGTGGAAAAGCGTCTGACCCCACCGAGAGCAGAAGAGAAAGTCTGAACCATGGTGGTGGCAGCATCATGCTGTGGGGATGCCTTTTCTCAACATGGACAGGGACTCTGGTCAGAGTTGATAGAAAAATATATGGAGCTTAATACAAGGCAATCCGGGGAAGAAACCTGTTAGAGGCTACAAAAGACTTGAGACTGGGGTGGAGGTTCACCTTTTGGCAGGACATTGACACCAACATTAATTCTACATTTATGACACACTGCAGTTGAAGCAGAAAATCTCGGGGCTGTGCTTTAAATTTATAGCAGTTTCATACTTTTTGTGCAAAATGCTGCCAACTGCAGCTCTTATCATGCATAAGAGTCCATCTCCCCTCACCTCATCAAGTTATGCCAATTAATAATCCTTCCCTCTCCTCCTTTGTCTTCTTTCTCACTCACTCCTCTCTCTTTCAGTTCTACCATTACTTGATCGTTTTCTCTGACCTCTTCAAATTTCCTTCCCCATTCTTCTTTTGCTAAGGCTACATCTGCATGTTTTTTTCTTTTTATTGCCTTATTTTACTGCTCCTACTCATCTTTCCACAGCCCAGACCATCTTTCCCAAGTGTCCCAATCCATAAGCCATGGCTATACCTTAGGATCTAGCAGGAGGGAGTAGTAGTAGTAGAGGTCTAGCTTGGTCAATGAGATGGATGAAGATGATAAGATAATCAGGTGCTGTCCTTGGATTATATAAAATTCTGTCCTTCAGTGTCTTTTCTTTACTTTATCTATATGAGAGCTCAAGCATACCTTAATTAACACTCTTTCTCAAATTATACACCTTTTTTTCTCTCCAACTTTCTTTTTTTGAAAATTAGGTCTTGCTAATGTGAATGAAAAACACATTATTATGGTTAGGTTTGACCCCATTAGCTTAAAGTCAAAGAGCTGAATACCTCAATAAGAAGTAACACATGATATCCCCGGGTGTGTTTCTGATTTCAATATAATGTGGACACCCTGGAGGCCAGCAACGCAACACTTCTAGAAAGAGTCAGAAAATCATTTCACTCAAGGACAGATTCTCAATGAGAGCATGGACTCCCTCTGACACAGAGGATTGACGTGTAAATATACAGAATAACCTATGCCATTTCTTAGAGGCTATAATCTAAAGTGCTTTTCAGCATGGAGGCTGGGGATCCGAAGGGAGTCAAACCGCTCTCCCTGCAAATCAGCAAGCAGTTCAGATTTCTTGAAACGAAAAGCATCTTTCCCACAAGACCCAGGCCTCCTCAGTTTGTTTTAAAGCCCAAGACCAAACAGAAGAGCTAATACAAGAACTAGATAGCAGCCAGCACTCATTACAATGAGGTCACTCAGTGCAAGGTTGTTCCTACACTGGTGTAGTACAGAGGTACAATTAAGTGATTAGACTCTGATGATTGATGATTTGGTGATTATATTCTTTTCTGTTCTAGTGATTAAGGTCACTTTACTTTTCTACAAAGGCATTTTTTGCATACATCCCAGATACAATCTTTTGCAAACCTGCTCTTGTCGCGTGAACTCTTTACATTTGGTCTCTGGATATGTCAACATACAGTAAATGATCAAGTCTAGGCTTAATTGGATTTACTTACTTCTGGACTTTGACTGGGCCATTCTAGCATATGAATGAACATCGATCTAATTCATTCCATTGTAACTTTAGATGTATGTTAAGGGCTATTCTTTATGCTGGACTTTGAAGCTCCAATTCAGTCCAGCTTCCTTATCCATGCTCTAGAAAAGCATCCCCACATATGGTTCTGCCGACACTGTTTCACTGAGGGGATTGTGTGTTCAGGATGATGTGCAGTGTTAGTTTTTGTCTAGTGCATACCTAGTACTGCACATCAGCTTAAACACCCCAAGGTGAAACATGGTGGTTGCAACATCATAGAGTAAAGGGTATTCTTTTTAGCAAGGATACGGAGTCTGGTCAACTGAAACTTGAGACTGGAGCGAAATTTATCTTTCACCTGGAAAATCACCCTAAACATAGAGCCAGAGCTACAATGGAATGGTTTAAATTAAAGCATGATCATATGTGAGAATGGGATAGTCAACGAACAATGTCCAATCCAATTGGAAAACTAACACTGGAGAAACTACAGTCAGATATGGTGGGACAAAAAATATCTTGTGGGGATGCTTTTCTTCGCGGGCACAGGGAAGCTCATCAAATGGGAAGACGGCTGTAGCTAAATACAAGACAATCTGGAAAAAACCTGGTGGAGGCGCAAAAGACATGAGACTGGTGGCAGGTTCCTTCTCCAACAGAGTAACAATTAGAAACATGCAGCTACAACTCAGCTTTAACTGATTTACCACAGCACACCCATGTTTCAAAATGGTGTACTTAAAGTCCACACCTAAATCCAATAGCGAATAGCATACTGTAAATAACAAATAAAACACAATTTGCGGCTGTAAAGTAACACAATGTGAAAAAAGTTCAAGGGGATGATCACTTTAGCAAAACACTATATAAGCCAAGCGGAACTACTCAGGGTGCTTTTTGTTTTTCTGATTTTTCTTCAGAAATATGGCTAGAGATGAACATCATGTGAAAGCATAACAGAGGTTCTGAGTCACTTAACCCTAACAGCCATGGTGTGTGTCCTGTCACTTGCAATTTGGTGTAAGAGGCTTCATGAAGTTTAGCTGCAGGGGCAACGTTTGAATCATTTTTATGTTAAAACAACAAGATATTTTTTATATTATTATTATTTGCAGTTTTTTTTTTTTTATCAGCACATAATGGTATATGGTATAACCTGTTAAACTATAAAACATAGTGGGAGAAAGCAAATCTTCTGTCCTCACAAGGACATTGTGAACTTTTAAAAAGAAACTATTTTTAATCAATGCCTTCTCCCCATCTGCCATTCCATGCCATCCATCATCCAGTAAAGCCACTCCAGCCTTAAACCTGAAATATTCTTGGCATTGTTAGAAAAAAGAAGAACTTGTTCGGGTGGGCACATAAAGGGGAAGAAAACCTGCTTTAGTGAAACTGCATAGCTTTTTCCTCTTCTTTTTTTTTCTAAAAATTGAACAAACCCCTAATTATCACTACAACCCGCAATGTTCCACAAGACACTGAGGCTGTGTGACGCTGAGACAACTTTCCTTGCAATGAGACCAAATAATAAAAAAACAGTGAGTCACTTTCACCAATAAAAACGACTATCCTGAGGAAAGCTTTGCAAATGATATGATCCTCTCAAATAGGGGGTTTTGAATGTGCAGGCCCCCTGAAATGTTATACCCCTGGCCACTTGGTTTTTGTGGTGTGTATCAGTAATTCCTCTCCACCCCACAGGGAGAAAGTGATATTTTGTAGCCAGTGGGGAATTGCCCCCATCACCGCCAACCTCAGCTTACTCTAATATCCCAAGGATTTTCCAGGGAGGGATAGGGTGGGGGACAGGGCAGGGCAGGGGAATGGGGGATTGGGCAGATAGATGCTGAAAGAAATTATATTAAATCTGACAAAGGTTTCTCCCAGATCTGTTTTAAAGACAAAGAAAAAGCACATGCTGTCTGGTCCACATGAACACATCAGCCACAGAGCAGAGACAGTGGATCTCTTGTAATCTCCAGGAAGGCCAGTAGCTCAGATTGAAGTAGGATTGGATTCACACTGGAAGTGATATGTGGTTTTACCCTCAGGTCCCCTGTGTCTGGGTGTCTACTCTCAAACAATATTTTAGCATACACGGCTTCCATAAATTCCACAACACTTCAATATATTTTGTGCTATTCCAGTATAATGATGGTACTATTATAACATGTCAAAGTGATTACTACAAACTAAAATCTTGAAGTATTTGTTCTGTAAAATGCCAGCCGACTCATAAGTACAACAAAACTGAACCAAAGAGTGAAATTGAGGCGCTGCCAGGAACTTGTTTCGAAGGATTCCTGTTGTTGGGGTTCACATCTCGGCTGGTTCTGCCATCTCTTACTGTGTGGAGTTTGCATGTCCTCTTTATCCATGTGTGGATTTTCTCCAGCTAATCCAGTTTCTTCCCAAAATCTAAACAGTCATCCTTTAAGCTTTAAAGGCCAGAAGTACTTCCTATCTATCATACACCATTAACCCAAAGGCAGGATGTTGTCTTTTATTTCTACTGGAGTCACTAACTTTGCACTCATTCTAAAAACGTTTTGTTTATTAATTTACTCTAAAAAGGCAAATGGTAATTTTTCAATTACAAAATAATTACTGGCAGATTTAGCTCTGAGCATTGTGGCTGTGCAAATCCTTCAATTTTAAGGGGACACATTAGTGTAATTTAATGAAGGTTTTGGAAATGAGAACATGGCTGCAGGGTGTCACAGTTGTTAGCACTGTTGCCTTGCAGCAAGATGGTCCTGGGTTCGGGTCCTGCCCTTGGGTCCTTCTCCATGGTATTTGCATGTTCTCCCCATAGATTTGCAGGTTCTCCCCAGGTACTCTGGCTTCCTTCAAGACATGGAAGTTACTAGTCACCTGTACTAAGAATTGCCCTAAGGACTGTGCGCATTGTGGACTGGCGACCTGTCCAGGCTGTCAACAATGTGTGTTATATTTGGTTTCTTTGAATCCTGAACAGTTGACCTAAGTGACCTCAGAGTCTCCATGTACACGTTAACTGTCTATCAGTTAAAGATGCCGGTTCTTTGGGAGTACATGTGCATGAGCAGATTTACAGCCAAGAATGTAAGTTGAAGACAGCAAGATACTATATTATAAAACATGTTGTAAATAAAAACTAGATTGGGTTATCAGCTGCCTTAAAAGCTTTAACATTTATTGCAAATAAGCAATTTTAGATGTATGAAAGAATAATTTTTACCTGCTTTTATAGAAGTGTATTTGACCTGATGAATCCCCTCTCCATTGCAGTGATAAATAACACTACAACACCCACACAAATACTGCTTGAGTGCTGAAGATTTTCTCAAAACAAACAAAAGAATAGAAGAATCGATCAGAGCATTTTGCTAATGAATTTTAAGGAAAGTGAAAATATTCAACTCTACTCTTTAATTTTATTACAAAACAAAAAACCCCTAATAACTATTTTTAACCCATGAGAAGAAATGGCAAGTACTCTCAGTGGTCTGATCAGCCTGAAGATTTACCATCTAAATATTCTGTGACAAGTTTAAGTTTATTGGCGTTTGTGTACCAAGCATGGCAACTTTTGAAGAGGCATTCAAAGTGGTCAGCTGCTAATCAGCATCAGTCCATTATCAGCTAAACCAGCTGATCTGAAATTTAATGATTTTTGCCTTGATGACTTGAAGATGATTATTTTCACTACAAGTGAGGTGTTTAAAATTAAGTTAGAGGAAGGACAAAAGACTTGAGAAACTACCTAATAGAATATGACATGCCAGCCACTCAGTCAACCGAGAGCGGGACCTCAGTGGATGCTGCTCATCTCACTTTTTATTTTCCACATTTACAGGTTTTGTCATTTTCTACCAGACTTGTTCCAATGCAACAGGATGTCAATTGGTGCTGGTCATTTATTTTTACTTCTCTGTTTCGTTCTTTTGCAGTTTTGGTCATTTTGGACCCAGCTGTCTGTAGTACAAAAAGAGCCATCTGGATGTCAGTTCCTACTTGACAAACTGAAAAAATAAACAAAAAAATAAACATCAAATTGACATTTTAGTGAATTGCTGAAGGAGCGAATTGAGTTCATTGTTGAATGTATTACAGCACACATACTGTGCTTTATTCTTTGGGGCTTTGAGCCTCTGTCTGTTACATAAATGCTGAGTTTGAAAAATGTTGAGCTCCTAATATGGCCGCTCATGAAAGAAAGGCTAGAAAGAAATATAGGACTAGATAAGACTAGAAATTGGCCACAGTTCGTTAGTTGGTGCATATTCTAACTATACAACTAATTGCAACTGTGTTAGTGCTTGAAGGCAGACAAAGAAATCAGCTGTCAGTTTTCTGAAGATTAAACTTCCTGACCATCATTCTGACATAGGAAAGTTCTGGGTTATGGGTTTGACAGAAAATCTGTCGAGAGCTCCCTTGAACTGCCCAAGCATGCAGTCTTTAGGAGTTAACCTTTGCATCATGCCATTTGTCAAATAAACTAGAGCTAGAGCATTTCTGGGAATGGACCAGTGATTCACATAGCTTCCAAGGAATGTGACAACCAGCATGTTGGGAAGTTGTGCAAAAGCGAAGCACATCAAAAGATTTTATGGTCAATTACTTCTCCAAAGCTCCAAAGACTGAGGTAAAATGAGAATGTTAGTCACTGCAATAGGGGCTTGGTAAAGTATTTAACAGATACAGGCAGCCAGTATCCCCCTGTGTTGGATACAAGATCAGAAAGACACAAAAAATAAAAAAATAAACAGTGAGAATCTGAGATTTTGATGTATGACTACTTCTTTTAAGTAAAAAGATTATTTTTCTCTATGGTGTTGAATTGACATTTTTATCTAGTAGCAAAAACAGCCTCAATAGCAGCAGGTTGTTGTATAGTTACATGATATCACAACAAACTGCTACATGGAAAAAAACAACAGCGTAAGACTAGAAGACAAAAGCTGTGAATATAAAAATGTATTTCAAATCCTTTGTCTTTGACACATAATTCAGACTTCTGGATGACATGTTGAGAGGAGTTTTCAAAGTAAACAATATCCAATAACAAATTCTTATGATACTAAATGGGGAGAAATGAACAAATAAGAGGCACATTTCTTTTTGTTAAAGAGTCATATTGAGAGCAGAACAAACATTATGGAGACTTTGTTCATTTTCAACACAGTTTAAACCATTTAAAACGCGTTTGGACACATTATTTATTGCTCTTTGGTTCTGCAAACCTCTGACTTAAGGGAAGACACTGAAACTCATCATTGTTATAATTATTATAGAATAAAAAATATACCAGATCTTTCATAATAGGTCTTATATTACATTTAGTTACAGCTAAAATGTGTCTATGGGCGAGAGGCAGGGTACACCCTACACAGGTCGCCAATCAATCGCAGCTAAAATTTGTACTTTTGGTAATTCATTGATTTTTGTTGGGACCTAAATGCATTGTAATTTCGTTCTGCAGGGCATCTGTGATGTTACGTTGAATGACAATAAAGATAATCTCAATCTGAATCAATGCTTCCTCAATCAACGTCTTTTGTTGTATATATTCATTTATTAAGAAATGTACTGGTTCTGCTTTGTGTTGCTGTTCTGGCTGAAGAATTTAGATGTAATTTCACACTTTGACAAAACAACAAAGCTTTGACATTTTTCTTTCCCCTGCAAAACCACCAAAAGAACATGGCTCCAAAATCTGGCTTTTTTTGTTCCTTATTTAGGTCTTCAGAGTTGCACAGAGGTGCTGTGGTTAGAATTGTTGCCTTGCAGCAAGAAGGTCCTGGGATTGGAACTCTAACTTTCTGCATGGGGTTTGCACGTTCTCCCTGTGCATGCGTGGGTTCTCTCCGGGTACTCCAGCTTCCTCCCACAGTTCCAAAAACATAACTGTTTGGTTAATTGTCGTTTGCAAATTGCCCTTAGGTATGAGTGTGTGTTTGCATGGTTGCTCATCTTGTGTGTCTCTATGTTGCCCTCTGGTGGACTGGCAACCTGTCCAGGGTGTCCCCACCTCTCTGCCAAAGACTGCTTATTTTTCAGAATTCATGTAGGTCCCAAATTTAAATGATGGTTTTTAAAAAGGTCCCAAGAAATCCTATCTCACTGAAACTTGCTCTACTCAACAAATGTCCCTTTAAAAACAGTCTTACCAAACAAAGTGTTTGACGTCTCTAATCTCCTTTTCTTTTTCCTTCTTGCATATTGAACCTAACAGAAACAGGGGTAAGCCTGTTTGTTACACATCATTAACTGCTACATCATGTTACAATACCCCTAATGCTCTGAGACAAATCTCTTTTCCCTCAATGTCACTGACAAGTACTCCCTATCTCATTTTTTTATCTTAAGCAAAATCAAACATAGGCCTTCGATCCACTCTCATTAGGATATCAAAGTCTGAACAAAGCTCTGTTTATCTCCTCCCAGCCAGACCAAGCTAATTGAATCCAGAGCTAGATAGCAATCTTCTAAGTGTGTCAGTGGATTAGTAGGGCCTATCACCACAGTAACCCAGGAGAAGAACTGAAGTTGCTTCCTGGGGTTTGTTGTGTCCAAATGATTCTACAGGACATCCTCACTTGATATCCGCCTGATAAGATTTTCTTCCTGAGGCGAATGAGTCTTGAATGAGTGCTGTGATCTCCCATCTCTATCGGTCTCAAATAGGAATTTAGACAAGATTTAAAATATAGCAGCTCACTGACTCAGGACATGTTTATTTTAGGGCTTCTGTCAGCTTTTGTTGTTTAAAGGTACTTTCTGTAAGAAAATCTGTATATTTATTTATCCTTTACGTTTTACATGTTCTTTAGGTCAAACTTTTTCATGCTGGTGATTGCATGATTGCACATAATTGGATTGTATTGCAAAGATCAGTGGCCAGCGAGTTGGAAAGTCAACACCTTTTATCTGAGCAGTGAAACCAGGCTGCATTACTGTAACTGAGTGAAACAAAAATCAAATGTAGCTAATGTGACTGTCAGTGAAGTGCTTAGCTCATTCATCATCTGTTCAAAAGAAAACAATTATCAAAAAAAGTCAAACCCTGTATGCAATTTATTCAGGCTGCGAGGGAGTGGGACCTTAGGGGGTAATGGGAAGACTAAACAGAGTACAGCAAAGTTGCTCTTTTTCTCCTTTTGAGCTTTCAATCTCTCCAATGGGACAGGCTGAATTACCAAATTTTCCAATGTTACGGGGAGGATCTAGTGTCTCTTGAGTATACACAGAGACTGTGGTTTTAGTAATCCTAACCACGGTAACCGCTCATATACAGTAAGATTGTGAAGACATTTTAAAATTAGAACTCTGCAATTGTTCTGCCTTTGTCTTACAGCAACTGCTCTCTCTTTCTCTCATACACTCCCTGTGATGATGCCTCTATTGCCACTATAAAAAAATCATTGTTCTCTTACTGCAGGAAAAATGTATTTAATGCTGCTTATTTATCTTCTAATATTATGACAGTCAAAAGAAAGACCATAGTATTATCGGACAACAATGGTATCGGCAGTTCAAGGCTTTACAAGTTCTGGAAATTGGGACTACCGGCCCTGTAGTGATGCTGCATGACCACTGTTACGAGTTTCTGATCTCAAGGAGAGTTTCAATCCAGCCTAGGTGGAGGGCTTTACATCAAACAACCATGAGAAAAATATTTAGTCAGTGCAAATCATTCCACAATATGTCAACAGTTAACCTTGTTTTAAATGTTGAGTATTGCTTGTTCCAATACTTTTCTCTTTTAAAATCATTTCCATTCTCATGAACTTCCCCAGTGTTGACTCTCTTTTTACTTGGGGCCTCTCCCTCCTCTTCCTCCTCCTCTTTTGTTTTGTGAGAAATAAGCTTCTGCATACTCCAGAGTTGCAACACAGGAAGTCCTTCTGGCCAAGGCAATCCCTCCTGGGTTTGATCTAAGTGCTAGCAAGAGCTTAACTGTGAAAGTGCATCATGGGAATGTGGTTAAGCCTTGAATTGGAGGCCCAGAAGGGTATTGTGAGATGACATTTGGTAATGTTCAGAAAACATGGTAAGAAGACTTATTAATTCTGTCTTTAATTATTTCCACAATATTTAGTATGGAAAATCGAGACTGCAACCAGTAACTCAGTGATATTTTCATAAACCTGACAGGGAATTTTGAAAGTTTTCAACTCTTTTTTACATCACAAAAGACAACAAATGTTAATAGTAAATGTTCAAAGGAATTCCATTGTATGCAGAAAGGTTGAGGAAGAGGCATTTTAGGCCTTACTGTGAAGTTGTTTTGTTAGAATACTGCCAGTCAAACCTTGCTGGGTTAGATGTTTCTGCCAAGGTGAATGGAAACTTTTAAAGGAAAGGTGTGCCGAACTTGCAGAACTGTTGCCAAAAAAACTTTTTTTTTCAATAAATGCATCAACAAGTAGTGAATGCATGGCTCTTTTTCCCTATATGAATAGTATTAGGGTTAGGGTTAGAGGGTTATGTCCCGTAATTTTACTAAATTATAAAAACTTTCTAATGCCACAGTTTTGCTTTGGTCAGCTGTAGAGTTGTGTGTAGACGAATGAGATGAAGGTAAGTTCAAAACATGTGGAAAGGGAATCTTTAAAGGACTTTGAAGACTTCATTCAGCAAGGAAAGCTTCCAGCATTAACTGGGAAAAATGGAAAACTAAGAACAAACTAGTTATGAGGCTGTAAAAATGCTTCAGCGTGGAGGGGATAAAAAAAAAAAAAAGCTGGGCAGAGTCAGAGGGGTTCCAAACAGGTGCTACTGAGCTGCTGTCCTAACTGCTGTCTGCCAAGCAGGCACTGTGTGTGTGTGTGTGTGTGTGTGTGTTTGTGTGCATGACTGTGTGTGGCATGGTTGAATTATTGGTTATTGTGTTATCTTATTCTTCTAGGAAGCAGTCCTGATTGGATCCAGGAAGCATCACATCAGGACTGCTGGCAAAAAGGGGAAGAGATGAGCCACAGGTTTCTCTCATGAACAGAGCCCCTAGAGGTCTGTGATTGTAACAACGAGGAAGTCTAGTCACAACTCTTCTGTGGGTTCGTATGCAAACACAACTCAAGACGTTGTAAACTGGCTTGAGGAATTAAAGAAAAAAATCTCTGTTGTTAGGTTTGCATTAAAAAAGCACGTTTAATTTCACATCTTGTTAAATCAACTCACCAACCAAAGACCCGATTTGTTTTTGTTCTTTTATCCTAATGCTGTCCTCAAGCATGTTTTCACAGTATAAACACTAATATTGGGAGCATAGATGTTTTGCTTGATCAAATTGTTTTCATTTGAAATTAAAAAGTAGGGATTGTTCCTGTTATAGTTTTAATAAAGTTATCAAGAACATGTATTCATTGTGGATTTTTTGACTGGGGACATTTCCATACAGCCATATTTGTCTTTGTTGTAAGCAAGCTGACTGGCAGTGTACGTGGAGAAGTGGGGGGAGGGACAATGTTGTGTTACTGTTCCTTACAGATGGAAAAAACCTGATTTTTTGACTTGTCCTAAAAAAATATGAGAATCTGAAACTGTAACTTGGTATAACTTGATAATAGTAACTATGCCTTCACATCACATATACATACATGCTTTACACCCCTGTTGATTTTCACTTCTTGTTTTGGGCGTGTTCCTGCAGATTTAAATGCTCTGCTCATTCCGTAGAAATATTCACATTTTAATGTTTAATCTTTTTTAACAAACATTAATGCCATTGTACTCATCAAACAAAACATATCAAGAATATTGTGTTTTTTGTTGAATAACAAGTTAGGACACCCTGACCACTAATAGCTAGTGTTAACCCCTTTGACTAAAATGACTACAAGTTTCTTCCATTTTTATTGTTTCTTTATATTATTTGCATTTCTCAGTATTAAAAGAAGGCTTTCCAGGGGTGTCCTATTTTTTCTCATGACAGTTTATGTATGTGGAAACAATGGAAGCATTTATTCTGTTGAAATTTTATTTTAGGTTTTAGTTTCTGATGTTTAATGCATGGTTTGATTCTGGAGGGAACAGAACAGAAGGAAGCTTCTTTCAAAACGGATATAAAGGGTGTGGGAAAAAAAACAGCATTGTTTTCTACAGGTTTGAAAATTCAAAGCTGAGAAAGAAGTTGTGTAGTGAGACTGGGCTGCAGAACCCTGACAGGTATAGATGGGTCAGTTATTGTCAGGAGACAGCTGGAAATCTGAGGAACCCAAGCTGACCACTGAAGGGAGACTTCAGAGAAAGGAGCTCTGAGGTAAATTTCAACATCGGCAACTTGCAACGAAAGCATACATTTTTTACACACACACACAACACACACACACAGACACACACACACACACACACGAGAAAACCACAAATGTTAGGCTTGCCTTTGAGGTTGAACAGGGTTCTTTTGCTGCCAGCACACTAACACTAACTCCAAGTACTCTGTGAGATAGATCTTATTTTTTTCTGCTTGCAAACACAGACACACGTGCAATAAATCCAAGTGACATGGTTGTCTTTGTGGAATATCTTATTTCACCTGTTAGCGCCTGCATACCTTCAACTGCTCTGTTTGCCCTTGAAGCATATCTTTTTTTTAATGTTTTGCACACACAGCACAGGTATACGGTGGTGTGTTACCTGCAAACACATTTGTACAGTGCACGAATTGTGCCCATCTGTCATCTACACTTCTAGATTCTTCTGGGAAAGCGACAAAAAAAGTCATTGCTTTGACTTTTGGGTTGAGACTGGCAGCCTGTAAGCCCTGGTGGCATCACTGTGTGACTTCAAGCAAACACTAGACATCTCACTGTCAGACAAAACAAACAGTGTTCAAAATGAAGCTCGAGAGGGAAGACACTAGTGATAGCAAAATATACAGAAATGTACCTCCATTGAAAATATGTGGAATGAAGCAAAACATAGAGTGCCTTGAAAAATAATTAGCAATTACCAAACAGAGTCCACCTCTGTATAATTTAATTTCAATATGAATCCAGCTGTTCTGTGAAGGCCTCAAAGGTTTGTTAAAGAACATTAGTGAACAAAGAGCATCACAAGAGACACAGCTGACAGATCAGGGAGAAGGTTGTGCAGAACTTTAAAGCAGGGTAAGGTTCTAAAACAATATCAAAAGCCTTAAACATCTAAATGAGCACTGTTCAATCCATCATCTGAAAATGGAAGAATTATGAAAACTGCAAACCTTCCAAGGCATGAATATCCATCTAAACTGACAGGGAAAACATTAATCAGAGAAGCATAGAGGCTCATGATAACTTCGAAGAAGCTGCAGGGATCTGACCTTTATAGAAGAGTGGCAATATTTTTGAATTGTTAGAATAAAACCATAAGAATTACATGTGCAGTATGTCAGAAGCAATGCACACAATAGCTAACATGAGAACACACCATCCCCACAGTGAAACATGGTGGTGGCAGCATCATGTTATGGAGATGCTTTTCTTCAGCAGGGGCAGTAAAGCTAGTGAGAGTTAACGGAATATGGATAGTGTTAAACAGAAGTTAAAACGATGAGGCAAATGTTTGCCTTCACGCTAAAGTACAACCTTGAATATACAGTGGGGGTTTATACAGAATGGTTTATCATTGAGCCAGTTGTAGGTTCGTCTTCATTCTGTTTTCCCAGACAGATTTTGGTTGGCAACATGGGTTCATCATGACTTTTCAAACATCAAAGTTGTCCCAGGCATGTGGGAAAAGCCCCTGAAGCAAATTCATCAGCTCCCAGAGACAAACACATGCACAATTACGTTAGGATACTGTAAGAATACCATGCCTGGTTATCCATTAGCAGCTGATAATGCTAAAGTCTCGTTTTTGTAAACCTAGTACATGTGTAGAAGCTGGATATATTTTTACACCTGTCGTCAAAACTCTAAAGTGCGTTACTATGACAAAGATAAGAGCCACAATGCTTACATGCAATAGATCAAAACGAAGATCCATTTATAAAACCTTAGATCATGCTGTAAGTATAAGGCGCATGAGTATCTTGTTTCATTTTTTATGCCAGTTCAGCATAATTATATGCATGCTGGTTTTTCACTCTGTACTGTATAATCAGTGTAGCCAACATTACAAGTAGTGGTACTACAAACATCCTACCTCCTTCTCATTAATAACCGATCTGATTAAAACACATACAAAGGTTCTAGGTATGAGCTTGTAAAGCTGAAACTTTCTGATCTGTGTCTCAAAGTGGGAGGCAACAAGACCATGAGCAGATGCTTATCCATTAACTGAAGAATGCTACGAATGTGGAAAACCAGCAAGATAAGCAGTGTTTATGGGGAGCAAAACACATGTGCCCAAGGCGCTCAGCAGCTGACCGCTGTAAACAGTACCCCACTGACACCATTTACAATGAGAATAACCCACCAAAGATCATTGCTGAATAAGCTGGACATTCACAGATCATTGTATCCAAGCATATTAATGGCAAGTTGAGTGGAAGGACAAATGTATTGAAGCAACAGCGATAACCATAGACTTGAAAGGATTGTGAATTAAAGCAAGTTCAAGACTTTGAAATAGATTCACAAGGTGGTGATGGCAGCTGGAGAAAGATTTAAGAGCCACCAAACACAGATGTATCCAGAACATGGGTCAAGACATTCCTTGTGTTAGGCCACTCATGAACAAGAGACGATATAGGGACGGGTCTTTCAAGTTCTTGAGATCCAGTGTGAAGTTTCCACAGTCAGTGGTTACTTGGGAGCCATTTCATCTGCTGGTTTTGGTCAACTGTGTTTTATCAAGCCCAGAGCCAGGCAGCTTTCAGTAGAATTACTGATAAAAAACTATTTTCATTAATTAGATTCTAAATTACTTTTAATCAAAGTAATGTGCAGGGATGTCCATCTTGGAGATAGAGTGGTCTTTGATCTCTAAATAGCTTTTGGTTTTCATGCCTTAGATTTCATGCTGTTCATTAGAGAGAAGCACCAGGACTTCCAGGGAATAACCCGTGAAAAAAACTTTCAAAATTTTAAAAGTTTCATTTAAAAATGTTCATTTTTAGAGTTGAACCAAAACATCTTTCTAATGTCAGGACAGTCATGCAGAATCTGAGAGTGTCACTGGGGAATAGGGAGGTGCATTTACAGTGTAGAATGACAGTAATGTTGTGGAAACTGAAAGTTGAAATAGAACAATCAGAAATGCCATAAAGGGGAAGACAAGAAACAAACACCATTTTACTAGAAAACATCAGAAAGAGGTGGCTGGCTGGATGCTAATGTACAAAAAAGGCAGTTCTGCTGTAGAAGTGGATTTTATCAGAGCCTGTACTGATAGAGGGAAATTTGCAGTAAGCTTTGCTGTTGGAGCCTCCAAGCATTTTTTCCAGTGAGGTCTTACTGGGAAGCCTGTGCAGTCATTTAATGCAAAAAGTGAATAATTCCTTGTGTCACCAAGCACCAATAAATATGTTCAAATATTTACACAGATTTCCTTAATTACACCCCTCCTGACCTCTAGATGTTACACCTCTCCATGGCCGACCACTTCGGCCACGTGTTGAAACAACCACAAATATAATTCCTCAAGTAAAGAGTCCAAGTTTTTCAGTGATTATATTATGCTGGTACCACTTGACATGAATGGCAGTGCATTAGAGCTTAGCTACCTCCAAAGGAAACATATTTGTACCAAGTGCGGCTAATTCTCCAACCCAAACCGTTAGGTGAAGTGTTTAATGCTGAAGACAGACAGTGCAGCCACCAAATAAGCCGGATCTTGTCTCAGCTCGGTTGCATGGGCTTGGCAGCTTTAGGGACAGCGGTGGAAAATGTACCCATAATAGCCTCCTAATTTCCCTTCTACCTCTTGATACACTGACTCCATGTTAACAAACTGACACAGTATAAAAGACAAAGTGCCCAACTCTACTGTTTCAAGCTTCATGATACTGACAAGAACTGATGATGGATAGTGAAATCAAAATTTACTTACAAAGCAAAAAAGAAGAAACCATTCTTCAAAGAAAATTATGGGACTTTCCATCCATCACCCAATGGAACAGTTTCTCTTACCAAAATAAAATATCACGGTACACCCTGTCTCCCAGAGGGATTCACCACCAAATCTTATAGGTGACAGGTCAGGGATAAAGTTGCTGAGAAATTTAAAGCAGGGTTAGGTTATGATTAAATATCCCCAGCTTTACTGGATAACTGTTATATTCATCATCTGAATATAGAAAGAATCTGGCACAACAGCAAGCCTAGTGAGACATGACCGTCCAGGTAACGAGAGCCTTAACCCAAAAGGTCCATGTTAGCTCAGAAGAAACTGCAGAAATCCAATGCTGAGGTGGGACAATTTGTCAACAGAACAACTCCCATGTATGCATGTCATATAGATTTATGTAAGGGCGGCAAGACGAAAATCATAGGAAGTCCAATTTACACATAGCAACAAACCATGTAGGGACAGCTAATTTTTGGGAGAAGGTGCTCTCTCCGAACATTTTGGTCACAATTAAATACACTATACATTTGTGGAAGTCCATTACCTTGCACTGCCCTAAACACACTATCTCCACTATGATGGCAGCATCATGCTATGGGCATGCTTTTTATCTGCAGGGAAAGGCAAAATCTGTTAAACGTAGCAGAAAACTTGGGGTGGATCCATCAGGACAATGACACGAAACATACACCTAGAGCTACAATGACATGATTTAGTTCAAGGAATATTGAAGTGGTAGAATGGTCCAGTCCAAGTCCAGATCTAGAACCATTTTAGGAATCTGTGTCAAGACTTGGGAATTGTTGATCACACACACTCCATCTAATCTGAATGATCCTCAGCTATTTTAAAAAGAAGAATGAGCAAAAATAATCAGTCTATAGGTGTATAAGTCTATAAGCTGGTACTGTCATACCCTAAAACACTAGCAACTGTAGTTGCAGTTTACAAGCTATTGGCTCAAGAGGCTGAACATAAATACAGGCCAAACGTTTTCAGATTTTAATTGAACACCATGTTCATAATTATTCACTACTGTGTTTTTGTCTATTACCTAAAAGCCCCCCAAAAAACATTGATGTTTATGATGTAACATAACAAAATGTGAAAAGGCGAATACCTTTGCAAAGCAGCATGTAGACCAAGCTGCTCTATGATGAGCAATGATTTTAGACATCATAGTACATCAACACCTCTGTTTTGTTTTAACTTCTATCAAACAGAGACAAATTGGCAAAAACAGAAAGACCCAAACACCTGGAGTTAGTAACACACACACCTATGCACACACACAAAGTTAAGCACAGAAGTGTCAGTAATATGTTTCCACGGAAAGATCTAAATTATAGCTCTTGGTATTCTCCAGTTATGCTTTTCTCAACATTTGATTGCATAATCTTGAGTTATTATCAAAGCACACACGTTTGAAGCATTTGGCCAGAAAATCTTTTATTAAGATGGTGTTGAGCAAAGAGAGCTGTAAAAACGTCTACATGCTGCTAAGCCAAGGCCTGAGGAGTACTCCTGAAATGGCCTGAATTGTGCTGATTTAACAAGTAAACAACTCTGCGATTAAAGAGTTACAGCCTGTGAACTCCATGCCAAGTGCTACTCTCAAACGGAGACCTGGGAAAATAAATTTCCTCACACATAACATTGCATACTTTCCCTTTTCGTAGAAACATCAAATCCACCAAACCTTATTTACACGTGCAAATGCAAATATAACTTTCTCACAGATGCAAACACAAACAGTATGAGTAGTGGATATGTTGATAGTAACTGGTTGAAAATATCTGGCTAACAAATATAGTGTGTCTCCTTTTGAATAAAGAGGCTTTCATGAATGACACACTGTATCAAACAAATACACAAGGTGAGTTTACCTTTCTGAACATACAGCACAGACCAAAGGTTTGGACACACCTTGTCATTCAAAGAGTTTTCTTTATTTTTATGAATATGAATATTGTAGCTTCACACTGAAGGCATCAAAACTATAAATTATCATGTGGAATTACAGGGGTTGGACAATGAAACTGAAATACCTGTCATTTAAGTGTGGGAGGTTTCATGGCTAAATTGGACCTGCCTGATTGCACATTACACCAGTAAGAGCAGAGTGAGTGTGACGGTTCAATTAGCAGGGTAAGAGCACAGTTTCGCTCAAAATATTGAAACGCACACAACATTATGGGTGACACACCAGAATTCAAAAGAGGACAAATTGTTGGTGCACGCCTTGCTGGCGCATCTGTGACCAAGACAGCAAGTCTTTGTGATGTATCAAGAGCCACGGTATCCAGGGTAATGTCAGCATACCACCAAGAAGGACGAACCACATCCAACAGGATTAACTGTGGACGCAAGAGGAAGCTGTCTGAAAGGGATGTTCGGTGCTAACCCGGATTGTATCCAAAAAACATAAAACTACAGCTGCCCAAATCACGGCAGAATTAAATGTGCACCTCAACTCTCCTGTTTCCACCCGAATTGTCCGTCGGGAGCTCCACAGAGTCAATATACACAGCCGGGCTGCTGTAGCCAAACCTTTGGGCACTCATGCCAATGCCAAACGTCGTTTTCAATGGTGCAAGGAGTGCAAATCTTGGGCTGTGGACAATGTGAAACATGTATTGTTCTCTGATGAGTACACCTTTAATGTTTTCCCCACATCCGGGAGAGTTATGGTGTGGAGAAGCCCCAAAGAAGCGTACCACCCAGACTGTTGCATGCCCAGAGTGAAGCATGGGGGTGGATCAGTGATTGTTTGGGCTGCCATATCATGGCATTCCCTTGGCCCAATACTTGTGCTAGATGGGCGCATCACTGTCAAGGACTACCAAACCATTCTTGAGGACCATGTGCATCCAATGGTTCAAACACTGTATCCTGAAGGCGCTGCCGTGTATCAGGATGACAATGCACCAATACACACAGCAAGACTGGTGAAAGATTGGTTTGATGAACATGAAAGTGAAGTTGAACATCTCCCATGGCCTGCACAGTCACCAGATCTAAATATTATTGAGCCACTTTGGGGTGTTTTGGAGGAGCGAGTCAGGAAACGTTTTCCTCCACCAGTATCACGTAGTGACCTGGCCACTATCCTGCAAGAAGAATGGCTTAAAATCCCTCTGACCACTGTGCAGGACTTGTATACATGATTATTTGAAGGTTGACGTTTTTTGTATTAAAAACACTTTTCTTTTATTGGTCGGATTAAATATGCTAATTTTGTGAGATAGGAATTTTGGGTTTTCATGAGCTGTATGCCACAATCATCCGTATTAAGACAATAAAAGACCTGAAATATTTCAGTTAGTGTGCAATGAATCTAAAATATATGAATGTTAAATTTTCATCATGACATTATGGAAAATAATAAACTTTATCACAATATGCTAATATTTTGAGAAGGACCTGTATGTCATTCCCAACACGAATTGACACTGTTTTGGCCGCAAAAGGAGGCCCTACACCATACTAATAAATTATTGTGCTCTAAAACCAGGTGTTTCAGTTTCATTGTCTAACCCCTGTATATACTGAACAAAAAAGTGTGAAACAACTGAAAAAAGTATGACAGAAGGAACCAGCCAACGGGACCAAGCGGGAGGAATGGTGAGGGAATTCAAGAGGGGTGAGGTTCTGGCCAAATTATTTTTTCACCTGGTGACCTCTCCCAGCTCACCATGGAGAAGGCTGGAAATAGCTGGCAGCCTCCAAGACTGGCTTGAGTCGAGGAGGGATTTTTTTCCCTGATCCTCGGATCCACCACACCATTGAGGCCGAGCAACAAAGGGCCCTGGGAGAAATTGCCGTTTCTATGAGGAAATCTCCTGCTCCCTCCTCCACCAAAGCTCGACATGGTTTTCCGGCTCATGGCTTCGCTCCTGATCAGCCATTGCCGCTGCTCCCGACTCATAATCCTGTTCCTGGTCCAGTTCTGGAGGGTTTCATGAATGAATCGCCTCCACACCCCGATCCTGTTCCTGGTCCTGTTCCAGAGGGGTTCTTGGATGAACCACCTCCACACCCCGATCTTGTTCCTGGTCCTGTTACGGAGGGGTCCCAAGCCAAGCCGCCCTCACACTCTGTTCATGTCCATGAGGGGCTTGTGGACGAATTGCCTCCATCCCTGGTTCCCGTTCCGGAGGAGATTGTGGAGGACCTGTCTCCACTTTCTGTTCCTGTCCCTGAGGGGTGCTAGGACGTAGCCTCTCCGTCTGCTGTGTCTTGGCCGCAGATCTGCACGGCCTCACACCGCACCTCTGAGCTGCACCATGGGTTCTCCTGGTCCCGCCGCCGGCCGTCAGATCATCAGCTCCTGCGTCGCCGGCCTGCTCTGCTCCTATGTCGCCGGCCTGCTGATCGCCTGCCCCTACGTCGCCAGCTTGCTCATCGTCGGCCCTTACGTCGCTGGCCCGCTGATTGCCAGATTGGCCGCGGACGGCCACTGGTCCGGCTGCCTGAACTCTGGATCTGCCAAGGACGGCCTCCAAGCTGGCTGCCTGAACTCTGGGTCTGCCAGGGACGGCCTCCGGGCTGGCCGCCTGAACTCTTGCCCTCCTTCCAAGGCTCCCTCCGCCTGTCCTGGTCGGGTTGTTTTTTATTTTTGGTTCTTGCCCTCCTTCCGAGGCCCCCTCCGCCCGCCCTGGTCGGATGTTTAATGATGCAGTTATTCATTTATTTCCTTGGATGAAATTCCCAAGGTGTGGTTGTTGACAGCTTTATTTTTGGCTGTTCTGACCCTATCAGAAATAGTGACCTTAAGGGGCAAAGCACCAAATAAACTATTCTTATACCCTTGTGTTGCCACATGGAAAAAAAAAAAAACACACGTGATTACCTTAAGCATCATAATATTCTTTTGTGTATCCCATGTAGGTTTTGGTCACAAGCTGTGACCAAAACCAAGCTTTCTGTTCCTAATGGGCAGATGACTGTAATAGGACAGGGTTCTGGCATCCGCCTGTAAACACTTGGACTATGGAATTAGTAGGAAGGAACCTATTGTCATGTCATTTCAAGTCAACTGCCAACTACATTTTGGCTAAAAAGATAAATGTAAAGTAAAATTAACCGCTTCAGCACATCAGAATTTTACAGAATTTAAGGAACAATGTTTACTCATTAACTGAAAGATTCAGGAGGGAATAAAAACTTTTCCCTAAAGGCTAATTGCATCATAATTGCAACAGTTAAATTAAAATCAATCATTGATGGATTAACCACCAAGTATGCAGTTCAAATTGTCCTCTTCCAGGGAAGTTGCTTCTTCTACAATTCCTTTCAGTAGCAGAAAAAACAGATCATGAATAAGTCCAATTGGTAATGCTCTTGTACTTCTTGCAAATGAAATTCAAGCCCACTGCCTGACAAACAACCCAAGCCAAAGCCTTGTGAGAGGAAATTAACTCTAGAAAAGAAACCTCAAACGACAGATAAACAAAACATAAAAAGGCCAACGTTGTTAAAGTTCAATATAAGCCTTCATATGGGAGTAACAACAGCAGCCAGTAAATAAAACTAAACTTCAATGTGTGTCAGGAGATGGATTCTGTGAGAAAAGTCCCTCTGGTCAAAACACGAGAGCTTTGTTGACCAAGGTGAGAGACCAATGATGAGGAAATAGGGAAAGTGAAAAGAAGGTGGGATTTTATTTTATCCTCCATACAAAATTCAACAGGCTGAGATTGACAAAATACTGTACAACATGATCAAAAAAGGAGGAAATTTATTATGTGTTCAAATCATATAATTGTTTAAGGTCATTCTAAATAAATATCAAAGCAGTTTGTCTTGTAGACAATGTCAACTCTCTGTAATCTCAAGCAGTAAAGATTACTGCTTGTAGAATGCTGAAAAATAAATCTGCAGAGCAGAGAGCAACAATAAAAGTTGTGGTCAAAGGATGGCCAAACATGATGCAGATAAAGATAAACCAGATTAAGGGCAAAATAAGTAAATACAAATCTTCTTTCAGGAACAGGTTTGCCTTGAAAAGGTCTCTCTCAAGGCATTGCAAGCATCACATTCAAAATAAGTGAATGTTTGCAAAAAGGTAAAGCTTGAACATTAAATATCTTGTATGTAGTGTATTCAATTGCAAATAGGTTAAACAGGATTTGAATATCATTGTATTCTGTTTTGATTTACGTTTTACACAATGTTCCAACTTCATTGGAATTGGGGTTGAACAAAGATCAAACCAGGACTAGATAATGCTACAGCGAGGTACAGTGATACAATAAAACCGAATGTGAGATTTATGAAACATTTATGCGACTTGAAAAAATACGTTTCAAAGCCTTTTTTGGCATTATGACCATTTTTAAATCAGAAAGCCTAAAAACCACAATATGCAACCTAGCCAAACCTGAACTGAAACATTCTACACAAAGGACTTCATAAAACAACAACTTAATATCCCCAAACTGAAAGATGGTGCTGACATGCAGGTCCTTCTCAAAATATTAGCATATTGTGATAAAGTTAATTATTTTCCATAATGTCATTCAATTCAAATTCAATTCAATTCAAAGATACTTTATTGATCCCCGAGGGGACATTAGAATTCCAGTACAAACATACATCATGACACAAGACAATGGGGGGACGGGTCACCGAGGCTTTGCTGCCCACTCACAGGCGCTGCCCTTGCTAGATGAGAAAAGAGGCCACATTAGGTAAGTAGAGGGGGAAAAAAAATCATATTTCACACTTTATCCTTAGCAGGATACAGTTTGAGATTGCAAAAAACCTCAGCACAAAGAAGCAACAAATTTACAAAACAACATCATCATGATGAAAATTTAACATTCATATATTTTAGATTCATTGCACACTAACTGAAATATTTCAGGTCTTTTATTGTCTTAATACGGATGATTTTGGCATACAGCTCATGAAAACCCAAAATTCCTATCTCACAGAATTAGCATATTTCATCCGACCAATAAAAGAAAAGTGTTTTTAATACAAAAAACGTCAACCTTCAAATAATCATGCACACTTATGCACTCAATATCTGGTCGGGAATCCTTTTGCAGAAATGACTGCTTCAATGCGGCGTGGCATGGAGGCAATCAGCCTGTGGCACTGCTGAGGTCTTATGAAGAGAATACAAGATAATACCCTAGAAGACTGCTTCTTCACCTTCATAAGCATATATAACAATACCAATGTTATCGAAAGGTGCACGGTACTAAAGAATGCAAGATGCATTTGTTCGTAACTGTGACTCAATATGCTGCAGAACATCTGTGTATCTGTTAACACCTGAATTCAAACACCTGTGGATGTAAGTATGTGTTTCTCAATAACAATGTGCAATAGTGAGTGTGAGGAGCCACAGACTTGCCCCCCTGGACCCGAGACAGACACGGAGGATATCTGAGCCACAACCATCCAAAGGATCCCTGAGCACGGGAACCCCGAAAGACCACCGCCGGGACTACCACAACCCACCCAGAGAAGAGCAGAGGACGAGCCCACAGGCCCCAGCACCAGACCAGACTAGTGCCGGCACCGCCCGAACCTGAGCGACCCCGCCCCGGACCACAACCACCTGTCCTGACCCCAGTCCCCAACTACCCACATCCCCATCTGGAGAGGGGGACATGTACAAAAGAGGGGTCTACCTGGTCCAAATGAGCACCCCAACCAGAGCCGCCACAGGATGAAACAGTCCCAATCCCCAATGAATTTTGATCTCAACCCCAGGAGCCCCCCACCCCCTTTGAACCCCAAAATGAATTTCACAACAGACCCCTCAACACACCACACGAGGACAAACTTGCTTGGCAAGGTGTCCCCGACCGGGAGCATGCACCGGGGGTGCTCAACCAATCTAAATGCCAGTGATCACACATCAAAAACCACGCTACCTTGCAGCCTGCCGCCCTGATCCCCCCTGATACGACAGGTGTCTGCTCATCTTGTTAAGCGTTACCAGTAGGGTATAGCAACAAACCACCACCAAGTATCCCACCAGAAAAAGCTTTTCATCCAACCATCTCAGGTTGAGGGTTGCCTGGTGTTTTCAAGTCATTAACAGAAATGCTGAACAATCAGACATTTAATGTGAGCAATCAATTAACATCTCAACCTGTCCTTATAATTTAACCTTTCAGATGCATTTCTGCAGAATGAGGTGATTATTGCTTTTCATTTGTTTTAAAGAGGCAAAGTTTTGTCTTTTCTTGCGAACCTTTAATAATGTAATCAGAGAATTTAAGTGCACCCTTTCATCAAACATTTTGACAGGTGGGCGGGACTTCCGGTGAGAGCGGGACTTCCGGTGGGGGCCATGTGGGCGCCATGTGGTTGCCATGTGGGCAGGGGGGTGTGTCCAAGGGGCGTAACAGTGGATGTTGATTGGTTGTCGTCATTAGGGGCGATACCTTAAATGAGTCAATTAAAACACAGGGGTGTGTTTAAGGGTGTTACGGGGAAGGCCTTAAATGAGCCAATTAAAACACACAGGGGTGTGTTTAAGGGTGTTATTAATAATCTGTATGTTTTTTCAGGCGTTAATACATCTAAAAAACAAAACAAAAAAAAAGACATGCATCCTTTTATATTTTTAAAGGTATAATCAACTTAATGTTGACCTATCACATGAAATCCTAATAAAGGAACTGTGTAACCTGACAGAATTGTAAGTTAATTTTGCTTTACAGCAGGACCTATTTGTTGAATATATGAGCCAGTCTAAATCCGTTCAAAATAGAAAAGACCTAAAAAAAAGTAAATAAAAAAAAAAAATTGTGCTTCACTACATCGATGGAACGAGAAAAACCTTCAGCTTCTGCGTCAACATACTGGAAAAGCAGCTGAAATAGGTAAGACGAATATGAGATTAACAGAAAAAAAAAAGAACTTCAGTATACTGTTTCCAAGTTACAAATTGACTCTAGCAATGATGTGTTTGTTTTTGAATCATGAGAGACTCCATTTTAGGAAAAAAAAAAGGAATGATAATTTTAGTTACCTGTAGCTTTTCTAAAAAACATTTTACTTTTTCATCTTAGAGTTACAGGGTTACAACTGTTAGGGGCGATGTCAGGAAGGGGCAGTTACGTCTGTTTCTTAGATAACATATCACCTTTGAACTCAAGAAGGGTTTTGTAAAGGAACTGTGTAACCTGACAGAATTGTAAGTTAATTTTGCTTTACAGCAGGACCTATTTGTTGAATATATGAGCCAGTCTAAATCCGTTCAAAATAGAAAAGACCTAAAAAAGTAAAAAAAAAAAAAAAAAATTGTGCTTCACTACATCGATGGAACGAGAAAAACCTTCAGCTTCTGCGTCAACATACTGGAAAAGCAGCTGAAATAGGTAAGACGAATATGAGATTAACAGAAAAAAAAAAGAACTTCAGTATACTGTTTCCAAGTTACAAATTGACTCTAGCAATGATGTGTTTGTTTTTGAATCATGAGAGACTCAATTTTAGGAAAAAAAAAAGGAATGATAATTTTAGTTACCTGTAGCTTTTCTAAAAAACATTTTACTTTTTCATCTTAGAGTTACAGGGTTACAACTGTTAGGGGCGATGTCAGGAAGGGGCAGTTACGTCTGTTTCTTAGATAACATATCACCTTTGAACTCAAGAAGGGTTTTGGTCTTAAAAACATAGTCTTTGCAGTTGAGATAACACTGTCATGTTCTGGTATAAATACTGTGTGTAAATGTTGGGGCTCTGTTTCATTGGTTAACCTCAGTGTCAGGGTCTTCAAATGCTGAATGTCTTTGAACCATAACACTTGTTACATTGAAAAATACCAGTACTGACAAGAAAAAATGTCGGTAAATATTTCAGGAAACCCGGAAATTGTGGCTTCTTCTTCTGATAATTCACAAAAGCACAATGACATCTTAAAACGTAAGTAAGTAAGTAAGTATCATTAAATGCATGTGAATGTTCTCAAATTTTGTTTATATATATTGTTTATATATATATATATATATTTGTTTCTTTGGTCATAGAACCCACCGCTGATGACCTTGATGATTTCATCTTGACACAATCAGATTATGGTAAGTAAATGTTAAATGCAATAATATATATATATATATATATATATATATATATATTATAGTTAACCCTTGACAATGTTTCAATTTATAGATTTGATGAGAGAGGTAAACCCGAATGATCAAGTTGGAGGGTTCAGCGGCTGGAATCGACAGTCAAAATTAAGAAGGCGAATTATCTCCAAACAAGAAAAAACCGCAACAACTGAACTTTCTTTTAACACAGAAATTAAAACTGATTCTTTGAATACCCCCCCGTCAATTATCATCATTTCCCCTGAAGACACACCGGATAAGTTACCAGCACCACCAGAAAGTAAGTCCTAAGAACTATCTATTTTTTCTTTGAGAGTGAATGTATTTTAAACCTCAGATAAAAAACTGTTTACAGATTCGACTGAGAGCTCTGTGGAAGACATAGTTGTCGAGCAGGAGCAAGGTAAGGATATAAAAATTAAATAAAAACAATATATATATATATATATATATATATGTATTTTAAGCATAGTTCAATAAAATGTCATATAAACCTGTTTACAGATACATCCAAAGATGCCACATTGAATCCGCCCACCAGAAGGTCGCTTTTCAAAGATCAAGACAGCTTTCAGCAGAACGGCACAGTTTCAGTCCAACAAGAAGTGAAATCTGGAGGTTTTACCGCAAAGAATCGGAGTAAGATTAAAAAAAAAAACTTGTGTATTTTAAAAACTATTTTCGTTTTATTTATGAACGCTGTGCTGCGCAGCGTAAGATAACTTTTATTGTCTTCTGTTTTTACAGAATATTTAACCCCGGCCAAAAGACAGCGACTCTTTGCGCTACAAAGCAGAGCAACGCTAGTGAGTGGTTTAATGAACGGTACGTTTTAATTCATACATACATACTGAATTAATTTGAATTCCCCTTTTTTTTTTTTTTTTTTTTTTTCAGCTTTAATGTGATTATTTCATTATTACATATTTTTATTTATTTATTTTTTGTTCATTCTCCATACAGAGGTAACGTTGATGGTAGGACAGATTGGATACAGAAACGGACAACACAGGAAGACAGTCTCTACAGCCTCACGGAATCTTCGTAATAAGGCCTCATCGTTAACGCTTCTGGCAGCATGTCAGATTCTGTTAAAGAAGCATTTTGGTGACATCAAGGTGATTTTAAACTGAACTGATCACTGTGTTTTTTTTTTTTTTTTTGTTTTTTTTTTTTTTTTTGTAGGTTAGTTTTATTTTTATTTTGTTTCTTATGTTCATAGAAAATGGATAACCGAATCAGACTTGCCCTGGATGAAATAAGAAATTTAGTTAATGAACTTAACGAAATTCCCGTTAATGCAGAAGAAAATAGCACACCGTCTCCACACAGCATTGAGCAAAATTATCATAATCCTTCTACGTCACACTCCGCAGATCGGCACGGGGGTCATTTTAATACGGATGTAGCAGTTAGTTCTGATCAAGTAATCAGACTTGCCCTGGATGAAATAAGAAATTTAGTTAATGAACTTAACGAAATCCCCGTTAATGCATCTCCTGCTAACAGTGAAAATTTAATAAATGAACATCAGCACGGTGACGTTTTAAACGTAATCAATCAGGCTCTTTCCGATTTGAACAGCGAACCGTCTCCACACAGCAGCATTGAGGAAAATGATCAGAATCTTTCTACGTCACACGCCGCAGATCGGCACGGTGACGTTTTAAACGTAATCAATCAGGCTCTTTCCGATTTGAACAGCGAACCGTCTCCACACAGCAGCATTGAGGAAAATGATTCACCTGACACTCATCAGAATCCTTCTACGTCACACGCCGCAGATCATCACGGGGGTCATTTCAATACGGACGTAGCAGTTAGTTCTGATCAAATAGAGCGAGATCCTCCAGCTGTGGTTGAACGTGAACATTTTAATAACCATGCAATAAGGAGACCTTTTACCATACCGCCGCCCTGTCCAAGTAACGTTCCAGATTTAGCAGCATTCTATACAGACATCATGCGTATTATCATTGAATTAGCCGACGCTGCGAGATCGTTAACCAGACGTAACGACGTTGTGCAGCTGGAATTAGTGGGTGAAAATCTCAATCGTCACATCACATTTACTGTTACAGATGATGGAAATATGATCCTGCCTGCTTTCGAAAACTTCCTCGACGATTTAGTACAATCGAATGCAAATATACCTGTAGATAATAACATGGAATTTGTTCTTCAGGTTGTTAATGACCCAGCAGGAGGTTCTTAGCGTAAAGCTGCAGGAACGTTAGACTGTGAACTGTTTAATAAGAAAATGCGTCATTTGTATATTATAAACAATACCGGTAATCAGTTATGTTTTGCAATCAGCCTCGCACACGTCTCTGATCCTGAGCTCACGGATCACCGTGCTGTAGAACTGGGGAGGAGATGGCAGCATCAGGCAGGCCTCGACGAGCAAACAGCAGTTACTTTTAGTGATATTGGTAAATTTGAAACCATTCTGAAGAGAAAAATTGTAGTGTTTCACAGAACCACGGGCTCTACTGCTCTGTGTAAATTTGAGACCAGTTTCCCCGATCGTTCAAACCCTCTGTTTTTGCTGTTATTTCAAGGTCATTACTATGGGATAAAAAATCTCAAAGGTTTTATAGGGTGCAGATATATTTGTAATTACTGTTACGCCAGCTATCAGAATGCCAATACACACCATTGTGAAGGTTATTGTCCAGTGTGTCGAACATATAAATGTATGCAAGAGATTAGCAATCCTGTAAGCTGTGCAGGCTGTCAAAGAATCTGTCGTAATTCTTCATGTTTCAGCAGACACAGGGAACCGCGCATCAGAAATAGTGCTGAAAGGCCTATGAGTGACTGTGAGTTGGTAAAACTGTGTAAAGTATGCAAACGGATATACGTTATTCCAATCAGTAAACCGAATAAACCACACGTGTGTAATGTAAAATGCAGTATTTGCGGTGAAAATGTACCCCCCAGCCTAGACATTACATGCGATGATCATAAGTGTTACATTCAGCCTTGCAGTGCAATTAATCAGCTTGATGATAAACTGATTTTTTATGATTTCGAATGCCTCGTCAATGAGAGCGGCGTGCATACCCCCTTTCTGGTCTGTGCTAAAACGTTGAAAGGTGATGAATGGTACGCTTATGGACTGAATTGCACCCAAAAATTTCTCCTGCATTTCAGGAGGCCAATGTACAAAGGTTACACCTTAATAGCGCACAATGCGCGGGGGTACGATGGTTACCTGATTCTCACAGCAATGCTGCAGTTAGGCATTAAACCTCATATCGTCATGGTAGGAAGTAAAGTTCTCTGTTTAACCGACCCTGATTACAGGTTAAAATACATTGATAGCCTGTCCTTCATGTGCATGAAGCTTAGTGCCATGCCGAAAGCGTTAGGCTTTACCGATCAAAGCAAGGATTTTTTTCCCCACCTATTTTCCTCTGAACAACATCTCCAGTATGTGGGGGCTTTTCCTCCTCCATCCTGCTATGCTGTAGAACGCATGAGTCTTCAAGAACAACAGGTGTTTAGCAGCTGGTACAGAGAAGCGAGCAAAGAGGTCTTTGACTTTAAGAAAGAAGCTATTCGTTATTGTAAAAATGACGTTGAAATTCTTTTTCAAGGATGCTTAAAATTCAGAGACGAGTTCTTTAAGGAGACAAGTGTGGATCCGTTTAAAAGTATCACAATAGCATCAGCCTGCATGAAGGTTTTTGTAACCAATTTCCTTCCTCCTCAAACCTTAGCCATTCCATCACCTCTGGACTACAGACGTAGCAGTAAAACGTTCTCCAGCGCGTCCATTCAATGGCTCGGCTGGATTGCAGACAGCAGAGCCATATTTATCGAGCATGCATTAAATAGGGGTGAAAAGAAAATTGGGCCATATTCAGTGGATGGGTATGCAGAGATTAACGGTGTCAAAGTTGCGTTTGAATTTTATGGCTGTTTTTTCCACGGCTGTAAAAAGTGTTACATGCCTCATGACAAGTGTCCGTTGAGAGGGGTCGCATTTGAACAGTTTTATGCAGCCACTGTTGAGAGAAGCAAGGTGTTACAAACTGTGTACGGCCTTCGTCTCGAAGTCATATGGGAGCATGAGTGGATTGAAATGAAAAAATCAGACCCAGGGGTGATCAGCTTTCTTGAGAAAGTTAATGCACCCGAACCGCTATCCCCCCGGGATGCGCTGTATGGTGGACGCACCTGTCCTATGAAGTTGAGGTACACAGCGGAACCGGATGAAACTGTACACTATGTGGATTACACATCTCTGTACCCTTATGTAAACGCCAACTGCGTTTTCCCCCTCGGACACCCCACCATCATTTACAAAGATTTTGATGACCCCAGCAGCTACTTCGGTATAATCAAAGCTGTGGTCTACCCACCACGTAACCTGTTGTTCCCTGTTTTACCTTACAGAACATCCCAAGGTAAACTTGTGTTCACTCTCTGCCGCTCATGCGCTGAATTAAATAACCAGTCAGGTCCCTGCATGCATAATGATCAAGAAAGAGCTTTGATGGGAGTATGGGTGAGTGTAGAACTCTGTAAAGCGTTGGAGTGTAGTTATCGTCTTGCTAAAATCACAGAGGTGTGGCATTTTGAAAAGAGAAGTGATACAATTTTTAAAAGTTACATTCATTGCTTTTTAAAGGGTAAGCAGGAGGCTTCAGGCTATCCGTCTGAAGCAGTGGATCAGGAGAGTAAGTCAAAGTATATAAGCGACTACAAACTGCATCAGGGCATCCAATTAGACCCTGAGAAAATCGAGGTGAATCCTGCCAAAAGGCAGGTTGCAAAATTGTGTTTAAACAGTTTTTGGGGGAAATTTGCGCAAAGAAGTGATCTGTCTCAGACCACAGTCATCACTAACCCTGAAGACTTTTTCAGCTTCATGTTCTCGAGTAAATACAGGGTTAACTATTTTCATTTTTTCAACCCTGAAATGTGTGTAGTGCAGTGGAACTACAGCAAACGTGTCATATATCCACCAAGTAAGACAAATAATGTGTTTATAGCAGCATTCACCACCGCTTATGCACGTTTAAAACTTCTCAGCAGCATGGAGAAGTTACAGGACAGATTGATTTATATTGACACGGACAGTTTGATTTATGTGACAAAAAGTGGTGAAACTCCTCTGGAATTGGGGAATTATCTGGGTGATCTTACTGACGAGTTAGATGGTGACAGCATTTCGGAGTTTGCATCGACAGGACCCAAGAGTTATGCATACCAGACCAAAAACCGTAAAAATGTAATGATAGGTGCTAAAGGCATCACTCAGACGCATGAATGCAGCGAGAGGGTCAATTTTGACAGCATCAAAGGGCTGGTCGAGGGCTACTTACAGGGGTCAAGTGAGGGTGTCATTGAAATCCCCCAGCACACGATCAGGAGGGATAAAAAGAGATTCCGTTTGACAAACGCGACATTTCTTAAAAAGTTTCGACTGGTGTATGATAAGAGACGTCTTTTTTCTGACGGGACAACTCTGCCTTTCGGTTATTAGAGTTGAAGAAGAAATAAAATAAAAAGTCACATGGATTTACAGGAGATTGATTTTGATCCTAGATTTAGAGCCCCTTTCTCATGTATGATAGTTGGACCCAGCGGCTGCGGGAAAACTTTCTTTGTAAAAAGTATTTTACAAAACTGTAATCATGTCATGGATATTGTTCCAGAAAATATTGTATGGATTTACACATCTTTTCAACCCATGTATGCTGAATTGCAGAAGATGAATAAAAATATTACCTTTGTGGAAGGATTGCCTCATTCTTTTGAAGATGAAAACCTGTTTCCTCCTGATCAGAATCATCTGATTATTCTAGACGATGTTATTGCTCAAGCCTCAGATGATGAAAACGTGATGAAGGTCTTTACCCAGTTTCGTCACCATCGTAATATGAGTGTTATGATGTTGACTCAGAATGTTTTTCATCAGGGAAAGTTCAGTCGCACTATTAGTTTGAACTGTAATTATATGGTGTTGTTTAAGAACCCGAGAGATAAACTGCAGCTGAATATACTGGCCCGCCAAATGTTTCCATCTCAAAAGGGTCTCTTCTTGGAGAGTTTTGAAGACGCAACGAGAGAAGCTCATGGATATTTAATCATCGATTTTACGCCTACCTGCCCAGAACATTTCAGACTGAGAACGGGGATACTTCCTCAGCAGTGGCCTGCTGTGTACGTACCCAGAACAAAGTAAGTCATCATGTCAGCGCGTATAAAAAGGAATTTACCATTATTCAGAGCTTTGTACCAGGCCTGTCCACAGAAACGTAAAGATATTCTCGCACACTGCTCTCCCGACTTTATTCAGGCTCTGTGCGAGATTGCACTGAATATCCTAAAAGGTAACATTAAACTATCACCCTCTCAACACCGACAATTGAAGAAACAAAGAAATATCATCAGATTGTTGGGTGATAAAAGAACCGGGATAAAAACTAAACAGTTGGCTCTCAAAAAGCAACGAGGTGGTTTTATTCTGCCCATCTTAACGGCTCTTGCACCCTTGATCGGTGATCTAGTGGGTGGAATCATCAGGAGATAATGTCTCTCAGAACATCGCAGAAGATGTTTCTCATTTCCCCTCATCAATTCAAGCGTCTGACCCAGTCAGACACGTCCATCAGACAGACGGCGGAGGAGAATTTGGATGCTGAAATGAGAGCGATATTAAACGAGCCGGGTTTGACTTCTTATGAAAAAATCAAGAGATACGATGCTCTTCTCCAGATGTATCTGACTTTACTTAAGCAAGGTGTCAAAGAAGAAAAACAGCGGGTCAGTTTAACGCTGCAGCGTGACACAGAGGTTCCTGAACATGAGCGGTCCCAAGAAAAACAAGGCCCAGGGCAGGACGAGGCCCCTAAGGATCAGGTTCTTACGGAAGTACTGAAAAGCCTTCCTAAACACAATCGTAAAAATGCCGAGTACATTTTGAAGAAATTATCCGAAATAAGTGAGAGTTGGACTTCGCGAGGTGAATTTGTATTTAACGGAAATATTATAAAGGGGTCCCACATGATTGATTTGTTGAAAAATCTCATGCTTCCGTTTAAAAAATCTGGAGCATCACAAACCCGAGGATGGTCTGATTTTCTACACTCCATGTCAGAAGTAAACATACCTATATCTTCAGTCATTAACCCTTATGCTCGTGAAGAATATAGACGTTTCAAAACAGAGGGTACATCGATTGAAAATGGGGGTACACCCCCCAGCGTTGAGCAGAGAAGAAAAAGAAGAAGAAGGCAGATAACTCATTCTCCCTACTGGTCGAGATCTGAGCTGGAAGATCCAAAAAATGCTGATGGGAGATCAAAAAGGTCTCTTCGTAAGACGACACTACCACCCCGATGGATTACATTTTCACCATAAACCGTTATAAGAAAAATGAAACATGTAGTCTATTTCTTTTATTCAATAAAATATTTATTGATTATATTTTTCAAGTCTAACTTCGTTCTCTACTTCACACACTAACATATGATATCATTACACAAATATTAAATCATAAGAAGAAAAAAAAAACAAACAATGAAAAAAAAAATAAGACATTTTAAATTCCATAACAATCCAGAAACATCTCCAAAGAGCATGTTCCGTGAGTATAAAATGTACAACTTTGATTAATGACACATTTCTGATATTTTTTCACAAAGTTAGATACCATTAAATCATTCTTAATCACATCTCCGGTGTATTTCGACAACACTTGCTGCATTGATAATCCGCACGCTCTATGACATAGATAAAAAATGCAATGGTGACCGCACACAGTGGACAGAGTGTTTTGAAGCTGATTATTATGATACAATATTTTTGAGGATCTGTCTTCTAAAAATGTTACGATGCTTGACGGGTAGAACTCGAAATCCGGAGAGAATCCATAAGAGTCAAAAAAGCTGGATTGACCATTCTCATCCAATGTCAGAGCTAGCCAGTGTTCCCCCGGCATGTGTGAAGGATGTGTATTCACGATAAAGTAGGCCGGCCCTGGGAATTTGTCAGCTAGCAGTGGCAGCTGGTCGCACGGCCACACACCGCAAAACAAATCTCCCAGCAGATGACGCATCAGGCTCTCAATTTCATGATTATTCATGCCTGATTAGATTAATAATAATCCACCAGCACACGCCTCTTTGAATCAATCTCTAAAATAGAATCATAACAAGCGTAGATGATCAGCGTGGTGGTATATGGCAACGGGTTTCTGAAGCGCATTTCCAATCTTAAATTCCCACTGGAAACTGGAGATAGAGCATCTGTGTCCTCACCCGGGTTAAGATTAAATGTGAATAGAGAGTATCCTTGATTAAATTCCTGACGTGATATACTCAGTGGAAGATCTTTTAGATGTCGTCCTGTAGCCGTAAACAAGTTGTAATACTCTCTCACTGAATGACCTTGGTTAAAATTTGGCTGGAAGGCTTTAGCAGGAATTTGTCTGCCATCCTTACACAAAGCTAAATATTCCATATCAAAATGATTAAAGTCAAACGGATTGAGATTGCGTGTTCCTGTAAAAGCGTCATGATCCAGTAACGCAATCACCACATACTTGGGAAAGATGCCTAAGAAAAGATTCTCTTGGTTGCATACCCTTGAATTTTCAGGGATGGAATATGTTTTTACATTCACACGTGAAAGTGGATACAGAGCATTTGCTTTCATTAAAGCTGAAGCGTGCCCCAGTCGTACAGCTGGAGAGACAGTAACTTTTTTGATAAAAAGAGATGCTCCTAATATCCTGAGTTTGTAAGTGGAGTCTCTTGCGGCCATGAGACAAAAGGCATCGTTGGCTCTTGTAAGTTTAATTTTAAGGTCAACAGAGTTTAAAAGAAGTCTCTCGCAGAAAAATATGTCTGCATGTAGGGGGCCTAGGAGATGTACCTCCCTGGAATTTGCCGTAAAGCCTGCTCTGCTGTTAAGACCTTGGTTAGGGCCGTTAGTTGTAACAATAGAGTTCAGAGCACCTGCAGTGTCTTTATAAAAAAGACCAGAGCTAAACTGGGTTTTTAAAGAATCCTCAGAAAAGTTTAACAATGTCTCAATCATGGCTCTGTATGGATGTGTAGCACTGGATTGTGAAATCATTCGATCTCCGAGAGTGACGTCACACTGACTGAAGATGGTGTTTAACGGGTAGTTGATGAGCCCTACAGGTGCATCATCTGGCAGGTTTGTTCCATTCTCGTTAGTAATTTTCACTCTGAGATGCAACAGCGTATCGTTGAGATCCAGATACTTTTCTCCGTCTCCCGGAATGAAAAACTCGATCGGCCCTCCATCAGTGATTGCTGATAAAGGCTGGATCTCGGTGTAAATTTTATCTTCGATCGATAGCTGCGTCATCGGGGCAGAAAATAAGTCCAACTCTGCCAGCGTGCACTCTGATGATTTGTTATGTAAAAGAGCCATTATTTAAATATATCAAAACTTGCGGATGACTTCCTTCCTCTTCGTTTGTCAGCTGCGACTGATCTCCTTTTTCACGTTTGTCGTTGTTTTTTAACCATCCTTAAACGATCACCAGGGGGTCTTGTTCTGGGTCTTTTGGATAAAACCATAATTCCTGAACCTTCTTGACCGTCGATGTGTGTAGAACCACTCATTTTACTCACGGCTCTACCGATGACATCCGAAGCGATATTTGATGCAGCCGTTTTAAGATGGGGTTTTGCAATTGCAAATCCTTTTTTAACCAGAGGGGATACGAAGCGGAATAATTTTGAAAATAATGATCCAATTCCGCGTCCGTACATGACCGGGGCCCCATAAAACCCTGGCAGATTACCGCCTGATTGACTTACATAGTAATTTACAAAGCGATTTGGATCACGTCTCAGACTTAGATATGCCATGTTCTCTCTTAATTCAGCGTAATATGAATGATAACCAATCAATCTTAGAGGTTATATACATATCTCTGGAATAGTTTATACAAATAAAATGTATCTCAGGCTACGTTGTGATATCACCGGTCTGAAGTGTAGTCTTATGACGGTCTTTCCATAGACGAAATTTACAGGAACGTTTTGGTCCGATTTAATTTCTATATTGATATTTTCAATATGTCTTCTGGAGACTGGAAGGTAGTGGGCGGGGTTAAACGTCTGAGTAATCATATCACTGAATGTGCCTTGTACTTTGACGGTCCGCAGTAAAGGTGCAAAAGTGTCGCCTACTATTTGTGGGCTGACCACGTCGCTGTAACAGTATAGGTGATAGAAACCAGCCTTTATATCCGCCGGAAAAGGAACCAGTTTTGGTTCAGAAACATGAATCCATTCCCCTGGTTTCACGCCCATCATATAAGCTAGAGTGCTGAAGAAGCGTATTTCATACGGACTATTTGCTTGAAATGCAAATCTCTTTTGAACTTTGCTGAATTTAATGCGTAAACCCGATTTCAATTTTTTGAAAAACATTTCCATCTCTGTCTCGAGTTGAACAACGCTGTTATAGTAGCCACTTCTGATCCTTTGCGTATTGATCTCCACATCACCAACCTTCCTCCATTCAAAGTAGGCATCATAATCCGGTAAATTATGCCATGTATGAGGGTATGAAATCTCGGCTAATGCAACCATCCATTGGCCTTCTAAATCAATATGTTGAGCTAAATTTACACGGAAACTTGAACTGGTATTATTTTTAAACACTTCCATGCTAGCATTAGATGGAAGAGTAACGTAAAAGCCATCATCCTCTACCTGACGGTTCATGATGCTGTGTCAACTGTGAGGTTTAGTGCAAACCTTTTTTATACGTTTCGAAGTTCATCAAACTTGATCCAACTGTTGAATTTCTCAGGCCAGTTTTTCCAGCTTACAAAAACCTGTTTGACTCCCTTGACCGTACGTCGTTTTAATATTTTTTCCACTTGATACATCTTGTCGTTAAATATTTTTACTTTTTGAAGTTCCTCAGCGTAAAAGGAACCCTCGATAGGTTCTCCATCCAAATCTTTGAGTTTGTATACAGGAGGAGAACGGGGTATCCGGTCATAGACTGTAAACACTTCATCCGTAAAACTGTTCGTATTTTTTGTCAAACACTCCACGGACCTTGGATATTCTGACAAGATCCCCTTGTTTAAACGTTGTCACTGAGTCCTTGCAATATCTGTTGGACTTGACATCATACAGATTCTGAAACACTTGAAAGGCATTTTCTGGGGTCACTTCCATAGGGCTCATTTTAATGCTGGAGTGGTAGGAATGGTTGTAGCTTCTAGCTAGGTTTTGCAGTACATCGACGTACCGCCGGGTATTGTTAGCTGTAAAATATCTCCACATCCTTGTTTTTAATGTGCGGTTAAATCTCTCGACCACTGAAGCTTTTGCTTCACTCGCTGTGGCAAAATGTTCAATACCGTGTTTCTCCATTAAAACTTTAAATTTCTTGTTAAAAAATTCTTTACCGGCATCAGTCTGAAGTTTTTTGGGGATCTGACTTTCTGTAAAAACTGATTCAAATGCCTTTACCACCTCAGCGGCTGTTTTCCTCTTCAAAACTCGTACATACGCCCTTTTTGAAAAGATGTCAATGACTGTTAATAAATAATTATAACCATCATTTTCCATGGCCAGAGCTTGCATGTCACAGAGATCAGCCTGGAACTGCCTCAATGGTCTGGTGACAAAAACTCTGTTTCTCGGGAACTTTATTCTTGCAGGTTTATGTAGAGTATAGGTATCTTCTCCTGATAAAAAATCTTTAACTTTTTCAACCGCAACCTTCTTTCCCGTTTCATCTTGCATAACCCTCCTCAGCCTATCTACACCCCCAAAACTTCCCGGATTTGAAGGGCTATAATATACTTTCTTCATCAGCCGTCTTCCTGCCATCTCTGCCTTATGCTCACTCTGCCGATTACTTGTTAAATAATGAGAAAAAACACACAGGAGGGTAGATTTATCCTTATTTGTTTTATTTTTTTTATTTTTTTATTTAATATAAACAAAAAACAACCAGAAAACAAAATCAGATAAAATGCAGATGAATTCAAACACTACTAGCTTTTTAAACAACACTTTTGGGAAAGGTTACTATGTTCCTACTTTAATTGTATTTAATAGTAAAAAGAAAAAAGAAGAAAAATCATATAATGCAGATTAACTAAAGTACTGGAATACTAAAAAAAAAAAAAAATGATACAACAACAAGTCATCAAACATGTGAGATCAGTTTGTCAGTCCATAGCACTCTGAAACAGAGTTAAGTTGTTTGAGATGTTTCTCATCGACCATGCGATCATAAACGTGCGCTATTGCACTGTGGATGCCTTGTACCGATTTCAGTTCATATAAAACCGTCTTGGCAATTGTCTTCACTCTGAAGTCATCCGCTTGTATGCTTCGAAGTACCAGAAGATTCTGAATAGCAGGAATGAGTTTGGGGGTTACGAGTCGTCGTACGATGCGTTGAAAGTTGACTTGGTAATAATCCTCCCCCAGTACCTCCAGGCAATGGTGTTGACGCTGGCTTGGGTGGTTCGTTATACATCCATAGCAGGTTTCTCTGAGATAGTTCAAAGAGGTTATGTTGAATAAATGAAGTATCGCTGTTTTCACCGTATTGATGAGGGTGGTTGAGAACCAACCGTCAATTTCGTCCTCCTGGTTACTCTCATCCTCTGCTGAAGGCTGAGGGTCCTCCATCGGTTCCAGGGTTTGTGTAGGGGCTTCGGTAGAGGGTGAGTAGCCGGTGGCTACCTCCTCCTCCACGACCACCTTCATGTCTTCAGGCAGGACATTCGCGTCTACAGACTCAGCCATGAATAGCGGTGATGGTGAGCAGAGGTCTGGAGAAAGCGGTAGATATTTCATGTTGTATCCTGTAGGTGATGCAGGACTGTAGTGGTTCTCTGAGAATGAGGATGTTGAGGTGGATGGTGAGAAGAGGTCAGGGGAAGGCGGATGATATGGTCCAATGTTGAAGCTTTCATCGTGCTCAGGAGAGAAGTGGATCTCTGCTCGGTGGTTGTAGAGATCCCTGTATGGTGTCGGTCCACTCATTCTCATGATACGATTCTCAGTGCCTGTGAGCTTGCAGTTATCCCCCCCGTATATATATCATAGGAAGGGGCGTGTCCTCAGAAGAGGGTTCGTTCTAAACGTAAAACAGGAAACGTCAGCGTTTTTTTCACTGACATGACATCGATCCAACTTCGTGACTTTTGGAAAAGGTCGGAAAGACGATGTCCAATTTCACTCATCTTCTCTGCCCAAGCTTCAAACGGCAGAGCCAGCATTGTCTTGAATACGCCGCAGTCTTGATTGAAAGCCTCCAACACAAACAGATCTGAGGGACTCGTCCGGTTGTTCCTGCGTCTGCTTGCCCTAAAAGACCAGCGGCCATTTGCTGTGGTTTTTGACCCCCACACTGCGCTAAAGAGAGGTTCTCTCTCAGCTATTTCAACATCGGATGGTATATGAAACATTCTCGCCCGTTTTACAGGTCAAGGAGACAGTTCATTTTCTTCTTCTTCTTCTTCCTCCCTCTCCTGCCTTGAGACTGTTTCAGGGCTATCATTAAGGTGCGGGATTGCAAGCTTTAACACAGCCCAGTCGCTGTGGGTGAGTGTACACAGAGCCAGTGATCCATTAAATACCTCATCTTGATCCAATTGATACAGGCAAAGCTCTCCTATTTCATACATGAAAATATAACCCCAACTGCCAACCAGGCCATATGGCTCCAAAGACCATTCTTCCTGCAGAGTCTTGAACGGGGGTCTTTGTACCCTGCAGATGTAGGATGTTGATTTCTTAGGAGCATTCAATTCACGGGATGAATACTGGTAGACGGTCACTGGGGTTTCGCACAGAACTGACATACCTCTTGGCCGAACCGAGGTCTGATTTTCAACCATGGTTGTTGAAGTTGATTTTGGATCCTCATCATCGGTAGAGTATGTCACGACGGGAATTCCGATAGGTATCTCCGTTGAGGAAGTATATGATGCAGTTGCTTGTTCATCATCATCATCTTGGCACGCGTTGCGTTTCTCCTCCGCTTGACGATAAACTCTCTTAACTCTAGCCATTGTTGAACGGGTGTTCTTTTTTTCCAACGAATGCTGCATGTAAAGTGCAGAGTTTTATCTCTGTATTTAAAGTAAACACTAAGGCACGCCCTATTGTTTTCATTGGGTTATTCAAGGTTTAACGATGCTTACAAACACACCCCCTCTATTTTTAATTGGTGCTGATGCCAAACAGTTTCCGATAATACCATATTTGTCTTGTTCTATTTATAACAAACACACCCCTGTGTTTTAATTGACTCATTTAAGGTATTGCCCCTAATGACGACAACCAATCAGCATCCACTGTTACGCCCCCCTTGGACACACCACCTGCTTGACCACGTGACCTCCTGCCCACATGGCAACCACATGGCGCCCATATGGCCCCCACCGGAAATCCCGCCCTCACCGGAAGTCCCACCCACCTGTCAAAAAGTTTGATGAAAGGGTGTACTTAAATTCTCTGTAATCTTTAAAGATTTCAAACAAATCACATTATTAAATGTTTTACTGATAAAAAGTGTATAAATATTTTCAGCGTTCACAGCTAGATCAGGTTATTTACTTTATCCTGACTTAACTTAATTTACTTACTGATCAACGTGTGTGAACATCTCTATTAAAGCAGGAATTTTGGTGGTTTGTGGTTTCAGATGTATGTTGCCAAAAAGGAATTAAAGAAGCAATCGTGCCTGCCCATTAACCTGGAAAGGGTTATAAAGCTATTTTCAAACAATTTGCCGTTCACCGTTCTACAGTTAAAAAGAGGTTAACTACATGTGGAAAACCTTTAAGTCATCTGCTGTCTTTCTAGAAGTTGACATTAAAATATGAGACCAGGCAATGGTCTGAGAAATTGCCCCAAAACCCAAGATGTATCTCATTTTATGTGTTTGAGTTCATGAGGACACAATTTCATTCAAAATATACAAACTAAGCCTTAAACAGTATGGCTTGTTTAGAAGGTTTGCCAGTAGAAAGGCCTTTCCCTCTTGAAATTGGTCAGCACAATTTATGTTTGCAAAGTTGAATCTGAATGAAGCACAAGACCTTTGGAAGAATATTTTTGGTGTTAATACACCGCACTAACTTGGGCCAATGAGTAATAAAACACCTCAGACGAACTGCTTCCTTCTCACCCCAGCAAAAATCGCTCCTTTATCACAATAACACTCTATATATTCATTCAGAACATATATAAACTTTCTCTATGGTTTTCCTGACAGCTGCATATTCATCATCTTTTGTTTACTGTACCCACAATCCCTCCTCTGCACATGTGCAAACCATCTCAGTCTTTCCCCTCAAATTTTGACTCCAGATCGCTCGACCTGAGCTATCACTCTGATGCATAAATTTCTAATTCCAGTAGTTTCTTTTGGTCACTTCCAATAAGCTGTCCTCTTTACCTGTCTTTTGCACCAACAGACCTTAGGTCGACCATGCATAACTGCAAAATCTTACTTTACCACTAATCACCCAAAGAGGAGTGTTTTAAACGGTAAATTCCTACATTTTCTATTTAATCTGAGTTGGGATTCCATCAGGTATGAAACAACTTTGGTTTATAATTACAATTATCATACTATAATAAGACATACAATATTAATTTAAAAGTATATTGCCATTGCTGACACAGAGTTTACCTCTTCCTTGCACTGGGACTCGGAAGTGACAAAAGATCTTTGTCAATCTGTTCAAAGGTCCTCCACTGCTGCTGATGAGTAAATCATGAGTGAGTACAACAGAGACAACTCACATCAGTTTCTGACTACATTCCTAATCACAACGCAGACTGAAACCTGGCACTTGTTAAAATGTGTTAAGGGACGTGTTACAAGTTGTTTCTGACACCAGCTTACCCAGATGTTTCCCTCCAGCTGCTTTGCTCCTGGTTTGATGTGCTCCAGGGACATGGTAAAGTTTGAAAAAAAGTGGGTGACTGATAAGTAGAAATAAAGGAAAAGTGATAAATTCTTTGAAAAAGGAAAGGTTATCTGTGACAGCTGGAGAAACAGGACTGTGAACCAGGTGTGTGGGGAATCTCCCCATCTGCCTTTGTTGTTAAATATTTAACAAAAATTAAAAGATGAACGAAAAAAAGTGTTGGGGTAAAATAGTGTAAAGGTCAAAGGAAAATACAAGTATGTAAGTTGAAAGGGGGACAAAAAAAAATAAAAGTTCCAGTCAAAGAAAAAAATAACTAATCGAGGAATGCTGGGAATAGGAAAGAGCAGAGAGACGGTGACAGAAAACTGAGTGGAAAACACAACTGCTGGAAAAGAAGTCACTGAAAGAGAATAAAAAGAAAACAGAGCCCACAGAAAAACTGACACCTGAAGAGAGACAAATGGGAAAAACCTAAGGTGGAGGGCATGATGGATCACAATCGTCAAAACAGCCTTTATAGGTGTGCATGCATGTCTTTACTGACTCACTGCAAGGTAACAACCTGTAGACATCAAGTGTGTTGAGGCAGAGTCCCTGAGATTAAATGATGGGTCTACAGAAAGTTGGAAAACAAAATCAACACTGCACATTTAAGGTGGTACATGTAAAGGTTCAATGGAGAGCCAGCATCTGGTTATCTCACACTGGGAAGGACCAGACATGGCTCTCATAAGAACTTGAAAAATCAATGCACTTACTTTAGCCTACTCTTTCTGAGTGCCTCAGGTTCCTTTGGGTCAAGTGGTGGTCCTTACTTTTAGATCTGATAGTTGCTGCATTCACTTAAAAGATGATTTTTTTTTTTTTAAAGATTAACACATTTTCACTAGAGTGCAGCAACATCTGGTTGTTAAAAAGCTCATAAAACCTAATGAACGGAATTCTCTTGTGCCGGCACTAGACTGTTGTCTGGTACATGAAGGAGAAATGTGGAACAATGGACCAGAGCTTTACCCTAGCAGAGTTGCTGAGAAGGCCATGGGAGTTCAAGTGTCCAGTTCATATGCCATGCATGTTGACAACTGAGATGAGCCTTATGATTATGTTCCCAGAGAGAACTCATGTTACCCCTAAAACACCTGGATGAGTTTAATATTTGAAAGACTTTTCTGGTTTAGATGATGTTTCCCAATCATCTGTAACAACAAAGATGTGAGGATACGATTAATTCCCACTGAAGTAACTTCATTTATCTGTTGCATTCTGTTCTTGAGCTCTTGTGGAAAACTGAAAAACAGTTATAAAAAAAATAACCAGTTAATAAGTATAGTGCTGTTTTTGTACCTACATTTTACCATGAGTGATGGTAGTCAGCATTTAAGTTAACCTGAAAAATGTAATTCCTTGTAAATTTCTTGCTGCTGAGATTCTGTTTTTGAACTAGTTTTATGATTAATCTAATTTGTCTTAAAGTTTTAGAGAGAAAACTGTGTCTGTACTTCCAGAGGAGGGTATTTTTAACCCGTGTGGCTGTACTGTAAACACCGGCCACTTTGTCTGTTCTCACTCCAAAATTTAAACTGCAGACTCCCTGTGGGATGGAAGGCAATGATATAGTGTTTGTCAGACAAGAGGCAATGAAAGATGTAGTGAAAGGAAGGAATGAAATTTTCTGAAATATTTTCCCAATTTTTACCCAATGGTCATTAGCAAATCTCAGTAGAAATGAACTAATGCAAAAACTGTAAGTAAATCAAGTCTGTGGTGGCTAAGGCATATGCTAAGGTAATCTGATTTATTTGTGTGTCTTGGTTTAATTTGATAATCTCTTGGTTCAGAATGATGTGTAAGAACAAAAATCACTGCCATGTTTCCTGCTTGGAAAAGGCGAGGAGAGCTGGGGTGCTTTGTCTGTTAACACATTAGTTCTGATTGGCTGAACAGACCACAGACTTGTTGACCGTGAACTGCAATAATACCACAGCTGCAGGAAAAAAAAAAACTGTTACAACTCAGCATCAAGCTCATCAAGGCTGATACAAAAAGGTGCACAGACAAATAAAGCAGCATCTTTGTTTTCTTGTAAGCAGTTTTCAATTGTTATGGTTTTATAGTTCAGTTATATTAATTTATTTGTCAACTGTTGAGCAGTGATCTTATATAACACTAAACTTGAACTACAATGGAAAATGCAATGCCACCCAAACAGACATGCTTGATGGAAAAGTCTCCAGCTTGAACAAGAGTTGATTAGGTGAAGATGTACAATGATTTGTCCCAGGAGGGTCTGGAAGTTCAGGACAAATGTTTGAGCGACATTAGCTTTTTAGACCTAACAAACCAGCACCCTATGGAGGGATTTGAAAAGCACTCTATTGCTAGAGTTTATGTAATTTGCCAAGGGGGTAAGTAGTTCTGAGATTATCTGTAAGTCAAATTCTGGCAGCAGTCAGATAAATGTAATTACCTGACTGCTGAATAACATTGTTAATCTGATGTCTGTGTTAAGAGGAAACATGTATTTAAAAGTCCTCCAGAGGTTGTGGATAACATGACAGCATATCATTAGTATGTATTTACTATGTTAATGTAGCTCCCAATCCAAATTGTACACATTTGTTTATAATTAGTGTTCTCACAACTTTGTTTTGGGCCTAAAAAGACACCTCGTGTTAATGTTATACATGTGGTGGTTGAAAAAGAACTCTGCCTTTCTGTTTAAGAGGGTGTGGCCCTAAATATTAATTCTGGGTCTGAAAGGTATGTTTTATAATTACCTATCTACCTTGAAAAGCAACAGAAAGACTTTGAAAAAAAGTCAAGAAAAGCCTAAAAGCCTATGACTCTGGCCTTTTTGGATAGTTCATCTGTAAATAGATCAGTTGGAACTAGAGTTCAAACTTTCCTGCAGTGACAACTTCTCCACCAGATATGGAAATAAGCAGTCACTGAATCAGACCACCCATGGCCAGAACATGTTCAGACACCCTATCAAACCAATATCAACTAATTTTCTTTTTTCTGCTGGACCAACCTACCCACCTCTGGCTCCACCTGACCTCTCTGTTGTTTCAGCAGTGTCATACTTTTCCATTATAACGTTCCTGCCATTTATTGTTTTGCTGTATGGAACATAAAGTAATGCAGTGCTGCCCTTTCCCAGTCTGTTGTGGTGCTCTTTTTTCAGCTGACAAAAAAAGACTACTAGGATTTTCACTCACTTATGGCAAAGACTAATTCAGGGAAATATTTTAGGTTTGGAGAAAACATGAGCAGTGAAATGTTATAGATACCATTAAAACTTCATTATTCAATGTTATTTTCTAACATGATTAGCAAAAAGATGGATGGATGGATGGATGGATGGATAAAAATGTCGCCACAACATGATGCTGTCACCACCATGTTTTACCATCATTCTGTCAAAAACGTTTCTGTGAAAATCATACATGCTTTGACACCATTGCACATGCGTACCTGTAGGTTCACTAATAGAGGATTTAAATTCTTGGTAAGAAATCAATCCAAAGTTGTCTTCTTCTTCTCTTTTTAGTAGAGACAGGAGAGTGTAGCCCACCTATTAAGCTGTAGTGAAAAGTGTATGACTCTAAATGAATCACTAAGACAAAGACATAGTGCAGCCGGCCTGTCTGCATTGGACAGTCCAAACCTGGTTTGCATTGAATATCAAAAGAATGTTGGAACCCATAAAACAGTTGATATAAGGTGTAAACCATGCAAACAGAGACAGAAAACTCAAGAAAGCAAGAACACACAGTAAAGGCCACCCAGAGAAAGAACAAACATTGTTTATATTCTACTCACTCAAGTCACTGGACCACTGACACTTCACCCAACTACAATTACTTTGAACATGTTCAAGTTGTTGTCTAGATGTTTATCTGGACAGAGCAGGAAATGCACCAAATGAGAAAATACACAACAAGCGATCCGGATAGCTTTCTTCAGTCATCAGAGTATCTTCTGCACAAGCACACGCAGGGTCAACAGGATGTTTTTTGTTCTTCAAGTGGGCGAGCGTGTCTGGCACCCGTCTGCACTTCCGGTAAATACTCAAGTACTTTGCAGGATAACATTTCCCAGACATCAAAGCGCAGCAAAAATAGCAGCGTGTAATGGTCATGACTTGTGTGAAAAAAACTTCTGATAAACGCCCATATTTACCCTATGGAGTATGATTTTCTTCACTTGGGGATATCAGATTAATAGCAGAGTGTGGACCTCTTGAAATGAAAGTACACAAATATCATGGATAGCGAATAAGAAAAGTTTAAATCCAATATAAATATCTATTTTTTATCTCATTTACACATCAAATATAGAGGCCATAAGCAGACTTCAGTTCTTCAAAAACACTAAATTATCCCCGGCTGTAGTATTTGGACAGAAGTCAAAACTCCTGATGGACAAGCTAATCATTGGGAGCAGCACTTTATTGAAGCTCGGTCTACTCCCATGAATGCTTCTTGACGGCCTGTCATCATGCAGTGCCACTGGCAGTGACTGATGAGAACTGTCAGCATAAAGAACAACAGGGACAGCAAACGTCTCACCTTATTCTCATCTCCATCAAGAATAGTAAATTGGAATCTCTGACACCTCCAGATCATGGAAAGATTAAGATGAAGCCTTTGATGAGAGCAGGTGTTACACAGTACTACTTACATTGTTCAGTATTAGAAGGTAATGCTGGAAACAGTTATGTAGCACAAACGCCAACAAGCAATAATGAGTTTCAAAAATCCTTGTAGTTTAGACCAAATACAATCTGAAGCACATGCTATCCTTAGCACAGTTAGTGACTAATCATTAGCTAGTTGCCCTATTTTCACAATACTTACAAATCCTTCACATCTCATCTTTTTCCCTTTTACCATTTTACCAAACCCAAATGTTACCATATGAAGAGTGCTGGAGGGTCCTTGAATGGTTTTGAAACCCAGTGAGAAGTCTTTAGAAGTAAAACCTGTCAACACATGAGGGAAACTCAATAACTATTTAATTTCTTACTTCAAAATAAGAGTAAAAACATAGAGGGCATCAAACTTTAAGAGCAGAACCTTCATTTTAGAGGCCCTCAACACTTTAGACATATTTTCAAGCTGGAAGCAACTGGACAGTGCTTCAGGAGATCTCAATTTGACAAATGTGGCCTTTTAATATTGCAGAATCTTATTACACCCCTACTATCTACAACTTTAGCTTTGATTTCATTTAGAGATGTAGGACATGAGGATGAAGTTAAATCCATTAATGTGAATCAGTGTTATCTTAACTTTCTGCCAAGATAGCAAACAATATCAAGTTGAAAATACTTGCAGACCACAATTTTGTTTTTGTTAAAAATGCAAAAATTGAATTGACTGAAAAATTGAATTGATTGAAATGTTTTATTTGTATTTGGTCAACAATAAACTAAACAGGCAGTGTTTTAAGGAATCAAACAAAGATCAACAAAGACTAATTTTGCAGAAAAGGTGTCTGCAGGTCAAAAAGCTCTTGCTGTATTTAGCCAATTCTATGGAATGGGTTTTGCTCAACTCAGCTTTTGAGGAAAAAGTTCCTGGATGTATGTGGTCCTTTCTACTATCAAATATAATTTGGGCAAAAAGACCAATAAAAGAAATTTTTTGGTGCCCAATATTTAAAATTTTAAGAAGATTTTAATTAAGTTACAGTCTTGTCCTAAAACATTAAAACGTGTCAGAACATCAATCTGTTCTGGCTGGCTGATTTGTACAACTGTGAATACTGTACTGTCCCAAAATCATGTGGCTGTAATTTCTGGAAGAAGCTTTAACTAGTATAATGATTACCAAAAGGAATTTAAAACAAATGGCTACTGGTGTGAGCCACTAAACTGAATTTATTTTAAAGAAACTGTAAGCAGCAACAAGATAATAATCTACATACCTGAGACTGGAAAATATGTTTCAGTACTATTGTGGCCAATTATGCCTACTATCACTAATTTGCATCATACCTAAATTCATATCTATTGTATGTGCTGTATTTGGTCATATTGAAATTAATAATGCCTAACTAATTTAGCACTGTTTAACAGCAAACACACAATTAATTAATTAAATAATTGTAAATAATTCAGGCAAGAAGACATTAACTCAAATGTTAAAGCATAGCTCTAGAAACACCTAACCATATTTCAAATGCCTGCAGTAAGATGTGCCAAGTAATGTTATTAGAGAGCAGGTTAGCTAGCATTAGCAATAAAAGCTGATAATGCATTTTTCAGCATATTTATACATTCCAATAACATAGCAACATGTTAACAGACAGGTTGTACAGTACTAGGATTAGTGACTAATTTAATGAGTTAAAACTGCTAAAAGTTTATTACTGCGGCCTTAATCACTTTTTCAGATACTTGACAGCCATATTGTATTTTGACATTGAGGTTGGGGAAGAACGCTGTTGGGATTCCGATTTCAGAGGGCGTTCCAGTTGACTCTTCCAACTTAGAACATGAATAGTCTGAATTCTGCGTAAAGTATCACTGAGTATCAAGGCTGTTAGCCATGTTTTACTGCAGTCTTCCCCAGACTTCTGGTTTAGGAAGGATACAATAACTGTGCCCTCTCAACCCCATTCAACACCATGGCAGCAGCAGCCAAGGGGCTGCAGTCCTTCAGTAAAAAGTGATCCTGCTCTCACCATCATTGCATATGATAATATTAAACAACTAACCTGAGTAGAGAAACAGGATTGGTATTGTTACAGATGTGTTTCTGGAAAGCTTAGCGTTGGCAGCTATTTCTAAGAGACAACACAGGATTAACACCCCATGCTAACACATTTACAGAGCAGAAACATTTAGTATTTTTGTCAATTGAATGCTTTAAAATTTTAACACTTAAATTTGGTCATCCTGCTGCAGGGCAGCATCTGTTGCCATGTCACCCTGCTGATTAATTGTTTGCCTCTGTTTATAATAAAACAGATTGAGAAGATTTTGTCTTAAGGCATTCTAAGGCACGTCTGCGCTATGGGTCAAATCTGATTGTTACTAAGCAGAAAAATGGAAATTTCCAGCACAGCCTACAGAGATGTTTGGAGGGAGCTATTGTACTGGAAAACACAACTAAAGTAAGGATGTACTGAACCTCTGCCAAACAAGCCAACACTTGCTGACACCATTGTATATGGAGAGGTGGGGGCTGCATGTGCACAAAACAAGCAGGGATTCACATTCACCACCCCAATAAACACACACACACACACAAACATATATATATATACACACACACATACGTGTTTTACTATCTTTATGAGGACCTTTCAGTTACTTCCATTGACTTCCATTCATTTTCCTTGATTTTTAGTGCCTAACCCTGACCCTAACACTAACCCTAACCAGTTAATACCTAACCCTAACAATAACTCAATTCATACCCTAGTCCTAAACTCACCCTAACCCCTGTCCCAAGAACGGAATTTGGAAAAGTGAGGACCAGGAAAATGTCCTTACTTTGCGATAAAAATACGAAAATTGGTTCTCACTCAGCAACACGTACAAGTACACACACACACACACACACACACCTTCACTTGATTCTATGTGATAATAGAGAACAAGGAGTGTTGGTGAATATGAAGGAGTGAAAATAAGCATATTAGTGTTTTTTTCCTCTGAAATACAAGGGAGTTCTTAAAGGACAACACAACACAATTAGACGACCAATTACTCATCCATACCACCATTCCTGAACCACACTGACAGGCTGGGGCAAGTTGGAAATTGCTTCCTGCCTAAGGAAAGTACACTGATTTAATTTTTGAGGTAATTTAGCTGATGCTCTGTCAATGAGGGGTTTAAGATCTGTAAACCACCAGGAATATTAAGTGCAGGCATCAGAAAAAAAGAAAAAAAAAAGACATGCTTGCACAATGTGCCAAACTGTCAATAATGTCACAATATAAAGGGACAAATAAAACACTTACTTTAAAGGCAAAGTTAGGATTCTTTAAAACATGATTCTGTTTAGTCATTATAGATTATAGTAATACTGTAGCATATGTTATATGTTGTTAGACAACTAGAATAAAATGTAGAGCTAACAAAATACAATCGTGGTTCCAAAAAAACAATAGATAAAGATAAAAACAATGTCTAAACAGAAAAACTGTAAAACTTCTAAACACGGACAAGTAGAAACATCAGACCGTAAAGACTAATTTTCTCAGCTGAAAAAGATGCGAGTTATGCAATATTATGTTGCCTGGGGCAGTCAACTATATTGGTTCACCCATATAGGTGATCATTAGCCTGCTGGGATCATTTCCAACACTTTTACTGTGTTGCAAAAGCTAAAACCTGTACTTTACCTCTGGAGGACTTGGAACGGACTGATTAATCTAAACTGATGAGGTGACCGATATAGCCGAAAGGTTTCAGCTTTTTGTTAATACACAAAGCTGTTTGGCTGAGAGAACAGCTACAAGTTTCACAGTCTCTTGAAAAAGTCTAGATCTTTAATATCTGCTAATATAGCAGCGTAGTCCATGGATGTAAACCTTTTTAGTTAAAGTTGCTTTAAATATTCAGAATTACTTCAGATGGTTTCCTACATCTGGCTAGCTGTTGGTCTTCCACCACTCTGAGGATTTCCAACAACTCCAATCAATCTCTTGCTAACTCTCCATTATACTTAATGTATACAGGAGCATGTTGTGCAACCACAATAACTGTCCCTGAAACATGTGACCTAGTGAAAAAAGTGTGACGGACGAGATTTCACCCTCAATGAGTTTTTTTATTTTTTATTTGAATCATTCATGTGTGAAGAATTGCTCCAGGCCTATTTTTTACTGACATGAACTACACAGAACTTTCCTTTAATACACCAAGCTGAAGTTAAAACAAATGCTGTCAGTTTATCAACAAGTTAATGATGGACTTCCACCTTCCCCCCACCTCCACGCTCAGTCTGCAGTCGCCCTGCAGGCTGGGTGGACTCGGTCAAAGACATTGCGAGGGTTTAATAGCAGTAGAGCATGGACTCATGTTTGTGTTTCCTATGGGTCAGGAGAAAAGCCAGCAGCTTTGTACCATACCAAAAATGAAATCCAGATTTGAAAAGTAAATTTTGTGTTTCATTACAGTTTATTTTTGTATCAACAGAAAGAACCGATGGCTGGTGGACAAATGGAGCGAGGAAAGATTAACTAACCAAACAGGAAAGTTTCAGTTTGCGCTCTGACAGCTCAATAAGTGGGACACACTGCTGAGTTGCTGAAAGCATTTGGCGGGGAGATTTGAAATCTCCTCCCTCCACCCTGCATATCAACCTTAACTCCTCTGTTGCAGCCTTGGAAAGTGAACAGAGCATATTGGAAAAAGGAAGAAACTTGGCTTAGGCAGTTTTAAATGACGTCTGTTTATCCACAACCTCAACAGAGATGATGTGGTACAAACATGCTTTGGAAACAATAGATCAGCAGCAAGCATCTGTAAAATCTATACAAGCACAGAATGGAAAGGTAAGTTGTTCTCTACATCTTCAAGTGGGCCTAAATATTCACAGCCCTGACTTCCATTCTATCCCTAAAACAAAGCAGACTGGTCAGAAAGATGAGTCAGGATTTGGTCAGTGATTCATTACTCATCTACAGTCCCCTCTTAGTTGATGATGTGAAAACATCACAGCACAGCACAAATGACTCATTCTTGTGTAAAAGTTTGGTTCAGAGGAAAACAGACACCTGCTCCAGCCCAGAGGGGGCCGACAGCCTGACAGGATCACAGTGAGCAAGACTGACACCTGCAGTGCCTCTGCTGCAAACCGATGCGCTACAAGTGTTCATCTTCACTAACCTTGCAGATCTTGCTCTCCTCGGTCTCTGCTCTGGACTTTCCTCCCGGCATCCTCTCCTGCTGGTACTCGGACCTGACTGAGAGCTGGCAGTTGAGCGCTGGGGCCCCGTCGCTTGCCCTAAGTTCCTGCTGCCGGGCAATGAAGCCTTGTGAGGTGGCTGCTCTGACAGCGCTGGGGATGGGGAGGGCAGTGTGCACTGGCTTGGTGCCCACCACAGAGGGTTGCCTAAGCTTGGAAGCCACACCAACTACAGGCATTGTATCTCTCAGGCAACAATAATAACACTGTGGTGGGAGAAAGGTAAAAAGATAACTAAACAAAAAGAGAAAATCTGCAGGGTAGTCCTTTGAGGCTTGGCACAAAAAGGGGAGCGAAAGCAAAGGAAAACCTGCAGTTGCCTCTCAGACTGAGAGGAAAGCAACTGCGCTCATTCTGTGGCCTTAAGCAAGCAGAACTCCCAGAAACTGAGAGGGCTTCTCCTTCCTCCTGCTCACTCCCTCCTCCTTCTCCTCCCACATGCAACACAGCTCCCTCCCCTTCCCTCTCTTTCACTGTCAGAAGTGCACCACGGAGTCAGAGAGAGCAGAGCGAGGGGGCGTGAACTCCTCTCGAAGGTCGACAGCCACCATCGGGAGAAACTGATTGCAGAGACCAGGCTGTGTGTGTTCATATGAATGTCTTTCTAAACATTTGGGAGAGTAACAGATTAAATGTGAACATTAGAAATACAACAATGTGGCAGATTTTCTTGTTAGGATATAGAGTGCCTCACAAACTATTCATGCTATTCATGCAATGCAGAACTTTTTTACATTTGTCATGTTACAACCACAAACTTCAATGGCATTTAATAGGAATGTATGCATATTTTTGACAAAAAAAACCTAAACCTAAACCTAAAAAGTGTGGCATGTATTTGTAGCTGGTCCCTTTTAACAAAATCCTGCTCACCCACCTGCCTGCAGGAGTAACCTAATTAAAGTTGGGCAAAGTTTACAGCTGGGTCCCATTAAAGGGACGGAAGCAAATATATGGCAGGCGCTCTGATTAGATCAAACACAATTAGAACTTGATGGTCTACAAACAAAATGCCAAATGTGGTGGAAACCTAAGACCATACATCTCCCCAAACACATTACTGAAGCAGAACAAGGTGGGGCAGCATCATTCTGTGGGAGTGCTTTATGTCAGCACGGACAGGGTAGTTGATCAGATCTGATGAGATGGAGGAGGCTGAAGAATGACCCGAAATGTAAAGGCAGAACTACAATGGAAAATACATTCCTGTAGTGTTATTAACAATTTTAGTAGATGTGTTGGGAGTCAATACAAATGAGTCGGATGTGGTTGTTAAGGCATTTGATTAGGATTATTCTTGGATGTCCCTTTTCAAAGACTTTGGGGGCCCCTGCCACTTGGTGTTAGGATTCATGGGCCTTTACCAGGATGGATGAATGGATGGACAGACAGATGGATAGAACATAGCCTCCTATTTCAAATGGAAGACTTGTTGGTTTTGTTTCACAGACTGCTTCTGAATCTGGCTTTGTTTTCGTTAAATCCCCAGTGGACCAGTGGAAGTGCTGTTGTCAAACAGGAGTAAATTTAAGGTCTGAAAAAGACCAAATTATCTTATAATGTCTTGTCTTATATCACATTTTAAAAATGTCCCCTTTATTATATGACTCACAGAAAGAGTATCGCAGGCCAGAAAAATCCAATCAAGCAAGCAGCACTGGGACATATGGTACATATATGGTCCATAAAGCATTTGGACTATTAAAACCATGCAATATCACATGCATCTTGTTTTTCCTGTTTTCTTAAAAGGACTTCCTCATAAGTACAGTTTTATATGAAAGATTGCATCTGGTTCAGGTTAGAGAAGCTGAGCAAAATGCTGGAGTCAGAGAGGCACAGTGTGGAGTCACTGCAAACCAGAACTTTAAAAGATGGGATTGTCCAATGAAAGAAGCAGCAAAAGGAAGGAAAACAATACAGACAGCCTCAGACTGTCAATGTTTCCTAAAAATTGCAGCATCGAAAATATTCTTTAACAGACCCAGCCATTATATCCTTTGTTTTTTTTGCCTTCCCATTTCTGAAGCCAGACCTACATTTTTAACCTGTGCAAATCGAATGGTCAAATGTTAAGATGAAAGGATCCTCTTAGGAACCTGTCAAGAATGGCCTCATTATATTAAATGTGGCTGCGTCCTCTGGTACTCTGCTTCATGCAGGTTCAATGTTTTGCCTGGGCTCTGCCTTCTTCCACCCAGAATAGAACCAGCTAGTTCAACATGTTTTCAATCATGCAACAGTGGCTATCATGACAGGTCTAAAACAACAGAACACCGCATGAAAGACTGGCACAAGTCCAGCCTGGGCTCCAGCTCCTGGTAAGGGCTTAGTTGCAGGAACACAAGCCTGCTTGGGGGGCATCAAACTTCCCAGGACAGCCTGGAACTGTTGGGACGCCTGTACCTTAGAAGGTTTTGTTGAGTTAAACTGAAACAAACTTGCACCTTAGTGAGTCTATGAAAGCTCAGAAGGCACTCTGTACTGGATAGACATCAAAGAACACCTACGGGTAAAGGAACTTCTGCTGTAATACAGTTGCTGAATCACCTCTTTAAACAGCAGTTAAGTTTCCAAAGTCAACACTTAATCCCAGGTTACCTTTTATCCACACGAACCAAGCGAGCAGGTCGGTAACCTTATGTTTGGCTACAAGGCCAAATGACTTCTCTAAAAATAGTGCTAGAGCCAACTGTGTCATGGCTGAAATATGAAGGGTAAAACAGGGAAAATGATGATGGAAGGAAATAAAACATACATATTTTAGGCTGAATTACTTTGAAAGTGTGGCCTTTGAAATATTAACAGAGCAAAACAATGAGTCTAACACCCATGTTGGGTCAATTTTTAAGGCCATTGTTCTGGAGAATCTAAATGTAGGTGTTTCCACATGTCTGACCAAAACTAATGACAGACTAGATTCCATGTTGGTCATAATATGGTTGTGATCTTTTGAAGAATTGATATCATAGAAGGTAGTGGATCTGAGGAAACTATAGCTAGGTACCAGCTTGATAACCATATGATAGCTTCAAAGAGTACTCTGTTCTGATGCTTGCTTATATGTAAGCACTTCATCTTCACCACATCTAGATGCTTAAATGCATTAGGTTGCCGACATGTGATTGGCTGATTTGTGTAAACAAGCGATTGAACAGCTGTACAAGTAAAATGGGTCAGGAGTTTATTAGCTCAACCTACAAGTGTTTTTAAGGCTGGGCTTCATTGTTCTACTGAGCAGAAAGCAAACATGACAAAAAATCTGGCAGTAGCATTTGGTGACACTCAGATGTTTCATCTTACCAAGGACACTGAAGCAGAGTGAGTTTCAGCTGCTACAGTTAAACAATGGTGCAACTAGTGAAGCATGAAAACAGATATTTCATGTTATTTTTCAGCACAAATTTTCTTGCAAAGATTTTGGTTGTTTCTGAAAGATCTTAGGACTAGACAGACCTCAACTCCAGTGTAAGAAGTATTTTTTTTACAGATTTTTATAAAGGGTGGGGGAAAAAAAACAGATATGCAAGACAGGCTCTAACTCAAAGTACAAAAAATGTCACTCAGCCAGTCTCTGACTCGTTGTTCTTCCCGGTACAAAATAAACTTGTAAAAGGCAAACCTCAGCCTTTCATTACCGTATTACTAATGCCCACAATTATTTACTTTGTAGCTCTTTTTCCTCTAGACAGGTATTTGTTACTAATATTATTATTGTTTTTTTTTCTTTCCCATCCACTAAAACCTCCAATCCTCAGCCTGGTTCGGCAGAATGTTTCTCCCTGTTAAAAGGGAATCATTTCTCTCCACTGTCCCCCAGTGCTTGTTCTGGATGAGGGGTTGCTTTGAACTGGTGTATTTAATTGGCTGGCATTCTATTTTCTACCAAATGTGATTGCACTAAATTATAAATTGAAAGGAATTGCTCTGTATGTAAGTTTGATTTAATCTGGCTATATTTTATTAAATTGTACTAGAATAAACTGAACTGAAATACCTGAAACTGGATATAGTTTGAATTGTGGATATTTGGACTTTAATTAAAGACTGATTTTCTGCCAATTTTCCTTGCAGGATAGCTCACACGATCAGACTGGTGGTCTGGACTTTGGGATATGCTAACAAATGGGTAAGCTTCTAATTTCACATTTTATTGTGGCTCTGATTGTATGTTTAAGATCCTAATTCTTCAAGACAGTGAACCTCCATCTCAGTTACATGTTTTTGCAGATCTCTGCATGTTTTCTTCCAGACTACGGGGTATTTTGCCTCATCCAGCTACTAATTAACTCTGACCAATTTACCCTGCTGAAGAAAACCATCCCCACAGCATTATGCTGCCACCACTTGTTTCACAGTAGCAATGATATATTTAGGGTGATTAGTGTTTTACCTGTGAGTTAAGAGGTTCAGTTATGGTCATATCCTACCAGACCCTCTTCTTTCACAAGCTGGCTGTGTCAATAAAAGCCAGATTTGTGGATTCCACGACAAATGTTAGCAGATTTTGCCACCTGAGCTGTCGAACTCTGCAGCTCCTCCAGAACCTAGGCCTGCTCTAAACCTTCCCTGATCTGTCTGCTACATTCCTCGGTCTTTATGATGCTGTTTGTTCACTAAAACTCGTACACAAACTTCTTAATCTTTCATGGTTCGCTCTGTCTATAAACCTGATGAACATCAGTTAACTAACCAATGGCTTTTCTGTTTACATGTGTTGTTTAACAGATTAGTCAATGGGTTAAAATAAGTCAGCATTAAATTCATGTGTAATAGCAGCATTAGTAATAGTATTGCCATGTGTTTATTATTTGCTGTGGTCAAAGGGTGCATGGTTTTGAAACTGGCACTGACTGATGAATATGTTTGTGCTTCGTATAAAAGATAGTGCCCAGGGTCACATGACATCAGCCCTGATGTTCTGTGACTGTGAAAACAAACATGTTGGGGTGCTGGAGATAAGGAGGGTCAAACCCCAAATACCATCCCCACCATGTGCACAAACACACACACCAACACACATCTGTAACCCGCTCTCCCAGGAGGACACGCACCAGGCTCCATCATAATGCTATTATCAGCCAGCCACACGTCAGGCAGTGTGGAAAATGAAACAAGCGGGCACACGAACATAACAGAAAGGTGCCTCAACATAAAGAGAAATGAAAACATAGGGAGTGCAGCCATGCACCATTAGATTACATCAAGCAGGGGTTTAGTGTTAATAAGCTTACACTCACTTTCAGGACCCAGACAACCACACATTCAAAACAAGTATCATGGAAAAACTTCACAGATCCTTATTTTTAGTTCTGAAGTTAAGCCGAAATCACAAGTACATTTTAGAAAGGATTCTACTTGTAAGAAATGTACCAAATATTACCAGCATCAAGTTATTTTAAGGTTTTAAAAGTTTCAAAATTGCAAAAGTTTTTAGTCATACTGTTCCTTCAGTTTAAGGTCATTTTGAGGAGATGCCAGAATAAGGGCTGGAGAGAATTTTTTCCATGTGTCTGGAGCATAGAATAACTCATCGCTGCCCCTCCCCCACACGTTGCTGCTCTCCTGGTCAGCTGGCTGAAAAAGGTCTCCAACACTTTTCTCTTGAATACAACATCCCCTAAAGCGAAACACGGTGGTGGCACCATTATGCTGTTGGACATTTTATTCAGCAGGGACAGCCAAGCCGGTTGCACTTGATTGGTTGGAGCTCCTTCTCTTTCTAATTCAGCTGTTTGGAAAGATTTCTGATTGTACAAAAACACGGACAGTCATTGTGCGAACCCTACAAGAGCACCATTGTCAGTGTTATCAAGGTGACACTGTTTTAAAGAGCAAATTTTGCTTAAGCTCTTGAAAAATACTACTGAATTAAGCAGGTGTTTTGTCTACATTTTTGTTTAAGTCTATGCATTGAAATCAATGTAACAAATGTAAATATATTAGCTTATTTTTGCAGCGGTATGAATAATAGTTGCTGTCTTGATTTAATTTAAAGCCATTAAATTATGTTGCACACCTTATTTTTAAATTTCTGTGTAATTACCATGAAACTGGTATTGTTCCTCAAGGTTAACATACAGTAAGTATCTCTTACTGTTCTATGCAAATTGTTCCTGGTGTCTTCATATGAAACTGTTTTTAATTAATACATGATAATGGTGCCCACTGACTACTTTAAACGTAACTATTGAATCATGTTCTGCTTAGGATTTCCTTTTGCAGCAACCTAAAGTGCTCTTTTTTGTCCATTTTATGTCTTTTAAATGTTATGTTTAAATTTGCAAGGTCTTTGAGGTTTCAAACAGCGAGTCAGCACTTTTGTGGGAGGGTGGAATTTGAAAAATGCCCTGCTTCATGACTGCCGTTATAAACAAGACATTAAGTGGAACTTTGACTAATTAAAAATAAGCAAGGCTTCCTGGATCCCTCTGTAAGCCATGCTGTAGCCAGCTAAGAGCTCTTCCACAATGAATCAAAGGAGGCATGTGGATCGACTCTGGCAGCAGGATTTCCCCAACGCTCCGACCGGGACAATTCAAGCTCTTCCTGTTCCTCCAGTTCTAATATATTTGAACTCCAGCGTGGCTTGGGCAACATTCTTTCTCTTTCTACTCAACTTCTCACCATGAGAGGTTCATTTTATCCTCTGTGGGCCCCAAATTTTAAACTCATTCATCCAACCGGGATTTTTATTCATGGATGTATTATTCAGTTAAATATCTGACAGCTTTAATGCATTTACATTCATACTTATGCTCTTTCAGATAATTTTTTTTTCTCTCCCTAAGGTGTTTCATCGTCATCTAGAGCTATATTATTAAAACTCCTTTGCTCATGGTACCTAATGGAGTGTATCGATCCTGTAATACTGTTTGATCAGAATTTAGATTTAAAACCTCTTTTGTTGGAGGAGGGAAAACTGAACAAAGCACATCATTCCTGTCCAATCACAAAGGGATAAAATGAGGTGGAAGAAGATGCATAACTACATATTATTTTGAATATTATAGTAAGTTTAAAATGTAAACTTTCGCAAACTCTGGCTTAGTAAAGCCCTATTTTATTTAGACTCCCTTCTCAGCTCACCCACAGTTGGAAGGTTAGACAGAAATAAGGCCGTTATTTATTCTTAACAGATTAACCTCACTCCGCTTCTAGTCTAAAAGCAACCAAGGTGGGGTATGTATCATTCTAATGCATATTCACCAAATACGAAGGACTTTAGTGGAAGCACTTTAATACCATCTAGCTGTTAGTGATGAACCCAAATATGATGTGATTAGCTAATTTGAACCCTAAATACCATAATTTAAATCTAGCATGTCTGCTAGATTGAAATTACCTATCCCTACTTAATTTAGCATCTGCTTGACTGCAAAAACACATATAATAAAAAATAAATATATAATTCAAAATATATTCAGGCAGACTAGAAATCAGCCACAAATCTCTGACAAATCTCAACATTCAGCTGATGCCTGGTATTAAAGATCTATCACTTTTTTTTGGAAATATAGAACCACACTTATACATGTGTGAAAAAAGACAAAAATAAAACAACAAATGACTTAATGTAACTGGGTTTGTATAAATCATATCCATCTACAACCATCACATCCCTTTCCCTTGTGATTTGTTCCAGGTGTCCAACAACTATGTTGAAATTCAATGTTTCACCCATCCGTGAAAGACTGAGCCTTTTCTGAGCATGGGATTTCACAGCTGGAAATGATAAAAAGTTGAATATATCCTTTCCCTCAAAAACAATAAACAGCAGAGGGGTCGTAGAAATGCACTAAATTCGGATTGAGACCAAAGTTGTGTGGGAGGGATGTAGGAAAATGCTGAGACCAGAGATGGGAACATTGTGGATCAGAGAAAAGCTCTGCTGATAACAGGGAACAGTTCATCTATTGTGTTGCACAAGTGAACATACTGGTATTGTTTTTGAATAACAGCCCTGGTACCTTTCAGGAATGAGGCCTGGCTGAGTCAGATCACATTGTACACAAATCACTTTCAGTCATATTATGTCAGAGCTGCGGTAGCATCCAAAAGCAAGGTAGATATTTCTCATCCAAAGATACGGCTCCAGCTTCTTTCATGATTCGGAAAAGACAGAGGACAGCGACCACAAATTCAATTGCAGCATAACAGCAGTCTTTCCAAAAGGAAATACAAGGCCGAGGGAAATTTAATTAAATGACAAAACAAACCCTACAGAGGGAAAGTTGCACTGTCAAACCTGAAAACAAGATATGAGCAGAATACCAGAACAATTACTTCAAATACATACATGCTTGTAATTACAGATCAAACACAAGAATCCTAAAATAAAAGAACTCAAGCCGCAACGACTGAGGTGGTAAAAACTGAACAATGTGAAACAGATCTCCAAATGTCCCCATTTGATCTCCAAATGTCCCCATTTGCTGTTGAAAGAAATACTTCACAATGTTAATGGTAAAGCTGATGTGTTGTTAGGCATCATTAAGCTTAGCAGAAAACAAAAATATGAGCAGTTTTAATATATTTACAGAGCTTTGCAAAAATATTCACTCTGGACAGAGCGAACCATGGTGGTGGCAGCATCATGCTGTGGGGGAGGGTTTCTTTGGTAGGGACAGAGAGGCTGGTCATAGTTGATGGACAGATGGATTGAGCTTATTTACAGGGCAATTCATGGGGAAAAACCTGTAAGAGACTATTGTGAAGGTCCAGCTTCCCGAACGACCAAAAACATAAAGCCAGAGCTACAAATGAAATGGATTAGATCAAATCATGTGCTAGATTGGCCCAGTCAATGTACAGATCTTAATCAAATCTAAAATCTTTGCCAGGGTTTAAAAGATTGCCTTGATCCAATCGGGCTGGGTTTGAGCAACTATGCAAAGAAGAATTTGGACTAGTTAGATAATCATGCCAGATGGCAGAATATTGCAACAGCTTGAGTACACACAAAAACTAGTATTAGGCTACCAGATTCTTCTGGGAAACGTTATGAATACAGCCAACACTTATAAGACAATTGGAGGCAGCCATGCTTGACAAATTAGGCGAGAAAGACCTGTACAAAGTGTCACTAAAACAATTAAAAGAAATTCAAAGTTTGTCATTCCTGACCCTGGAAATTTTAGCCATAAAGCATCCTACAATGCAGGTACTGTCATTCTTTGTTTTGAGGTGACTATGTGAGGTTGCATTTTTGTGTGAGCACAGTTGAAAACCTATTTCAACCTAAGAAAAAAATATAGAGAGAAAAGATACATACTGCTGAGATAGCTGTCCATGAAAGGGACAATGATAGTGCATGAGATGTCATTGAGGATGTGTCTGTTTTACTTTGGCCTTAAAGTTTTACATCTTGACCAAAACGTTTTCTTTCCTTAAATACTCCTTTATGAGCAACGCAAACAGCCTCGTTGCCTCTGCTCTGGAAGAAGAGTAATATAGTTGCAGAGGTTTAAGAAGGCAAAGTCAATGATATTTTAAGGTGTCTTTTTCAAAACATTGCATTTCCAAATAAATGTAAGATGATTGCAGGAAGTTCTCCTAAAGCATCTGGAAGTACAACTAGGGATACCACTGCCATGCCCTGTTCAGATCCGGCATGGTGGTGCAACTAGTCATGACGATGTCCACTACAAAGGCTCTATAGGTAGAAAACAATTCACACTACAGCTATGTGTGATATGGCCATAAAAACTGACCAATCTTTAAGCATCCTTTTGCTGAATCAGCTCAGACTTCTGAATTCTGACAAAAGCACTTCTGACCTTGTAATAGTGAACATTTTAGGTATTTCAACCTACGCTTGTAATTTAAAATCTATATGTGTTTTTTCCCGACCTTGCAACAGTCCAGAAGGAAGGGAAAATGTAATTTTGGATTGATTGCACGGTCAACAGGAATAGACCAGATCTGTCTAAAATGGTAGAAAATAACTTTCAGCTATCTATCACACACTCTGAAGGACAGAAGGACGCATCAAGTTATGGGTTTTACTTTCAGCATGACTCTGTAGACTTTTACAAAAGATGATGTAAATACACCCTTTAGCACGTCCTAAACAATTCATCAGTTCAAGGAGATATGATGTTGAAAACACCCTGTCTAATATTACTAGTTTACGTTTTGGGACATCAACTGCTTTCCATGATACAAACTCCATAAACTCTAATGTCTGCACCTCTCAAATAGATCATTCTACACTTCTATCATCACATACGATTTTACTAGTAGTTTAATAAGGATCTGTATGAAAATTCTATAACAACCTAAGCCACACTCATGGATATTTTTACAAAACATTTCTGCTCCATTTGCAACTAAAAAAGGGAGACATCTGAAAAAAGTTTCCAAAATGTAGATGTTTATCCTTTTGGAGGGAAGTCCTCTGAATGGGATATAAGGAGAATGTTAAAACTATGACGTACAGACGAACTACGTTTTTGGCTTTCCAAATCCAATTTATTTATAAAGCACATTTAAAAACAGCAAGTTTGCCAAGGTGCTGTAAATACTAAATAAGTAAATATAAAACAAGACATCCAACAGACATTTAAAACACATAAAATACAATAGATACAATAAAAGAGTCAACTCACAACTGGTGAAAGGCTTTTGAGAAAAGATGTATTTTTAAAGGAGACTTAAAAATGGGAAGCGAAGATGCCTGTCTGATGTTTAAAGGCAGTATGTTTCAAAGTTTAAAGCAGAAAAGTCTCTGTCTCCTTTGAATTCTGATCTAAGCACCCGCAAAGGAAGATAATGATGGAGTAGATCCTTTAAGGTAGAGAGGAGCAAGATCATTCAAGGCTTTATGTTATGTTCTTTTTTACCAGACATGCAGGCAAAACGTCAGAGTAGATTTAATGCAAAAAGACACCAAAGCTCTTTTGTACCATAAATACATAAACAACAGCTCAAATAAATCAACTAAAGCCTCATGTTTGTGCCTTTTTAGTTTTAGCCCAACAAGAGAGAATAGGTCTATATCCACTAGGTAAGTAGCTAAATCCTTGTTACTATCAATATAAAGTGGTAGTGTGTACTGTTTTGAACCAGCTGTAAATCAGGAACCCATGTTGTTTTCTCATCTGACAAACATACTGGTGTCATCAGTGGTCAGCCCGAGGTTGTGTTGTCTGGCCCTCCGCATTGAGGCTCATATAATGGTTGCTTTTATGTCATCTGAGAACGGCGCCTGCTTAAAGAAGAGAGAAAAAAGCTGCCACACTGCCTTCAGCCATACCTTTAGAAGGTGGCATGTTGCCAGCAGAACCAAATGGGAATCTGCTACTATAAATATGAAACTGTAAGCTTGTATATATACAGTACACACATAAATGTGAGCTAACAAGAAGAGGGCCTCAAAACTGCACTTTAACACACACAATGTAAACATGAACTGCAGCTGGCTGAACTCATTGTACATCTCATTTTGTTTACCGTCTATTCAACAGCACAAGCTTGTTAAAGATACCTTCACCGTCTTGTAAACTACACACAGTCAACACAAAGGTTTTCAAAGAAAGCAGGTGAGAAGGAGAAGAAGAAACATGGAGGCATTTGTACAGTCTGATCCACAATACTGTGTTATCATGGAGTGAACTCCATGACCATGACCTTGTTAGTGCGTGACAAGAAGGTGTTGACAGAAGGAGTTCCTCTCTTTTGACACAAATCTTTTGACGTAGCATGCTGTTCATTTGTGGCAGGTTGAAACAGCCACGTCTCCGAATTCATGACTGCTGCTCCTTTTGTCCGTCTAATCTGGGATTTGTGAAGACAGCAGTATTATTATACATTTCTCGACAGCTTATGACTGTCAACAAGTGCCTGAATAAAAAAAAAAAAAGCAGTGATGACAGGACAAAAGCAGGAGGAAACTTTTTTCACAGTATAGTACCTAAAATTTAAGCATGCTTTTCATTAGCAAATAATCGGTAACCCTTAATCAGACACCTATGGTGGGAGCTGACCCAGTCAATCCACCTTGATGTCTCTGAATCTCTTATGCATCTCACTGTTTTTTTTTTTTCCTTCTTCCTCTCAGTCAGAATCCATCACAATCCTGAAGGAACAAAAGTGTAAAATATATTTGTGTGTACCACATTCAGACATATACACAAGCACCCACCCCCTTACACACACACACAGTGAGGACCAGAAATTGTCCTCACTTTTCCAAATATGACCCCTCTTTGATGGTTAATAACCTCTGCTGCTCCTTTCTTGGTAGCAAATACAACACAGACAGACACACAAACACAATGATCTTTACAGAGTGGAGTTGGACAGTTCTGTGGTACCCAAAAACCAAAAAGTTGTTTTTTAAATGTCTAACCTTTGTCTTCCGCTTATTAGAGATTGGCTCACAGGAAACAGGTGCAAGAGGAAAAACCCCTATGTCCCTCCCCCAAGTGACCCTCTCCAGCTCCTTCTAAGGGAACCAAAGTTGTTTCAAGGGCAGAAGAGATAAATAAATCCTCCAGGGACTTCTCTGTTCTTCCCCAGGCTCTTGTAACTGTGAGATATGCCTAAAAAACCTGCACAGGGAGGTGCCCAAGAGATCGCTCACTCACGTCTTCCAACTCCCTTCAATGCGGAGGAGCTGCTCACCTTAGCCTATCTCTAAGGCGGAGCCCAGCCACTTTACAGAGTAAACGTATCTTGTATGTGGGATCTCATTCTTTCCGTCATTGATAAGAATCAGAATGTAGCCAGGTCACTAAAATGTTAGTGTTGTTTTGGGGCAACTTTTTCCTCACTATGACAAACTAGAGTGATATCTGCATTGATGTAGACTGGGCCCTGTTCCATTATCCATCTCCCTCTCCATTCTAACATCATTTGTGAAGAAAACACCAAGATAATTGAACTACAATACATGATACATAAATTGACCTCTAACTTGAATGAAGATACCCAACTGACCAGATTTTCAAGCTGAGAAATCTGGTCACGGGTTTAGCAAAGCTGCCACTGATGTAATTCACCATGCACTCAGTTGTGAACCTCTCCAGTGCATGCTAAGGCTCATGGCGTGCAGATGCTAACAGAACAACATAATATGCAGAAGGCAAATATCAGAAATACAAAAGTATTCAGATATTATCACAGGCCTTCTCAGTTACAAGGTAATATTTTAACACAGTATTTTATTTTATGAAGAACAAGTGGTATAAAAATTGATGCTGACCACATTTAACTTACAATTTAAGCTGTTTTGAGTTGGTAAAAAAGTGAATGGCAAAAATGTTTCATTTGTGACAGAGAAGACATGTATTTGATGTATTGAGAGTGTTTTTGTGTTGTTAATAGGCAGCTGTTGACAGTCTCAGTGATTTACTGTCAGCGGTCAGATTTATGTTTCTCATGCAACTGCTTTCACTCAGCAGTATATGTTGGCACAATAATTAACTTTTTTCCCAGGCTGCATACCCTAAACCATATACTAATTCAACAGATGATACTAAAAACATGAGATCTACAGTTTAAAAACTACATAGCAATATCCAGCGTATTGCTTCGCATCACATCAGATACATTTTGTAAAATATATTCCAAAATGCCTGTAGACTGGAGTTTCATCTGAGTTGGAAACAGCATGCTGCGAAGCAAGTGGCTATATTTTTCATAAACTACCATGAGCAGGGTTATTAGCTGGGAACGTGGTGCAAGAGCAAACTTCTCTACTTGTATCTGTTGACATAAAAAAACTCAGATTTGAATGTTGTTCCCCTATCGACCGAAGCTAAACTCTTTATGCTTTTAACCTTTTCTGTGGTCTTTTCTCCATTTCACCATTAAACTTTCACCCAGCTTTCCTTCCTGTCTGTCCATCAAGCTGATTTCCATGACCAAACGTTTGCTTACAAGGACGTTACCAAAATAAAAGAATGTAACCTTATACCGTACCATAATACAAATAGGGCTACTTTTTGCCTTTACAGATGGATTTTTCCATTTGTTATGCTTTGTCAAAAAAAGAAACAAACAAACAAGCTCTTTTATTTAAGGTTTCTCACAAACTCAGAGCTCAAAATCTCATATGGCTGCCATGCATTTGCCATTTGTCATAAAAGCATCAGTGATAATTAGTTTATTTATCCTTCACTCAGGTTGCCCCTCTTAAAATCTTTCCCATAAATAAATACATCTAGAACCATATCTATGTGTGATTGAATGCAAAAAATGCACATATACATTGCAATGAGCCTATTTGCAACAGAATAATGCACAATATCTAAAAGCCTAAATCATCTTAAACTGGTTTCTTGAACGTAACAGAAAATCCATTGTACTCCTATGACCTCTACGCTCACCAGATCCCTAACCAATTACCTCGCATTCTACTATGACACATAGAAGAATTAGAGATTAGTATCATGAAGGCAGCCAACAAATTTTCAGCAACTGCACGATGTCATCATGCCAATAAAAATAAATCTGGAACAAATGTTTACAACACATTTTTTATGTAAGCCATGAACAATTAAAGCTGTTCTAAAGGCAAAAGTAAGTTCAACCTTATAAAGTGTACCTACTAAAATGGTTAGTGTGCGCAGACATTTTCTAAATATCTGTTTTAGGAAGAAGACTGACGCTCTTTATTCCACATTGGTCCAATGATGCTAGCCAGGTTAGAAAAGCCCTGGAGATCTTAGACTCTTATTAATCCAATCATTAATCCTCACATTTCCCAGATTCTGCTGAGCCTCAAGTGAGCTCCAATGTGATCAGACTTCAGGTTCTGTTGCTTCAAAGAATAAAATAAAGTGGTGTTGGAGGTGGGTTATTATTACACTGACTCAGCAATGTGTAGAATTATGGTTTATACTAGGGTCAACAGTGCAAGCGAGTAATTTTCTTTGCATATAGCACTGTTCCTAAAACACAGCTGCTGTTTGCTTTCAAACTGCTTCTTGTACTGTCCAAACGTTTTTCTGAATATCTTTTACATGTCTCTCAATGATGACTTTGTTGCTCATGTAGCATAACCCAAAATGAAATGTTTCTCTTAAATTAGCTAGTGGAAGCCAGTAATTAGTTTCAAGCAAGCAATGTTAGTGACATAAAATTGTTGTCTGAACTCTGTGGTAGGGTGGCAGTGGAGATGCAGCAGTGGAGAAGCAATGTAGGGAAAAAAATGAGGCACACGGTATGCAGCAACAACGCTGATGGGTGTACAATTTTTACAGTAGTGACCCACAAATAAGTTTTTTTATTTTTCTTTATGCCGATGCAAAGTCTCTTGTATGTAAAAGTCAATCTCTGTACATTGTGAATCAAAACCCATTGCCCCACACTTTCCTTTTTTTGTAGCAGTAGGAGAACATCAGACTGAGAAGGAAAAAGTGAGCTGCACATCTGCCAAAAACGTCTAATTCCTTCCTACTTCCCTTATTGGCTCCATGCCACAGGACAAACAGAACTTGTAGAAACAGAAGTTGCCAGATCCGTTGGTTTGGCTCGGCGTTTAGAGCTTGATTATATTTTTTTGTTGTTGTTCAGGTTTTTTTTTTTCATTCCAGGGAAGACATACTCCATTGTTCAGTGAACTGCCTTGAGTCATATATGTCAGGGTCTGATTCGCATAAAGCAGATTAATAAAGTGGAGTGAATGCTACAAGTCTCTGACTCGATGCAATCTGCTGGGTTTCCTTAGATAGAAAAACTTTTTATACAATTTGAATAAATAACTGAATCTGACTGCACTGTTCAATGGTTAGGACTAATTGGAATGTATGTACCTGACTTTTGTAAGTACCTTGAGACAACATGTGTTGTGAATTGGCGCTATATAAATAAACTGAATTTAATAGAATTAAAGCAAACTGAATTTAGTCATTGCAGTCATCAGTAAAGAAATACACACAACCTTGTAATACAGCTAAAGAAAAAAAGAGATAAGTAATGATTCACACAAAGTAGCTGCAACAAAGTATGCTGACTCAATTTACAGCAAGTAAAGTTTCTGGGAATCTGCTATTACATCAGACACAGACAAGGTAAATTAAAGGAAAAACCCCGTTTGCCAAGTGACTTTGGTTGTTAGTGGATTTTTGCTGATTTGATTAAGCTCTCAGTAAATTTACCTTTCTGCCTTCACTTACCCACATTTTGCACCGACACTTTGCCATTTAGTTTTTTCCAACTTGCAATATTATTTCCACCTTTGTCCCTTGGTTGTTGTTTTGATCCCTGTTTACACTGTTAAGCCAGTTGACATATCAAATTTGACAAACCCGCTAAAAATAACTCTGAAGGACCTTCTGCTGTTATTTATTGCAGTCAAATAACCTTTTCTTACAAAAGACTATGAATAAATTATAGAGAATTACTTTAAATACTCACTTGTTGAAGTACGTACAATATATTCCTAAACCAGGTATAAATCTAATGTCAGTATTAAACAATCAATGAAAGATGGCTCATTTGTGGGTATGAAACTAGTGATGAAAGAGTATAAATGTCCATTTTGATTAACCATCAAAACTTTATGTGATTACTACTAAGGCCTGACACCGGGTATCTGTATACTGTTGCTATTCCAACTGGCTTTTCTGCTTACAAAAAAACAAGTTCCATTGTTTCAGGTACTGCTCCATATCAGGGACACAAAATTTACATTAATTCCATAGTCTCCTTCAGTTACAATAAACAGCTGAAAACAGAATCCAACTATTTATCATGGTCACCAGCTTAGTATTGTAGCAGGTCTGACCAGTCAAAGAGAACAAAAACCAGTTAGAAGTTTCCTAATGTTTTTTGTTCACCATTGTAATGCCTTACCTTGGTAGAGATGTGGTAGCTCATGGGGTGCAATGACTGTTAGAAGTATGCCATCGGCTTTGTGCTTCTGAGTGTATAAACAATGCCGAACAAATGTAAAACCTGGTAGCAGTGTACAACCAGGGTGCACCTGCTAACTTGCCTATAAGCTGTAACATGCCTTAACAAAGTTCCACAACTCTGTAAAGAACCAATGAAAACTGGTTTGAAGGTCAAAATACATAAAACAGAATTAACTAAGATTGACAATTAGCAGGAGCACCCACTACATCTGACAGGAAACAACATCACAGATTGAAGTTGATTTAAAAATTTTGGACGTGCAGTCAGCAATGTTTTGATGCAGAAAAAAAAATACTTCAGAAGATGGATTAAACATGCTTGACAACAATATGCCTTGTAACAAACCTAAAGCTCTAAGGGATTGTCCTTTTGCAGGTATTTCCAATACCACTGCAAAGGTAGTTTCTTGTAGGGATTTGAGACATAACAAGTAAGCAACACCGTCTCCATCAAGTTTTATATCAAGTGTGCCCAGGTCCAGTCATTAAGAGCAACTTTTAGATGCATCCATTTCCCAATGCACCTGAAACAAGTGGATGAATTCTCGCATCAGCATGTCATTCAGACCTGCAGAGGTCTGGTAACGAAACAATTATTTCATTCAGGTGTTGGACAAGGGATACATTTAAAAGTTTTTAGATAGTAGCTCTCGAGGACTGAAATTAGGTCCCCTGTTCTAGGAGTTCATCAACGTATGTTTCCACCACATCCTCAACATCAGATGGCCTGAGACAATTTTCACAATTGACAGCACTGGACTGGAGCCCATTATGTGAAGGAAAAAGTTTGCAGACCAAAGCAAAATACAACTTAGAGTGAGGCTAAGCAAATCAAACTAATATGGGTCTAGCAGAAGAGTGAGGCCAAAAGAAAATACCATTGATGATGCATGGTTGTGGTCCTGCGCTCTCAAAAGAGCTTAGACAAAGAAAAACCTATTGAAGTGTCTGGGACATTAACATTAGCAAAGATCTTTAAAGGAGTAATTTATGTCCTACTGGAGATGGTTTGACACTATTGGGGTAGAAATGACTGCAAAACTACATACATTTCCTGTCTCTGGCTGCTTTGTGGTTTTATTAAAGCCCCATTTTTCCAGCTAAAGCAGCTCTAATGAAAGCCAAACAAGGGCTAAGAGAGGCTAATGGCCAGCCAGTCAGATGCCCTTCACGGCTCACCCTGACCACCACAAGCACATTGTCCAATTAAGGTTCTTCAGCTCTGCGCTCTGTGTCTGGCCAGACAGATGCAGTCTGCCAAAGCCTGGACAGTCTGGCCAGAGAAGGAAAGGCTGCTCTTTGGGTCAGTCAGACATTAGTGCTGGATTCTGTCACTTCATCATGAGTGTGTGGGCACAACAGTACCGAGCTATAAAAGGCAGAGTAGCCAGAGCTATGCCCCCTACTCCTTTAACACTACATTTGAACAAACTTTGAGTTAGAAGAGAGTGATGTGAGGGGTGGGTGTGTGTGTGTGTGTGTGTGTGTGTGTGTGTGTGTGTGTGTAGTAGTAGAGTGTCTCAACATTACACTTACAGCAGGAGTGTGAGCTCTGTTATAACATAGCAGCCTCTTACCAGTGAACCGTAACACTGACCTACAACTTTCTAGTAATGGAATGTTGCTCTGGCATGAAAACGTCTGTTAGAGCTGACAGGGTCATAATTTCACACTTACATAATGTATCTTGGACATGGTTATAAGATATTAAATTAGATTTACATAACATTTTGTCATGTAGCAGATCCTTGTATTAGAAATGACTCAGGAGGTATTCATCAATAATTGTAGTTAATGAGGTTTTGCACAAATGAAGACTGACAATTCACAAGATTGTCCACTTTGGATAGTAAAACAGGACTTAATTGAAGAAGGAATGAAAAAACTTATGGATAGTTTTGGACAAGGATTTTAAGCCAGGAATGCTTGACCCAACATTTAATAAATGGAGCTACAAGAGTCTAACCGCCTTTTGTATGTGTGGGGAAAAATTCTGAGATGAATTTTCATAACTTGAAGGAAAAATGTGGGCTTTGTAATCAGGACTTGTTTAGATACCTGCAACCAAGAGAATATTATAATAAAGACATAAAATGTGACCTAATGCATTTCTAGAAAAATTGTTGGCTGTATATAATCAGAAAACGTAAAAAAAATATTTTTAAATTGTATGTCAGTATAATGGCCTGTCAGAAATGTGTTAATGTGTATGTGAAAAAGAAAAGGGAAAAAGAAGTACCTGTCGGAGTCTCGGATAAGAATGGTTTCAGATGTGCAAGCTGGCACAAACCTTCACCTGTTCACTAAAATAGAGGGAATTCAATTAAAAAAAATAATATTAATTTTTTTATTAAGCCAACTATTAAGAGCAAACAACTAGCAACACAGCAAATATGCTGGAGGCAATGTGGTTTTGAGAATCATACTCATATTTTTTGGAGATGCCAAAACGTTATGGAATTCTGTTTACTTGTCCTTAAGGAAAATATTAAGATTCTCTATTCCCAATCTTTATATCTGGGCAACATCTCTACGGTAGTCAGAAAAGAAGACCAGTACCACTACAAAGGCCCAATGAACCCAATAGTTTTGAAAAAAGATGTAACCTTTTTTTACACTTTGGTTTGGATGTGACAAAGTATAAAGAAGTTGAACAGGTATGGATACTTTTACAAAGTAATGTGCACTTGCGATCAATAACAGTGGCTGAAGGACAGTACAAGTGAACAGTTTGCTAAGTATTTTGAAGAAATTAATTAGAAAATAAAGTAATCTAAAGAACTGAACAATTAGCTGAAAATGATTCATATGACTCTGAGAATACTCAGAATGTCTTTAGGAGGTTTAACCAGGAAGACAGAAATTCTGTCTTTGAACATTGCTGGTTTATATAGTAATTTGTTCAAGTACAGTGTACAGTGATTATAGTGAAGTTTAACCACATCACAGACGTTTGGAGGGATAAAGAAGGAACCTGCTATAACTCAAGCAAAAACACCAAACATCTCTCTGTGTTTTACATTCTGTTGCAGGAAATACCATTTTTAGGAAGTAACTAAAACGTTCTTAGAAAGCAAAAAGTACAGTAGCTTCTAAGAGTGTCTAAGAGTGGCCTGAAGCAGAAAGAGGGGATGAAAGGCAGCCAAATCTCTCTCACTTTCCACTCATAGCTGTCTTTTTATACTTATTAGGTAAAGGACACTAAAGGACAATATTTTCCACATGTGGTAGTTGTTATGGCTGAGTCACCATTGTATTTCCTAATGTCACCAGTATTTATAGGTGTATATATCTGAAATTATACAATCAGGACGCTGTACATTTCTTTGAGAAGTTATTTTTGGTAGCGATGTTGATCTAATGTTTGAGACTAATTTTTTGTTTAGTAAATCTAATTAGAAAGGTTGTTATAGTTGTCACTATGGAAAAGTTCAACTTATGGGGAGGTTGCTTTGTTACAAGACCAAGCAGCAATTGAACTAATTGGTGTCAGCTAGAGCCCAGTGATACACTGCTTTGGTGCTGAGGCTCATTTTTCCGCCCCAAACAAACAACATCACACAGCTGAGAGAGCAGTGTGACCTAATGAAGTACAGCACTGTACAAGTGTTCTGTGCTGACTTCATAAAGGAAAAATGGAGAGTGACTGGTGTAGAAAGAAATGGTTTCATTGGTGGGAAAGTTCTGTTTCAATTAGGGTTATCTGGACCAAGGCTTGTATCAGAGTCACCTAAAAAACTGAAATCCCGAGACCAGTTTCTGGTGTACTGTCTGATATTTTTAAGCCACAATCCCAGCAGGCTGTGCAATCATGTGTTCGCCAGGCAGTTTTTAATGATCATAGCCTATTTCCATGTCCATGGCTTGCAAAACTGTATTTAAACCCACACTAATTATTGTTTTATCTGAAGAATTTGGAAATTTTTCTAACAATGTAAATGTTTTCACCCTTTGCAATAATATTCACAGTAAAAGAAAGACTGTATTGGCTGCTGCAAAACCCTGTCTCTATGTGTCATCATAAGCTGTCACAACAAATAATTTGATTAAGGTCAATATTGTAATAATTTGCCCATTTTAAACGCAATAATGCAGAAACTTAATAAATTGCTATTGATCTCTTTAAATTTTTGAGCAATGACAGGGCAAATATTTGCCAAAAATGTCAGAAGTGTTTACTGCCATTAAGTGTTTACTGCAATTAAAAATCATGTGAGAATGAAATAACTACCATTAATAATATAATAACATATAAATAAGACTAACTTTTTAGTGGATGGCATAGTCATCATATACATTAAATCAAGCATACCGTACTGTATAGCACCCTCTCCCCTTAGGATTGCAAGACCCAATGTGATGTTTTTGTGATGTACTAAATCCTTATTTATATTAATGTAAACTAACTAAGATATTTAAATTCATAATTTAATGTATAAATACGAATAGAAGTATTTGGTATATAGATTACTTGGTGCAATGTACAAAAATTTAGGAAACAATTTAGGAAAAAAGTGGGCATGTGACATACATGTTTTGCACAGGTATCACATTTTCTAAATATTTGATCTATCTTAACAAAGTTAATTATTACACTTTTGGCAAAATGTTATATTATGGGCTGTAAACCTTTACTGCATTTTTAAGCAATGATGGGATTGATTGTTTTACTTTTAAAATGATCAAGAGTATTATGTTATTCGCAGATAAAATGTTTTTGGCTGTTTTTACATCACTGGCCAAGTAAAAATAGTAAAACTGATTAAATGGATCTGAAAGTTCTCATGTTTCCAAACACACAACTTGCCTTGATTTTTAGAACTTTGTTAACTGGGAATAGTGTTGGTTAAATGACCTAAAGCCTTTCTCATGCAACTTATCAGACATATGAAAAACTATGCAGCATATTGACGGAAAACACTGTCTGCATTCTCAGCAAATAAAACGAAACTACCTTGGAGCTGAGTCATGGTTAGGCCTGAGTTATTATTTAGTGATGTGTAAAAAATGTGTGTTTGGAAAGATTGAAATGATTGCTGGAAGGGAAAGGCTATTGTAGAAGCACAGAGCCCCATCTTTTCATGTTTTATTTAATGTTTTATAGGCCAGAAACGCAGAGTAAACATTGTGCAACAGATGTTTGTTGAATTCAATGCAATCTGTCTTCAGTATAAATAACAGACAGAACTTTTAATGGCACATTTGTTGAAGAAAAAACAAGCTCATTGTACAGTGACTGAACAGAGAGCAAGTACTATTATCCTTCATTAGTAGTGGTGTAATGAGATCTCATGGAGTGAGCCAAAAAATATTTTTCACCAAAGCGAAGTCTCTGACACAAATATTATGAGCCCCTGATATAACGTCATGTCTTCTGAGCCATTTATTTCAAAGCCATTTATCTATGAAGTACTGTAGTTCTGGGGTTACCCTGATCTGTCAACAGAAGCGTCTAATAAAAACTACTCATTGGGCCAGCATTAAACAGCATTAAAGAACCCTCTAACTGTTTTAAATTGTTGTGTGGCAGCTTTTCAAGTACATGGTAGAAAAACAGTGACCAACAAAATAGGATCAAGTCTGTCAGAATACCATGACTGGCTAACCATAGGCCACTAATGATGTTTAAGAGGGCATCTACTTTAGAGCTTCTCATTGGTGCTAAACCAAAGGGATATTTAAAAACATTTTCTAATGAGTAAAATGATTGTATTCATGTCTTGTGCATATTCTAACACATTTAGATTGATCAAACCTAAACTGGATAATTCTACAAGCACACTTGGAGATTTTGAGAAACATTTGTTTTCTTTAAAAACAAAAAATGGAATTTTATTCTATTAGGACCTTACAATTAGACAATTTCATAAAACACAAAATTTGGATTAAACACACCAGGATTGAAATATTCTACACAGATAACTATTGGTATAACAAGATCTCAACATTAAAATGACAATATTCTTGTGACGAGAAGAAGCTCTCTAGTTGCTATCATCATCTATTGATGTAGGTGTATACTGTTATTATGAGCCTCAGAGTTGAAGATGTGGGCTCTAAGCTTGACACCCCATAATGATGGCTGGGGATCTTATTTTGATGTAAGAAAGGAAGTTGCTCTTGAGTTGCTCTGTGCTGTCAACAGAGTGAATTAATAAAGACTGACCACTGAACTAACTGAAAACAATCAGTTATAAATGCATTTAAGAATCTCCAATCCATTTTAACTCATTTGTTTAAATGCATTTTGGGTTCTGGGAAAATAACTGTTGCCTTGCAGCGAGAAGGTCCTGGGTTCGACTCCCAGCCGGAGGGTCTTCTGCATGAAGTTTGCATGTTCTCCCCGTGCATGTCTCCCCGTGCATGTGTGGGTTCTCTCCAGGTACTCCGGCTTCCTCCCACAGTCCAAAACATGACTGTTAGGTTAATTGATCTCTCTAAATAAACCCTTAGGTGTGAATGGGTGTGTGCATGGTTGTGAGTCATGTGTTTCTCTGGGTTGCCCTGCGATGGACTGTCGACCTGCCCAGGGTGTACTCTGCCTCTCACCCGTAGACTGCTGGAAGTAGGCACCAGCTCCCCACGTGACCCTGTATGGAAGAATACAAAATGGATGGATGGATGGATGGATGGAAAAAGAAGATGAAACTGTGATTGACAAGACAGAAGGATTTTTAAGCCCTGCAAGAATTACTGTATTGGCTGTCTGTTAGCTGCTAATTCTGCTAAAGCTGGTATCTGTTTTCGAAGAGAGAATTTTCAAACAATTTTTGCAAGAACTGAAACTATGAAAGGCTGGACTGAAATAACACCATGTTTGTGAAAACAATAAATACGGATTTAGTTTTTTCAGAAAAATTAGGCTCACATCGTGTCTCATCCAATATTAATAAACTTAGGGAACTCAGATTTCTTTTTTGTCACAACTTCTGCACCAGAAGTATTACATATACATGGTGTCTCACAGACCAAATGTGGATTAAAACATGTCGGAAAATAAACACTTCTCACTTTAAACAGGATAATATAATCTTAACTACAGCATCAACTTCCAAAGATCAGGAGGACAACCCTAGCAAACAACATATACCAGCATTTTTAGCTGATTTTTCAAATCCATTGCAACAGATGGAAGCAAAAATATTATTTAATTTGATATTGACTTGCTGTTTTCTATGCTTTTAAATCACCAAGCTCCATAATTGTGTATATTTAAAGTGGTAATTTTCTGCTGTAGGTGGAGAATGAGAAAGCGGGCTAAGAAGACCAAGAAGTAATTCACATATACAGCTATCTTACTTATCAATTCTTAAATGCAAAGTGGTTAAAATTGTTTTCCATTGGCTTTTTGTTGACAGGGTGAAAGTAGACAACATAAAAATCCCACATTCCTTGTCTGTTGGTAACTGATAGAATGCTTGGATCACAGAATTAGCCCTGTTTCACTTTGGGTGGATGGTTAACATGCACTTGCTCAAGCAACAAGTCAAGCCTTGTCTGATTATAGATTATTTCAAAAATAAACCCAATACCTCTCCAAAAGTTGCAATCAGTCCTAATGGAACAGTGCAATGAGAAAACTGGATATGATTAGCAGAAAAAAAAAAGAAAAACAATCCAGGGATGGGATAACATCCCACAGATGAAACTAATTATCAGGCTAAAACTTGCTGTGTTCTAAGTTAAGGAAATATCGCCATGACAACTGCACTGTAAGAGATTTTCCTCTCAAGAAAATGCTGAAAAAAGCTGGGAAAAATATGTAAAGATTTTAGAGCAATTACAGAACAACAGCAGGCTTTTAATGAAAAACGACCTGAGAAGGTATGAGAAAGTTGAATACTTAGCACCTGTCACTCAGTATTAAACAGTGGGCAATAAATAATTACACACTACATAATCCAGTTTGTCATTAAGGTCAGATTTGTGGAGCAAACTGTGGACCAATGGATGTTTCAAACTGACAAACCAGCTATAATTAAATAAAAATATATATTTATTCCTTCTCTAGGGTTTTCAGCCAGTTGTTATTTCTTCCAGGCCTTAGACATATTCCTTGCATGCCCACTTTAGCTTTTGGTCATGTGGTGTTTGGCTGAGCGTTCACTGTGGGGATAGTGGGAAACCATCTCTCCACTTATAACTAATACCCGCTGGAGCCTCTAAACACAGCCTCTGCAGAATGGACCTAAATCCCTGATGAGAGAGGAGGCGGGGGGTATGTGGGGAAAAACAACGGATGGTCTTGGCCTGTAGCATCAAGTAATAGGCGACTGAATATTTGCAAAAATGAGTCTGTGTACACCTAGTCATTATGGTAATAATGATCTCCTAAAGTCTGACGTATGGACAAATGGCTGTGGTTAAACAGCACTGGGAGGGATGAAGGTCACAGAGTACATCTACAGTATCAAGGATCTTCTGCATGTCCTAGCGTGACTTTGCTCTTAAGATGTTTTTAGGTTTTCCTCTCATTTTCTTCTGTTTCACTAGGCTACCAACAATTTTGCAAACCAACCATTTATTACAGATTACACTCCCACTAATTTTGTTTAGTTAAGTTTAAACAGGATGATTTCACAACCCAAGCAACCTCTGATAATGTACCTCCCCTAAACCTTTTCACATTATGTCGTTACAACAACCAATTAAAAAAAATATTTACAAAACAAATAAAGAAAAGGGAGCCATGCATTTGTGTTCAGATCCATTTACTCTGATAAACCCAAATAAAATGGAGTGCAACCAATCAGAGGTGTCTTAGAGTACACTCTAAAAGATATTACCTATTCTTACTGCTTAATGCGCTTCACACTCTGCAATAGCTAATATTATTTTTATTTAATGAAAAATTATATTTATTTAATCAGCGAATAAATAGAATACAAGAAAGCAGTAGATGTAGAAGCACTCTTCTACTATTTGTTACATGTTCCTTATATTTTGTTTCTGTATTACAAATAGCATTAAATGTTATTAATGCACACAACACTTGTAGTAAAGAACTACATAGGTATTTTATATTTATATTTTGTGCTTTTCTATTTATGAAAACACCAGTCAAAAGTTTTAGAAACACTTTCTCATTTAATGGTTTTCTTTATATTTGTAACTATTTATATTGTACTTGGGTGTAATGATTAGTGGGTGTTTTTGGGTTCTTCTTTTCTTCTTCTTCTTATTATTATTATTGATAGGTTTTGAATCATGCTTCTGTTTATTATTTTCCTGGTCATGCTTTAGTTTTTGTCTTCTAGTCCATGTTTTGTCAAGTTAGGTTTTTTGGATCTGGTTATGATTTAGTTTCATGGTTTACTAGTTATGTTTCTATTAGTTCGTATTCAAGAGTCTCTGTTCGCTCCAGCCACGTTTTGTTCTCTCCTGTCTGTCAATTAACTTTGTTCGGTTCACCTGCACCTAGCATTCAGTCTCCTCGTTTCACCTGGTTCTTGCTCCATATATACACCTCTGTTCTGTTCATTCCTCGTGGAAACATTACGGATTATGCTATGCCTGTCTTGCCTGCCTGTTTATTGTTTTGTTCCTGTCTCCTCTTGTGAGATAGTTTTTTGTTTTTCTAAGATTAAATCTTTTACTTACCGTCATGCTGCCTGCTTGTCTGCATTCCAGGGTCCCCCGCTATACAGGTCATTCTCAAAATATTAGCATATTGTGATAAAGTTCATTATTTTCCATAATGTCATGATGAAAATTTAACATTCATATATTTTAGATTCATTGCACACTAACTGAAATATTTCAGGTCTTTTATTGTCTTAATACGGATGATTGTGGCATACAGCTCATGAAAACCCAAAATTCCTATCTCACAAAATTAGCATATCATTAAAAGGGTCTCTAAACGAGCTATGAACCTAATCATCTGAATCAACGAGTTAACTCTAAACACCTGCAAAAGATTCCTGAGGCCTTTAAAACTCCCAGCCTGGTTCATCACTCAAAACCCCAATCATGGGTAAGACTGCCGACCTGACTGCTGTCCAGAAGGCCACTATTGACTCCCTCAAGCAAGAGGGTAAGACACAGAAAGAAATTTCTGAGCGAATAGGCTGTTCCCAGAGTGCTGTATCAAGGCACCTCAGTGGGAAGTCTGTGGGAAGGAAAAGGTGTGGCAGAAAACGCTGCACAACGAGAAGAGGTGACCGGACCCTGAGGAAGATTGTGGAGAAGGGCTGATTCCAGACCTTAGGGGACCTGCGGAAGCAGTGGACTGAGTCTGGAGTAGAAACATCCAGAGCCACCGTGCACAGGCGTGTGCAGGAAATGGGCTACAGGTGCCGCATTCCCCAGGTCAAGCCACTTTTGAACCAGAAACAGCGGCAGAAGCGCCTGACCTGGGCTACAGAGAAGCAGCACTGGACTGTTGCTCAGTGGTCCAAAGTACTTTTTTCGGATGAAAGCAAATTCTGCATGTCATTCGGAAATCAAGGTGCCAGAGTCTGGAGGAAGACTGGGGAGAAGGAAATGCCAAAATGCCAGAAGTCCAGTGTCAAGTACCCACAGTCAGTGATGCCGTGTCAGCTGCTGGTGTTGGTCCACTGTGTTTTATCAAGGGCAGGGTCAATGCAGCTAGCTATCAGGAGATTTTGGAGCACTTCATGCTTCCATCTGCTGAAAAGCTTTATGGAGATGAAGATTTCATTTTTCAGCACGACCTGGCACCTGCTCACAGTGACAAAACCACTGGTAAATGGTTTACTGACCATGGTATCACTGTGCTCAATTGACCTGCCAACTCTCCTGACCTGAACCCCATAGAGAATTTGTGGGATATTGTGAAGAGAACATTGAGAGACTCAAGACCCAACACTCTGGATGAGCTAAAGGCCGCTATCGAAGCATCCTGGGCCTCCATAAGACCTCAGCAGTGCCACAGGCTGATTGCCTCCATGCCACGCCGCATTGAAGCAGTCATTTCTGCAAAAGGATTCCCGACCACGTATTGAGTGCATAACTGTACATGATTATTTGAAGGTTGACGTTTTTTGTATTAAAAACACTTTTCTTTTATTGGTCGGATGAAATATGCTAATTTTGTGAGATAGGAATTTTGGGTTTTCATGAGCTGTATGCCAAAATCATCCGTATTAAGACAATAAAGACCTGAAATATTTCAGTTAGTGTGCAATGAATCTAAAATATATGGATGTTAAATTTTCATCATGATATTATGGAAAATAATTAACTTTATCACAATATGCTAATATTTTGAGAAGGACCTGTACAAACTCTGACAGTGGGTCTTCACCGAAGGCATCAAAACAGTGACATAACAAATATGGAATAATGTAGCAGATGAAACATTGTAAAATAAGACCTGTTCATTCATAGTTTTGTTGCCTTTGGTGAGAATCTACAATTTAAATAGTCATGAAAATAAAGAGACCCATTAAATGAGAAAGTGTATCTGAAACGTTTGACCGGTAGTGTACATAACCATTTTTATTTCTGCAAGAACATACTGTGGTTCTATTTTTCACCTTTTGAGTACATATAATATTTATTTAATAGAGATGATTCTACTATTTAGTGAGTTTAACTCACAGAATCAGGTATATAAGTTTTGTTGCAGACCAGTGTTGTCATTGCCATGAGGACTGCTGTCCTGCAGTGTCTCTAGGTTTTCCTCAGGAATGATGGAAGAGAGTTCCACAATGTATTTCTTTCATGTATTGTAATTTGGTTTGTTAGAGGTTGTGCATTAGGAAACCAAAATTTTCACCTTATTTTTTATGTTTTTACTTTTCTTTATACCCACAGGATTTAGACGCCGTGGCAGACTTCACACAGGTTCCTGTGTGGTTATTTACTGTTACTGCTGAAGTCAATCAGCAGCCAGGTCTAAATGCTCTACACCTTAGACCATGCAGCATTGGTATCATTCTGGAATGCACAATTGTTTTGGATGACATTAAAAGCAAAGATGAAGTGGTTTGCCTTATACTTGGACTGAACTATGCCCTTCATCCTGACTATCCAAAATGCCTAAAAACCAACTTTGACTTAAGTCACAGGGTGATGCTCAGTCTGAGTCTATAAGTAACCTCAGGCCAAAACTTCGAAGTTTGAAAAATGCACTGTTGGGTTCATCCATTTTGGTCAGAGAGACCGACTGGCCTATGCAGTTCGATATGTGCAGCTCAGCCTTCGTTGCAGTGATGGACATCGAAGTTGACATCATCAGAGCTAAATCAAACTTTCATTGCCATTTCCAGGTGTCACATGGGGCGACAAAACGGAGGCACATGTGTGTAGAGACAAATGGTCACAGGCAAACTTTTCTTCCACACGGCCAAATACCGGACGAACTTGAAAGCTGAAATTCTGTGTGAATCAAGAAGGTCAGAAGATTCAAATACCGATCGAAGACCCCGCTGACACTCACCCACAGAAGTTTGTTTCCAAGGAGACACGTTTTCCTCCTTGTTGATTCAGTCAACTCCAACGGCTCCTCATATTTTACCTGTTTTGGATGGATGAGAAGCTTACCGTTTACCGTTTTGGAGTTGAGACCTACAACGTTCAGACCTACAACACATCCTCAACCGGTGAAGAAAATAAATTAACATCAATGTAATTTCGTTCTTTTTCCCTATTAAATCAGATAGATTTAGAGGTCTGGGCAGGGTGAGGCTTAATTTAAGACGATTTAGAATCACCAGTAGTTAATCCAAGGTATCAACTTGTTGCATGCAATATTGATTGACAGTTTTATGCTGAGCTGTGTTTGATTGATTAAGAGTTTTATGCTGAGCTTTGCTTTGCTGTGCAAGGTGCGTGTTCATGTTTTGATCTGACTGATCCCAAATCAGCCAGGGGTAAAAGTTGGACTAACATTCAAAGTACCTGCGGTCTGGGCCTCGCCTGACCACTTCTTTTTTCCAGTTTTATTACTTGAGTTTTTCCACTGAGGTCCCGCCTCAATGTTTTATGAGCCTTTGTTTGAGATTTGGGGCAATCAGCTGCTAGTGGCTAAGGGTGCAGTCCCACTGTTTTACCAGCAAATCGCCACCATCGAGATGCATCAGCACACCAGGAGGGCTCCACTTTCCAAGTTAACCCAAATTGCACATTTTGTTCATAAAACTGCTGGTTTGATCTTCATAGACACTTGATGCGTGTATATTTTCTTTTATTATTATAGTTAGGTAGTCATTTTTTTTAAATCCCCTTTGTGTAGCTTCATGAAGACCAAGGAACACAGCGGACAAGTCTCAGAGAGAAAGTTGCGGAAAGGTTTAAAGCTGGGTTAGGATATAAAATGATATCCCAAGCTCTGAACATCTCACAAACCAGTCTTCAATCTAATCCATCATCTGAAAAATGCACACGGTTCAACTAAAAGGCCAAATATGGCCATCCATCTAAACTGGCAGGCTAGACAAGAAGAGCGGTAATCATGGAGCAGTCAGTGGGTCCATGGTAACTCTGGAGTAGCTGCAGAAATCTACAGCTCCGGTGAGAAAATCAGTCGATAGGACAACTATTCTTGTTTCCTTCACAAATCTGGCCTTTATGTTAAAGTGGCCGTAAGAAGAGCAATAAGAAGTCTCAATTGCAATTTGGTTGAAGCCATGTATTACACAAGGCAAACATGTACTCTGGTCAGATAGCCAAACTGTAACTTTATGTGGCCTCTGTTCAAACATCTGGTTTAAGGTCATGTCTGTTTGATCCCACATGTAGTTAAGGCTGTTTTACAGAGAAATGTTTCTCTCTACACCTCTGGAACTTTGGGTTAAAAAAGAACTTCCCAGACAAAAGCAGAAAATGGACACCACCTATGTTTCTTCCAGAAGTTCCAAGCGAGGCACAAGCCTGATGATAAAACGTAACTGTCAGTGCTGCAGCGCTTTGGAAGCAAAGTTAATAAACAACTCTGCCGGGTTTCTGTTAGAATCCGACAGAGGTGGAGCAGAAAAGTGAGAGTTGGTGCTCTGGGGCTTAAACCCAGGGGCCTATCCTGTGGGGCCGAAAACAAATCTGCACATCAAAGTTGTGCTGTCAGGCCTATAGTCTAGTGTAAATTAGTCTAGACCCGTATGGCGTATCCTTCTGGTCTCATCTCTGTGGTTAGTTTTTCACTAACTAGTAACACTAGAAAGAACACAGCGAAAACTAATTAAAGAGAAGGACTGTGTTTACTATTTGTGGGTGGAGAGGTGGGGGCTTGTCTGTCATCCTGTAAATCCTGCAAAATTACAGGAAATGCAAATGAATCTGCAGCTAAACGTGTTCTTGCATACCTTAATCAATAGATTTTGGTTTGTGGATCTGAGGTTTCAAATTAAATGAAGCTTCACTATGCAGGACGCTGACAGTTAGTCAGGATATCTTTCTCATTTCACTCTCTTCTCTACTGCTATACATTCAGATCCTTTCCAGACACAAGGGGCAGACCTGGTGGAGTCAAAACCGCACTGTGGACACGCTCCGGTTTTCGCTTAATTTTTGGGAAATAAAATAGCCAGAGAAAGACATTGTTCATAAACTAAATTTTTCAGAAAATAGAATGTGCATAATTGTATTTATAAAGAAATAAGATTGAAAAACTATTTAATTATGCTTATTAGCCAAAATTGGGGAAGCTGTAGTAGTCTGTCTCAGTGATGAAGACAGAGTAAATGGATTAGTCTCAACTGGATGATTCGGAATCAGCATGCAGCCTTTTATACTGGAAGATCTTCTCATGAAGGGAAAATGACATCCTCCAATTCATTAATGCTACAGAGTATCTACCACTGATTAGAACCTATAATGTGCCTTTACTGGATAAAAAACGTATTTCTAACATACACTGAAGAGTGTTTGTGTCTACTGAGTGGAATCAGTTATAATACATCAAAAACTATTCTGCAGCAATTTTATCTGCACTCATTCTTCATCAGTTACCAGCGAAGATTGGTTATTCTCTCCCTTTCTAAGGAATGGAAACATGAATAACTGCAAGGAGTTGAGGCAAATCTTCTGTCTTCAGTGGAGCAGAGTATGGCTGCATTTCCCCATCCCTGACAGGCAGCTGATGTCCTCCGTCTGTTATCTTATTGTGGGCAGTTAAAGGACAACGTGGCAACATTTTGAAAGCAGAACTCACTCAGCCATAAATCTCATTACCCCAGGCATGATCACAGTGTGTGAATGTGAGCTCACAGTTAGTGTCTATTATAGTGGTTTGGCCCTGATGTTTGATTGAAAAATGTTCTTTGATGTGAAAATAAATGGCCATGTCTAAATAAAGTGAACAAAAAAACAGAGTTGCCAAAGCTACTTTGGACTAAACTCTTAATTTAACTGTCATTTCCACACAAAAGAAAGACATTATTGAAATCTCTATCTCAATCTCTTCCTCTTTGTATACAGTACATGTACTTGTAGCATGCATTGCGTTTGCCTTGAACCTTTTCACATTTATCATGATACAACCACATATTTAAATGTATTTGTTTTTTTGATTGTACATATTAAACACAATGTAGTGCATAATTGTAAAATACAAGGAAAAGGACACAAGGTTTTTAAAAATCAGGTTTTTGCAGCATCTAACAGGTTTTCTTCTAGTTTGCCTTGTTCTTAGCTCCACCAATCTTCCAATCAATTCTGAGTAGTTTCCCTATCCAGAAAAAAGCATCCCCACAGCTTGATGCTGTTTTCAAAATTATGCATGGTGAAGGCAGTATCTTGCTGTCGGGAAGAAAAGCTAAATTTATAAACTTTGTCTGACCATGGGACCTTGTAAACATTTTCTGTCTCCTCTATATTACCTGTTAATGGGACTTGTTATGGCTTTCGTTCAAAAGTAGCTTTCATCTTGCCACTCTTCAACAGAGTTTAGATGGACATCCATGTGTTGGTAGGTTTCCAGTTGTGCCATATTCTATGCACTTTTGGTAGATGAATTGAACAGAGCTCTGTGAGATGTTTCAAGCTAAACCTTTATTCAAGTCTTCCATCACTTCCTCCCTGAGCTGTCTGCTGTCATCTTAATGTATGTTCATCAATGTTCCCTAACAAACCTGGATTTAATGGATTTTACTGGCAATTGAAAAAAAACAAATATTTGTAATATAATTGATAAGCAGTTATCACTTTGCTTCATCTTCGCAGTTATCTGCCATGTTGTGTAGGTCTATGACATAAAAACCTTAAAAATAAATTTACGTTTGTGGTTGTGATGTAACAAAATTGAAAAAAGCTGAACAGGTATAAATACTTTTGTAAGGCAGTTAGAAATGACATGTAATCATGTTTAGTTATGAAAAGATTCTTGTTACAAATTTAGTTCTCATCCAAAAGCTTTATCCAGATTTTAAAAACCAACGATCAAAAGTAGAATGCACAATGGAAAAAAAATTACTTTCAAATATTTCTAAATGACAGACAATTAATTTCTGTTTACTTCAGCAAATTTGTCAGAGAAGCGGATGAAGTTTTCTGTGATGTGTGTTTTTGTTTTGGGTTTTTTTTCTGGCCACATTTTGGATGCTCAGCTTTAAGTATCTTATAATGATGGGCTGTCTAACTTGTATATGATTTTGCTTGGACATTGCTGTGTTCAGCTGTTCATTCAAGCCAAAGTACTGTAGGGCCAGCTTAGATAATGTCCACTGTGGATGAATAAATCAGCATGAGAAAGTTCAGCATTTGAGCAAGACAAGGAATGCTGTGTATTACTTATCTTCTCTGTCCTTTTCTGAGCGTGTTTCTTCAACCTTCAGATGACATTCTTTTCAGAGAGCCTTGCTAAAAGCAAATATTGATAAATTAAAGAATTGCTGTAGCATTGCATGTGAAAAGAGAAAATGTTCTCCTATAGGAAATGCCTAGTTGCACTGTGTGGTGAAAGAATTTGCTGAGAAAGACAAGGACAGTGAAATGTTAGGTGCTGTATCCAGTGCACTGACGGATATCTTTAAAACAGCTGATAGTTGACAGCTACCAAGATAACAATTTACAGGATAACCTACTCACTCCATTTGCCTTGTCACTTAATAAAGAGGCAGCAAAGGTAGCAACTGCTCTTGTGAAGCTAAACTTTTGAACCATTGTCATACTGCCTAAAAAAATATTTGATGGAACAAAAATGAAAAACAGTCACTAATGGGTCTGAAAATGGCTAAGATATGCAGTGTCTTTGTGTTTCTATATTGTATGAAGATATACGGCTGTGTGAAAGAACACCTGAAATCCCAGGCTGCTACAGATTCCTTTGGGGAATGTTGGAAAGATGTGTTTTATGACCCCAGCATTTAATAGACCTTACTTATTTAGCACTGCTTCAGAAGTTACATAGCAGCAATTACATCAACATTGCTACAAGATCACATGCCATGCTGTAAAAAACACTGTCTGCACTGATAATGATTCACCTCATATTGGCTGTAGAATAGAGATGGCTGACTCAGCAGGTTCTTGGGCCAGTTTTTTGAGTAGATATGTAATCACTTGAGGGGACTGCACATAGTGCATGAAGGGCCTGATTTACTAAAGGTTTGCATGTATAAAAACACGTGGTAACTTGATAGCACACACAAAGCAAAATGCTTCTTCTAACTTCAACTTTTATTGTTATCATCTATTCAAATGTTTTCAAAATGTGCAATATAGTATTTCTTTATCTTATTATTATTAATATAACCTCCAACTCCATAGCTTTAAACTTAATTTTCTGATACAGCCACTTTACTCTCCCAAACTGTCCATGATGACAGCAAGTATCACACTCACAATTCTCATTTAAATAGGGCGGCTGCCACACTTTTGCCCCTGTTATATTTTGGGGAAGCAATCTATGCAGATGACCCGCAACACACCCACTGATTGCATGTGCAATTCTTTTTCTTTTTGCACACACAATTTAGCGCCCCTTATTTTAGTAAATCAGGGGTAGGGTACTGACATGTTACAAAAAATGGACAACAGTGAATATAGCATAGAAACACCCTTTTCATATTTATCTCACTGTTCAAAAATTTATTGAATACCATCGATCAATCAATACAATAAAGAAGCAAACAACATCAGCTACTTATATTCAAAAGAGCTCATTAAAACTGAGCATTGAGCAGCAATGATGCTCTAGGGCAAATGGAATATATAACTTTTCTGTTGATAAAAAAGTGGAGTTAACCACAGTGTAGCAAGAGGAGCCAAGCTTATAAAGACAAACAATGCCACTAATGCCAAAAATTCCACAGTCTGGTACACCAGACAAAATGAGACATCTCCTAAGGGGGAAATCTAAAAATGGCACGACAATTGGTTATTTCTGCCTCAACCGCCTTAGAGATGGAATAAAGGGTATATTTTTCCTTTACGCCATTAGGCTTCACGCAGGCTTTATGCATGTTTTAGTCACCAAGTGTGTGGCCTTTAGAGTATGTGTGCTCAAAGTGTGGAGTAGTAACACCAGCAGTACTGATTAGCACTGAGGATGTCTGATATGCTATGAGATTATGCTAAAAAGCGATCCACACTTGGAAGCTATTCCCACACAACTGCATAAGAAAAAAGACATTCGGTAAGATATGATATAAAGAGAAAAAACAAAGAAATAACATTTCTCAGGCATGTTATTTAGAATGTGAGAAAAAGATTGGGTAATATAGTGCAAACACACAGAAGAAATTACTTGGATGGCAGTTTAGTCTGTAACTATAGGCCAATTTGTTAAGCAAACTTTTGGACAATGTAGCATAAAGACAGTTCAAATCTTTACTAGCCAGACAGCTGATTTCTGATCCTTTTCTATCTGGTTTTTAGAAGCATCCTTCTACAAAAACTGTCCTATGATAGGTATATATTAACGGTCGATAAGGCTGGGAATTATTCTGTTCTGCCAGTTGAACTCACTGTAGCAGTTCCTATCACAGACCACTAGTGTTTTACCTAATAGACATCTGGCTGGTATCTCTGGCTCTGTGTTAAACTAGTTTTTCTCCTGTTTACAGGATTGGAGTTTCTCTGTTACGGCTAACGCGTAGTCCTTGGCATTTTTCCTGAGCAAACATACGCCTCCACGGTGGACAGTATTTTGTCTTGTCAATTATAGACCATCTTCATCTCTTCTGTATGCTCTATCTTTCACCATTTTTAACTCTAAAAAAACTGCAACTCAACTCAGAGACAGGATGACTGAAGTGAGACCTTCTCATCTATCAATAAGACTTGGTCTAAGACATTCCTGCTGTAAATACTGGGTGATTCAGTATTACTCTGCACCCATTATCTGTTATTAGGCTGGAAAGGAACACACAGATTCTGATTCAGGGGCCTAACATTGTCTGAATATAAGATGAGAAAGTAATGATTCCAATACATTGTCTGAACATTTGTGGTGCATGTGAGAGCAGATATACACAAAACCCACATCATGATGAAAAGGTACATGTAGCAGTTAAAGTAATTAAAGTCCAATTGGTATATTCAGCTGTTATGTTCCATATTATCCACATCTGCCAAAACTATAACAGACGAGGTGATATTCTTCTTTACATGAAAAATGTAGACACTTCCTCAAGCCTCAACAACTGCAACTCCTCCAACTATGGTACGTATCAACTTATCATCAGTTGATATTGAGTCTAAATTTCATTTTAACTTCATAGAATGATTCCAACCAAAACTGAAGGGGTGAAAATAATTTCATTATTTAGTCTTCTTTGCCAGAAAGCTGTCAGTATTGAGCATCTATAGACTTGGCAGTACTAGTCAACTCTGCCTGGCCAAAGTTCTGAAGGCCTAGCAGTTTCTGAGGACTTCTTCACAGCCACCTTAAAAACTCAGAATGGATGTTTTTGAAGTGCGGTTCTGTGAAGTTCCGACCAGCAATAATTCCCTTACTTGTAGTAGAAAGATGCCATGTCACTGTTAGCTTGCTGAAAATGTAAATAGATTCTTGGTGGTGGAAGCTAGTCAGACATGTAGCATGTTTCTTCTGACAGGATGTAATATTAATGTTTTTGCGTGGCCCGGCAAGAGTCCTCACTTGGAGCTTTTTTCAAAAGTTGAATCGGCAAAAATAATTGTGGAAACATGTACAAAACAATTCAAGGTAGGATTAAGACACCTGTTCGCCGGCTTCTTGTGTTTTGGACCAAGGTGGTGAGGGTGGCTGAGGTCAGCCCTTCTCTGTTAAGCTGCTAACTCAGCCTTGGCTTTTAGGAAGGCGAAATTGCTTTGCAGGTGAAAGGAGTGATATAATGGCGCTGTATGATTTGTGCAACCAGCCAGCCGCTGGAGCTGATGGTGTAAATGAGACCATAAGAGTAAGAAGACGACACATTGTTTAAATTTCAAACACTGCAGAAACAGAATGACTGAACTGAGCTCGTCCACCATTATTGTTTTGGTCTAGGGGGACTTCTGACACATGTTTCATTGCTGCCACCAATGTATGAATGACAATGTCAGCCTGCTCTGCCAGCCTAATTTCTAATTTCTAAAAGCTGTGTGGGATGTTGTTCCACTTGTGATTTACGGAGAGCCAGAGGCAACTTTGGGCGGCTCATCTTCTGGGGTTTCTATCAGAAATGTTTTCTTTTTCTGATTTTAGCTGATATATGCAGATAGGCAAATGTCTGAAAACTCCAACTGAGATAGCTGAACATTATTTCAGCTTAATCCTATAAGGATGTATTAATATACATGATGGGATAAGTGAACTGAAGAAGACTGATTGACAACACAGAATCAAAAGGTGCTTTTAAAAAGGATTAGTTTCAGGGTGTTATCAACTATACAACCATGTCATAACATGTATATTTTTTATGTTTTTATTTTAATACATTTGTTTGCTCTTCAGTTGAATTCTGCAGAAAATATGAAATGAAGGGAAAAAAGCTTTATGATTTATGTTCTTTGTCTTAAAAACCACTAAACCTCGGCTCCTTTTTCCAAGTGATATCATACAATATTCCACAACAAATAAAAGTCTTTGTGTTAGAAGAGGATCAACAATATAATCTGGCAGTATTTGCAGGATCAGTTCAGCATGGGGTCATTGTAAAGGATTAATAGTACTAATGCGGTCCTAAACACTAACGGACAATCTGGTTTTCTCTAAACAGCACGTCCTTAAAAATATTTCTGCTGATTTATGAGCAGATGCAAAAACATGTAGGCCATTTTATTCTTATGTTTCTTGTTCGCTCTCCTATTGTTATTAGGTACAATTTGGGACAGGAAGGTTCACCCTTTTTTCACAGGCGAAAATTAAAGCATATAAAGGAACCTAATTAGACTGACTTTAAACCAAAACAAAGGAAGCAGAAAATCCAACAAAAACAAACTTATTTATACATTCTTCTCTCATGCAGTCTAAATGACAGTGATTTATTGCAAGCTGCATGCATACGGTACATATTAAAAGGATTTGAATATCATGTACAGATACTCCTCTAAACAGAACCGAATTACTAAAAAAATCACTGGCATAAGAAGAAAACATCCTGCAAGATCCAAAAAATCTGCATTTGGCTGACAAATGTAACCTGAAATCCCAAGTAAGCAAACAAGTAAATGTTTTTCCAAATTCAACCAACAAATCTGCAGTATAAATAAAATATGCAGCCTGCAATGATACATTATACACTAGGGCTGCAGGCTTACCTGTTTGACATGCAGATCAGCCTTGGATGGTAGGTTAGGGCTGGCAGCCGGGCTTACAGGGGCACTACGGCTTCCCCCAGCCAGCATCGTCCGTACAGATGCAAACCACCTCATGATCTTTAGTCGGAGGGATTTTGCTCAATTGTGTCCCAGAAAAAAAAAGAGCCTGGAGGGAACTATACCTTGGAAAGAATTCCAGCAGGTGGATGAGTGAACCTTGCGGAGAGATGTACAGCTGGTCTGGTTGGATTTACCCTGCAGCATCAGACATGGTTGAAGGGTGTCATTTCTATCATCTCATTCACTCAACATGAACCTGTATGTGCACATACACTACGACATAGATCCAGCAGGAAAATACTCTAACAGTGCATGGAACTGTACAACACACAGATACGTGCATCCCCCACTACCCTAGTGACACACAATCCTTCCCCCATCAACGTATCGCCATCTGTCACTTTCTCTATATCCCCTGTCCTGCAGGCATATTACTTTAGCTTAGCATGCTACCCACCTGCCACACATGTTCAAACACACACACTCACACACATATCGCCTGCTGTGATATAATGCATGTCAATCTGTGATGGAATGAGAAACGGAAAGACTAAAGGTTGTACCCAAAGCAGTACTGATTATCAATTTATGAATAAATGGAGGGATTAACCATACATAGCCGTAATTGAAACACATAATGTGGAGCAAAACACATTTATACATAAAACGCTGAATAAAAAGACAGTTATTTCTGACCAGCAGAGGGAATTTTGATTGACTGAAATGAAGCAGATGAAAATTGAATTGTAAAATTCCCAGCAGTGCCTCTCTAGTGATTTATCAATGGGAGGATAAAGTGAAACCCTTAGCAAGAATTTACAATGCCTTGCAAAATAGTCATACCCATTCAAAAATGTTCGAAGTTTCTCACATTACAACCATAAACATCAATGTATTTATTTGGATTGCATGTGATAGACATACACAAAGTAGATTGTGAAGTAGCCACGTTTTGAGTGAAGGGTTTTACTTAAAAGGCACTCTGGGTAGGTCCCTCCTTCTAAGCCAATATACCCACAATAAGAATGACAGCAGAATAAGTCAGTTCAGCTTTGACCCGTCTAAGTATTTTACATTTTGAACTAACTTTATCATCATTAGGTAGCTGTGGGGAACAACCATATTTTCCACAATTTATTCTATTCAAGAATAAAATAAATCACAAACAAAGCGAAGCAGACACTCGCTCTGAAGGTTGCATCACAGTGCTATTTCTGTTTGAAGCCTTTGGATAGTATAAACCCAGTAATGCTGTGCTGAATAACTGATTTCCGCAGAAGCAAACAGAAGGAAATGTGAAAACTTTCACTGGTTTACATTTATAGTGCAGGAATCAGTGGGAATAATAAGTAGAAATTTACTTGATGCTTCACAAATTGACTCAGATATGTACTTTGTGCCCATATGACTGGCCTTTTATGAAAACCACATTATGATCCTAAAGGCCTGTTTGCAAAATCCCTGCTGTACTGATCAAAAACAGCAACGCATGGTAACAAATGTCAGTGTTGTACATTACCAAAGAAGATAATCCCCAGCAGAGCTTTACAAGGAGATGGCTTTTCTTATTAATGGTCAGAAGACACCCCACAGACAAAACACAGAGTGGAAAAGTGTGTGCCTTTGTGTGACTAAGTGTGTATGTGTGTGGCCTGGCTGGGAGAGACATGGCCATATGTGGAGGCCAGGCTCCGTCGCAGTGAGTGTCTGTGTGATACTGGAGAGGATATGGCCAAACCTCAGCTTAATTCATCTCTTAATCCCCTGTCCCAGCATGCCATTACATATGTCACAGTATGGCTGGGTGAGACAGAGGCTCTTCAAATGACTGCACCTTTACTCTTAAATGTCACTCAGACAAAAACAACAATTGTGAGGCAGGAAGCAGAATTAATCCATCTAAGCAGACAGTGAGATGGGGAGTGACAAGCATAGCCTACTTTAGAAGGCTTGCGAAACATGACAAAGGATAAAGGATGCATGTCTGAATGTGTGAATGCATGTGAAAGTATCTATCTCCAAACAAGGAGCAGGCCTTGGGGAGAAATCAGCTCTGTCTAATCTCCGGCTGTGAGACGTTGTCGCTAACAAACACTGAATCATGCAAAACATGTCACTGAGCCAGGGTACGGGCAGGCTCATCTGCAACGTGCTGCGCTTTCATGCCTTGATTCAGAATGAAAGTGAACTTTCACTGTAATGAGCTTAATATTACACTGGGAAAGATGCAATTAGGCTTTAGACGTAACAAAGACCCAGCAGCTCTGACATGAACACAGCTAGAGGCAAGGTGAAAGACAACAAGTGGTTGGCAGGAGGGGAAATGGAACTAGTGCCAGTTGTAGTTTGTTTATGAAGCTGTTGGAAGAATTAATTGACATCATAGTGAAAAAGCACATGTACAAGACTACAAAGAATGTTCCTTCAGGCATTATCCTTCACTGTTTTCCCCTCTGTTAATACACTTTAGCTTGCGATTAGAGACATGGAATTAAATGTTTAACGTGCCTGGGCCTTGACTTTTATACAATGTGTTTGTCATTCTGTATTCATCTAAACAGAGGTTTTGGTACACATGGAGAGGAGCAGTGGGTACATAAATGGTCGGGTTTGTAAGGAGATGTACTGTTTAGAATGGTACCAGAGGGATATGTGGTGGTCCCGAAGGTGGAGCGATTGTGTTAAAGACAGTTGGATGGGACTAGATGAGATATTAGATATATGTTCAGGAAAAACTAAGTATCCCAACTCTTTGATTTCATAAACAGAGTAAGGATGAAACATTCACAAATCCAGAAACTTCAAATATTTAAGCCTTAAACAAAACTAAAGCTGTATCATAATGTAGTGACAGGTATTATGAAGTTTTTTTTTTTAACTCTCTCACAATATTATGTTAAACAAGGGGTATTTTCAAGTACATTGTTTGGTGTAGTGTTGCATTGTCCATTCCCTATTCAGATTTAACTTTGAATCTTGGGTTTGTCTAATTTAGGGCTGGTCCTGATGCACAAGCACAAGAAATGCTCTATTTTTGTGTTTTCATTAACAGAATAAAAACTTCATGTATCTTAAAACTCCTTCTCTGACCAGTCTAACCATGTCAGATTTTAAACTAGACAGGACCAAATGCAGTCCAGCATGTGTTTTTACTCAAAATGCTGGCAGATAGGCAATTTAAATGTGGTAGGGCCTTCTTCAAAGCTTAGTGTTGTCAGCAGTCTTGATGTGCACTCTTTATTAAGGCAACTCAAGAATGATTTCTTTTCCCACTTCAAAATAAGACTGTCAAACACAGATACAGCACAGTATCAGGCTTAAAACCTCCACCTTCTAGTCTCATACCTATAGCTTTCACTTACTTTACAGAGAAAGCTGTCAGCATCCAGTTGCTGTCTTCATAAGACAGACTTCACTTTGACAAGAAATACTGTAGCATTTATTTAGAAGAGATCCTGTTACTCCCCTGTGCAATAGACAGCATTACCTATACTGCATAAGGATGCTGAAATGTCATGAACCAACCACATGAAAATCCAAAAATACCCAATCAGTTTCTGCCAAGTGCTGCAGCCAGAGGAGTCAGTCTGCTTCTGAACTCATAAACTCTCTGCTTTCCAAGTTCATGAACTTTAGTTATGGGAATTCACGTTCAAATGAGAGGTTTTAACCGTCTTATCGATCTCTCTTGTTTGGATTATGGGAGCAAGACTCCTGACAAGACACTTGTCTTCATCCTGTTCAAAGTTCAGGTCATATACTTGGTAAATGGGTGAAAAGTTCAGGGTGAGAAGTTCAGAAGTAGTATTTGACTTATCTTAAGAAGTGACACCTTATATTCCAAAAAGTCAAAGAAGCTCTTTTTAACCCCAGCTCTAAGCTTTTTAAATCCTGTCTACATCAGACCAAAGGTTGCAGTTCCACTCTCAGTCACAACTGGAGGTCAAAAGGATGATAGAAAAAAGAAAAATGGCTGAGGAAAGGTACAGCAAACTCTCCAGGGGTTTTGTAAAACAATCTTCATATTACTGCTTTTCCATTAATGTTTAATGTATTACCAATAAAGTAAATTTAATTGAAAATGAGAGACTGAAAAAGAAAGACAAGTGGGTGGGAAAATGCATCATTATGACTGAACAGGAAGAGCTGGCACTTCTCCACATTCCTTTCTTCTCCCACATCCCTCCTGTGCTTTTAGCACTCACACCATGTTGAAATACCCCATATGATGACTTTCATCCTGCTCCAAAAAAAAACCCAGGAGGAAATCTAAAGGGCTGTAAATATGGCATCAGGATGGTATTAAACGTATTCCCTGAGGACAGAAGAAGTTGTTAATAAACAGGACAGGGACGCATCCAACCTGAACCCTGGTACAAAGAGTCCTGCAGACCAGGACAGCTGTCAGTTCTACTAAATAAACTGGATACAGAAACATGTCAATCATTCAAATGTCTCACTCAAAGTCTATCAGGGGCAAAAATGGAAATTTTAAGCTGATGTGAATTTAAAAGAAACATCTTCACTTTTACACTACCAGGGTTCCAGTAAATAACCAAATGAAATACAGAAAGCTTTGGAAATCCAACTTTACCCAACAGCATCAAAATGTCTAATGTTTAAATGTTCAAAATAAACTGCAGCATTAAACCTCTCATGCTGGAACCTAACAGGTTCCCAGCTAATATAACAGTAATGGCTGAGGCCAGACACACACTGTCTGATACCATTAAAACCTGTCAGACACTTAGTGATTCACAGAGCGCTAAAGAAAAAACAACAATCACTCACATAAAATAAGGACATCCCACGGAGTGTTGTGATGTGGAACTTGTGACTTGGATAAACACCCACTTTCTATTTTTGTCAGGAGTCTTTTGTTCTGACCGTTTCCACTAATAATGTCATTGTGTAAAAGTCAAAGCGTTAAATAATACAATAACATCACACTTGCAGATGCAAAACATTAGATTTATGTCATTGTGCATACAATGCCTTTTAAAGGTATTCACGGATAATCAGCTATCAGCTCTACCCATCTAGAGATTACAGTTGGCACCATTCTTTTTTGAAGGATATCAGATTGGACGCAGTGCATCTCTGAATATCGGTTTTGAAGTGTTGTCACTGATTCCCAGTTTGATCTAAGTCTGATTTTTGACAGTTTTTTTTAACACATAATTATGCTTTGATCTAAACAACACCCCTTTAGCTCTGACTGAATGCTGGCTGCTCATTAACGTTGACCTGAGAGATTTTCTCAGAGAATTGCCCAGCTTCCCTGTCCCTTCTGAAGAAAAGCATCCCACAGCATGACACTGCCACCACCATGTTACACCTCGAGGGTGATGTATTTAGGGTTCTAAAAGGTTCTATTTTAGCCTCATCTGAAAAGTGCACCTTACAAGGATTGGTGCAAACTGTAAACAGGACCTTTTATGGGTTTCTTCTGACCACTCTTCCAGGAGTCTTAACTTTATCGTTGTATTGACAGAACCTAAGCTGTGGATTTCTGCAGCTCCTGCAGAGCTACCATGGGTCTCTTAGCTGCTTATCTGATTAATGCTCTCCTTGAATGGTATAGGTGGACGGCCATGATTTTGTAGGCTTGAAGGTGTGCCAAACTCTTTGCACTTTAAACAGAGCTCTGCAAGATGATTAAAGCTTGGGATATTGTTTTAAAACCTAAACTGGCTCTAAACGTCTCCACAACATCTCCCCCACCTGTCTGGTGTGTTCTTTGGTTATCGTGGTACTGTTTGTTCACTAATCCTCTCTAACAAACCTCTGAGGCCTTCACAGACCCGCTGGACATTACATTACTCACAGGTGGACTGTTTTGACTAAGTAGGTGAATTCTGAAGTTTAAGGATAGAAAAAGGTCTGCTCTGAGCAAAGTATCAGCGAAGATAACTTCCACTCAGATGTAATCATATTTGGTGTTTTGTCATTTTTGGGGAACATTCTGTATCTTGCTTTAACAGAGCTCCTTTTCTCGCTTCCATCAGTAGCTAATAAATCAGCCATGTCACCCAAAGTCAAAAGCAACAGCTCCCACCTTGAAGCATGCTTTCTGTATATTTATGGCTGAAATGGGCTGATAAACAACCAACAGTATGACTGGGTGATATTAAAGTCGCACGGGTAGGATTTAATGGAAGAGTGTATGAAGCAGGGTCAGATCAGGTTGCTGTTTTGCAGCACATAAATATTAATAGTGTAAAAAACAGAAAAGAAGAGCGACCTTGATGAGTCAACTTCGTTTTGAGCAAGAGGACTGGTGTAACTGCAGAGCAGCTTGGCTGAAGTTTAGGACAGCCACTCTTATCCACTGCCAATGGATCCAGAGGCCAGAGGGGACTTGAGACAGTTTTGGAGGACCTTTCCCCCTCATCAACAGCTTTTTTGGAAAGGGGCAGATGTAAACAATTACTGAGCAAAACAGCCATGATTGGAAGGAAAAAAAGGAGGCGGATTAGCTGAGTTTCATCTCCCATGTTTCAGAATCAATAGACGCAGAGTCAAGCAGGGGTATTATTAACTATCTTGTTTTGTAATAGAATTTTCTTAAAGGGAAAATTATTGCTTTTGCTCTTCCTCTTTGACTTTATATGGCAGCACATCTAATTATGTCTTTTGTTGCTCTTTTGTCATTGAGTTTTAAATATTATGGATGAAAAAAATCTGACTTTACTGAAAACTACAAAGCTCAAGCTCCAGGATCACCCTCTTTTACTCTGATACCCTTAAATAGAATTCAGTGTAACCATTTTCCCCTTATAATTCACCTAATTAAACATGCAGGCCACCTGTGAGTGACTCAAGGTGTAACATGGTGATGGCAGCATCATCCTGTGGGGATACTGTTCTTCAGCAAGGACAGGGAAGCTGGTTATGGTTGATTGGATGATGGATATAGGGCTATAAAATTCAAAATATTTGAGACCGGTTGGAGGTTCACCTTCCATCACAGCAATGACTTTAATGCACAGCCAGAGCTACAATGCCACAGTACAGATCAAATGTGCTTGAATAGCTCAGTCAAAGTCCAGACTCATAACCCTTGAGAATCAGTGGCAGGGCTTAAAAATTGTTTTTCACGGATGCTTTGCATCCAATCTGACTGAACTTGAGTTTTTTTGCTAAAACGAAAAGAAAAAAATCTCAGTCCTAGATGGTAAAGCTTGTAGAGACATACCCAAAAGATGTGCTGATGTAAATGCAGTGAAAGGTGCTTCAGGAAAGCATTTACTTCTTTTTTAATTACTGTGTATGATTTATCAATTAGGCACTTTGTGTGTGACTAATTGTGTTCCAATAAAACACATTAAAGTTTGTGGTTGTAAAGTGACAAAAGGTGAAAAAGGTCAAGAGGTGATATAGCAATACTTCACCTCAGAGACCACCTATACAAATGACAGTATATACTAGAATTTTAGTCTCCAAGGCCAATATTTTCTAAACTGTTTGTTATTATCAGCGCAGGCCTGAATGGTTATTAAAACAGGCTTGTGGCCAGATGCTTTAAAGGCAATTAGTGCAACACTATGGCTGTGGAACTGAATAACTGCTTTTGCTGAGGTCTACAGACTCATTCAGCATTCCTTAAATAGATTGAAGTTATAAAATTCTAAAAGAGAGATTTCTTTCATCTCTTTAACTGGCTGCTGAGCATAACATGCTCCTAGAATAGATTTTTGGTAATGACTGCACACACTGCCTGAATAATTCATTTCTACTTTCCTCAGCAGCAGGCTGGGAAGTTTTTGCTAAGAATACAATCTCAAGTAAACACTAACTCTTTCATATGTGCATATTTAAAGAAATCTGAATAGAGGAGCTCTATAGGGTACAAATGTTTCCTGGCATTTTGGCAGCCTCAACTCTGATTTATGTAGAAACAAGAAAAGCAAGGCAAAAAAAACAAAAACGTTAAATGGTGAATTAGCGGACAGCTGACATTGGAAATGTGCTTCTAAATGCAAGCTTTTCAAAGGAAATCTGTGTGAACCAACATAAAGCAAAACCAGAGAAACATCCAGGTGGAGTCACAGAAACTGGGAGTATCAACCTGAAGAGGTACTGCATCATAACAAAAGATGGAGAAGACTGCAGCTTTGTTTCAGTGCCAACCTGGATCAGAGCCATGCATGTTTCTTAAAACCGCATGATGAATGACAGTAAATATTGACAGTTTGACAGAAACCTTGTCAGACGAGTTTTGCATCTAATATAATCTTGGAATCTGCAAGCAAACTAGTCGGGAACTCTACCGTAACTGCAGTTTGACAAAACAAGGGTCACTTCCTCTGAAACTGATGGATAACAGTGGGAGAGTAGCCAAGTTTCAGGTTTAAAGGTTTACACAACTTAAGGTATGTTGTTTGGGTAGTCTAAAGTTATTGTTCTCAAAGTTTGGCACAAACCACTGATTGTACTGATGACCATGTTGTGGTGAGTTTTGTGTGTGTGTGTGTGTGTGTGTGTGTGTGTAAAGGTTTACTAAGAAACAGATAAACAGTTTTTACAGCAGCTATCACTAAGTCTGATAGGTAAGGTGGCCATATATAATTTTGTGGTCAGGTATTATGAGAAACCTTCAATATTTTCACTTAAACCTGCTGGAAAAACACAACAAATTCAACAGCTTGTTTTGGTGCTCTTTTGATATCTCTGTCAATGTGGTGGCAGCAGGAAAATTTCATATTTTCTTAGGTGAGGGCAAAACTGACAAGATGAACCACTTGGCTGTAGAGCCAAAGTTTATTTAAGGAACCTAACTTAAACCTGCTGAATAAATCCAACGTATGTATTATAAAAACATATTTTCTTCACCATGCATTTTTTTACTGTTTGAAAATAGCAGCTCTTTTCCATGTATCAAACTGCATCAGCCAAAGATGAGAACTACCACTGTTTTATATCTGCAATGATCAAGAAACCCAAACCTGTGTATATTAAGGAAACGCAAACCAGCAGAACCACCTGGACCTATGTAAACTGTTCAACGCACATAATCCAAGCCACATTTCCATTGTGACATGGGTGGAATAACATGTGATAGCAACCTGAGATTACAGAAGAAGCAACCTCAAGCTGCAGTAAATGTCAGCCCCAAGGTAGAGGACACAAAACTGTCAGTATACCACAAACATGCATAACACACAATGCAAGCCACTAATTGCTGAAAACAAATTAAGCACAAACTAAACTGGAAAAAGGGGAAAAGCATTTCATTTTAGGTTCAGATGAGAAAAAAAAATCTCTTTCATTTGTACTTTTTCAATTGAAAATTCAAATCAACCCACCTACCCTGGGGTAAAAAAAAATATGACACAACACAGAAGCCCATTTTATTTATCGATTTCAAAGTTCAAACAAAGTGTGGCATCTTGAGCCTCCATAGCTTAGACGGTTAGAAGTGATGCCAGAAAGAGCCTTCTTTGTCCTACCATCACAAAGTTATGATGGGATATTATGGTGATTTGGAGAAAAACAAACTGAGCAGGAGTTGCTTCTCCTCTTTAGGATAAAGTTGAAATGATGAGAAACAAGTGGAAAATGCATGTCAACAACAAAATAAAAAAAACCTAACCAATCCTAAGACAAAGACCAACATCCATGCCTTGTCTAAATGAGTTAGAGACTTCATACTTTATGTTTAATCATAAATTAGCCATAAACATAAAATAAATAAATACTTCATCATACAAATGAAAAATGAAATGAAAACATGTCAGGTTTGCTAAACTCTACAGTGACTAACTGGAACAGTGGGTTTGGGACAGTTCAGACTGATAAACAGCACAAAAAGCACCTCCAAATCAACACTTCAATGGTTTACCAGACAGAACCACCCTTCCTTCCTCATCTCAGTCCCCAGACATAAATCCTGTAGTTTTTTCCACTGAATTCAGGTGGGTTTCATGTATTTTTTAACTCACTCTCCAACCAACAGTTTAATGACATGAGGACATTATCAGACATTCCTGCCAGCTTTTATGGTTTACCAGTGATCTCTGATTCTTTGGTAAAATCATACCAAAAAAGCCCACAGGTCTCATACTTGCAGGGTAAATTGTTTTTTTCCAAGGAATGCATGCAAACAGGCACCGATATAACTCCCTGGCTCACAGGCTTGTGTGGTCTGGGGAGAACATCCTTTGTTGGTTGACAAAAAGCAGGAATATGCAGCACTGAATGAGTTTCTAAGTGATTGCGGTACAGTGAAAGGCCTCACCCAAGAACCCTAAGTCTAAATCTGAATGGTGTCAAGAAGATAGGAGATGGTAACATGAACTTTGTTTTCTGTGTGAGTCTCAAATTTATGCACAGGTTTGCATTATTTGTGTCTGTAAGAAAACCAGAGACCTAATGAAGTCAGTGTTCAGGAATCTACAACTGAGGCTTTCTACTATTATACCTAAAAAGCAGACTTAGATTATATTTTTAACCATGAGGATCAAGGTCTTCTCCATTTATATAATCAGAGGAGTTCTTACCTCACGCATCGTGTTTCTGAAATGTTCAAGCAGCTTGGAAGCTTGGAAGCTGCCAAATGGTAATGAAGAACAAAAGCAGCACATCTGCTGTGGCTTTGGTAAAGGAGCACCAAGAAACCCTCAAAGCAAACACCGACCTTTTATAGTAACCATAAAGAGAGTGCACTCAGTGCTGGATTGAGAAACGAGGGGAAAAAAATCATAATAATAATATGGGTAAACAAAACTTGCTTGCTGTACAGAAACATGCTCAGATAGTAGTTTGACTGTAACAAGAGGACAGCCATCAGTGGAACTAATTCACAGGAACCTCCAATTGATTTATCCAAGAGAGGGAACTGGACACTATTATTATATCTGCAGTTCTGTAAAGTAGAAAAGCATTTAAACAAGCCAAAAGACTTGGCATCAAAAAACACCAAAATATTAACTGTGAAAGGATGAGGCAGTACACAGAACACAGGGTACATTCTTGGGGATGTGAGTGTGTCCTGCCAGGGGAGTCGAAAAGCAAAATAATGCAAACTCAAAAGATACAAGAAAGACAAACAGTCTTTGGGATCAAAAGAATCAGAACCAAACTCAAAGAGATTTCAAAGTTTAATGTTCTAATAGGTTGTGTGGGTTGTAGGAGAGCGTAGTGTTGTTTTAAGCCAGAGATAAGGCACACTTCAATGCAGCAGTGGGATTAAGCCACGATTTTTCAGTAGCTATGTGTTGAAAAATGAGGTAAATACCACATTTTATACCTGCTGATTGGAACACTATCAAAAAAACGTTTTTACGGTTTGTCTGGGAAACAGATGAGCTCCATCAATCAAGTACCGATGACAATGTTTACTTGTAAACATGTGGTCACTCTGTACTGTCAGTAGTTATTTACTCCCACAGTGTTGTACTAACTGCTTTAGTCACCTGTTTTCATCTAAGATGCTACATCTGGTTTTTTCAAGCCATCCACTGGGTTTCCTCGTTGAGGTGTCAAAGTTTCATTAACACAGCGAAAGAATAACTTTGACAAACCCAGAAATTGAGGAAGCACTAACCAAGCATAACCTAATGCAATAATTAAATTTAATGGTAGAAATGGTTTTGTTAAAACTTACATCCCCGTGCAATGTTTCCAAACGTTGTGCAAACAGGAAAAAAGGCACAACTAATTCATCTACTTGGAAATTACCAAGACATTTGGAACAAATCTGTGATCAGACTGGTTGGTTGAGAATAACTGGTGTATAAAACAAATACACTCAAGCAATTAGGAGTGACCAAAGAATTCGCTATGTGATATAAAATTAGGGTTTAGTGATTTGCCAAACAACCATTGTTGGCAGCTGGAAGAGGCACGAAGACTTACTGGGAAAACCACCCCCAGCAAAACAGGCCTTGTTGTTAGGACAGGGCATGAGTTAAAAGACTTCGGTTTGGCAGTGAAGCAGACAAAGTTGAGAGTTGGAAAGCAGAAATGAATCCCGGCACGCTGCTGCCTCCAACCTCATGCTGCATTAGGGGAACAAGGGGCCTCTAGCAGTAAATCGTATCCCAGAGCTGGCCCATGTCTCCATTCTTCATCCCTGCTTAGTCCATTCCCCAGCAGAATGACATACTAATGCAGCACATAGCATAGGCTTTGGTGTCATGTGGTGTCACAAACGAGGTAATGCCTCTGTATGCTATGTGTGAGGTCAGCCTCTCCAGCACAGCGGCTACAGAAAGAATCGCAGAAGGTATCGTTTATGTCTTTAGGCTATCCCAGCTGTCATATCCTGACACTTGCATTTTCCCACACTGTCACATGTCAAATCCATTCACGATTTTGTTTCACAGCTTTGGCACAAAAATTCTTCAAATTGCTGGCTGTGTCTGCCTTTTTGTTGTCTTATGAAACTCTCCGCCAACTCTGTCACCAACATCTAGACTCCAGGGCCCTGTCCTAATTTCCACCTTCATTCAGAACACTGCTCTTCTATGATGCTTTATCTTTCCATTTGTACATTGACATGGAGTACTGTTTACTTTTAAATTATTTCTATTTTAAAATAAATGTTCACATGACACTAGTATTCATATCCCATGAAAAGTTTTAAGGTGTGTCAGATTACACCCACAAACAGATGTTCTGTGATGCACCAATGCAAAGCAGTGCATAACAGTGAACAGTGAACTAACCTTGCACATCTAGAAACTGAAATTTTGCCCACTTCTCTTTGCAAAATTGCTCAAGTCCAGTCAAATGAAGAGCATTTGTAATCATTCATTTCAAGTCTTGCCACAGATTCTCAATTGCATTTAGGTCTAGACTTGGACTGGGCCATTCTAGCACATGAATGTGCTACAGTGGAATATAATATTCCATTGTAGAACTGGCTTTATGTTTAGTGTTGTCCTTCAGGAAGGTGACCAACTATCCGAGTCTGAAGTGAAATTGTCCAGTATTTATCTTTATCCATTATCTCTGAGGAGTTTACCTGTCCCTGCGGAAGCACAGCATTCCAATAGCATGATGCTCCAACCACCATGTTTCACATTAATACAGAGAGGTATGCATGTTGGCCGAACGGCTGAAGTTTAGTCTCGTTTGACCAGAGCATTTTCTTTAACATGTTTACAGCATCCCCAACTCGGTGACCTCCTTCATGCCACTTTTTGACAGATTTATGGTATACACGACAAATATTTTTGTAGTTTGGAGTTGAGCTGTTTTCAGATGAACAAAGCCTAGGATGACCACAAAAAAACTCTGAACGATAAAACTTTTTTCTCCTGTTATTTGTGTGAAAGGCAGATTGGTTTTTGGCTTGTGCAGACTCGATGCAAGAGAACACCCTACTAGAGTTGCTATAAATTTTAACAAGTGTGGGAATTATGTTCAAAGTTGCCAAGTCCACACTGGAGCAAATCAGTGTAAGTGTACTATTTCTTGAAACATGTAACTGCATGACTACTGCAGTTTTCTCACAGTTATGTAACAGCAATCATCTGAGTAATTATTTTAATAGTGTATTTAGAGTGATGTGCACAGAGAAGTAATGCCATTTTATTTAAAAAGCAGCAAAACTCTATTCAAAGGACAGTTTAATTCTTTGATTCACCAGAAGTTAAATAGTATGCAGAAGAAGTAGAAGAAAGTTTTGGTTGCACCAAGCAGAAGTAGCCTAAAAAAAGCAATCAGCAATCTCTTTCCTTCTTCATAATCGTTCTTCCTGTTTAAAACTTCCCCTTCACACCAAACATAAACCCTATTATAACCATAACATTCATCTTAATCCAGAAGGTCCTTGTAGGTTTTATGCCAAGGTTTTTTGGGGTGCAGTTGCCTCTACACTTGAAAAGATCCCTTATTGTTTTGAGCATGAGGGGCGAGCAGAAAGGTTGCCTTGCCACAGATTGTTGTCAGGATGGCTAAATATTTGGGTTCTTGGTAGGGCCGTGTGGTGGCAGCATAACCATGGCACCTCCATGGATTGATCATCAGAGGATTTAAAGCAGACAACTGCTCTGGCCGCACCAAAAGGATTTCTGTGTGCAGCTGCAGCAAAAAAATCCACTATCCATGGCAACAGATTTATTACTATGCTTAGGTACCTTTTAAATAAAAATCTGTACATGCTTGACCTTAGCCTTAACCCACTAGAGTCCTGCTTGGGGCTGGGAAGGATTGTAGACACTTACAAAATTGGAAAAATGCATGGGTCTGGTGGTTGCTGGTACACTGAATATAGCTGCTAGGTCTTTAGGATGCTGTTTAAATGTAAAACCTTTCAGGCTGCCAAAAAATACCACCCCCCTGCATTACTAGCACTTTGGGGGGGCATGGAGGAGAAAGAGAGGAGCAAAAAGCACAAGCAGAAGCTCTACAACAGTCACAGGATGACCAAAGAAAACATACATATATGTTATAGCTCCTCAATGTGACTGACTTCTGAAAAAAAATCAGACTTTCAATTTTGCTGTCTTGATTCTATCCAACTCCAAACACTAAGGTATCCAAAGGTATACAAAGCGCTAAGCAAAGTTAAAATCACTGAGAATTGTTTACAAAACCAAAAAAGATGATAAGATACAGTTGCAATTTCTTCTTCTACATCATGCTTTAAGTGGTGGTGGAGGTACAGAAACCTCCCATTTGTTTCTATGTACAGACTGTAACAAGGTCAAGGAAAAACAATAGTAAAGACATGACTTTCATGACTGTAGATTTGTGGGGAGATGCCCGGGAAAGCAGAAGAGGAAAGAAAATCTGTCAAGTACTCTTTTAAAACAAGGTTTTGAGAGTTTAAAATATTACAGTTCTACATTTTGTAAATGTTAAAGCCTCAATGGGAATTAATGAATTTACATAAATGTCTTTTAGTTGTTTAACAAAATTTATTCTAAGAAAAGCAGATCAAAACCCACCAACATATTGGTTAATTGTGATGTAATATTCTAAATGTGTGTTTTATCCTTGTACTGAGAGCATGGCAGCCTTCAGTGTAAATGTGGTTTTCCAAATTTGTTTTGATGCAACCATGTCAAAAAGGTTGTGGATATTGTAGGGTGGTTTTTATCCACTGTGAAGGGGCCTTACAGACAACATAATCCGCACTGGGAGCTTTGATGGCCGCAGCTATAAGTGAAAACCTTTTATTTTAATGACTCTGCTGACAGTTTTAAGCTTAATGTTGTGATTGCCTTTTTTTGGGGTCATTATAAAGAAGAAAGTACCCAAAAAGAGAATCCCGTGATTTGGCTTTTCAGTCCCCAGCCCAGAAAGAAAGATGTGACATTATTCTAGAAAAAGAGGAAGCTTTGTGAGCTAACGGAAGAAATCAGTGGGAGCATTCTGCTGCTGGAGGCTGATCGATGATTGACAACACAAACAGAAAAAGTATTGAAATAGGATTGCACAGCTAATGCATTTTATTTTTTATATTCATTCTGAACCTGTTTTAACTGTGACAGTTCTAAAAGAAATATCTCTATAAGAGGTCCAAGACAGCTTAGATGGACTATTTCCTTATCCCAGCTCCTGTTCTGCACAAGAAAGGTGAACTGGCCCCAGTATCTGTCACACACACAACGCTTCCATCACCACCTGTAATGGTTATGGTCTGATAGTCAGTGCTTATTGGTCGATGAAACAAATCCTAACTCCACCAAAATGATTGAAGTGCCCCATGAACTGCTCTACGGTAGGTCTGGTCCATCAGCTCACAGTTCGTGACAACAGTTCCCTGTAGTCAGGGTTGAGCCTTTAATCCTCCCTGGAGCCACATAGTGAAATGGTTCTTAATCTTTTTCTACTGTGACCTTTGATATCATAATAATTTCACTAATTACAATTAGCCTCTTGTGTGCTGCTTCAGTCAGCAGGTCTGCCTCTGAAAAAATAGCTTTTAGGTTGCTGCCTGATGTAACTTGGCTCTCCTCTTCTACAGACAGTGTTGCTTTCACAGGTCCACAAGAATTCGATACGTTTGTTCGGTGAAGAGGAACGGCCGAGCAAATTTACTTTAGGCAGGTGGAGAGAATGTGTCTAAACGGAATTTATGTTACGCCCCAAAGCTTAAAGGTGAGCTAAAAAAGGAGCAAGACGGAAGTTGGACCTTAAGTTTCAAAGCCTGGAAATTCAGGGTTAATGTGGTAGGGTTAGGGCCTCATAACAAACCATAAAATGTCAGTGATACCCCAGAGCAATTAAAGGGCTATTTCACCTTTTGGTTGGCTTTGTGTAAGTAATCTGGACTGCAAATTCAAAAGGAAAAAATCAGGGTTCTTGGTTTTCATAAAAATATTGCTAAAATGTATATACCAGGGCTGCACGGTGGCGCAGTTGGTAGCACTGTTGCCTTGCAGCAAGAAGGTCCTGGGTTCAATTCCCAGCCTGGTGTCTTTCTGCATGGAGTTTGCATGTTCTCCCCGTGCATGCGTGGGTTCTCACCGGGTACTCCGGCTTCCTCCCACAGTCCAAAGACATGTCTGTTAGGTTAATTGATCACTCTAAATTGCCCTTAGGTGTATGAATGAGTGTGTGCATGGTTGTTTGTGTGTTGCCCTGAGATGGACTGGCGACCTGTCCAGGGTGGACCCTGCCTCTCGCCCATAGACTGCTGGAGATAGGCACCAGCTTCCCCGCGACCCACTATGGAATAAGCGGTAGAAAATGACTGACTGATGACTGTATATACCAGCATAAAATAGATCATTTTATTACCCCTAATGCTCGTAATGAATTAAACAATGAAAATGACTGGTTTACCAGAACCCTCAGGTCAGGGGGAAAAAAAAATTGGGGCAGCTAAGGGCATTCTTTAAAACTATTTGTACAAGAGAAAACTTTGTTTTCCACAGTGATAGATAAGACTTAATATCTCTTAAATTACAATAATAATTATATGAGCCTAGAAATGTATTTCAGGATAGTGATAATGAGATCTTGTTTTTTCCACAGCTTGCATATCAGCGAGAGAAACAAGTGTGGGTGTGGAGATAATCCTTTGTTCTCCAGGGTTCTGGGTCTGCCAACACTGCTGAGGACATGGATCGCTGGTTTATGAGTGGTATGTTTGAGGTGAGAGAGTTAATCTGGTAGGAGAAAGGGGATTTTGACCAATTGCCAACCCCTTCCCTCACACAGAGTGCAAATAGTTATATAGGGTTTATCTTTCAGCAGCATTATTCTAGCATGCCTTCCTTAATTGACATGCAGTTCAGAGCTCATCCCATCCATATAGAAATTATGAACTCTGATTCCCCAGTTGAATTTTCCAGCTATCTTTGTCTTTTGTTCTGTGTTTGTCACCCATGCATTCTCTCTTTTTATCCTGCTACCAATCCAATTATCTGTCCCAAAGTTCAAGCCCTGAATAGTGATAAATAGCACAAAAAACAACAAATGTGATTATGATCAAACACAAACAAGCTTTTTGACGGAGCCAAGCTCATCATTTTTCACCATGTTCATTCCAAACAGACCAGACTGGTTGGTATGTGCTTGTGGTTATGTTATCTCATCAGTTTTAACAGGCTAAACGCTGCTCGTTTCTCATTTCGACATGGAGCTGATAAAGATCAGCACGTTGGTGGCATGTAGCTTCTCTCTGCTCTGACCGCACAGGCTGCACATGCACACATGAGCCACAAGGAGCCATAGAGTAGGCAGAAAGGCACACATACAGTGCCTCAAAGCACTATTCATAAACCCTGAACTTTTTTTCATTCATTTTTCCATAGTAGAGCTACAGCATTAAATGTAGTTTACTTGGATTTTAATTGATAGAACAGCATAAAGTAGTGCATAACTGTGAACTGGAAGAAAATGGGATTTTTAGTTATTTTTGTTGAAATCCAAAGTGCGTCATACTCACAAGTTTCATGACTCAGCAATTTGTTGAACCATTTGCAGAACAGCTCAAGCTAGGCCAAATCTGTGACCATCATTTTTCAAAACTGCATTAAACACTCTTGTTGTGCAACAGTCTCATGAAGGGGATGCTCAGGGTTCTCCATAATGTTCTTCATTTTATGAAGATTCCTTCTTTGCACAATGATCTCCAGAGGAGTCCCCAGAACAGAGCCAGCCTTCTTTATCAGCTTGTTGAGCTTTTTTAAGTCCCTGGCTCTGATGCAGCAACCCCAGTAGATGATGGCAGGAGAGATCACACTCTCCACAACAGATTTATAGAAGACATGCAGCATCTTGCTGAAAACACCAAAGAACCTAAGCTTCCTCAAGAAGGACAGTCTGCTCTGTCCCTTCTTGTAGACGGCTTGAGGTGATTGTTTCCACACCATGCCACAAAGTGGTCCACCGGCTCCCTGTACTCAGCTTCTTGTCTATCTCTGATCCACCCCACAACTGAAGAATCATCGAGTATTTCTACAGATGACAGGAGTCTGTCTTGTACTGGAAGTCTGAGGTGTACAGAGTGAAAAGGAATGGTGAGAGTACAGTCCCCTGTGGTGCTCCTGTGCTGCTGACTACCTGGTTAGACACACAACCCTTCAGTCTCACAAACTGTGGTCTGTTTGTCAGGTAGTCTTTGATCCAACAGGAGGTATTCCACAACACTGGAACCTTCTTCTGGGCAGGGCTAAGGTTGAAGAGGTGCTGCAGAATACCACAGAGCTGCTCTGCACAGGCCTACAGGACTCTAGAGCTGACAACATGTGGACCTGCAGCCTTATTCCGATTCAGTCTCTCTAGTTGCATCTTCACCTGACTTCTTAAGACACACAGGTGGATGGGGGGAGGAAAAGGGAGCAAGAACATTGTCTAAATCCGTCGAAGGCAAACATGAAGAAGCAGAAGGGTCCATGGCTGTGTTGGAAGATAAAACATTTGAGGTGTGACAGGAGAGCTGTGAGCAGGAGAGGAGGATGCTGAGCTTGTTCCTGAACTGAACCTATTGAAGAATGTGTTTGGTTCATTGGTTCTGTCCAGACATCCATCGGATCGATCTTCCTTCTGCTTGAAGCCTGTGATCTTCTTCATCCCTGACCACACATCTCTGATATTGTTTTGCTGGAGCTTGCTCTCCAGCTTCTTCTTGTACACCTTTTTCCACTTCCGCCTCTCTGCCTGCTCAGATGCTTTTCTCCTAAGCTCCCTGCTTGCTTGCATTCTTTTACTCCTAACTTTTTATCTCTTAGCCAAAATTACGGAAGTATTGGACTAAAACAACTGCTTACCAGTGACTCCCAAGGATTATTATTATTATTTTATTTTTTTAAAGTACTTTGATGTTTTTATAATCGAACTTGAAAGCAGGACAAGTTGACGCCAGCTAATCAGCACAAAATGCCTCCCTTCACCACAGAGGACTTCGACAAACCTTTACAGAAAAAGGCTGTTTTGGAGATGAAAATCCATCAACTATAAGTGAATGTGGAGGTGAATATGGGGTACAACGATGATTCAACTCTGCCTGTGATCCCAAACAGTGACAGCCAGCTCAACAACTCAGCCGACAAACAGAACACTGAAAATAAACCTATCGGCAGACCCCCCTGGCATGTTTTAGGCGCATGCCCAAAAAAAATCAAGGTGGACGACTCACTGGAAGATCTCAGCAATTAAATAAATTAGAATGGCCAGAATTACAGAGAAATGCCCCCCTTTCCCCTGGGAAAAGGAGACTTCAACAGCGAGATGCTGTCACAACTGATAGTGAGACAGCTGGAAATAATGGAATTCCCCTCCAAAATAGATTTGCTCCACTACAGAATGAAAACCAGAAAAACTATCCATCTTCTGAGAACAATAAAAGGTTTGAGAACAACCTTCATTTGAAACAGTCTTCTCCTAAGCTGCCAGTCAAAAAGTGCCCCACCAGACCAAGAACCCTAATAGTGGGCAACACAGCTGTGGATGGGATTAAAAACTTCTGCAACAAGAAAAACACAGAAGTTATGATTGGTACCAGTAACGTGGTCTCTGATATCTCAGAGAATATTCTTGCAATCACAGAAAAGCGCCCGTCTCTAGAAAATCTTATTATACACTGTGGAGCCATGGATGACATGGCTAAGAAAAAAATCAGAAAGACTGAAGGAGGATTTCACTTGTCTTCTGAATATTGTTGGAGGTCCCAATATCAAGGTGTTTCTCCGCAGACCCTTTGCACTGATTTTCTGTGGAGATAAGGTTTTTTCCAGACTTCTGATGATTAATAAGTGGTTGAAAAAAACATGTGCCACCACACCTGTGAACTTCATCGACAGCTTTTATATTTTTTGGGAAAAAAGACAACTCTTCAAGCAAGATGGTTTCTGCTTGAACAAGCCAGGAGCCAAACGTCTCACATCTAATCTCTTTGATTCAGTAAATAATCCACCAGCAGCTTCGACCTTCAGCAGAGAACATGGAGTATCAACAACAATGATAACGCTGCCTCCAACAGCTCCAGCAGAAACAATCAGTCAGTTGGCTGAGAAAGAGAGGTCATCACAAAAGGTCTCCCCGTCGAAATCCACAGGAGAAGTGGACCCCCCCCATTATACCCCCATCCCCCAAACCCAGACCCAGACCAACACCCCCGGTAAACCCCCCCTCACCCCAGACCCTGACCCAGACTGCACAGAACTCTCCCATCTCCCCACTGAGCCCGCTTTTTGCTTTACTGGATTCTGATAACATGAAAGGAGCTCTTAAAATCGGGACCCAAATGGCTCTGACCTCTTCTCCATTCAACACCCCCCGTGGCCGAGGCCCTGCTACTAAACCAATATCTTCCAAATGCCGCAGACCTCCACCACCTCCTAATCTATCTCCTCCTAATCAGGACATTTAAATCACTTCTCTGTGATACAGTCTGGGCCCCAGTGGTAACTCTATCAGAAATGAGCATGTCCAGGAAAAACTTGGGCCCCTAATAGGAGATAGTTGTAAAATCTCTGTGCTTATACGTGACAGAAAGAGCAAAGCCAACAGGATAAGAGACAGTAATAAACAATCAACAAAACCGTCAGGTACAACCACACACAGAGTTAATATCAACAACTAAGTCATATAAACTGGCTTTATTGAACATTAGATCTCTGTCAGGAAAATGATTTTTAATCAATGACTTCATTACTGACCACGATCTTGATGTTATGTTTTTAACAGAAACATGGTTACATGAATTTATTGAAGCTCCCATTCTGATAGAGGCGATGCCTCCTAACTAGAAGTTTCTTTGTGAGAGCAGACAGCAATGAAAAGGTGGAGGGGTGGCTACTTTGTTTAAACATTTATTAGAGTGTAAAAAAGTATTTCTGGGCAAATTTGACTCTTTTGAATATTTGGCTCTCCAGGTAAAGAGCCCAGCCCGAACCATGTTCTTGAATATTTACAGGCCTCCTAAGTCCAAAACAAATTTATTCAGTGATTTTAATGAGCTTTTATCTGTGATATGTGTTGATTATAACTGTTTAATTATTGTGAGAGACTTAAACATTCACATGGACAATCCTGAAGACAGAAGTGCAATAGATCTGTGTGGCACTCTTAGAAATTTTGGTTTGACTCAACATGTTAAACAGAAAATGCACAAACAGGGACATATTTTGGACTTGATCATCACTAAGGAACTAAACATTTCCAAGGTGTCTGTAACTGATGTTGCCCTATCTGACCACTTTTCTGTCATTTTTGAAAGCATCATCTGCAATGACTCAGTTAGCCAAAGAGACATGATAAGAAAACGCATCTTTAAGGACGGTGCTGCTGAAACCTTTAAGTGTTTCAGCAGTTAAACAACTTCCTAACAACGACCAACCGCTTCGATGTCTTCCAGTCAGGCTTCCGTGCTCACCACAGTACAGAGACTGCTCTTGTCAAGGTGTTCAATGACATCCGTATAAATGCAGACTGTGGAAGAACCAGAGTGCTGGTATTATTGGGCCTTAGTGCAGCATTCGACACTGTTGATCACTCCATTTTATTAGAACGCCTGGAAAACTGGGTCGGCCTTTCTGGTACAGCACTCAACTAGTTTAAATTTTACTTGAAGGACATCGACTTTTTTGTGTCAGTAGGTAACTTTACATCAGAGAGCACAAAAATCACATATGGCGTTCCCCAAGGATCCATTGTAGAGCCCCTCCTATTCAATATCTACATGCTCCCACTAACTCAGATTTTAATAAACAACAACGTAAGTTATAACTATGCAGACGACACATAGCTATACGTTACGATGTCACCAGGTAACCATGAACCCATTCAAGCGATGGGTAAATGCTTAGAAGAAATCAATGCATGGATGGGCCTAAATTTTCTTCAGCTGAATCAAAACAAAACTGAAGTAATAATCTTTGGACCAAAGGAAGAGCGTTTAAAAGTTAGCACATAGCTTCAGTTAATACAGCTAGAAACCACCAGTCAGGCTCGAAACCTGGGTGTAGTGATGGACTCAGACCTGAACCTTCAGAGTCACATAAAGGTAGTAACTAGGTCAGCCTTCTATCACCAAGAACATCTCCAGGATTAAAGGACAAATGTCTCAGCAGACCTTGAAAAACTAATTCATGCGTTCATCTTTAGTAGAATTGATTACTGCAACGGTGTCTTCACAGGTCTGCCTAAAAAGTCGATCAGACAGCTGCAGTTGATCCAGAACGCTGCTGCCCGCGTCCTCACTAGAACTAAGAAAGTGGAGCACATAACCCCGGTTCTAAAGTCCTTACACTGTCTCCCTGTAGCTCAGAGAATAGACTTTAAAATACTTATGTCAGTCTATAAATCACTGAATGACTTAGCACCAAAATACATTACAGACTTGTTGTCAGTGTATCAACCACCAAGACCTCTCGGGTCTTCTGGCTCAAATGTACTCTGCATACCCAAAACCAGAACTAAACATGGAGAAGCGGCTTTTAGTTCTTATGCTCCACTAATGTGGAATAAACTGCCAGAAAACTATAAAAGTGCCAAAACTCTAAGTTGCTTTAAATCAAGATTAAAAACTTATTTGTTTAGAGTGGCCTTTGACTGTGCCATCTAGGCATGATTAGTTGCGTTTTCAGTCCAATTTTCCTTTCATTTTCTTGTCCATCGTTCTATTCTCTTTATTTTATTTAACTTTTTTAAATTACCTCTTTTTGATTTTATCATTTGATTTGTTTTTCTGTGTCTGTACCTGTATTTATTTGCTTTATGATTGTATTGTAATTCTATGTACAGCGCTTTGAGTGTCTCGTTGCTGAAAAGCGCTATATAAATAAACTTACCTTACCTCCTTGCTATGTCTTATCTTGACTTTAAGTTGCTTCTGTATACTCCTCAATAATTGCCTGTCTTCCTCTATGAAGGCTCTTCTTTTCTTGTTAAGCAGGTCCTTCAGGTCACCGGTGATCCAGGGTTTGTTATTGGGGAAGCATCTCACGGTTCTGGTGAGGACCATGTTATCCACACAGAAGTTTGTATAGTCGGTCACACATTCATTCATGGCATTGAGGTCCTCTCCATGTGGCTAGCACAGTGCGTCCCAGTCTGTAGCTTCTAAGCAGCCTTGCAGAGCTTCTTCAGCTTCCTATGACCATTTTCTCACAGTCCTCTTTATTACAGGTTGTCTCTGAACAAGGGGCTTATATTTCGAGCAGAGAGAAACAAGGTTGTGATCTGATTTGCCTAGAGGAGGTCTTGCTTCAGAGATGACTGAGTCCTTGACATTTGCATAAAACAAATCCAACGTTTTGTTTTTTCTGGTAGAGCAGCTGACAAACTGTTGAAACGTTGGAAGTGTAGCAGAGAGTGAAGCATTGTTAAAATCACCAGATATTGCCACAAACGCATTGGGGTGTTGTGTCTGTAGCTTAGCCACAATTACATTCCATTGTAATTCAAGCTTTATGTTTTGGGCTGCTGACTTTTCATAAGGTGAGCCTCTGCCCAAGACTCAAGTCTTTTGCAGCCTTTGACTGGTCTTCCTCCAGCAATGACCTATATTTAACCTCATCTATCACCCAATCAGTTCTGACCAGCTTCCCTGTCCCTGCTGAAAAGCATCTCTCCAACATAATTCTGCCACCGCCATGTAATTGGTGGATGGTGTGTTCAGGGAGACTTGCAGTGTTGGTCGTCTTGCATGCATAGTTTTGCGTGTGGAGCAAAAATCTTGCATTAGATCTCATCTGACCAGAGCACCTCGTTCCAGATGTTTGATGTTTCCCACTACATGGTTTGTAGAAATGGGACATCCTATTGCTTTCTTTCAACACCAGATTTCCTCCTACACTACGATAAAGGCCATACTTGTGGAGAGTATGACTAATAGTTGACAGATTCTCCCACCTGAGCTGTAGATTTTTGCAGCTCCTCCAGAGTTATTGTGCACCTCCTGTCTGCTTCTTTGGGTAATGCTCTCTTGCCCATTATAAAACCATATATCATTTTCCTTCCACTTCACTTATAAACCTCTTTATGTTGGCCTCACACCTAAAATCCCAATAAAATACATCAGGGTTTGTGTTTAATAACTTCACTAAATGTAACACAGTTTAAGTTATATGCAAGCACAGTAGACACACATGCCGAAAGGCAGCTGCGTTTGACAGAGAACGTGACCGAAATGAGTCACTGCCAGGATCAAAACACAACAAAAACACCATAAATTATTGGTGTTTTTCCTCTCAGTGCAGAGCCATGACAGCAGGCCCTCCCTCCTAATTCCATGTTTCAGCCATCAAATGCATGTGTTCAGCAATATGACAGATTGACCTTGATTCCCAATACCACAAAGGTAGCAATTATGCAAGGAGAAAAACCATGGTAGCGCGTGTTTTGCTTCCAACTCTTCTTGATTAATAGCGTCTTTGTTTGGCATTGCTCTGCGCTGATCGGATTTACAATGCTGTGTAATTGATGGGTGAACGTCTACTGTGAAACAAACCTCAGGACAGGATTTCCTCCCGAGCTGCTGGCGTGAAGAAAAGCAGAGAGGTTATGTAGAATAAGAGCCAAACCATCTGCTGGTGAAATGAGCATAAGATTTGTGGAGATTTGTGAGAGGTGAATCTCAGGTCCTCCTTCCTTTGAGCAGCGCTGAGATTGGAATACAGATCGAAGACTGAGCTGAGGAAGAGAAAGGACGAACTAAGTGCATTTGTCGGAGGACAATGGCTCCATAGAGTGCGAACAAAGACTCTTTCACACACCTGAATGTGTGCCTTAGGTTGAGATAAGATCATAAATTAGTCAATAGAGTAGAACAGAGGTGAGGACTGAAGGACCAGGGGTAGGGATGAGGGGACAAAAGGTTCTACAAGCCAGTGAAGGAAGGAATGTTTTTGTAGAAGGCTTGACAACCTTTGAAAGCAGCAGGAAGGGTAACTTGTGAGGACAAGAAACACCCTGAAGGTCACACAGGTGTTCCTGCTGAGAACATTGTGCCACATTTGAGAAAGAAAACCAAAAGCAGAGTGGAAAAGAAAATCATGGAGATGATTAGATAGTTTGGATGGTATCATCTTCCTGGAGGGCTTTGACTACAGGGGCTTGAATTTTAAATAATAAATGTCCTGCTGAAGTGATGTGGTTTGTGTGATTTCATTTTTTGCTGCCTAAGACAAGGTATTACTGGTCTAAAAAGACTGAAGCATTATTCCGTCCACACTGCTACTGCAGAAAGCTGGTATGACTTCAACTCAACTTAACTTACAACATCAATCGTTTTCTGAATGTTTGACAAAAGCAAAAAATATAACATATTGTAGTTGGAGGTTTGTAACCATTTGTTGAATTTTAGGATTTTGTGGAAACGGAAAAAAACCTAACTTGTTTGGAGTGATCTGAGGGTCTGGAAAATATTAATTACTGATCTATGAAATCCTGTTTCCTTGCAGCAGGGGTCTGCAACCTGCAACTGCGGGGGCCACAAGTGGCTCTTTAGACCATCCACAATGGCTCTTACTAACTTTTGCTAAACATGATAAAGAAGCAACTAATGTTATTAAATATTGACATAAAAACAAATGCAGGTTTAGCAGTTTTTTGACATTAGGTTGGAAGCAATTAGTTTTTTCTTTACATCATTTTCCACATCTGACAAAAGAAAATGTATATATCCTCTTTTTGCAAACATTTGATGTTTTTATTTATTTTAAAACTTAAAAACAGAAATAAAATGGTTATTTCAAAATGACAACAAATTTGCTAGAGTAGATATTTGTTAAAAATGATAAGTTGTATTTTTTTTTTAAAGGATATGTAACATTTTCTGCTCTAAACACTTTTTATTTAGCTGAACTGCAAGCAAAAATGGCATGTTGGATTGTAAAGGTGGCTCCAATAAAATAGCTACTAGCCTAAATGTGCAAACATCTACAGTGAGAGCAATAAGTCAAATGTTTAGAACAACTGAAACAACAAACAAAGCTGCCCGGATTTATCTTGCTTCAATGCACACTGAAGAGGATGGTAAAAGCTCACTGAGCTCACTGAAGTATAGAGTTTCATCGTTCGTTCACCAAGCTTTGTTACCTACAGTACAGACCAAACGTTTGGACACACCTTCTCATTCAAATAGTTTTCTTTATTTTCATGACTATGAATATTGTAGCTTTACACTGAAGGCATTAAAACTATGAATTAACACATATGGAATTATATACTGAACAAAAAAGCGTGAAACAACTGAAAATATGTCATATTCTAGGTTCTTCAAAATAGCCACCTTTTGCTGTGATTACTGCTCCACACACTCTTGGCATTTTGTTGATGAGCTTCAAGAGGTAGTCACCTGAAATGGTTTTCCAACAGTCTTGAAGGAGTTCCCAGAGATGCTTAGCACTTGTTGGCCCTTTTGCCTTCACTCTGCGGTCTAGCTCACCCCAAACCATCCCGATTGGGTTCAGGCCCGGTGACTGTGGAGGCCAGGTCATCTGGCGCAGCACCCCATCACTCTCCTTCTTGGTCAAATAGCCCTTACACAGCCGGGAGGTGTGTTTGGGGTCATTGTCCTGTTAAAAAATAAATGATGGTCCAATTAAACACAAACCGGATGGAATAGCATGCCGCTCAAGATGCTGTGGTAGCCATGCTGGTTCAGTATGCCTTCAATTTTGAATATATCCCCAACAGTGTCACCAGCAAAGCGCCCCCACACCATCACACCTCCTCCTCCATGCTTCACGGTGGGAACCAGGCATGTAGAGTCCATCTGTTCACCTCTTCTGCGCTGCACAAAGACACGGTGGTTGGAACCAAAGATCTCAAACCTGGACTCATCAGACTAAAGCACAGATTTCCACTGGTCTAATGTCCATTCCTTGTGTCTTTAGCCCAAACAAGTCTCTTCTGCTTGTTGCTTGTCCTCAGCAGTGGTTTCCTAGCAGCTATTTTACCATGAAGGCCTGATTCACACAGTCTCCTCTTAACAGTTGTTCTAGAGATGTGTGTGCTGCTAGAACTCTGTGTGGCATTGACCTGTTCTCTAATCTGAGCTGCTGTTAACCTGCGATTTCTGAGGCTGGTGACTCGGATGAACTTATCGTCTGCAGCAGAGGTGACTCTTGGTCTTCCTTTCCTGGGGCGGTCCTCATGTGAGCCAGTTTCTTTGTAGCGTTTGATGGTTTTTGCACTTGGTGACACTTTCAAAGTTTTCCCAATGGTTCAGACTGACTGACCTTCATTTCTTAAAGAAATGTCTTTACTTAGCTGCTTTTTTCTTGCCATAATACAAATTCTAACAGTCTATTCAGTAGGACTATCAGCTGTGTACTGTATCCACCTCCTGCACAACACAACTGATGGTCCCAACCCCATTTATAAGGCGTGAAATCCCACTTATTCAACCTGACAGGGCACACCTGTGAAGTGAAAACCATTTCAGGTGACTACTTCTTGAAGCTCATCAACAGAATGCCAAGAGTGTGCGGAGCAGTAATCACACCAAAAGGTGGCTACTTTGAAGAACTTAGAATATAAGACATATTTTCAGTTGTTTCATGCTTTTTTGTTCAGTATATAATTCCACGTGTTAATTCATAGTTTTGATGCCTTCAGTGTGAAGCTACAATATTAATAGTCATGAAAATAAAGACAACTCTTTGAATGAGAAGGTGTGTCCAAACTTTTGGTTTGTACTTCACATACCAAATGGTTATTTTGCCAACAACAAAGACACTCTCTTTCCTACCATCACAAGGGTAAACATGAGGAGATTGCTTTTTCGCTGCAACACTACTAACACTCCACATGAATCCTGAATGAAACAATTTATGAATATGTGGAAAAGCATCTAGTGCTCACTGTTAAGTATGGGGGATTGGTGAAGGGCCCACCATGCTGTGAGCCTATTTCACTTCCAATGGGTCTTGGAAGCTTGTTAAAGTACATGGTATCATGGAACTGGAAATCTCCACCCTAGTCCTGCATGTTTTCGGTGTTTCCCTGCTGCTGCACTCCTGACTTAAATTATATTAAAGATGTCTCTCTTAAATACAATGTGTGATTTTTCTATACATTGAATATATGTACTTAAACAGCAGTTTTGATTTACTTAATTGTGATATAATGCTACAGTAATAGAAATACATTTATTTTAATGCTTTTTACACATCTGATGGAGGGTAGTTTATTTTCTCCTCAGATATAATACATCTTGATTTGAGAATGACTTTTCATAGACTAGAAAAAGCTTTGGAGGCTAAAGCCTATAGAAAAGCAACTCTGTGCTTAAAACTTAAAAAAGACATTTTGCCATTCAGTCTAAAAATAGTCTAATTTTTTAAAGGAAAATATCAAATCATACATTTTTACCAGCAGCATGAGATCTAGCGTTAACAGGCAGAAAACGAAGCCTTCAAAGTTTTAACAGTAACACTTGGGTGACCAAAATCCAATTCTATACATACCAAGGGTAGCAAGGCACCACCAGGTAGGACTGAGAGGAAAAATAAACCAAGGGATGGAACCAGGGAGAAAAGCCTCAAGATATCAGGTTGGGGAGAAAAAATTGATCATTCAGATGAGTTGGAAGTGCTAAGCGGGGTTTTTAGAATAAGTACCACCTCACTAAATACTTAGCTTTCCAAGCACCGCCATGCGATCAAGACATTTGAAAATGGTACTACAACAGGGATGGAGAGATTGAGGAAAATTCAATATGACAGCCATGCATTTAAAACATAGAGATAACTGCAGTATCAAAATTTTTATTTGCACTGCTGGTAATATGTATTTCAGGTAATGTTTCCCAATCATAAATACCTGTAGAACCTTTATGTCGTGACCTTTTCATTGTAGTCACTTCAATTATTTGTCCAACCACCATCTTCTTATTTGGGTGAGATTTTCATTTATTTTTAGCTTTGATTAAGGCTTAACTTGATTTTTACAAAATGCTGTGCTGATTAATTCGATGTTCAAAAACATAATTAGAGGCATAAATGTACAATCTTTGTGTGGTAAGCAGTAAAAATTGTATGTTCACCCCGTGGACACACCTATATGCATCCTGACGTGCCCAACAACCATCACCAGGGCTGAAATACAAACCATGAAATACATAAACAGAATACAAAGAAATGGCTGCTACACTTTATTTCAGAACATGTTCCTTGTCTGTTTTAATGCTTAAATTTCTGAGAAAAACATGGTGGTTCAGTTGGGTTTGACCTTATTCCTAGATTTAAAGGTAGGTGAAACCCAGCCTAAGTAGCCGTCGATGTTTGTTCTGTTCACTTTCTTAGCAATCCTCAAATTCTTCGATTCCACTTCACCTCTAAGTTAAACAACTGTCAATATTCTTTAACTGCTCAGATATAAGGTAAGAGGCAAAACAGCTAATGATTGAAAAGAGATGGGAATCAAGTAAGCAACAGTAGGTCAAAGCCATGAGGGGCAGAACCTCCCTTGTTTATATAAACACGACACTTTCTAAACTGACCTCCACTGTGAGTTTGGGGCCTAAAATCCACATTCTGCTGCAGACAAACCTACAAGCAGGGAGGTCATGGCCACCAGATTAAAGGACTGAATTGTATGCTTCTGCTGACACTGCTGGGTTTTAAGAACTTGAGTAGAATAATAAAACTCAGGCCCTTCAGAGCATTATTCCTCTAACCTTGGCATGAAAAATGTCCTGACTGTTTGTACTGCGGCGGAGTCTGAGTGCAACCGGATTGGCAGCTCAGCGGGGAGCAATGTGTGTGTTCAGAGGAATGGTCCATAATGAGGTGTGAGACTGATCGACTCAGCATTGACCAAACTGATACACCCAGCAGGCCAACCTCAGTGTGGCCTGAGGTTCATCCAGGACAAACCACAAGTGACTTTGAAATGGAGGAAGCTGCTCACAACCCATTATCAGTCTAGAATCAGAACATTTGTCTGATGTCAGAGCCCTTTAATGTTAGTTATTCATGAATGAAAAGGATTTCACTGAAACATTCTTAGGTCCTCAAAAAGAGCAAACACAAAACAAACTAATGAATTTTTCCTGGAAAAGAATACACATAACATTATGGCACAAGGAAATTTACCGTCTTTTACGTCTACAGTACAAAGACACATCATGTCACACACCGGCTGATATTAAACAAAGATAAAGCCAAAATATTAAAGCTGTGCGGAGGTGGAGTGGGACTAAAAATCAGCCCTGGATGCTCTGATGAATAGACCCACTATTTGGACATTAACGAACAGCCAACAACTGGATTCTCCGGGTGTCTGCATGTTGCCTGTTTCATACCTCTCCAGTCTTTGGATAAAATTTGATCAAATTTATTCCCAGTAGACTTGGATAAGGCTGAAATGACCCAACCCCACTACCGTCGCACCCTAGGACCCAGGAAAAAATCCAATCAGAAAAGTTTTTTTTTTAACCACATTTTATCTTGATTTATTGTGAATAAGAGAGATGCACAGCAGCTGTGAGAAAATTTTGATTCCGATTCTGATCATTTTACCTTTTGTCTCCATGACCTTAGACTGTAGGGCTCATGCAGCAGAGAAAATCGTTTTACCCAAATCCAACTGTGGTTTAAGGGGAGAGATGGTATGAACCAACTCAGCCGTAAAGCAAGGTGGGATTAAAATGTTGCATTTATTTCTTATGTTCCCTTTTTGCTTTGTAGTTTAAAAAGGTATGATGATAATTAACAGAGAAGTGTATATTTGTTTGACTTAGGCAATGATCAGATCACACAGAGTTCCATCTGGGTGCAGAACTGACACAGCTAAAGATGAGATGCAATACATTGATCTTGTGGATTGTTTTTGTTTTATTTCTCAAATTTGGTTGACAGTTAAGATTTGATGCAATCATTTTAACAACTATATATGTTGCTGCTCACACTGCTGCATGTGTGCACTCGCATGATCTTAACAGAGATGCATATCCTACCTGTTGTTGGTTGTTAGTGGCAGACAGTGGCCCAAGACTGCAAAGCCCTTCTGGACCTATTCAGAATGGTCAGATGGCCAATGCATGAAGTATGATAACAAAAAATATTTTAAAAAAGTATATAAAAGTATGTAACAAAAAATAAATACATCTCATAGTTCAGTAGTTTGGCTAACCAACCTTAGAAACAATAACTCTTGGCAATTGTTTTCGATACAACTTCAAAAGTCTCCTGTATCTTTGTGGATAACTGATACGTTTGCAGGTCCTGTGACTGGAAAACAAGCCCACATCATCACCCCGCCACCACCATGCTGAACAGTTGATGTGAGGTGTTTTTGCTGATCCCCCAAACATGAAATATGTGTTTAACATCCATACTTCAGTCCTCAGCACATTGTTACATAAGTCTTGTTGTTTATTCAGATGCAACGTTGCACACCTAGGTTGTGTTGTTATGTGGCTACCAAACAAGCCATTCTTGTTTAGTCTTTTCCAATTCTCCTGTCATAAACCTTAACATTTAGCAAGCTAACCAAAGATTGTAGAGTCATAGTCAAGCAGTGGAATAAACTGCCAGTGAGGCCTCCTTCTTGGAAAAGTGGCAGTTTTGGTTTAATAAATATTTTCAAAAATATACCTTGACACTTAAAATCCTACAATTTAAAGTGTGAACTTTCTTTTTGCCACGACAGATTGGGAGACAAAAATCTGAGTTTCAAGTTTTCAGAAGATTTTGGAGAATCTTTAAAAAACATCTTGAAGAAAATTCATGCTAAAATATTGTGGACTACATATAGATACTGATATTCTGTAAAGAGTCACAAAACATCAGAGCATCAACGTCAGCTGAAATTTACCTGCAAACACCCCGGTACCATGCAATCGACACACCCATCAACAGATGGCAGTGTTCTGTCTGTAATGGTGAGGGGAGGAGGGGCAGGAAGAAGCTCCTGTAATGATAGCTCTATCCTTGATAGAAGACTGTTGGGCTCCAAATGAGTTGCCATCAGTGCTGCGAGACAGAAATTTGGTGGAGAACACCCTTTTCCCTGAAGAACTAAAGATTGACATCATTTTACATTTAGATTACAGGACTTTATCAGCTGTCTTCATCCACTGTGACAAGCATAGTAGTACAAGCTCTGTCTGCTGGTTAACCAGCTGAGTGAAAAGTGCAAAAAATATAATGCTGTGGTGAACTGTTTGTTGGTGATTTTTTAAAGTTTTTTCATCAAGGGATGCATAATCTCTTAACATTTCTGTGCGTTGTTGTTGAAAAACATCTAAAGGGAAAGGTAATAGGAGGCTCATTAGGGAAGAAATAGGAGAGTTAGGAGACTGGAGCAATGAGAATAAAAGCAGGGTCAGAAGAAGAAAACAGGGACCAAAAGAAAAGAAAAACAGAACATAAAAGAAGCAAGTCTGATGCTGCAGACAGGGCTACAGAGAGAAAAGGTCATCTGCCTTTTCAGCACTCCTTCTTTGACAAAGTGAGGGAAACAATGACCTGGATACATCCTCCTTTGTCTTTATTTACTGAGACATGGAGCATTTTATCACTTGGTCTCTAAATGGGCTCCAGTGGTGCAGAAACAATGAGCTTGAACTGTAGATGGCTAGGAAACACTGCAGAGAGTGAATGCACAGTACAGGTTTTTTGATTGTAGATTAATGTGTTGGTTGTAGACTGGCTGAGGAGGAAAGAGTTACCCACAGCTGGTATAAAGGACCAAAAGGGTCTTTTCAGTGTTTCCTTTTGTGGTCATATAGGATCAATAATGATACCGTTTTACTCCTTGCTTAATCAGTCTAGGTGGACGACTATGTCTCTGCAGGCTTGCAGTTGTGCCATAGAGCTTCCATTTTCAGATGCTTGAACAGAGCTCGGTGAGATGTTCAAAGTTTGGAATATTGTTTTATGACCTAACCCTGCTTTAGACTTTTCCACAGCTTCATATTTGACCCTGTTTACTGTGTTTCTTGGACTTTACTAGAGATTTTAATGTGTAAAATAAATATGGCATTCAGGCCAATGATGAATGTATGCATTCTCACTAGAAATCTACTTTAGCTAGAAATAAAAAATTGGGATAGGCGTAGCCCCCAAAAAAGTGTTTTTTTATAACATAAATGATATTAATCAATCAATAACAGCATGTTGGACTTGCATGTATAATTGAGGAGTAATGTTTTGATTCATAATTTCTGCATTCTTTCTGACCAGTTTTTAGGGACATTGCTATTATGGTGCATGTTTTCTAGACGATAAAATCATTCTGCTTTCTCTGATGACAAGAGCGTCACAGTTTTGTACCAGTAGTAGACAAAGATCTCACCAAATATTAGATTTTATAATGTTTGACTGGGGTATGTTGGAATCCCTGACTAGACTGTACACCATTGACTTTCTTTACAACTAACAAGATCATGTTGGGCTGCCTAAACCAACATTTGAGTACCCGCTTAGTACATACTAAAGCAAAAATAGCATTTCAAAACGTAAACAGTGAAATCCCTACAGTGTAGCAGCCTAACAGATGAGTACTAATGGACAGAGTTTTTTTCTGGCTTAACCACCAATATTTCAAAAAAACGGGTGGGCCTAGGTATTGGACAAAAGGATGTTACAACCAGGATGAAAACCCTTTCATACTTATACTGACATATTTACTTAACTACCTAGTTAATATTGGTGACACATTTGTAACTTTACTTCTATATCTAATATGGGCTACAAAGAGGATTACAATAAATATTTTAAATTATGCAAAAAATAATATACGGCACATTTTCTGGTAATTTTCTAACCATAATGTCCACTGGAGTTCCTGAGTTCCAAATCCTGCCAGACTTTTTAAAATGCTTTCAGGGTTTGTTTTGTCCCTATATAGAACCAAAGCATGTATCAACATCAGGAAACTTGATTTCTGTGCAGATTTTAAATTCTATAGTTTAAGTACTAAGGGAGTAACATCCTGACACTGAGATGAGACAACTCAGTGAGAAGAATGAGTTGAGACAAGATTTCTGCCATATTTTGTGTTTTACATAAACATATATCAAGTAATAATGCATCGGTCTAGGTTTTTTTCTTCTTTCTCTCCATATTTTCTGGTTTCTTGAGCTTGTCTAATTCTAAGGTGCTTTTCATGCTAAAAAAATATAGAAATTCTCCCTTTTTGTGTTTTTACAAAAAGAATAAAGGTTTCATAAATCTCAATCTGTATTTTCAAGAATCCCTGTTCAATAAAGAATTATCCAGCAACTAGAAATGATCAAATGTAGCCTTGACTAACTACACACTGTAAAACAGCCACTAGTATTTGCATCGTTAGCCAGTACACGCTTGGTAGATCTGTATTTTTCCAACTCCCCCAGTTTATCACATAAACAGGTGTCCAAGACCTGGTCACTATATGTATTGTTATATCCAGCTCACTAAACAAGACCATACACAATACTGGGTCCACTAGGAGGCAAGATGAGATTTTAGCATTATTTTAGGAAAAAATACGAATCCCTATTTTTTATTTCTGCAAACAGAAAAATGGTTAATAACTCTCACAATGTGTTTTAAAGACTCTGTAATCAGTTAAGAATGCACCATTCCAGGTTCAACTAGTCCAGATATTCAGTTTTCATGCTTGTATTGTTTTAAGGTGGACCTAACTAAAATGTAATGTAATTTAACAGTTTTTGAATCGAATAAAAGTTTTATGAATCACAAACTGTGTTAAAGAATCTTTGTACAGTGTAAAATCATATTGTTCAGGTTTGGTCAGTGTAATTATTTTTAATTTTGAACAAAAGATGATGTAATAAAATCCAGCTGCAGGTAATTTTAATGAAAATTAAAGATGGCATCAAATATTGAATAATACATTTTCTGCTTTTATGGTCAACATATAATTGTTAAATCAGCACAATGTTTATCCAACAGAACTCAAAGAAAATCGGATCAGGGTATTACTCGTTGAAAGTGTACAAGTGCAAAGCTTTTACCATTTTGAATTGTTTAGAAAGGCTCCCCTTGTATAGTTTGAATGTTGTTTTAAATTCTTATCAGGTGGCTTCAATTTAACAAACCTACTTTCCATTCATGGTGTCTGCAACAGGGATAGGTGCAGCCAGTAATATATGTGTGTGTATGTGTGCTCAGCATACACACACACATCTATTAACCAAAACCTCAGCACCAAGTGTCATAAATAGATGAATATTGCTGGTGATAACAGGTTAAAGGTCATGCTTTTATGTAAGTAACCCCTTCATATGAGCTAGCGTAATGGAGTTGTCCCTATATGACTCATGTCGATAATGAAAGGTTTAACTGATCTGCAGCAACAAGGTCACAGCCGGCTGACCTCACTGTCATCAAGAAGATGCTCAACATTTGGAAAGCAAAGCATTAAGAGCCTCGCTAACACACTGTCAGACAAAAATTCCTAATAGAAAGACTACAAAAAGATGCAAGAACATTCAAACCTCTTGAACATCTGTGATGTTACAACCACACACTATATTGGGGTGTACTGGGATATTACCTGATAGGACAACTCAAAGTACTGCATAATTGTGAAACGTATACGTAGAAGGTGAACCTCCAACTTAGTCTCAAGACTTCTGGAGTTTTATGCAGGTTACAAGATTGCCATGTGTTCAACTCCATTCATCACTATCAACTCTGAGCAGCTTCTCTCACTCTGCTAGAGATGAGCAGTCCTGAAGCATGATGCTGCCACCACCATGAAACAGTATGGGGATGGTGTGTTAAGGTTTAATCTCATTTGACCTGACCAACATCTTCAACATGTTTTCTATTCCTACTGCGAGACTTGTGGCAAGAATACTTTCTTTCTGCCACTCTTGTGGAGTGCACAGCCAATAGTTGCCCATTTGATAGTCTCCAACCTAAACAAACCTAACACACCTCTGAGGCATTCAGAAAACAACTGAATTAATACTGAGATTAAACAAAGGTAGACTATATTTAGTAATTAGGGGACTTCTGAAGGCAATTGGTTGTGCTGGATTTTATTAAAGGGTACCAGAGTAAAGGGCTAAATAAAGATGCGGGTCACATTTTCCTGATATTTTGATTTCTAAGGAATTTTGAAAACATGTATTGTTTTTTTTTTGTTTTTTTCACAATTATACATTACTTTGTGTTGGTCTATCTGGCTGTAATAGGAAAAAATTTAAAAGTACAACAGGTATTAATATTTTCGATGAGGCTGTATTCATACTAATGGTCTGTCAGGATTCAGAAGTTAGAACAATGACAATTTTGAACCATCCTCAGACTGAATTCTTCCACAGAATAATTTCCCTGTTAGTTTAAAAATGGGAAAAGAGGAAAAAAGAGTTTCCAGCCCACTCACTGTGATCCTGTGGTTGCACCACTGCTGCTCCTCCTCTGGGTGCTGCGGTTAGAAGCTATTAAGGAGCCATAAGAGAGACGGATGGCTGCTGACAGGCTGAAGAAAGACCCGAGCATATTTATCTGGGTTTCTTTGACCTCTTAGTGTTTTAGGAAGGGGTGGTGGAGGGGTTACATACAGTGAGAAGAGGTTTTGCCAAAGCTCTGGTTCATGACCTCCCTCCCCTCGTCAACAAGCGGGTCCTTGTGTTACATCTAATATGACAGGTCTAAGGTTTCCCCACTCTGCTTTGGCTCTACTTTCATTTTTTTGTGTTCTCTCTTGTTGTTTCAGCACTTTAATTACAATAAAAAACAACCTATACTTAAACTGTCGCAATTATAAGGCTTTCATTGCAGCTTTAAAAAAGAAAAGGCAGAAAATTGTGAAAAGAGCAGTTTTATTAAGAGCTGCCTGGTATGACGGAGAAGAAATTCAGTATATGTTATTTATAGTAGCACCATGCCACTGGGAGCAAACTCTCAAAGAGCATACCAATTAAGTTATTTTCTCTGGTTTTTGGAGGGCTGGTAATTATTTGGGATTGGGGGGGATGCAGGGATGCCTGTTGTGGTTTGGCCTGGTCCACATTAAGCCTGAAGAGTCTTCTCCTTTGGTCTTTATAACCAATGACGACTCGGGTTACCGCGTATGCAATTTTCTTCCTTCCAGTGCTGCGTATTCTCTGACTTGTTTTACCCACTATTTGTTTATTTTTCTGGGTGTGTGGAAGCTGCAGTTGCTTATGTATCTTCTAATGACCATCTGCCAAGTACTGAGGTGGACCCATGTTCTTCTGTTGGACCATAGCTGCAACATGTTTCAATCAACTGGTTTTTCAGCACTGTTTCGACTGGCAGTTAATTTTCTGTTAGACTGATAGGTGAAGCTTCACACCTGAATGTGAACTGACCATTATTAAAACTCATGGATAAATATACCTTGTTGTTTTCAGTCATATTTAGGCAATAAAAACATTTAGGATTCATTATTTTTATTATTAAAAAAAACAATTTTCTAATATTGTTTGACGTAATGTTAACTTACTTGTTTCTGACTCTTTTGCCTATTGTCCCCTGTCTCCACTCCACTCCACAGCTCCCTCAGTATCTTCATCTAACTTTGTATATCCAATCCTTCCTTTACGACGGCACAATCATTGGAATTGTCACCAGCATCCTATTCAGTTGCCTTAGATATTAGCTCCAATACCCGACCTGTAGATCCTTAGGTCATGTACTGAACTTTAGCCTTATGAAATAAAAAGGCATGCCATAGAACACAATTAAATAAATCGGACAAAAGTATTGTTTACATTACAAAAACCTTTAAGTTAAAGTCAAATAAAATTTTTATTGCAAAAACAGTTATTGCTATTAAAGTATTTTCAAGAACATCATAGTTACAGTGAAAGGTATAAATTTCAGGTAAAATATAGCCAGTGATGCATGAAGTCATCTTAAAAGGTCTAATAATTGCCTGCAAATTTCTCCAAACTGTATTATTACCTATTGCTTGACTGATCTCACATTATAATTGCGTTTACCTGTAAATGTGTGTCATACAGCATAAGAATTAACATAATATTATTTCTGATGTGGTCTGCATTTTTGACCGACAGCCTGCCATGTGGTTTAAAGACATTTTGGCAAGCTTAGTTTGTTTATTTGCTTGTTTACATGTTGGTTTTGTATAGTGTCTGAGCAGCACATGTTAGTGTATACAGTTACACACTAGTGTCTAGAGTGGCTTACACCATTTCTTCTGGTATTTGCTTTATTGTCAAACTTAAGTTTTTTAGACAATTAAACAAATTCAATAATCAGACCAAGACAACCTGAGCAAATACAACAATAAGTTTTCAAATGATGATTTCATTCATGAAGGGAAAGAACAATCTGAACCAGCCTGGCTCTATTTAAATTTGCTATTGGCACCAAAACTAATAACTGATTGTGCCACCCTTGACATCAACCGCCATCATGTAGCAATGAGTCTTTTATAGAGCCTCCTTGCAGAAATGGTTAAATTCAGCCATTAAAGAGTTTTATGATGAATGGCCTGTTTAAGGTCATGCCACAGCATCTCAAATCCAGGTCTTGACCAGGCAACTCCAAAACTGCTATTGTGGATTTTTTGGAGCTATTCAGAGGTGGACTTGCTGGCATGCTATGGCTATCCTGTTCCATAACCAAGGTGCTGTTGAGCTTAAGGGCAAAAACTGATGGCTGGACATTCTCCTTCATGATTTTCTGCCAAAAGCAGAGTTCATGTCTCCCATCAATTCCCGAAACAGCAAGGTAGACCCAGACCACTTGGATAATTTGTTGATGGAATTTTGGAAGGCCCCAAGCCTTAAGGATTCAAATAGCTTAAAACCCTTAAAAAACTAATAGATATTAATAACTGTGTTTCTCATCTATTCTTGAATTTCTTTAGAGGGTGTGATGTGTTGCTTTTTGAGCTCTTTTAGTCTACTGCTGGTTAATCCCAGTTATTTTAAGATTCAACAAGGGGGCAGTTATATTTACTCATAGGAAGGTGTTGTTTTAGATTGTTTTTTCTCGATTACTGAATGAAATCCTCATTGTAAACATATTTTTGTATCTATTCTGGCTTTCTAGGTTTTACATTAAAATTAACTTGACGATCTAAAACACTTGTGTGTGACAATAGAAAAACCTAAGGAAATCTGAAATATTTTTTCATGGCTCTATATATGTAAGCTTATCATTAACACAAACACACAAGAAAACCTCTGAAAACATGTCAACTATAGTGACCGCCAAGCGTTAAAGAGTTGCACATTCTTCAAGTTGGATCTTCATGGCAATCACTATGGTAAATTTTGTGAACTACAAATAATTAGACTGATGAACAAGTTGTTCCATACAAACCCAAAATTCACATGGAACATCAGTGTTTCACTCAAACAATAACCTGTTCTTTTTCCATCTCATGGCTTGAAAAAAATTGCCTCAGGGGTAAGTGACAGACCGCCACCCCACATGATGCATGGCAGCACCATTTGGTGGCTGGCACAGCCAATCTGGGAGCTGTCACAGGACACACCTTGAGAAAGAGGTCACCCACAGTGTGACACAGATGGGATGCCACTGAGCTGGCACACCCTTTTAGTTCATTGATTCACACTGACCTGGTGTTATTTTCACAAAAAAGGAGGAATTAAACTATGACAGCTCATGCAAGACAAATGTACAGAATTTTTTATTAGATTTTGAAGTTGCTTTTTTTCCCCAAGTAGGGAGAACAAATGAATGATACTGCTGACCAATACTGTGATTATGACATTAGATGCATGCCAAACTAATGCAACAGAGTTTAATTTAGGATCTGAATGTTTAGGTTAGTTTAGGACATGAATGTTTCACACAAAATGAGCCTGACGTTATATGGTTTAACTTAGCTGCAGCAAAAACCGGGAGTTGCTTATGAGTGAAACAATTTTCCAGCAACACACGAAGAAATAAATCTCCCTGAACAAAAACTTATGAATTATGAGTAAATGAGTAAAAAAAAAACAACATCTTTGGACAAATCTTTATAAATAAATCATTTACAGCATACCAGTATGGTTAGAATTATTCAGTAATGACAAACCTCTGTAGAACAACTAAATGTCTGCAAATTCTTTCCAAGCATTCAAAAAAGATTTGGGTATAATTTGATAAGTACTTTCTGTTTCAACAGCACAGAAAGCCCATTCTGCAAAGGGATTGGGTGCATAATAAATAGAAGTAAAATTTTCAGTAGCTGCATCTATTATTTTCTTTAAACAGAAATGGAAACTAGCTTATAATGGGTAGCTGTAAGAGAAACCAGAAAAACCAAACTAACTGGACAGAGATACAGTATGCTGCAATATTTTACACAGGCCTTGAACCTCTCAGCATTTTGCCGCTTTACAATTACAACTTCAATGTATTTGTTGAGATTATATGTAATAACTAAGATAAGGAAGATTATAATTGCAAATTGATAAGGAAAGGTATACATGGTTTCAAGATTTTTTCAAAGAAAAATGAAAAAACTGATTTTCATCTGTATTTATCCCCCTTGAGTCAATACTTTCTAGAGAAACCTTAAATATCATTTCACCAGCAAGTATTTTGTAGATATACATTCTGTCTCAAAAAGCTTTGCACATTAGGTAGCGGGGCTGCACGGTGGCGCAGTTGGTAGCACTGTTGCCTTGCAGCAAGAAGGTCCTGGGTTCAATTCCCGACCGGGGGTCTTTCTGCATGGAGTTTGCATGTTCTCCCCGTGCATGCGTGGGTTCTCACCAGGTACTCCGGCTTCCTCCCACAGTCCAAAGACAAGACTGTAAGGTTAATTGGTCACTCTAAATTGCCCTTAGGTGTATGAATGAGTGTGTGCATGGTTGTTTGTGTGTTGCCCGGCGATGGACTGGCGACTTGTCCAGGGTGTACCCCGCCTCTCGCCCATAGACTGCTGGAGATAGGCACCAGCTCCCCCGCGACCCACTATGGAATAAGCGGTAGAAAATGACTGACTGACAGACATTAGAAAGTGTAATTTCTGCTGATTCCGCTTTGTAATATAGCTCAAACCTTGCTTTGAACATCAAAACAACTTTCTCCCTGACCTGTCTAGTGTGTTCCTTGCTCTTCATGATGCTGTTTGTTCTGGATTTTATTAAAGGGTAAAATTATTCATTTTACAGTGCGGTGGAAAGGACACAAAAAGTGTAAGACTAAAGCAAGGAAGCTGCAGGAAACATGTGCAGGACTGTCAGCCCCTGATTTATGCACTCTACAGACTGATTGGTTGTTTAAACAATATTTATTTAGTTTTTTTATTAAACACTCTGATTTTATTTATCACCTTCTACAGCATACCTGCTGTGGTGGTTTACATAGCCCTTGACTGATCTGAAAAGGATCACTGATGCCAGATTAGATGATATGTGGCTCTGTCAGAAAGTGTGTGGCCCTTGAAAGGACACAGGACAAAAAATGTGCTGTACTTGGAGCAATGACCAAATATTATCCTTTTTTTTACGTGCCCTGTCCGGCGGAGTAGCACTCACAATTGTTGTCTGAGAGCCAAGAAGCCAAACAGATTTACATTGGAGTATTACGTCTAACGCTAAAACATTCCACTGGATATACATTTATATATACAGGGGTTGGACAATGAAACTGAAACACCTGGTTTTAGAACACAATAATTTATTAGTACGGTGTAGGGCCTCCGTTTGCGGCCAATACAGCTTCAATTCGTCATGGGAATGACATATACAAGTCCTGCACAGTGGTCAGAGGGATTTTAAGCCATTCTTCTTGCATGATAGTGGCCAGGTCACTACGTGATACTGGTGGAGGAAAACGTTTCCTGACTCGCTCCTCCAAAACACCCCGAAGTGGCTCAATAATATTTAGATCTGGTGACTGTGCAGGCAATGGGAGATGTTCAACTTCACTTTCATGTTCATCAAACCAATCTTTCACCAGTCTTGCTGTGTGTATTGGTACATTGTCATCCTGATACACGGCACCGCCTTCAGGATACAATGTTTGAACCATTGGATGCACATGGTCCTCAAGAATGGTTCAGTAGTCCTTGGCAGTGACGCACCCATCTAGCACAAGTATTGGGCCAAGGGAATGCCATGATTTTGCAGCCCAAACCATCACTGATCCACCCCCATGCTTCACTCTGGGCATGCAACAGTCTGGGTGGTACGCTTTTTGGGGCTTCTCCACACCGTAACTCTCCCGGATGTGGGGAAAACAGTAAAGGTGGACTCATCAGAGAACAATACATGTTTCACATTGTCCACAGCCCAAGATTTGTGCTCCTTGCACCATTGAAACCAACGTTTGGCATTGGCATGAGTGACCAAAGGTTTGGCTATAGCAGCCCGGCCGTGTATATTGACCTTGTGGAGATCCCGACAGACAGTTCTGGTGGAAACAGGAGAGTTGAGGTGCACATTTAATTCTGCCGTGATTTGGGCAGCCGTGGTTTTATGTTTTTTGGATACAATCCGGGTTAGCACCCGAACATCCCTTTCAGACAGCTTCCTCGTGCGTCCACAGTTAATCCTGTTGGATGTGGTTCGTCCTTCTTGGTGGTATGCAGACATTACCCTGGATACTGTGGCTCTTGATACATCACAAAGACTTGCTGTCTTGGATACAGATGCGCCAGCAAGACGTGCACCAACAATTTGTCCTCTTTTGAAGTCTGGTATGTCACCCATAATGTTGTGTGCATTTCAATATTTTGATCAAAACTGTGCTCTTCCCCTGCTAATTGAACCTTCACACTCTGCTCTTACTGGTGCAATGTGCAATCAATGAAGACTGGCTACCAGGCTGGTCCAATCAATATATATATATATATATATATATATATACATTCTGTCTCAAAAAGCTTTGCACATTAGGTAGCGGGGCTGCACGGTGGCACAGTTGGTAGCATTGTTGCCTTGCAGCAAGAAGGTCCTGGGTTCGATTCCCGGCCGGGGGTCTTTCTGCATGGAGTTTGCATGTTCTCCCCGTGCATGCGTGGGTTGGGTTCTCACCGGGTACTCCGGCTTCCGCCCACAGTCCAAAGACATGCCAGTTAAGTTAATTGGTCACTCTAAATTGCCCTTAGGTGTATGAATGAGTTTGTGTATGGTTGTATGTGTGTTGCCCTGCGATGGACTGGCAACCTGTCCAGGGTGTACCCCGCCTCTCGCCCATAGACTGCTGGAGATAGGCACCAGCTCCCCCGTGACCCACTATGGAATAAGCGGTAGAAAATGACTGACTATATATATATATATATATATATATAACTTTATTCAAAACTGCTCTGGGATTACTTCAATTGCAACAGACATGGAGAAAAGGAAAAAATAAGAGAAGCAAGAAAGAGAGAAATCTGGGGCAAAAAGGAAAACGGGAGATGGAAAAAAGAATAGAGAAGAGAAAGAAGGATGAAAAAATAACAAGATGATATCCAAAAAGACTGCTTCTACACCTGCAGAAACACATATTTAACAAAAGCAATGTTACTGAAACGTGCACGGTACTAATGAATGCATATTCATTAGTACTGTGCACCTCTCCAACAGAGGCCCAAAGAGTCAGGAGGCCCAGGGCCCCGCCAAGCAGCCACCGGGAGTGAGGCAGCACACACCAAAGCACCCAGCCCTGAACAGAGAGAACCAGCGATACACCAGCGGGCAGAGACACCAGCCACCGGCAGAGAGTGTGGTGGGGAGGAAATAGAAATCAGAAATGATCCTTATTATTAAACGTTTTCAACTTTTGAGTTTTCTATTATTCATTTGTCATTAATCAGTGTATCACAGCATTAGCTACAGCTCACTAAGCTGGTCTTATTGGCCTCATCAGAAGTGATACACCATTACCAAAAAAAATTTGTCTGAAATCAATTACAGACTCACAACTAACCATCTGAGATGCCCTGCTCTGATCCTGGTAATCAGCTTTGGGTAAAAATCAAGGCATATCACACGGTCTCTAGTGCAGCTTTAGGACTTTGATCACTGTCTGCTTCATCTCATTTCAATTTACAGGCAAAAACTGAAAATCTCTAAGCCCGTGCTTAGGGCTGTTAGAAAGTGGACTGATTTGCCAAAGTAGAGTGTTTTCTGCAAAGAAAGATGCTCACAGCAGTGTGACCCGGCCCTGTATAAGCGGGCAAGAATGAATTGACCAAGGAGTTTAACAAGGCTAAGAGAAGCTGCAGCAATACTCTAACAGCCAGCTTTTCTGCTAATGATCCAGCAACAGGGCTTAGCCCACTCAAGACTGTGGAGAGGACGAGAACACCTCCACACTCTCTCCCCTCACCATCCTCAACAAACTGTCTGTTATGAATCACTTCCAGTTCCTATGAACCACTCTTTCTCAGGACCTGAAATGGTCCTCACACATAGACACTGATCGAAAGAGGGCCCAGCAGACACTGTAGCCACTGCGGCAATTAAAAAAGAACAACCTGCCACAGGAGCTCCTGGTAAGGTTCTAAATGGTTGGTTTAGATTTGTTGGTCTACTGTCTGTGTTTATGATAGCCACATCAGTGAGATAATTAGCTGCACATTATTTTGTTGATATAACAAATCTTTGCTCTGCCTAAAAATATGTTGCTATTTGTTTAACACGTACATGTAATACCTTCAGTCCTGGATTTGTTCACCATTGTCAGCTAACAGTTACAGGATCAATTTGGTAGTTGAATTGAGGTGTTAATTTTATTTTACATAACTTTGGCTGTGCTAATGTAGATTGTGTAAAATTTGGCCACATTGTGGATTTTGAGGTGGATTTCAAGTATTTCTTTTTTTCTTCAAGTATTTCTTATACATTTTAAGCTAAATTGAGCAGATTCTTCAGCATATTTTGTGCCAATGACCTTCATTCAATATGATTTTTTATACACTACCACTGGTACTTGATTTCTATTTCTTTCACTCTCAAAAGTTCTAAATATGTCAATCAAATTTGATTTTTGTGTTCATATTTTTAAAAGAAAATTCTGAAAATCATGAATATATGATATATCATATTATGTAATAATAGGGCATAATCATAATATAGTATATGTTGTATTTTAATAATAATACTACATTTTAATTAACATAATAATTTTATGTATGGTGAGAATTTTAGTAAATAATGGCATTCATGAAACATTTTTTGGAAATAGTACTGACACAATGTTCCAACAGCAAAAGATGAAAAATAAAGGGTGATGCCAACTCTTCTTGCTTCTCTACAACATCAGGGTCTTCTTTTAAATCTTCTTGTTCTTCTTATTTATATTTTCATTTAAACGCTATGTCCACATGTGCTGCAGACCTTTGGCAGAACCTTTGACTAACATGACACTTCTAAGACCTTGGACTGGATTCCAAAACAGAGAGCCTCAGAGTGATTGAAATAAAATTACAAGGCATGCAAACATGTGATATCTCATAACACGTCTGGTTTGGACTGACATCTGAATGTTTAAAAACTAAAACATGAATACTTCTAAAATGTCAGAAGAATGACTATTGAAAACATGTGTGAACCCACTTTAGATCAGACTCCTACCCAAGGCACCGAAAGCACCATTCAGTGTGTTTTAAAGAGAAAAAGAACCGATTTCACTACTTTTTAAATAAATGAGCAGAGATAATGAAAGATGAAGTGTGCAGAAAAAATTCCAGTTGTGAAAGGACTTGTATCTGTCAGCCAGCTGAATCAACAGGACTGTTTGCTGCTGTTCTGATGAAACAACTACAGCAGAGGAAGCCAGAAAAAAAACATGCAAATCCTCATATCAGTGTCTCAGACCTGACAAATGTAACTATACACAGAGGCTTTCAAGTGCTCATATCTGATCAAAGAACAGAGAGCCAATGGGGATTGAGGATACATTCTCATCAGATAGCGAGGAAGGGAAAGATGGTAAGATCAGGAGGAAAAAGAGCAAATATTAGGTGAGAGATGCTGGACAGAAAGAAAATTAAGGCAAAAAGAATATGTTCAAAAATGAGGGTGTAAACAAAGTAGGTAATTTGTGATAAAAACTTAAACAGAAATTAAATGTGGTTTTAAAAAAAAGAGTAGTAAAAGCCCGACACGAAACTCCACAGTCCTCTTGCTTGAGTTTAGCCATGGGTCGGCTACAGATGTTAATGTTCTAAACATTTATGGTTTCAAAACTGCTAAAACTTTGTCATATTGTTTTTACAGCTAAAATCCATTTAAACGAGAAGCCCGAGTCAGTGCCAGAGTGATCAGAGTTTTCTCAAGCTGATCACCAAAAAGTATAACATTTGGTGCACTGAGCACTGAAAACATGTTCATGAGTGGTCTACTTGAAAATTGTTGATCAAACATGCATAAAGTGTTAATCCTATGCATACAATTTTGCAGCTTTTATTTTGAAAAAGGATTTTTGAAGATCACAATCAACCTCATCAGCTTGTGGTGATGTACAGTACAGACCAAAAGTTTGGACACACCTTCTCATTCAAAGAGTTGTCTTTATTCTCATGACTATAAATATTGTAGCTTCACACTGAAGGCATCAAAACTATGAATTAACACATGTGGAATTATATACTGAACAAAAAAGTGTGAAAAAACTGAAAATATGTCATATTCAAGGTTCTTCAAAGTAGCCACCTTTTGCTTTGATTACTGCTACGCACACTCTTGGCATTCTGTTGATGAGCTTCAAGAGGTAGTCACCTGAAATGGTTTTCACTTCACAGGTGTGCCCTGTCAGGTTGAATAAGTGGGATTTCAAGCCTTATAAATGGGGTTGGGACCATCAGTTGTGTTGTGCAGGAGGTGGATACAGTACACAGCTGATAGTCCTACTGAATAGACTGTTAGAATTTGTATTATGGCAAGAAAAAAGCAGCTAAGTAAAGACAAACGAGTGGCCATCATTACTTTAAGAAATGAAGGTCAGTCAGTCCGAACAATTGGGAAACATTTGAAAGTGTACCCCAAGTGCAGTCGCAAAAACCATCAAGCGCTACAAAGAAACTGGCTCACATGAGGACCGCCGCGGGTTAACAGCAGCTCAGATTAGAGAACAGGTCAATGCCACACAGTCCAAGTTTGAGATCTTTGGTTCCAACCACCGTGTCTTTGTGCAGCACAGAAGAGGTGAACGGAATGACTCTACATGCGTGGTTCCCACGTGAAGCATGGGTGTGATGGTGTGGGGGTGCTTTGCTGGTGACACTGTTGGGGATTTATTCAAAATTGAAGGCATACTGAACCAGCATGGCTACCACAGCATCTTGTAGCGGCATATTCTATCTGGTTTGCGTTTCAATTCAATTAAATTCAGTTTAATTATGTAGCGCTGATTCAAAGCACGTCGTCTCAAGGCACTTCACAAAAGTCAGGTACATACATTCCAATTAATCCTAACCATTGAACAGTGCAGTTAGATTCAGTTATTTATTCAAATTGGATAAAAAGTTTTTCTGTCTAAGGAAATCCAGCAGATTGCATCGAGTCAGAGACTTGTAGCATTCACTCCTTCTGGATGAGCATGTAGCGACAGTGGACAGTCTCTAGCGCTGACTTTGCAGTAATCCCTCATACTGAGCATGCATGTAGCGACAGTGGAGAGGAAAAACTCCCTTTTAACAGGAAGAAACCTCCAGCAGAACCAGGCTCAGTGTGAGAGGCCATCTGCCACGACCGACTGGGGGTTTGAGAGAACAGAGCAGAGACACAAAGAGAACAAAGAAGCACTGATCCAGGAGTCCTTTCTATGGGAAGGAAAAGTAAATGTTAATGGATGTAGCTCCTTTAGTCATTTCATCTAGAAAGAAAGAACAGATAAACTCTGAGCCAGTTTTCAAGGTTAGAGTCTGAAAGAGAGCACATATAATTAGTCACAGTAAAAGCTCAGTCAATTGCCATGTCTAGGAGAGAGAAAGGGTTAAACATTGAAAGACAGGGCCATGTGGGTCATCGGTAGAGGGTGAGCATGAAGCTTGGACGATGCCCCTCTCCAGAAAGGTGTCACACAGACACAGAGTCAAGCCAGGTGTAGCTTCTAGGAAGAGAAAAAAGAGAGAACATAAAGTTAAAAACTGAAATAACAGCAAATAATGCAAAATTGGAGAGTAGTGTGAGAATGTAGCGAAGAAGGTGAAAGTGGTCATTATGTCCTCCAGCAGCCTAAGCCTATAGCAGCATAACTACAGAGATAGAGTGGCTTAGGCTATCCTGACCTAACTATAAGCTTTATCAAAAAGGAAGGTTTTAAGCCTAGCCTTAAAAGTAGACAGTTTTTCCATCTAGAGCCCACTGATGACCATTGTTATACTAAAAACCACTACAATTTACCTCTCTCTGTCAGATTGACCATAACCATTGGAAAAGAGAGGGGGTCATACAGGTAGCAGAAATGGAGGGTGTGTTTGCATCTCAACCATAACTGAGCCAGTTTAGGCTAAACCTGACTCCGCCTTACTCCATCCAACAGGGAGGGAAGAAGATGGAGGATACGGAAGATAGCTCAGGATAACCTAAGCCACTCTAACTATAAGCTTTATCAAAAAGGAAAGTTTTAAGCCTAGCCTTAAAAGTAGACAGGGTGTCTGCCTCACAGACTAAAACTGGGAGCTGGTTCCACAGGAGAGGAGCCTGATAACTAAAAGATCTGCCTCCCATTCTACTACTAGAGACTCTAGGAACCACCAGAAAACCTGCAGTCTGAGAACGAAGTGCTCTGTTAGGAAAGTATGGAACAATCAGATCTCCGATGTACAGGTCCTTCTCAAAATATTAGCATATTGTGATAAAGTTCATTATTTTCCATAATGTCATGATGAAAATTTAACATTCATATATTTTAGATTCATTGCACACTAACTGAAATATTTCAGGTCTTTTATTTTTTATTGTCTTAATACAGATGATTTTGGCATACAGCTCATGAAAACCCAAAATTCCTATCTCACAAAATTAGCATATCATTAAAAGGGTCTCTAAACGAGCTATGAACCTAATCATCTGAATCAACGAGTTAACTCTAAACATCTGCAAAAGATTCCTGAGGCCTTTAAAACTCCCAGCCTGGTTCATCACTCAAAACCCCAATCATGGGTAAGACTGCCGACCTGACTGCTGTCCAGAAGGCCACTATTGACACCCTCAAGCAAGAGGGTAAGACACTGAAAGAAATTTCTGAACGAATAGGCTGCTCCCAGAGTGCTGTATCAAGGCACCTCAGTGGGAAGTCTGTGGGAAGGAAAAAGTGTGGCAGAAAACGCTGCACAACGAGAAGAGGTGACCGGACCCTGAGGAAGATTGTGGAGAAGGGCCGATTCCAGACCTTGGGGGACCTGCGGAAGCAGTGGACTGAGTCTGGAGTAGAAACATCCAGAGCCACCGTGCACAGGCGTGTGCAGGAAATGGGCTACAGGTGCCACATTCCCCAGGTCAAGCCACTTTTGAACCAGAAACAGCGGCAGAAGCGCCTGACCTGGGCTACAGAGAAGCAGCACTGGACTGTTGCTCAGTGGTCCAAAGTACTTTTTTCGGATGAAAGCAAATTCTGCATGTCATTCGGAAATCAAGGTGCCAGAGTCTGGAGGAAGACTGGGGAAAAGGAAATGCCAAAATGCCAGAAGTCCAGTGTCAAGTACCCACAGTCAGTGATGGTTTGGGGTGCCGTGTCAGCTGCTGGTGTTGGTCCACTGTGTTTTATCAAGGGCAGGGTCAATGCAGCTAGCTATCAGGAGATTTTGGAGCCCTTCATGCTTCCATCTGCTGAAAAGCTTTATGGAGATGAAGATTTCATTTTTCAGCAAGACCTGGCACCTGCTCACAGTGCCAAAACCACTGGTAAATGGTTTACTGACCATGGTATCATTGTGCTCAATTGGCCAGCCAACTCTCCTGACCTGAACCCCATAGAGAATCTGTGGGATATTGTGAAGAGAACGTTGAGAGACTCAAGACCCAACACTCTGGATGAGCTGAAGGCCGCTATTGAAGCATCCTGGTCCTCCATAAGACCTCAGCAGTGCCACAGGCTGATTGCCTCCATGCCACGCCGCATTGAAGCAGTCATTTCTGCAAAAGGATTCCCGACCAAGTATTGAGTGCATAACTGTACATGATTATTTGAAGGTTGACATTTTTTGTATTACAAACACTTTTCTTTTATTGGTCGGATGAAATATGCTAATTTTGTGAGATAGGAATTTTGGGTTTTCATGAGCTGTATGCCACAATCATCCGTATTAAGACAATAAAATACCTGAAATATCTCAGTTAGTGTGCAATGAATCTAAAATATATGAATGTTAAATTTTCATCATGACATTATGGAAAATAATGAACTTTATCACAATATGCTAATATTTTGAGAAGGACCTGTATGATGGAGCTAAATCATTTTTATATGTGAGGAGGAGAATTTTAAATTCTATTCTGGATTTTACAGGGAGCCATTGAAGGGAAGTTTAAGTAGGAGAAATATGATCTCTCTTTTTAATTTTCATCAGAACTCTTGCTGCAGCATTTTGAGTCAGCTAAAGGCTTTTAACTGCATTTTGTGGACATCCTGATAGTAAAGAATTACAATAGTCCAGCCTTGAAGTAACAAATGCAAGGACTAGTTTTTCAGCATCACTCCTGGATAGGATATTTCTAATTTTGGCAATGTTCCGGAGATGAAAGAAGGAAACCCTAGAAACCTGTTTAATATGGGATTTAAATGTCCTGGTCAAAAATAACACCAAGGTTTTTTACTTTATTATCGAAGGTCAATTTAATGCCATCCAGGTTAAGTGATTGACTAAGCAGTTTCATTTTTAAAGACTCCGGTCCAAAGACGACAACTTCTGTCTTGTCTTTAGAAGCAGAAAATTTTAAGTTATCCAAGTTTTTATGTCTTCAAGACATGCTTGTAGTCTATCTAACTGGTTGGGCTCATCAGGATTGATGGATAAGTAAAGCTGAGTGTCATCAGCGTAACAGTGAAAATGTATTCTGTGCTGTCTGATAATTTTACCTATTGGAAGCATATATATAGTAAAGAGAATAGGCCCAAGTACTGAACCCTGTGGTACTCCACAATTAACCATGGAGTTTAAAGATGATTTATCATTTACATGAACAAACTGGAATCTGTCAGACAAATAAAATTTAAACCAGCCAGCGCTGTTCCCCTAATCCCTATAGCATACTCCAGCCTTTCTAAGAGAATATTGTCATCGACTGTATCAAATGCAGCACTGAGATCTAACAGGACAAGTACAGACACAAGTCCATTATCTGAGGCCATAAGAATATCATTAGTGACTTTCAGCAGAGCTGTTTCAATGCTATGATGAGCTCTGAAACCTGACTGAAACTCTTCAAACAGATCATTACTGTGTAAATGCTCACACATTTGATTAGCAACTATTTTCTCAAGAATTTTAGATAAGAATGGAAGACTGGATATAGGTCTGTAATTTTTCAAGTCATCTCGATCAAGCGAAGGTTTCTTAAATAAAGGTTTAATTACAGCTACCTTAAAAGCTTGTGGTACATATCCATTTACTAAGGATAGGTTAATCATACCTAAAATGGGGCTGGTATTCAGAGGGAACACTTCCTTAAATTATTTGGTTGGGATTGGGTCTAACATACAAGTTGAAGGTTTACTCGTACTCGTCGTCTTCCGCTTTATCCGGGACCGGGTCGCGGGGGCAGCAGACTCAGCAGAGACGCCCAGACGTCCCTCTCCCCAGACACCTCCTCCAGCTCCTCCAGGGAGTGCCCAAGGCGTTCCCAGGCCAGCCGAGAGACATAGTCCCTCCAGCGTGTCCTGGGCTGTCCCCTGGGCCTCCTTCCGGTGGGACGTGCCTGGAACACCTCCCGAGGAAGGCGTCCAGGAGGCATCCGGTATAGATGCCCGAGCCACCTCAACTGGCTCCTCTCGATGTGGAGGAGTAGCGGCTCTACTCCGAGCCCCTCCCGGATGGCCGAGCTCCTCACCTTATCTCTAGTGTCGGACTGAAAGATAGTTGCTACTCCTCCTCTTTGCCCAGTATTTCGAGGAATGTGAAAATTTAAACAATTAGTAGGAGTTGACTCATTTATAGTAACATAATCCTCTTGCTGCAGCCAGGTTTCTGTGAGGCAAAATAAATCAATCTGATTGTCACAAATCAGGTCACTAACTAGCAAAGTCTTTGAAGAGAGAGATCGTATGTTCAGTAATTGTTTTATTTTTCTTTTTAGTTTGAGTTGTGTTTATTTTTATTAGATTTTCCTGATTTCCTCTTTTGAGATTATTTTTTAATCTATTCAATTTTGGCCATGGGCGATACACTGTCTTAATAGGGTAATGGGTGGGTAGCAGTACAGAAGTTGCAGAGAGGAGTGTTAAACTACGACCCTGCTTCCTGGTCTGAACCATGGGTTGTCAGAGGTTTGGAGAACTAACAAATTCGGCCAGATTCCTAGAAAGAAGAGCTGCTCCATCCAAAGTGGGATGGATGCCGTCTCTCCTGATCGGACCAGGTTTTCCCCAAAATGTTTGCCAATTATCATTGTAGCCCACATTGTTTTCTGGACACCACCTAGACAACCAGCGGTTGAATGACAGCATGCGACTAAACATGTCGTCACTCGTCAGATCAGGGAGGGGACCAGAGAAAATTATGGAGAACGACATTGTTTTGGCAAACTTACACACCGAAGCAACACTCACTTTGGTGACCTCCGATTGACAAAACCGGGTGTCATTACCGCCAGCATGAATAACAATCTTACTGTATTTACGCCTATCCTTAGCCAGCAGTTTCAGGTAGGATTTGATGTTGCCTGTTCTGGCCCCTGGCAGACATTTGACTATGGTCGCTGGTGTCTCTAGTGCCACGTTTCTGACTATGGAGTTGCCAATTACCAGAGTTGGCTTCTCAGCGGGTGTGTCGCTGAGCGGGGAAAATCTGTTAGAAACGCAGACGGGTTGGTGGTGACCTCTTGCCTGGAATCTAGGACTATGCTTTCTACGTACCATCACCATAGTTGTACACCATAGTGTACATAGTTGTTATGCTCTGAGTTTAGTTGGACCATCATTTATTTTTCAACAGGACAATGACCCCAAACACACCTCCAGGCTGTGTAAGGGCTATTTGACCAAGAAGGAGAGTGATGGGGTGCTGCGCCAGATGACCTGGCCTCCACAGTCACCGGACCTGAACCCAATCGAGATGGTTTGGGGTGAGCTGGACCACAGAGTGAAGGCAAAAGGGCCAACAAGTGCTAAGCATCTCTGGGAACAACTTCAAGACCGTTTGAAAACCATTTCAGGTGACTACCTCTTGAAGCTCATCAACAGAATGCCAAGAGTGTGTGGAGCAGTAATCAAAGCAAAAGGTGGCTACTTTAAAGAACCTAGAATATAAGACATATTTTCAGTTGTTTCACTCAGTATATATTCCACATGTGTTAATTCATAGTTTTTGATGCCTTCAGTGTGAATCTACAATATTCATAGCCGTGAAAGTAAAGAAAACTCTTTGAATGAGAAGGTGTGTCTGTACTGTACATAGTTGTTACGCTCTGAGTTTGGATCGTACCAAAGTGCAGACAAGAGCTGGGCAGCCGCATGTTGTAAGAAGTCTTCAGTTTTTATTCCAGAGGTTTTTACAAAAAACATAGCAAAAATCACTGCAGGTACTAACAAGAGTCGAGACCAAAACTTACATAAGTATTCTCTGCAGGAACGTAGCCAAACAGAATCAGGGGTAGTAACGGAAGGAACCAGCAAAGCACAATGAAACAAAACCAACTAATATACAGAGGGAGACAAAGGCAGGTAAACTAAGAACAGGTGTGACAAGGAGGCAGGGATACAGAAGGAACAGGTGAAACAAATACAAAAACTGAGCAAGGGCGAAGTGACTAAAAAACAATAAAGAGAAACACAGACCAAGCAAACCCATAAACAAAGAAATAAATAATCAAATGAAGCATAAGAAAACTAGAATAACCATGAACTAAAGTAAACAGAGAAACTAGAGGGAACATAGGAACACCAACAACAACCTAAGAACAAACAAAGAGCCCATAAAAAGAACCTGATTACAAAAGTAAACAAACCTTACCACACTGACTGAATTGACAGGAAAGGAAACAGAACGAGAGAACCAGAATATGTACAAACCAAAAATAAACGATAACTAAAGCTAACTTATAAGGAAGAGCTGGAAAGAGAACAAATCTAACATCAAATTGACTGGAGAAATAAACTAACAAACCTGCTAAGGCCAAAGAATAAAGATACCCAACTGAAAAGCAAAACACAAAGCCAAACAAAGTCCATAATGTCAAACAGTGACAATAGTACTCTTGTGCAAAAAGTCAATTTAATTTAAAAAGCAATAGGATTGTATTAAACCTCAAATTTCAGTTTAAGGTGCAAACACAATAATGTTGTAGAGGGTGACAAGCATTTTGTTTTCGTTTGTATTTTTAAGGCCATTTCTGAAAATTCAAAACCAAATGTACAGTACATATAATTCATGGGTTTGTTATGACCTCTATTTCAGGTCAAGCATGGATTAGTGGTATGGTAGAAAAACTAAAAGAAACAAATACAAATGCCTAAAAGTAGGTTTTCTTCATTTCTTTTAAATGGAGACAGGAAATGAGCAACAGTTGCTTGGGTTCGAAGTCTACGGTCACCAGTTACTATTTACAGAATTGAAAGATTTGTGTAAAAAAAACTTATCAAGCCAAAATTTGAAGCATGTTGCTCCTTATATTTAAAAAATACTTTTAAAAAGTTAAAAAAACAAAATAGATAAGTTACTCACCTGGTGTGAAAATGGTTGAACACTAGGTGGCACTTGTTAAGAACTTAGTAGTATTTATTGAGTTTTGTGAAGTTTCTGGTGGTGTATTTAATAAAATGACCCATGATATCAAATACATAGAAATAAATAAACTGATTGCCATAATAATATTATATAACCATCTGGCTTACAATAATTCACCATTCTCACTCAAAAAAATGTGGCCTTGGGTCTTCAACTCCCTGTGTGCCAATACTACCAACCAGTATTGTATTAGTTTGGTGTGGGCTGCTTTAGATAGTAACTTTCACATTTACTTTTATAGTGCTTAACAGAAGGTTAAAACTACTACCCTACTACAACTGTGTTCTTTTCTATAGGATAGTGGTGATCCCTTGTGACAAATACATTCATCATGACCAAAAGAACCAACATGTGACATCTGTATCGTGACCACCCATTGAACATGCATATTGTTAGCCTTTCTGTTCTCGGTTTGTGATTCTCTTGTTTTGATACACATTTTTTATACAGCAGGCATGACATATGCACATAGCTGAATGTCAGGGTTTTAACTTTTTGACTCTGACTTGTCATCGACAGACATATGAACCAATCTAGAATGAACAGTAAATTTTTGCTAATGAAGAATGATTATACCAATCTTTAAAAACAACCTCCAAAACTGGGTCTTAAGTATAAGTGACCAAGTATTTAAGAGTAAGTGCACGAATACAGTAGTAGAGTTTTAATTTTGGTCAGCTGTGTTGCTAATGAGCTAACATGAGCTTTGATGTGAACAGGATGAGCTTTAGGCCTCTAAAGGTAATGTAGTGGAGCTACCATTAGAATTTATATTTATTGATTAGTGGAAGGTTAAGATACAGGTCAAACTTGTAATTCCTTGTAATCTAAAGATTTAAATGACCCTCTGTGGTTATTCATTCAACATATGTAACATATGCATATTCATTGCGGAATAAGTATTGCAGTGACAAGAACAGCTGTTCTGAATCTATCACAGTTGACACAAAATAAGGACAAAACAACACACACTGTACACACTGTATTGGTCAAACAATCAAAACTGCAAAAGCTGTTCTCTAATTTGTATATTTACAGTTTTGTTAATTCTGTATCCCCATTTTTGGGGCACCAAAAGGAGCTGTCTGCTTTTTGAGATTCATAGTAACCATGTATTAATACCTTTCTTGGGAAGGTTTGGATCCGCTTTGAAAACCATTAATAGAAACATATATTTAACGAGTCAAGTGGTCTAAACCAAACCAGAAGCATAACCAATGGAAGCACGGTATAATACAGAGTCTTTGGAAAACATGCAATAAATATTTATTTAAGATTTTGGGACTTTTAAATTATTTATATTTATAATTAAAAATACCCAACTACCAAGAGAAATAAACTGCTATTTAATTTTCGAAATACTTCAGTATAAAGTAGTTTGTTTACAGATATGAACCTGTATTAAAAAGACATGGAAATAGGGGTACAATTAAAAAAGGGGAAAACTGACACAGAACATTTTGTCCTATGGTGAATGCTGTTTGAGTTCTGAAATGCAGATTTTTTTCTATATTAATCATAAAACATATTTTACTAGTAACAATATTATTTCAGATATGCTGAATTTCAGCTCTGACTAGTAATAACATTACTTTTACCTGAATGACTGCTGTCATTGAAGCCCATTTAAATAATTTGTGATAGAACTTTGGTCTCGGACTGAAATGTTCTTGCCATGATAACAATCTTTCTAAGAGTATAATAGTTGTTTACAGTTTAGATGATATCTTGCTTGTTCGCTTTCTTTTCTATCCTCCAACATTATTTTCTGGGTTCTCTGGCTCAGATCTTTATTTAGATTTATAAATCAGTTTATGCTTGAACTTTAAATCAACTTTTTCACACTCATCATAAACAATCACATTTAAAGTGTGCTGCTGACTTAACAAAACGACATCAGGCTTCACAAAATGTTGTGCTGTTCTTTACAAAGGGTTGTAGGCAATGGATGTCAAAGTCACGAAAAGGAGCCAGACATACCCAGTTTCAAGGCTCTCACATTCTCTTGTGGATTCCCATTTGCCAAACTTGCAAACTTGGCCTTATGTCCAGGTGAACACCAGACAGCATCTTGAAAGGCCCAACTAATTATTAACAGTAGTTTTCTTCTGCCTTTAAGCATGTTGTGCTCAAAATGCGTTTGAAGTTGAAGGAAAAGGTTACGATTCACATGTCTTTTGCTTTCAAAAGAAATTTGAAGGTGTGGTGTAAATTTGTATTTAGCCCCAATTACTCTAATATACCTAAATAAAATGCTGTGCAATCAATGCCTTCAGAAGTCCACTTGTGTGTAATTTAAATATAATCTCATTATAATCTGGCCTTTCTGGAAGAGTTGCAAGAAGGCCATTGTTGAGAAAAACTAGAAGTTCACCTCACAGTTTGCTATGCAGCAAAAATGTGGTCTGATCAGATGTGACTGAAACTAAACCTTTTCTTCATACTAAACACTATTAACCTGCACTACACATCACCTTGAACTAACATTGTGTTGGCAGCATCATACTGTAGGGAGGCTTCTCTTTAGTAGAAATGGAAAGCTAATCAGAGTTGATGCAAACATGGAAAGAGTTTAAAAACATGGTAATCCTTGGAAAACAACTGCTGCAAAAGATTTAAGACTGGAGCAGAGGTTCGAAGCTTAATATGCTTGAAATAACTTGTCTGTGGAGGCTTCAAGTACTCTGGTAAAATACACCTAGATCATAAGTGCAATGCTAATGGCCAGAGCATCTTGCTGAAACATACAGGGTTTGTCAAACCTTTTGAAACTAAAGCTGGTAAACTTATGTTTAATGGTTTTTCATCCGTTTTTCAATGTCTGTGCTTTCTCATCCTGATAATGGTTTCACTGTGAGCAAAGATTGAATATGGATCACAAACTGTGTGACCATCTGGTGCAGCTGATCTACATTCTCGCAAAATATTTTCTTCAGACATTCGTCTCTCTTTTTTTAAAAACAGCCATCTATTACTTCTGAATTTAGTTCACAAATACCATTCTAGATACTTTGATTGACTAAAAACATTACATTTGAGAAATAGACACCAACATTTAAAACTGAACAGAAAAGGGAGGGTATTATTTTGCACCTTGTCAGTTTTTAACAGAATAAAACAAATTTAGCTCAGCTTCAGTAAGTTGTCCAACATAATTCAGCTGCATTATGCTACAACAGTATTTGACCAGGTATAAGCTTGATAATACACTTTAAATATCCTATTACAGTCGTGAGGAGAGCCTATAGAACTAGGTTTGTGTTTTGAAATAGTAATAACATATATTATTTTAAAACAGTGATCCAATGTTTATGCCAATGTAACCAGTAAAAACCAGCAAATGTTTTTGTTAGAATTTTGCTTCTCGCCTTTGGAGCCACATCTCTCAAAAGTGCAAATACACTTCACCCTATAGATGATGACATATTGTCTGTAGCTAACCATCTGCGAACACACTTATTATCCTCGTGTTTGAGTTTCTTTAACGTCTCGGTTTTCTTAATTTCAATGTTGTTTATTTTCCTTTGTATACTTCTTTATTAGAGCATTCTTGTGTTCTTCATGTATTTAGATTTTGTGTTAGAGTTTTGTAAGGTTTTATTTATCCCCATTCAGTTCCTTTGTGTTAATTAGTCTCCACCCCTCCGCTCCACAGCCTTCCTCTGACTCAGCTGTTCCACATTCTGGCCTGCTCACAGTTGCTTGTCATGCCTTTCTCCACACTTGCCTCTGTATTTATCTGGTTGTCATTACTCATTGCTGGTTTGTTCCATTGGACTGTCTTATGTTCTGAGCTCCATTTCTCTGCCTGCTACTGGTTGTGTTCCTGGACCTGTTCTCCCTACGATCCTCCCTGTAAGTTCACCTTCGGTTTTCATTAAAGAACTTATTTGCCATGTAGACTTCCCTTGGATCTTTGACAAACCGACATGACCATGATAAACCCCTGCTTATTAAACAAAAAAAAAACGAATTGTTTTATTGACAAAAGCATGAACATGTCTAACAGATGTGTGGCTGCATAGTGGAAATGTAAACAAAGAGTGAGCACTCTTATTTTAACAGAGAAAAAGGAGTATTGTGAAAAAACAGGGATCATTTCCCTTCGACCACTGAAAAGTCTACTCAAATCCACCCAATGCTGACACAACGCAGTTTGTAAAACAGTGTAAAAAGTCAGCAGCCAGACCACAGAGGCAATTGTAGATGTTGTTTGTGAGCATAAAATTTCTAAGGTAAAAAAATGCTTTTGTTATGGTTTTATCTATTTTCTTCAGCATAAAACACGCATCAAATAAATAAAATAAAATCAACAACTACTGTATCTAAACTTTCCCCCTTCCTGTTTAGTAAGATCATTAGCTGTAGCAGTGACTATTTTTATCTCAGAATCTGAGATAAATAAAAATCTGTGGCAGAATTTACATTTACGTAGTCATTCAAATATGGAACGCTTTTAAGCTTTAGGGTAGGATGACAGTTTGTGAGGTCTTCAAACAATGTCTTTCAGACAACATTTCTGATGACTTTCTTCTCCTCAAACAACAAATCACCATGTGAATCTTCAAACGTTGGACTCAAATTGAATGTGGAACTTTGGAATTCCTTCTTCCATTTAGGATAGCCCTTTTAAGATGTTAAGATGTCATCACTCTTCAGCAACTTGCAGCTGTGCTCTCAGTAGCCTTGTGCTTGCTCTTTTCGTTATTTGTAAAACTTCTTAACAAACCCATTTAAAGCTCATTAAAACACTACAGACTGACATTAGTACAGCTCAGACAGAAACATGGCTCTTTAACATGCTACTCCAGACAACTCATCACTATTGTCATTCTGCAAGGTCACTACTCAGGGGAGTACAGTATGCGTACCATCTAATGGATGAGTTTGAAATTGAGTGAGCAGACATCATTATGCATTGTTAATCCAGCACAGTGGATCAATTTGCCTTAACCTCCCCACCTGGGCAACTCTCCAACTTGTCTAACATGCAACAGAGATCTAAGCAATTATTTATTATGTGCACTGGGCAGTGCATTGGGCAGTGCGAAAGAGGTGAAGAAAAGGATGGAGTGGAGGAGGAAAATAGGAAGGTCAGAGAAACATTCATGGAGGTAGTGATGGAAGATATGCAGAATGTTGAATGACAAAGCAGTATGCTAACACTCAGACCATTGCATTTCGATAGGCAGCTTTTACAAAAGAAATAGTCTAGCATTGCCCTCCTCTACCACCAAAACGTTTGCATACACATTTTTATCACCAGCTAAGTGTGCTGGACAATTGTAATTCTTTACTATCAGGATGTCCACAAAATGCAGTTAAAAGCCTTCAGGTGATTCGAAATGCTGCAGCAAGAGTTCTGATGAAAATTAAAAAGAGAGATCATATTTCTCCTACTTTAGCTTTCCTTCATTGGCTCCTTGCTAATTCCAGAATAGAATTTAAAATTCTCCTCCTCACATATAAAGCCCTTAATGATTTAGCTCCATCATACATCAGAGATCTGATTGTTCCATACGTTCCTAACAGAGCACTTCGTTCTCAGACAGCAGGTTTTCTGGTGGTTCCTAGAGTCTCTAGAAATAGAATGGGAGGCAGATCCTTTAGTTATCAGGCTCCTCTCCTGTGGAACCAGCTCCCAGTTTTAGTCTGTGAGGCAGACACCCTGTCTACTTTTAAGGCTAGGCTTAAAACTTTCCTTTTTGATAAAGCTTATAGTTAGAGTTGCTTAGTTTATCCTGAGCTATCTTCCTTATTTTTTACCTCCATCTTCTTCCCTCCCTGTTGGATGGAATAAGTGGGAGTCAGGTTTAGCCTAAACCGGCTCAGTTATGGTCGAGGTGCAAACACACCCTCCATTTCTGCTACCTGCATGACCCCCTCTCTATTCCAATGGTTATGGTCAATCTGACAGAGAGAGGTATCCCAATCGTTGTGGTTTTTAGTATAACAATGGCCATCAGTGGGCTCTAGATGGACAAACTGTCAATTTTTGAGGCTAGGCTTAACACTTTCCTTTTTGATAAAGCTTATAGGTAGAGTGGCTAAGGTTATCCTGAGGTATCTCTGTAGTTATGCTGCTATAGGCTTAGGCTGCTGGAGGACATAATGACCACTTTCACCCTCTTCGCTACATTCTCACACTACTCTCCAATTTTGCATTAATTGGTGTTATACAAAAAAGGTCACCAGATTATTATTCTGTAGATTGAGCAATATTTGTTAGCCAGATTTTAATTACAACTACCTTAGGCTTTTGTGATTTTTTCATTACAAAGAAGAACACATCAATGTTCCAATAAAAGACCTTATTAAATCTTATATATACACACAGAAAGGTGTGATAACCAACAAAGACTCTGAAAAACAAAATCCAGTAATCACATGTTCTTTCTGCAGACAACAAATACCACAAACTGCACCAGATACGTTGTTGTTTCCTGATGTGAACCCTGAGGTGCTCTACATAACCCTGTAACAACCGTGAAGTGATAGCTGCTAAAGGTGTTCATTTTCAGAAACACCATCAAGTTATCTTGACAGGTACAGCAACTAAAAAAGCCAACAGGGCAAAATGTCTCAGGAGTACATTTCATCTGATTCCATTAGGTTAATGGTTCCTGCCATCTTCCCCTCAATTTCTCCTGTTTCACTGCTTCCTGTGAAAGCAAGCAACTTCAAACACAAATGTGGAAAACTGCAATACTTACAAACATTCGAAGGAGCAAGACAGGAAAAGAAAAGTTGTCTTACCACAAAAAGCTAAAACTGTCTTTTTTACTGTCTATGTCAGATCATGATGTTATTCGTTAAATGAGAATTTTAAAAAAGAGCAACACCTTCTTACTTTCTGAGAAGATGCTGCTTGTTTCCCGAACTGTCTGCCTCTTCTTTTTATTTTATGTTAATAATGATCTATAATAGGAATTTTTAAATCCCAACCATGGAACAGAGAATGGTTGTATAGGACACGTTGGTGAGTATTAATGCTACAATTTTCTAAAAAGATGCATGCAATGACAAACATAAAAATGTTACAACCACAAATGTCAATGTATGTTGTTGGGGTTTTATGTCATGTACAAACATAATGCATAATCGTGAAGCGGAAAGAGAAGTCTGTGTGGTTTTGTGTGGATTCAGTCCCCTGAGTCGATGCGTTCTAAAACTAGTCAGTTAGTCAGTCAGTCATTTTCTACCGCTTATTCCATAATGGGTTGCAGGGGAGCTGGTGCCTATCTCCAGCAGCCTATGGACGAGAGGCGGGGTACACCCTGGACAGATCGTCAGTCCATCGCAGGGCAACACACAAACAACCATGCACACACTTATTCATACACCTAAGGGCAATTTAGAGTGATCAATTAACCTAACAGTTTTGCAATTAGAGTTGCAAGCTTATTGGGTAGCTTTGTAGATCAAAATAATTTTATTTTTTTTTGTCTATTCTTCTTTGTAAAGCAGTTTAAACTCGGTCACATTGGTTGGAAAGCATCTGTGAACATTATTTTTTAAGTCTTTTAAATCAAAGATTCTCTATTGGATTTAGGAATAGACTTTGACTGGGCCATTTTAACACATGAATATGCTTCTCACGCAGTTCCATTGTAGCTCTGACTGAATGTTTAAGGTAAATGTTGATCTACTGGTAGTTCAACCTCTCCCCAGCATCAAGTGTTTGGTAGCATTTAACATGATTTCCATCCATCTTCCTATCAACTCTACTATTGCTACTGAAGAAAAACATCCCCACAGCATGATGCTGCCACCAAGGTGATAATGTTATGGTAGAGTGATTTATATGATGTTGATTTTCTGCCATATTTAAATTTTTTTGGTTTCATCAGGTCAGAGCACCATCTTCCATTTGTTTGCTGTCTACATTTTTGGATTTATAATCAACTTTCTTCTTGTTGCTCTTACATAAAGGCCTAATTTGTGGAGTACCAGACTAAGTTGTGCTATCAGAAGATTTTCCCACCAAAGCTGAGGCTTTGTGCAGCTTCTCCAGTTACTGTGAATCTCTTGGCTTCTTAGATAAACAATCTCCTTACCCAGTCGTGTTAATGGTCATGTATTGGTAGGAATGCAGTTGAGTCATACGCTATCCATTTTAAGATGATGGATTGAACAGAGCTCCGTGAGATGTTCAAAGCTTGAGATAATGTTTTATAACATAACCCTGCTTTCAACATTTCTACAACCTTGTATTTGGCATGTCTGCAGTGTTCCGTGGTCTTCATCATGCTGTTTGTTCACTAATGTTCTCTAACATACCCTTTGAGCCCCTGACAGAAGAGCTGCAGTTATACTTTGATTAAATTGCACAGGTGTGGAGTCTCCTTCATAGGTCAGTGACTTCTGGGGGTAATTTGTTGAGCTGGATTTTATTATAGAGTGTCAGTGTAAAGAGGCTCAATACCAACTGATCTGCAAACATTTCAGATTTTTATCGGTAAAAAAAAATTGAAAATCACATAGAATTTACCTTTCACTTCACCAATATGCACTATTTCTGTTGGTCAGTCAAATAAAATCTAAATAAAATACTTTTCTTTTACTCATACCTTTGAGCATTTTTTGACAACATTTAAAATTTGATATTGTCTTCCCTTTTGTTGCTTTCCTTTCTCTGACTCCCAGTTTTCTTCACCAAGTCCCACTCTACATTGTAATATTGTTTTGACATGCAATAATTATTTGGTTATCACTGGAATACAATTGTGATTCTTAAGCTACATTTTCTGTTTTTACTGAGAGTTTACACAATATTTCATTGAGATCTGCACTATTATCCTATATTTCCTCCAAATGTTCCTCTTTCATTGTAGCTTTGCACAAAATTATTTTTTTGACATTTAACTTTGCCCCTAAATTGGATTCTTCAAGCAAACAAGCTACTATAAATATTCCTTGGAGAACAAGAAAGGGGTTGTTTGATCACCCTATGTTTGACCTGTTGTGCAGCAATTGAATTAGCTACACGGTTCTTTGTTCTTTACCTTGTAGCTGAGCTACAGATAATTACCCTAATTAAACTGAGGCCAATTTGGTACATGTCCATATAATTAAAGACAACTGATTTGCACTGATCCGCAGTATGCAGGTAAAGTAACGTCAAATCTCCTGAGGCTTGATATGTCATATAACTGGTGGACAGGTATGGTGAGAGATGCTACAGAGTCTGTCCAGGAAAAAATAAATGGAGAATGCAGGACAGAAAAAGAAATGCTAAGGTATTTTAGAGAGGGAGCACAACCGTGCACCAATGCTGAGCAGTAGTAGATGATAACTGAAGTGGGCAAATGTCAAAGAGAATTTTCACAGGACATCAAGACAGGCATGGTAAACCAATTCTGGTGCTGCAGGACAAGAAGAAAAAAGACTGACAGCGTTTCTGCGGTTTATCTGCCGGTCTGCATGTAAACGAGGCTCTGAGCCACTTCAACACCTCTCTGACCGACTGATATCTGACATCAGTACTCTCTGAGATTGATGGTTGTTTTTCTAAGACAAAATAGTGCTGCCTGTGCTTTGTGATGAGAATATGTTAAAAAATATCACCCACATGAAATACTTTATATGGTAAATGGACTGAATTTATACAGCGCTTTTCTAGTCCTGACACCCACTCAAAGCGCTTTAAACTAGATCCACATTCACCCAGTTGCACTTACTAACGTGCACACATTCACACACCATGGGATAACAAACCTTCAGAAGAGCAAATATACAGTCCATTACTGCAGCTATCACTATGTGTGAAGCCATATTGGATTCTGAAGTTAGGTTGGTGAGAAATCTCTGACTTTAATAATTGGAAATAGGATTTTGGAAAACCTCCTGTTTCTCTTCCCAGCTTGAAAATTTGATTACTGAATAAAAACTGAGTCAATCCCATAATTGAGAATGAAATGTGTTTAAATCCCTTTGGAGTTATTTTCATATTTTGACACCTAGTGTCCCCCTTGTGCCTGAATGCAGCATTCAAAAATCGCTTCTCATCAAAAGAAATTCCTATGACCTGCATCTCAATAAGATGTACGGGCTGATTAGATGCTACAGGTAGCCGATTTGTCTATCAGCTGATTTTTCAGTAAAGTTCTGGTCCAATCCACCATTCTTTCTTCACTACAGCTGCATGAGAAAACTTATTGTCCCCAACATTGCAGAGTGAAATTGCGCCATAGAACATTGCATTACGCACATAGCTGCATGCACACACCCTTCTTGTGTTCAGGTATAACATAAGGTATTTGGTTGGTACATGTGCGTACAAAACCAACAGGGCTGTTCCAGATATTTTCGATATGTGTACCATTACTCCCCAAATAAAAACTGTATCTTTGTTCTTTTTTAGTCCACTTCAAAATACACACACTGGACAACTCCAAGTGATCTTGTATTATTGTTAAAAAATGTTGGTCCATAAAATGGTACTTGGAAATCTTAATATTGACTAAGTCGGTACTTGGTATAAGAACTTTAAGATATCGCAGCTTTAAACATATACATTATTTTATAGTGCAGGTTTGGGTCAGGAATGGCCACAGTTGAAGGTAAATGCTTTTTTTTATTTAGCAGATTTTGTTCCAGTCTTTGTTGCTCTCTTAGACATTTCTGCTGCTGTTTGTTTCTGGAAAACTACAGGGACAGAGAAAATTGAATTTATCTTATTTCCTCACTATGAATTTCATTGCCTTCTTGTTTAGAAATCATTAATAGATCCTCCAAAATCCAAGACAGGCTGACTTATGAGAGTGTTCCCAGTTAGAGAAACACAGAAGATCTAAGTGTCTCCCCAATAATTAGGAAAAAGCCAGCCTTTTCACATTTCTTTGTTCGTTGTTTATCTTTAGGAACTTTTAATAAACCGAATTTGATTGGCTAACAAGACAACCAATTCTTGTGTTAATAAATTAAGTATTTGCTCCCTTTATACATTCTTGTACTGAAAAAAAGAGTGTCGCTAAATAGCTAACTTAGCTTTGTTTATTTTTGGTGCGGTGTAAAAGTGGAATGGATTAGAAAGAAATTATTATGTTGTTCAAAGAGAAGCAACAAAGAGCCACACATTTAAACAAAAGTACACACATACACAGTCACCCTTTTCTTTAATAATGCCATTTCCAGATAAAGTAAGGAAAAGTTTCTTTTTTAAACATAGTTGCTAAAACTAACATAACCAGATCAAAGGGAACTAATACCTTACATTGTAACTGATAATGTGGACTCACACAGCAGGAAATTAAATGATCACAATTCACTCTGCAGTGAACTGTGGGTTAGGGGCCCTGTGTATCTCCTTGAGCCTCTTAGGCTAATGCTAATAGCATGGAGCTGCTAGACTGATGAACAAACTATCAATGCACAGTGCAGCCTCAGGCAGTGTGACCATGTAGTTCACACATGAGCTTCAAAGATATGAGCTGGTGTAGGTTCATGAAATATTAAACAGTGAATGTAACACATTATGTCTCTGCATTAACATGGCATTTATTACAGAGTATAAATCTAGGTAAAATTATTTGAGTGAGCCACAGAAAAGGTTTACATTCCTGTTGAACGTTTTCACATTTTCTCATGTTACAACAACAGACTTCAATATATTGTATTTGGATTTCATGTGATAGAGCAGCACAAAGTAGTGCATAATTGCATTGATACATGGTTTATGAATAAAAGTCTCCCTCAAAGTCTCCGTCAATAAATGTCCGTGGAACCGATATCCTTCGGAAACCATGGATGTTCCTTTAAACCTTTCATAAACTAATGGGTAAAAACGTGGGGATAGGAAGTCCACTACTGGATGTCTTGGCAGAGGAATATGTTTCAAATCTCTACATAATCGACTAACTCGACAAAAATTCAAGTTCCTTTGCTCGATGTTACAGTTCTGCCCGAGTAAAGCATTTATTTCAGGTATGTGTAAATGAAAGCAAAAAAAAAAAAAAAACTTTCTGTGTGCAAACAGTGTTCCATAGATTGGTGTTTCAGCTCATAATTAGGCTTATGTAATGACTAAATAAGGAGATGAATGTCCATTCTCTCATCCAGCCAGCTACCACTACAGACCAACTGAAAAACAACATTAGTCCTCCCATTAAATCGTCTTGTTTTTCCGCCTTTGCTCCGTCCCACCTCCTCATCCTTTGGCGCTCATGACATGGGAAATGGGGAGCCACTGTAAAATTGATTACAGAGGGAAAATAATTAAACCAAAATTAAATCATAATTCTGACTCTTATCTAATAGTTATTTCTGGAACTGAAGAAACTGAAAAGGAAAAACTCATTCTGAGAGACTTCCATGATATATAGAATCTTAGGCTGCAGGGAGACAAGCTGAGATACTGTAAAATTAATTATCCCTCCATCTGGGGGGTAGCTTTATCTGAGAGATAGTGCCAAATGACAGTGGAACAGCAGTCTTTAAAAGTGTCACTATGATAAATGGATTTAAATTTGTGCTAATTGCAGGCTGAATTCTTCTTAATGACTTTAAATATCTACAATGCTTCAACAATGGATAAACATCTGGCTCACACAGCAATAAGGCTCTTTGAGATCCCAGGTTAGCCAAATGTTTTTTTGGATGGTTTTAAAAAAGCCGCAAATCTAACTGAAGTACATCACATTTTATTGGCAAAATTTTTCCTTACCTCCAACAGTACTTAGAAAACTCTCAGGGCCTGATCTTCAAAGATCCCAAATAGTGCATGCTAAACTGCATGTGCAATAAGTGGGCGTGTTGCATGTGATCTTGAAAGATTGCGCATACAATGGATATTAGGTGCAAAACAGGTGCAGACCACCCACTTTAAATGAGGAAACTGCATGTGCTACTGGCTGGCTGCTACTGGCTGGAGCAAGAGGAAAAGCAAACAGATCTTCTGCTGTTTTGCTGGAAATATGCAGGGATTGTTACACTGCATCATTATAAATTATCCAGTTGCTGATTTTTTCCTTCCGTTCTGTTCGGCCCTTGCTTTTCTGGATTGTTACAGTTAGTTAACTTTTGTTGTCGTGACGAGATTATTTCTCCTATGTTGCTCGACATAACGTGCAACAAATTGCCAATCAATATTAACAATATAACAGACAAACATGTCTCTTAATTACTGTATTACAGGTTTGCCTCCCTTGATCTTTTAATTATATGTTTGAAGAGTTCAGAGTTAATGATAAACAGCAACAGTATTTAAGCCTGCACGTAATATTAGCAACATAAAAATGGATTGTTGTAGGACTTGGCAATCTGTATGTTATAGCTTTGCTAATTTTAAAACGTAGCGTCACATAACTGTCCTGCAAAGAATTTAAATCGAACATTTATGTACATAAAAATTAATTATTTTCGAATGATTTTACTAAATTCGTTTTGTTTGTTTTGCCAGTATTTTAACAATATACAACGTGTTTGATTTTTTAAATAGTTTTTTGGTGACACAAAACCCTCTCCTGGCACACATTCACATTTAAACAACGTAATAAAACAGATCCAGTTCCGATTGCTCTGCAATGACATAACGTTACTATCAATAATGCAATGTGTTTAGTTTAGTGACAAGGTTAAAGCATACACTGTATTTGTCACCACATGGAAAAGCTGCCTTAAAATGGAGATTTTTCACCTGCTAAGAAGTGATTTTAGCATCTAGTTAGCAAATGAAGGATATAATCTGCCTTATAACGTCTTTAGTTCTTTCCTATTAATTATATTATCAACATCAAAGCCCAGTGGGTCTTTTGCATGATGTGCAATTACAGTTAACAGGCTGTGCGCACTTGATCATTAATGTTTGTATTTGCCATGATCTTTGTATGCGTTCAGAGGATGATCTCACTGACAGCGATGTTACGTTGGAATTATCAAGACGCAAGAAAAAAGTGTTGTAAGGAGTTCTATATCATGGCTTCTGTTTGTGATTGGCTCCAAATCACAGCTTAGATAATCCTACATAGAATCCTCTATTCTCATCCATTTATATTATTTTTATTTTTTCCAACCCAAATTTGTTGGCAAATGTACAGAAGATTATTTCTGAACATCATCTGTCATTTTATCTATGCCTCCTTCTGGCCAAAGACAGCAGCTGTTGTGCTTCACTCTAGGCCTACTTCTGTGTTGGATGTTCTGTGGGTGTTTCTGTTGTCTCTCTGCCTTGGGCTGTTGCAGCCTATGGGGCCCAAGGCTACTTACCCTGCACTGCCCTTAGATGCTAAGTGTTTCAAGGTATTTAATGTTCTCACTATTCTAACAACTTTTCACCTTCAGGTGACAAATTTGCACACACAACTCCTCTACTCACACCGATCCATGCACCCATATAAAACAAATGGCTGAAGGTCCGACAAAATCAGGATCCTATTTAATTTATGTGGCTTGTCTATGTTGAAGCCAGATGCAGTCTTGATTTACCAAAGTACTCGTACTCGTCGTCTTCCGCTTATCCAGGACCGGGTGGCGGGGGGAGCAGACTCAGCAGAGACACCCAGCGATCCTTGGAGAATACCGGGATTGAAAACTAGCACTACATATTACCTTAAACACACAATCCCCACTGCAAAGCATGGTGGTTGCAGTATCATGCTGTAGAAATGCTGCAAGACGTGAGACTGGGGTGGAGGTTCATCTTCAGCAAGACAGCAAACCCAATCATTTTGCACAAGCGAAACACACTGAAGTTTATGGTTGAAATGTCACAAATGTTTCAATGCTGATGTTTGACATAGTTTTATACCTATTAATATTGATTAATATATTACCTAATATCAAAATATTTTAAATTCTTCTGGTGGACACTTCTAAAAGTACATATATATATATATATATATATAGTATATAGATATATTTTCTATATATCGAAAAACCCATTGGCATTGAAGCAGAAATCAAACAGTTGTTCCTTTTATTTTATACAGGCACTGGACAAACCATGCTAAAGAGTGAGGAGTAGCAATCAATCAGTTATCAAACATTGTTGCAACTTGGATAAAACCTAACCTGCCTAATAGCTTAGGCTTAACTAACCCACATTTGTGAAACCTAAAACCCATGAATGAACTTTGAGATACCTTGCTAAGCTATAAATCCTGCTTTGCCACTGAACTGAGTGAGGGTCTTTAATGTCAGGATCTAAAGAGTACTAAAGACCATTTCTGTTACTGACATTGGAGTTAAGATGATAACAATGTTCTGAAAAGCTTGTTCATTTCTGCTGTAAAGTCAGTAGTTTACATTGGATGCTGTTCTATTTCCCAGGACTACAGTTATTTTGTGAGCTGTTTTGTTCAGTCTTTGATAAAGCCAATAGGGAAAAGCTGTAAAATACATTATCCATGTCAGGTTTACTGGAATAATTATACTGCAAAGTCTTTGGTCTTCCAATGGATGTTTATCTTTTTGTGTGTCCATATAATTCTGCAATCAAAGGCAGTGTGCTCATGTATCCTTCTATAAAGGGTTTTTTGTCCACTAAAAAGCCCCACCTCACATCCCAACACTTGCTGTCTGCTGTCTAATTTGACAACTTCAATGATGCCTGTGTAGTTGCCCTCCACAGAATGACTCTTAAATGCCATGTTGCATTACCTGGGATAGCTGCTGCAACATGGTGTCAATCAAAGCCACAGTAAAGCTAAAAGGGCATGAAAATCTTCTAGTTCAGCCTGAAGAATGCAGCTTAGTATCTGGTATTTTTTTCATTTCATCACATATTTTAGCTGTGGTTGGCAGAAGGATAGAGGTGGGGACTTTTGCACTTCCAGTACATATTTCAACTAATAATTAGGCTATATTGTTTACAAGTTCCGGTGGAGGAACATGTAGTTCAGACACAGGCACACACAAATGCTTCACCGCCGTGTTGAAAGAAAAGAGGAAAGGAGGTGATGCAGTGGGTGTGTATGTGCATTCCGTCATTTGGGAAGAGGAAGTGTACAAAAGTTGCAGCTCCCAGTCTGTGAAATATAAGATGTCCAAGAACGAGCAGGGGAATGCAGATTCAAACACAAAAAGTACATGTGCAGAATAATCCTCCACTGTTTCAGGCCTACAGCTTGACAATTCAAAAGTAAGAACACAGTGTAACACTCATCGTAACATAAAATGGCACATTGATTTTTTTAATGGCATGTGTAAAATGTATATTTCAATAGGAAGAACTGGTCATGGCTTTATTCAAAATATAATACGTGAATGTTCATCTTCACCAGAATGCAGTGACAGTATCCTGACAGATAGTGAATGAAAGAATGCACCACAGATGGCACATTTTTGCAAAAATAAACACATGGTATAACTGTGTTATTGCTAACCAAATAGTTTGCTTCCTTTTATAAAATAATTTAAATGTTCACAAAACGTTTTTTGATGCGAAAGCTAGATTTATTATTTGTGGATATTATGTCATTAATTTAAAGCTTTCTCTCCTAAAACAAATTATATATGTGGACTTGGTCCAACTTATCCAAATGATTGTATTTAGACAAGGAGGACCTAGAAACTTTTATTCGGCCAAGGCGAGTTTCAGAAGAGGACATAAAACAAAAGAAAGTGGATAAGGTAATGTAACATATTCAGTTTTCTGTACAACCCTTCCAATAAGTAAAGACTTCACCATATTTAATTGTAAGTATAAATTTTTTCCAGGTTAATTTTGCCTGGTCATTTTTTGCATTGAAATTATGGTATTTATAGTAAACTGACACTTTTCATTTCCATTTGCAGATTGACAGAAGGGTAATTTGTATTATGACAGATGAAGAAAGCGGAGAGTCTATCCCTTCATATGGCGACTGCTTGGCTGTTGTCTCATTTTGTAGACTGAGGGTAATTTATTTCTTGCTGTTACTGTTATCATGTACCATGTTCATAATATGCTGTGATGGTTAAACAGTTGTATTCCTTTTTAAATGTGTAAAAGTTGTCCAATGTCAAAAGGTTGACACGGTGATAAAAAAAAAAACAACCATAGGGTAAACAATTCATATCTGGCTTCTGATTTTGATTATTTTATTTATGGGTTCATGCTGAGGTTTGACCAGTACAGTTAGTATTTTCTTGTTCTAATGTAATCAGGTTGTGAAATTCAGCAGACATTTTATTTAGTTTGTTTAATAGCACATGTTCAGGAGTATATATCATGAGAGTAAAGGAGTACAAAACAGAATTCACTGTGTTCATAACATCCTAGCAAATTGGGGGTTTGGGTGACCTTTTTTGTTTGTTTTTGGGGGGTGGTTAGGGAGGATCTGCATCCTCATACACAAAATAAAGAAGTATTTGTCACCTTTGTCTCTTTTTTACAATATGTTTGTATTTCAAGTCAATGTTGACATAAAATGTTTACTCAAAAGAACATTCTGTCTCTGCCAGAGCTCCAGTGTTGCTCTGTAGAGAGAAGAGAACTTTCCAGAAGGACAACTATCTCTGCAGCAATCCACCCATCAGGCTGTATGGTTGAGTGGCAAGACAGAAACCAATCCTTAGAAAAAGGCAGATGGAAGCCCACCTGGAGCTTTGCAAAAGGCACCTGAAGGACTCTCAGACCGTAAGAAAAAACTTATCTGGTTTGATGAGGCAAAAATGGAAGTATTTGGCATGAATGCCAGTCATCATGTTTGGGGAAATCCAGGCAGCACCACTTATCATGTGGCCAATTCCATCCCTACAGTGAAGCATGGTGGTGGTAGCGACATGCTGTGGAGATGTTTTTTAGTGGAAAGAAATGGGAGACTAGTCAGAATAGAGGGAAAGATTAATGCAGCAATGTAGACAAATATCTTGGAAGGGAACCTGCTACAAAACGCTCTTGACCTCATCAACAAAGTACTGAGCAAAGGCTGTGAGCACATGATATGTATTTGCAAAAAGTTAAAAAAGATATGTTGTTATAATGAGGTATTATGTAGTGTTTTGAAGGAAAAATGAATTCAATCCATTTTGGAATAAGGCTAAAACATAACAAAATGTTAAAAAGTGAAACTCACTACTTTACAGATGTGACGATTGTGGCTGTTTTATAACGCTTTTTTTGTTTAGCGGCTGACTAATACAGGAGGCAAAAGAAGAAGAAAGAAGCAAAAGCAGAGCTGACTGGATATTTCGAGGAGCTTGCCATCCATGGAAAAAAATATAAAAGCATCTGCTTGAAGGGTTCTCAGCCTCCTGCATCCACTCACATATGATAAGGCCCAACTGTACTCCAATTTAAAAAAACAAAACCCTAGAGATGACATTATTCCTTAAAATACTATCATTTACCATTTACAAGTCCCATCCGTTTATCTATTGCTTATATCACTCTGTTCCATGATTAGAAATCTAGTGCAGGGCCAAAAAGCCCTACATTCTAAGAAACCATAAATATTTTCTCTGTACAATAACTGATTTTCATTGAAAACCCAATACGCTGTGAAACGGTGCCTCTTGTTTGTATTTTACCTTGTGTTCTATCATTTATCACCAAATCATGTTTGAAATAGATTTGCTGCTTATTCAAATTGTAGTCTTCTCTGCTGTTGTGCAATAGACCCCCCCCACACACACACAGAGTGAAAAAGTTCCAACTCTGACAAGCTTCAATTTCAATTCAAGGAGAACTTTATCCCATCTTGTGTTATCTAAAATATGCATTATTCTGCACAGTACAACTAGCAGGGTGCTTCACAAGAAGCACAGATTTGAGAAAAGTCATGGCTGCCAAAGTTTTGTTTATATAATCCTAAAACTTTTACTGCAGGGTCACCTTGGCAGAACTCTAACACATTAACTATATTCAGAAAATATTAGAAAAGCGATTTTGGCACTTTAAATGTCAACTTGATTTAAATTGTTATGATCCAGAAAATACTCATTGGTTACAAAATCAGGTAAAAGCAATGGCTTGATCAAAATGCATGTAGGGGGGCCATTTCAGAATGTGAATAAGACTGCCTTGTTTTAATTGGCTGAACACACTGTTCCAGAGCACTTCAATGGCTGCTTTACAAGTAATTAAGGTCCAGAAATTCAAAGAACATGAAAGGTTGAGCAGTGAAGAAAAGAATGAGCACAGATGGAGGATCATTTCCTGAACCGTTTCAGACAAAAGGTACAAGTGATTAAAACCATATGATGAGACATCTGAGGTGTACACACTTGTCTGTCAAGTGTGTCTATGTAGTGTACTGACTTTAAAGAATGTTGGGGGGGGTCCTGGTCTTACATTTTCATGTTCCAAATAGTATTTTACTCAGGTACTTTCAGAACAACAAGCTTTAAATATGAAAAAAAAAATCATTGGCTCTCCCCATCATCCAGTCAGCTCTGCTTTTTATACTTTTTATTTCTTGTGTGACAAATGTTATGTTTTTAATATATTCTTTTTAGGGTGACAAAGAAAAGCAGCTGATGTCTGCTAATAGAGTGTGTAACACTGACAGAAGTGACAAGACTTCAATCAACCTATCTGAACAACCACTAGAAGCTCATTCTCAATCTAAGTATTTGGGTCTACACTAATAAAGCAGCCAAAAGCTTTCAAAGTAATTTTTAGAAGAAATCCTGGTACACCACAGCCTCCAGGATGCAATGTGTTGAAATAGCATACATATAAGTCCTCTAATAGTTAAAAAAGGTCTGGATGTAACTTCAGTTGTGCATTCAATGTTCTCATCTTACTAAGCATAAATATGCTGCTACTGGTAATAGGAATAACTTGAGTCCTAGGGTGTATGCTATAAGTGAGAAAGACACTTGAACTGACAACAAAATTATCTAAAAAAACGTTTTGGTTTACTGTTAGGTGTAATGATACATACAGCTCCTCAGACAAGAGGATTCACAATATGGATACACATTTTTGGGTTAATGAGACCAAAGACAGGATTGATTTTTTTTTGGGAAAACTAGTAAAACACAATTTTTGTTTTCACTATTAAGCTGTGTTTTAAAGAATCTATAAAAACCTTTAGTATTATCCACTCCAGGTTTGACTAATCAATATATAAAAGTTTTTTATGCTTCTCTATTTCTAATAGGCCCTACTGCCAAAGATGCACTGAAAATCCTCTTTGTGTTGTTATCCAGCTCAGGTTTGAACAGTGTAAATATTACAAATGATTTGAGCAACATTTGATCAGAAGTAGTTTGGAGTATTTAAAAACTGTGAAATAGCCCATTGTTGTAGCACATACAGAAAGCAGATGCTAACTTCAGGATTATTATTGGCTAAAAGCCATTCTCATTATTCTCACAGTGCATACAAACCATGTATATTTTGTCTAGCAGACTGTTCTACTGTTCTACTTAATAGTCAATTCATTTAGATGAGGTGAGGACTTCTTTTACAAATGTTTCAGGCTTAAAGCATTCACCATAAAATCCAGAGCTGACTTCACTAGAAAAGAAATATCACCAGATCTTAGGCCACAAGGTCTCATTACACCACTAGCCACAGTAGATCACCAGTGTAAAAACAGACATACAAAAAAAATCAGCTTTAGACCAAAACAAACGTTTTACATCTGTTAGCCTCTACCTCACCAACTGCTATAACTTCGCCTTTCTTATGTTTGTCCTAATAGAAGTCAAGCGGCTTTTTCTGTTTCTGCCCAAACCCAGATGACAGAGCGGACACCTGGAGGAGACCTTTAATGAGGTACCCTGCCAGTTCACAACCTGGCTCCTCATCTGGCCTCTTCAGGACACTGCAGAGATGATAAATGGCCATCACACAACTGCCCACTTGCATATATTTTATAGTACTTGGAAACTTTAATAACTACTTAGGTTAAGCAACATTCTCTTTTATGCAGTTCTAAAAGAATAATGGCAAACAAAAGAGTCTTTGTACTTACATGGTATTTACAAATGAAGAATAAAACTTAAGGGAAGCCTCAACATCAAAATTATGTTAAACTCACTGTTGGCACTGAATCACTTATTGTTTGACCTTTCCATTCACAAACCAAAATGGCAGTCTCTGTCCTGTTTTCTTATGCTTGGCATGTTTGGATGACTAATTGGCTCAGCTCATAAGTGATGTACTTTCAGTCTGTCCTCTTGTGATGCTCTTCCTTTCACTTACAACCTCTTATTTGTCAACAGGACTGACATCCCTAATCACACACTAAGGGATTTTTAGAACAGAGAACAAAGTGAAGCATTTTAGCATCAAGTTTCCCGTCCCCAGTTAATCCTTTTAGTTTGCGTTGTCAAAGTTGAGTTACAGAGGCGTTCTATAAAGACTATATAGACTATATTCTATAAAGACTGATCTCCAACTACACCACCTTGCTAGAACTTACAAACTATCAGTTAGTGTCTTCCTAGCCTACAATCTGAGGATTATCTTCAAAATCTCCTTGCCAGCCAACTTAAGCCTCTTCTTTTTGCTCCAATTAGAAGTGTCTTGAACATGGTACCGGCCTATCTCTGAACTACCTGGAAATCGTTGCCTGACCTTGGAATGTTCTGTAAGGCTGGACTGATTCCTCCTTCTGGACTAAGGCAACTCCTGAACCCCATCTACACTGGAGGTACACCTCCTGGCCATATCATGACTATGTCAGAGAGAAGACTAACGCACGGATTCTGAGATTGGTGTTGGTGTGTAGTGTGCTGGGGAACCCCAACCGCAGGAGAAGGGTAGATGGAAGCACGCAATTCAATATAGTAACACTAAACACGATTTCGGATAGGAGAACAGTTTTAGAAAATGTCCTGGATATCAACGGGGAAGACAAAGAAACAGAACAGGACTTATGGTTCTGGAGATGAGGCTCGGCTGACACAAAGAAAGGATCAGAGCTCGTGACATGTAGGAACAATGTCGGAACGATGAACAGGTAAAAGGCACTTCATTTTAAAGCTGAATTCCATGGTCACCTGACCACTTGTCTGACAGACTAGTCTGCATGCGTTCTTCCGGAGGCTGAGTTGACAAAGGAATTTGCCAGATTTGTTATTGTGTTGCACTCATTGATTTTTTTGTGAGGCTACAGATAGCAAACCTGTATTGTTTGAACAATTCAACTGGGAAGAGGAACAAATCGTGCTTTTAAGTAGTGTTTTGTCTAAATAATCGCCATACAAATTTAGCTGATCAAAAAGGCTTTCTGCTGGGGATTACCTACTGAGCTCCTAAATTAATATTTAGGAATTACCAGTTTCTTGATTCAGCTGTAATTAATCTGGTAAGTTGTGGTAGCATCAGCGTTCATCCAAACTGGTAGAACTGGTAAGGGGTGAAATCTATAAAGCTACATGAATGCTTATGAATTTTGATTTAAGGTTACACAATTGGACCAAAATGAAATGACTGACCCCACTGACAAGAACGCTACTCGTTCATACCTAATTTAATATTAGCCATTATGCATGATATTGTTTTGGGTTTCTTAACTTAAGAGATGATTGTCAGTTTTATGTTGTTTTTTTTTTTATAAGTAGTAAAGTAAGCCTGTAATTAATTACACAAACAGAAAATAAATAAGGGGATTTAAATAAGAAAAAACAACAACAAATCATCAGCACAAGGGCAAATTTCATCTCAAATTCCACCTCACAGAATGCCCTGAATGTACTCCCAAAATTGGATGAATATTAACAGGGGTTCAAAAACTAAATAAAACAACAACAGACTAAAGCAGCAGCTTTGTTTTGATTTTTACTTGCTGATACAAACTGAGAGAGCTGGGAATGGATGCAAAGATTTCATTCATGGAATAAAGTTTGAACTGAAAATAAATCTTTTCCACACAGCTAACAGACTCATTCCACAAGGTCTGGTTACTGACATTATATTCTATGTTATATTCTGTTGTTATAATATTTTGTGATTACGCTGATTTAAAAAACAAAAAAAACAAAACCTAGGTTCAATTATTCAAACCCACTATAAATGTTCTGTCACGGGTTGTTGTTATTGGTGTTTGTGTTAGAATGTGTCAGTCACCATTCTGACAGCAGGTGAAAAATATTCACTATTTCAGCTGAATGCAGGTTTGTAGTACACCACAGGAGTACATACTGCTAAGTGGGTTGCAATCAACACAGTCTCCCACACATATGTATCAGCAGCAAACATCTAACCCCAGGAAATATATGACAAAGAACTAAGGAGACGATGTCATAGTACACATTCACTGCTACGGTTTTACAAAGGTGGGATTTACTGACATCACATAGGAGTCTTAATACTTTTTATGAAAGCCCACATTAATACTGAGTGGAACCACTTCTGATCACCTGAAGGCTGCTGAGCACAGTCAGCCAGATAATAGCCTCTCAGTAAAGCCAATACTGACATGATGGACTGAGACAGAGGCGCTGTAATGGAAACAATCAGGCCAGTTTTCAAGCTGAGGGGGAAAAAAAGAGAGAAATCCTCCCTCTGCAGGAAAGCCTTGACTTACCAACAAGGCTACAGAGCAAACGGGCAAGATTAAAGTGACAGTTTGGTACTACTGTGCTGAAGGCCAGCAACATCTACCTCATATCACACTTTTCTAAACACTCACAATTAAAAGAGAAGTTTTAAATGTAGCCAAATAGCACACCCTGTTGTACAGTCGTACCAGCTGCTCCCTTACCTCTGACAAAACTCCGTTATTAAATCTGACTTTAAAGAAAAACCAACTTCTTCCACACCAATTGCTCTTCCTTTGCTCCTAATGGAAAACAGGAGTCACCAGATGTAATCCAACAATTACTCCAATTGTAATGGAGTAGCAAATAAATTCAATTGAAAATATGCAGTAATTTATTGACGCAGTAAAGAGCGGCTAATGATCGGCCAGAGAGCAGTACTTTCTATTCTACATGAAGGAAAATAACGCAGGCAATCAGAGAAGCAGCTTATCTAGAATGACTTGTACAAACCAGTAATGTCAAGTGAATCTTTAACAAATGTAACTTTTTTCCAATTTTGCCACATCTGCTTACATTCTGGTTTAAAAAAATTGATAGATTGAGATGCAGTTCTTTTCATTCTTTATCGGGTATTCCAAGGACTTCCCCTTCTCTACAGTCAGGATACTTAGGATTTGCTTTTATGTCTGCTCACTTTTCAGGATCAAACGGCTTAACAGTGAAATATGTTTATAAATTTTTTGTTGACTTAAGAAAATCTCTAGTCTGAGTCTAATGGAATGGTCTCTTACTGGAAGTGGTTCAATTAAGTATTAATATCTAAGTTTTAATTGTAGATGAGCAGGGATGGAAAAATCTCTTGGGCAGCTACTACCCAGAACAATTACTTTATACACCCCATGTTGCTGTTCACTAATTGCCAATGCAGTAATACCATTATCTTAACAAGGACCTCTCTGCCTCTGAGAACATGGAGCTAGGCAAACACACAGTACACATCCACAACATATAGTCACTTGCAAAAGTATTTTCATCCCTTAAACGTCTTCTCTTTCTGTCACAATACAAGCACCAACTTTATGTATTTTATTTAAATTTTGACTGATAGATCAACACAAAGCAGTGCCTGATGACAAGTATGGTGCGCACTTATATTCAATACTGTGTAGGACCACCTTTTACTACAATTACAGCTGCAAGTCATTTAGGATATGTGTCCTTCAGCGTTACACTTCTAGAGATGATAAATGTTGACCATTTGTCTTTGCAAAATAGCTCAAGCTCAGTCAGATTGAATGAAGAGTGTCTGTGAGCATTAATGTTCAAGTCATTTCAATTTGGATTTAGGTCTGGCCTTCAATGTCCTACTGGAAGGTGAACCTCCATCTCCGTGTGAAGTTCTTTGCCATTTCTAACATGTTTTCTTCCAGGATTGTCCTGTATTTAGCTCAATCAATTAAACCTACCATCAACTCGGACTACCTTCCCTGTTCCTGCAAAAGAAAAGTATCCCCACAGCATGATGCTGCCACCATTATGCTTCACTTTGAGGATAGTCTGTTCAAACGGACGTGCAGTGATAGATTTCCCCAATACGCACCATTTTGCGTATAGACACAAAGCTCAGTTTTGATCCCATCTGACCAGAGCACCTTCTTCTGCATTGTTGATGTGCATCTTTGCTATTGCTTTCTGCCTGCTCCACAACTTTCTTTTTGACCTGTCTGCTGTGTTCCTGATTTCTGTAATAACCTCATTGCACTGGATTTCATTTAGGGGTATTGCAGAAAATGTGCTTACGAGCAATCCATACAACACTTCCCTTTTTCATCAATAAAAAAAGAAGTTGGAAATTAGGTTTGTAGCTGTAATGTGACTAAATGTGAAGTATATGTTATCAGAACACTTTTTGGAAGCCACTGTGTTCCTGATAAATAAACCAACTAGGAAAGGAACAGTGACAAGGATACAACAGTATTATAAGTGAGTGCAATATTATGTGATTCAATCAGATAGGTAAATAAAACACATAATACTGTTATAACATATTCCAATGATTACCACTTCTCCAACTTTGCTTTCAAACATTACAGACAAAGATGCTGCACTGAAGGAAAAATACAGGCAGTTCTTTTTCCTCTTCTTCTCTAGAAAAGCCTTTAGGTTCTATTAAATTATCTTCAAACTTATAGCATGAAGATAATCTTTCATTTTTGGGGTACTGTATATAAATTATGCCAATATTAAAATGATCATTTTAGCTTATAGCATATTCACATTTAGGAATTTTCAATCTGATATCTAATGTAAGCATTAAGAATCAGATTCTGTTATAGCAAAAAAAGTTATCAAAATCCCCACTGGCTGTTATTGAGTAAAACGTGAAGCTTAGCAGTTATTAAAATCGGCAAAATATGGAAACCATGCAAACAAAACAAGGTCAGAAATGTTACCAGCATGGGTTCCTCATCTGAAGGATAGTGAAAGTGGCCAGGGTCAACCTGATTAAGTGCTTCTAAAGTTGAGGTTTTAGGCTCAATTTATAGGCTGTCTCCATACAAGGAAGTAATGATGATGAGACTTAGCTAGCACAGTGCAAAGCCTAAATTAAAAAATCTCACCTAATTAACACTTCCAACTGACTCATTAGTTTCCCGTGGGCATCACAGTCATGACATCAGAGGGACCAGATCACAGCATGAAGAATAAACAGAAAACAGTGGAGTCGAAGTGCCTACATTTTTAAAGGAGAAACACGTCAGTTAGATATTCTTTTAAGTTTATTGCTAATTTGGTGTACCGGTTTACCATAGGATGTACTAATCGATCCATCTCATGAGACGCGACAACATTGGAATCACAAAACAAGAAGGGACCTTAACATTATGTCTGAGAAAACCAAGAATGAATGCTTTTTTTCCCCAAGTTTCAGAAATCACAAACGATGTAGAATATTTCAGTCCATGTTTAATTAGTTCATACTGCTCTTCCTGACAATCGAAGGTGGTCATTAAGCTAAAAAACAATGCAAAATAGAAGAAAAAGATCATAGGTCTGCCAACTAATAAATCTCTAGCCTGGGTTTGACCAGTTTTAGTATTTTAGGCTCAGCTTTTTAGTTTAGTGGCAATTAAAAGCTATAAAGTAGCAATTCTTTCACTGTTATCGAGGGTTTATAGTTGTCCAAAATTTATATTTGATTAACTGTAAATAAAAGATTTGTTGTCCTCTGCTAACAATTAATATTGCAACTGAACTATAAAATCTGTCAAACCATAATTACAACTGAAACCTTATATAGTAATATAACTCTTGGTGGTCCCTTCATTTTGTGATCCATTTGTGTCATTATGGCACAAAAAACATTATTTTAAAAAGCTGTATTAAAATAGTTTTTATGTAAAAAGCTTTTTGTAAATACCAATATTAACTACCTCATTGTACATAATTTTTTTAAAGTTTCAATAATGTTTAATATTAACCCTTTAAAGGCCAGTTTTAGCAATAAAAATGTTTTTTTTTTTTGCTATTTAATTGTTAGATTCACAGTACATAAAGAATATCTTCACCTAGTTGAAAACAGTAAAGATATTTTGAAATGTCTTTTAAACATCAGAGAAAAAGTTGAGTAAAACTGAATATAGGAATCAAATGCATTATTATTAAAGATCACTGTTTTTACTTTAAAAGGCATACAAAATAAAATATAATTCTTGAAAAATTTGATGTCACCTTAAAATCCACAAATTGGCCAAGCAGTATACTTTATGCTATGAACTGAATACTACTGATGTGTATCTTGCATGCCTCTCAGTTTATAAGTGCAGAGCCTTCAAACAATGGCTCTGGCACGGCTGAAGCACTGTACATGGATAGCCCTTTTTAGCCTAAAGTTACAGATATGAGCTATAAAACACCCAGGTCTGGGTTTGTAGGGTGCAGTATTTTCACAGCGCTCACAAATTAATACATCTTCTGTCACTCCCTCACTGTTCCCGTTTGCTATCAGGTAGGACCAAAAATGCTACCAAAAAAATATCTAAAAAGCATTTAAGACATAATAGATAAAGAATTCAGAAATGGGGTGGAAAAGCTATGTACAGCAGCTGTGCTTAGTGTGCTGATTGACTGTTATTTTCCATTTTGAAATAAAGATTTAGGTCACATCGTCTCGCTTTCTCACAAAGATGTTTCCTTTACATGCCAAATAGACACAAAAGCTAATATTTGAGGGCATTTCTCAAAATATTGGATCCTTACAGTGCAAATACATACAAGTACAGGGTTATCCATAGCATAGAAGGTCAGACAAATCATGGCATGTACAAGAACCACAAACTAAAGCAAAGCCATTTCAAATTGTCCATCAGGAACTGCTTTCTAAATAAGCAGGTTTAAAAACCTTGACGGGGTCAGAAAATTGCACTCTAGAGGATGTTTTCCGTTACATTCCAAGCTACTTTTACATCACCTCACATCTGTGTTTTCTCGTATTACTTGACGAGATTGAATCTAAATAGCTCAACATGACCCCAAGCTCTTACACCAGACACTCTGAGGGGCAAAGAAAAAACTCATTTCAATGTGCTGACCTTGAATTCTCCAGATTCTCCATACTTATCTTATTTAAGTACACCAATATAAATGTTATCAGATATTCAATATATTTTTCCCATGCGTCAACTTAGAGGATTTTGTAACAAGGTCTTATTTGACCTGTGTAATGTTTTTCTTTTATGAAAGTTTCATCAGCCGTAAGCCACGACCCTTAATATAAATAGAAAGCACCTATAACACAATATATCACTCTGAAATGGATGTAGATCTATGCAATATAAATTTCATTTTTTGAATTGAATTGGTCAAAGAAGAAAATTTGTTAACTCTAAATTATTGAGTGTCACCTTCATGCGTTTTTCAGGTGTGTTAGTATAGACCACTACTACAGCCACCTTACTACTAATATTGTCCTTTCAAAAACAAACTGATATTGATTATTATCTTTCTAAATCTAGCGCAGATACTCGTACTCGTACTCGTACTCGTCGTCTTCCGCTTATCCGGGACCGGATCGCGGGGGCAGCAGACTCAGCAGAGACGCCCAGACGTCCCTCTCTCCAGACACCTCCTCTAGTTCCTCCAGGGGGAGCCCAGGCCAGCCGAGAGACATAGTCCCTCCAGCGTGTCCTGGGCTGTCCCCTGGGCCTCCTTCCGGTGGGACGTGCCTGGAACACCTCCCGAGGAAGGCGTCCAGGAGGCATCCGGTATAGATGCCCGAGCCACCTCAACTGGCTCCTCTCGATGTGGAGGAAGCGGCTCTACTCCGAGCCCCTCCCGGATGGCCGAGCTCCTCACCCTATCTCTAAGGGAGTGCCCGGCCACCCTACAGAGGAAGCTCATTTCAGCCGCTTGTATCCGGGATCTCGTTCTTTCGGTCATGACCCAAAGTTCATGGCCATAGGTGAGGGTAGGAACGTAGACCGACTGGTAAATTGAGAGCTTTGCTTTTCGGCTCAGCTCTCTCTTCACCACAACGGACCGGCACAGCGCCCCCATTACTGTGGCAGCCGCTCCGTCTGTTGATCTCCCGCTCCATTCTTCCCTCACTCGTGAACAAGACCCCGAGATACTTAAACTCCTCCACTTGAGGCAGGAACTCCCCTCCAACCTGAAGAGGACAAACCACCCTTTTCCGGTCGAGTACCATGGCCTCGGACTTGGAGGAGCTGATCCTCATCCCAGCCGCTTCACACTCGGCTGCGAACCGCCACAGCGCATGCTGTAGGTCTTGGCTAGAGGGGGCCAGCAGGACCACGTCATCCGCAAAAAGAAGAAATGAAATCCACTGGTCCCCAAACCAGACCCCCTCCGGCCCTTGGCTGCGTCTAGAAATCCTGTCCATAAAAGTTATGAACAGGACCGGTGACAAAGGGCAGCCCTGCCGGAGTCCGACATGCACTGGGAACAGGTCCGACTTAGTGCCGGCAATGCGGACCAAACTCCTGCTCTGCTCGTACAGGGACCGGATGGCCCCTAATAAAGGGCCCCCGATTACATACTCCTGGAGCACCCCCCACAGGGCATCACGAGGGACACAGTCAAATGCCTTCTCCAGGTCCACAAAACACATGTGAACCGGTTGGGCAAACTCCCATGAACCCTCGAGCACCCTGTAGAGGGTATAGAGCTGGTCCAGTGTTCCACGGACGGGACGAAAACCACATTGCTCCTCCTGAAGCCGAGGTTCGACTATCGGTCAGACTCTCCTCTCCAATACCCTGGCGTAGGCCTTACCAGGGAGGCTGAGGAGTGTGATCCCCTGTGGTTGGAACACACCCTTCATAAGAAGGGGGGACCACCACCCCAGTCTGCCAGAGTCCAGAGGCACTGTCCCCGACCACCACGCAATGTTGAAGAGGCGTGTCAACCATGACAGCCCTACAACATCCAGAGACTTGAGGTACTCAGGGCGGATCTCATCCACCCCCGAAGCCTTGCCACCGCGGAGCTTTTTAACCACCTCGGTGACTTCAGCCTGGGTGATCTAAGAGTCCAACCCTGAGTCCCCAGCCTCTGTTTCCACCACGGAATGTGTGATGGCAGGATTGAGGAGATCCTCGAAGTACTCCTTCCACCGCCCGACAATGTCCTCAGTCGAGGTCAGCAGTCTCCCGCCCCCACTATAAACAGTGTTGGCGAAGCACTGCTTCCCCCTCCTGAGGCGCCGGACGGTTTGCCAGAATCGCTTCGAGGCCAACCGGTAGTCATTCTCCATGGCCTCACCGAACTCCTCCCAGGCCCGAGTTTTTGCCTCTGCCACAGCCCGGGCCGCAGCACGCTTGGCCTCACGGTACCCGTCAGCCGCCTCAGGAGTCCCACAAGCCAACCACAGCCGATAGGACTCCTTCTTCAGCTTAACAGCATCCCTTACTGCCGGTGTCCAGCACCGGGTTCTGGGATTGCCGCCGCGACAGGCACCACAGACCTTACGGCCGCAGCTACGGGCAGCAGCATCGACAATAGATGCGGAGAACATGGTCCATTCGCACTCTATGTCTCCAACATCCCCCGGGATCTGGTCGAAGCTCTCCCGGAGGTGGGAGTTGAATACATCCCTGGCCGAAGGCTCCGCCAGGCGTTCCCAGCAGACCCTCACTATGCGCCTGGGCCTGCCAAGTCTGTCCGGCTTTCTCCTCCTCCAGCGGATCCAACTCACCACCAGGTGATGATCAGTGGACACCTCAGCCCCTCTCTTCACCCGTGTCCAAAACATGCGGCCGAAGGTCTGATGATACGACAACAAAGTCGATCATCAACCTCCTGCCTAGGGTGTCCTGGTGCAAAGTACACTGATGGACACCCTTATGTTTGAACATGGTGTTCGTTATGGACAATCCGTGACTAGCACAGAAGTCCAATAACAAAACACCACTCGGATTCAGATCGAGGAGGCCATTCCTCCCGATCACGCCTCTCCAGGTGTCACTGTCGTTCCCCACGTGGGCGTTGAAGTCCCCCAGCAGAATAATGGAGTCCCCGGGAGGGGCACTATCCAGCACACCAGACAGGGACGCCAAGAAGGCCGGGTACTCTGCACTACCACTCGGCCCGTAGGCTGAAATGATAGTCAGAGACCTCTCCCCATCCCGAAGGCGCAGGGATACGACCCTCTCATCCACTGGGGTAAACCCCAACACGAGACGTCTGAGCTGGGGGGCAACAAGCAAACCCACAGTAGCGCAGATAATAGTTGGAAATACAACAAAGAGAAGCAGATAATGTGAAGACAATACACAATTTTAATACGTTTTAAGTGAGATGGATTATTTTATTTTATTTGTCTTTATGTCTATTTAATCTAATTAAAAAAAGATTTTACTATGAGTGGATCCTTTTCAATGCAGAAATGCAGTAGATGACACAGTATTGTCATCTAAAAAGGATGACCATGAAATGGCTTTAAATACAACCAGAATTAGAGATGAAAAAACTGTTTTCTTCCAAACTGCATGTTTATCTGAAGGGGCTGAGACGGTGTTTTTATCCAAGGCCAAAGTCTGGTCTCTGATCAGGCGGCCATGTTGTGAAGCAAATGCTTATTATGTGGTTGTCCATGGGTCTTGTTTGTTATGACCTTGAAGGCTCTTCCCATGGCACAATGAGGATGTAAAAAATGAAAGAAGTGACCACAGGAACCATCTTGGGAAAGAAAAATGTTGGCCCAACCGCTACATTTTCCCTCTTTTTCAACTTTGTACAACCACTTTCTCACTGTCACTGAATTTTACCACATTGCAGTGTTTCAGTTTGGTTTCTCTTAAATGCAAACAGGTGACATAAAATTAGGAAAGGGCACTTCATGGAAATGAGGAAATATACAACATAGTTCGAGTCTGCATCCAATTAGTTTCCGACATTTGTGGTTCCAGATCAAATTTGGGGTACTTGCTGTTTTATACTAGATTCTGTTTTTGTCTATGGAAACATATCCTCCATATTTAATCAAAGAGACCAACAATGCTGGCCACATTTAATTACATGTAATGCCTCCCCGGTAAAGCCTTAAGGGCAATGCACATGCCGACGTCAGACGCGTGCTGAGAACTATGCCTCTGTTAGTTTCTATCAAAGAACTCTCAGTGGCAGGATCTGGTGTAGGGCTGACGCCCCATGCCGCAGCCAGCAGTGATCCTTTTCATACCTCTTCTATTCAGGTGCGTTGACATTTCTAATTAAACTATCCTAGGCTGGAATCCAGTAATTTGTTCCTTCTCATCACACTTCAGCATTACGCATCTAATTTGTGGTAAATGTACAAACTGACATTACTTGACAATATGCCCCTTGACCCCCATTTTATGCTGAAACTTAGTATATTCCTCAGCTAAAATGCTTTAATTTGAGTATGTTTATTGAACGTATAAAACACCACATGTTAAGAAATATTTGTTTCTAACGAATCTACAGGTCTATATGTTGCACTAAAGTTGTCAATACTTTGTAGAACCCTATTCTGTCAATAGAGAATCATTTAGTCTTTGGTAATTTAAATAAAGACAAGAATGTCTATTTGTTCATCTTCTACCAGTCGCAACACAATGCAACTGGTAAAAGATGAACAAATAGACTACTATAAAAGTTGTTGTATAATAATGGATAGTCACATTTTGGGTATGATCACACTGTCACAGTTTAATCATGTTTTGCTGTGTTCATGTTCTGCAGGCTGCTGGTTGTAGCACGGCAGCTCCTCAGCTGATTAGATCATTGCCTACACCTGCTCGCTATCCGTCATATAGCCTCTGGTTCCTCTGCTCTAAGCCAGATTGTTTGTAGCCTTATGCCAGGTTCACACGACAGGATTTTCAATTCGATTTTCAAATCCAGATAGACCCCATACGTGATAAAAAATCATAGGTATAACGGGTTCGGTCCTACAGTGTGTGGTGTCTAGCCACACGGCAAGCACAACACACTACACATGAACAGATTACACACATAAAACATTCAGCTTTCAGACGGGAAATCTAACAAAACCTCTCAAGAGCAAGCATGAGTTCAGAGCAACTCCCTTCCGTGTTTCCATCACCTTGGCTATACGTCACATTCAACACGCTGCTTGCTTGTTTGTCCTCGGGGAACACCCCACACGGTAGGATATTGAGCCAAGGCAATCCAACATGTCAAATATCCACGATTTGAGGTCGGAGCGGTCCCGACGTCCTTTCGAGCAGACAAGATCACTCTTAACCCACCGCACATGGCAGGAATATCTCATAAGGTTATCTTAAGAGTCATCACAATAATCAGGGCATGTCGGAATGGGAAGATCGGGGCAAAGATCAGCATAAAAATCCTGCCCTGTGAACCAGGCATTAGGTCACAGTGTTACAAGAAGCCTTGTTTTAAGAGTCTTTTTCTTTTTTCCCCTCAGCCTCTCATCCCTTTTGGATTCTGTTCTTTCTAAGCCACTGAGTGGATTATTAAGTTTTCTGCCAACCTTTATTCTGTCCCTAATGTTGCCCTCAGAGGTTCCTCCGTGTTCTACTCCTGCTTACATCTATGCTGAAATTTTGATTGTGGATTCTGAAATGTTTCTCGGAGCCCTCACTGTGGACATCTACCCATTTCTTCTCTCTCTCTCACTTACAATCCGGCCTGTTGGCCATTCCCATGCTCAGGAGAAGTTACAATCACAGAAAAATCTGCACTCGGGAATGCGGTTGCAGAACGGAAGTCGGCCTCTAACCCGAGCGCTACAGATAACATTTTACGGTAAACTTTGCAAACCTTTCTCTTGGTCAACCATCAGTTGTTGGCTCCAGCTAAACAAACTTGTTTCATAACACACAGAGACACTCAACAGCAAACCAACTGCAATATTTGAGTGATTCATCAAAATAATTTAAAAAAAGGAAAAATCCGATCTAGATGATGGGATCATACCAAAATCATGCACCTACACCACAGGTTAAATCTAACCAGTTATATGATTCAATGAAACGTTCTAGAACTGAAGGACTGGACATAAGGATATATGTAATGTACAGAACCATACATTTAAAATGACTAAATGCTAAATTAATTGCTACATATTTTACATAACACAATATCAATTAAATAATTTTAAAGATGTTCCAGCTGCCAAGCATAACCATTTAGTTTCTTGAGTATGTAGGCCATCTGAATTAAACCATGCAAGACAGATTATTCTCTGAAAATACAGCAACTGGTGAAAATTTGTCCTGCTCAATATTGTCCTTTATTATGCTACAATCATATGGCTCAAATTCCATTTATAAAACCCATTGTGGTGTTAAATTATTTACTCATCTTTGACTAGCCAGCTATATGCAGCTGAGATACAGTCATAATAAGGGAAGACAGAGGTGACTGATGGAAAACTGTCTTAAAAGACAGATGCCATCACATCACAAAGCAGAAAAATAATTGTCACTATTCTGACACAAGAACGTTTGGTGCCAAACCCTTTAAAACAGATCTGTTGTATGACATATGAATAATTACGTAGAAAACCACTACTGCAATCAACAAAAAACTGATTATGTTCTAGATAAAATAGGAGGTTTTTAACAGTAAATGTATGTGTAGCCACTCATTGGTAAAACAGAAAAAGAATGGAGTAAACACTCTTACTCTCCTCAAAGATCCTCAAAGCAGGAAACACTTAAGGTTTGATTGGAAATAAATATTGTGTCCTTAGAAAAACATTTTCACAGCTACAATACTGTTATGGACATAAACCCTCATTATCATAACACAGACAGATTGTGTTGAAAAGTAAAACCTGCACGCTGAATGGAAGTAGGCTATTCTGGTGATACGTTGATAAGAGGATCATGCTGATGCACAGCCGTCAGCATCTAACAAACAATACTGATCATAATGGGAGCAGAAAATTTAACATCTAACTCAGTGCTGTTAGAATATCTTTTAAATTGCAGTTTGTCTCAAGCAGACGTTCTCTACTGTAGTGAATCACAGGCCCATTTGGGTAAAGTACAAAGCAATCTATTTTTCTTGGCAGTGTGCCAGTCTGTTAGGTACCAAGCTGCTGCACCTAGACAAAATTTGTCCTGATGTCCTCCTCCTGACTGGATAAATCAACATATCCATCACTACACACTGCATCAAGCCGGTGGCTCGTTTTTGAAAATTTCCCGTTTTTGGATTTTTTGGAATACTAGTATTCCATGTTTTGTGCTTCAACACATTTTGAAAAGGTTTAAAAATGCCACAAGTGATATAAACAGGTTCTGGCATAGAATGTTGAGTAGCCTTCTCATTTACAGGTCCTTCTCAAATAATTAGCATATTGTGATAAAGTTCATTATTTTCCATAATGTCATGATGAAAATTTAACATTCATATATTTTAGATTCATTGCACACTAACTGAAATATTTCAGGTCTTTTATTGTCTTAATACGGATGATTTTAGCATACAGCTCATGAAAACCCAAAATTCCTATCTCACAAAATTAGCATATCATTAAAAGGGTCTCTAAACGAGCTATGAACCTAATCATCTAAATCAACGAGTTAACTCTAAACACCTGCAAAAGATTCCTGAGGCCTTTAAAACTCCCAGCCTGGTTCATCACTCAAAACCCCAATCATGGGTAAGACTGCCGACCTGACTGCTGTCCAGAAGGCCACTATCGACACCCTCAAGCAAGAGGGTAAGACACAGAAAGAAATTTCTGAACGAATAGGCTGTTCCCAGAGTGCTGTATCAAGGCACCGCAGTGGGAAGTCTGTGGGAAGGAAAAAGTGTGGCAGAAAACGCTGCACAACGAGAAGAGGTGACCGGACCCTGAGGAAGATTGTGGAGAAGGGCCGATTCCAGACCTTGGGGGACCTGCGGAAGCAGTGGACTGAGTCTGGAGTAGAAACATCCAGAGCCACCGTGCACAGGCGTGTGCAGGAAATGGGCTACAGGTGCCGCATTCCCCAGACCTGGGCTACAGAGAAGCAGCACTGGACTGTTGCTCAGTGGTCCAAAGTACTTTTTTCGGATGAAAGCAAACTCTGCATGTCATTCGGAAATCAAGGTGCCAGAGTCTGGAGGAAGACTGGGGAGAAGGAAATGCCAAAATGCCAGAAGTCCAGTGTCAAGTACCCACAGTCAGTGATGGTCTGGGGTGCCGTGTCAGCTGCTGGTGTTGGTCCACTGTGTTTTATCAAGGGCAGGGTCAATGCAGCTAGCTATCAGGAGATTTTGGAGCACTTCATGCTTCCATCTGCTGAAAAGCTTTATGGAGATGAAGATTTCATTTTTCAGCACGACCTGGCACCTGCTCACAGTGCCAAAACCACTGGTAAATGGTTTACTGACCATGGTATAACTATGCTCAATTGGCCTGCCAATTCTCCTGACCTGAACCCCATAGAGAATCTGTGGGATATTGTGAAGAGAACGTTGAGAGACTCAAGACCCAACACTCTGGATGAGCTAAAGGCCACTATCGAAGCATCCTGGGCCTCCATAAGACCTCAGCAGTGCCACTGGCTGATTGCCTCCATGCCACGCCGCATTGAAGCAGTCATTTCTGCAAAAGGATTCCCGACCAAGTATTGAGTGCATAACTGTACATGATTATTTGAAGGTTGACGTTTGTATTAAAAACACTTTTCTTTTATTGGTCAGATGAAATATGCTAATTTTGTGAGATAGGAATTTTGGGTTTTCATGAGCTGTATGCCACAATCATCGGTTATAAGACAATAAAAGACCTGAAATATTTCAGTTAGTGTGCAATGAATCTAAAATATATGAATGTTAAATTTTCATCATTACATTATGGAAAATAATGAACTTTATCACAATATGCGAATTTTTTGAGAAGGACCTGTATATTGACAGATGCTTTTTATTAGCACCAGCTGTCCCTTAAACGTTCAGGTCCAGCTGTGAAATTATTTTATAGTCATAATGATCAAGTGTTTAGAGTTGCGAGTGGTCGTAATAGGTTGAAAACAATGGAGCAATGCTTCCTATTTGTCTTTCCATCCACACAACCACACAGATCCACTGTGCACATCCGTGTGGGTCCTTCTGAGCCCTTGAGGTTATTGGCAAATATTGGCAAACTTTATGATATAAGTAGAAGAAACAACTGCATTGACAGCACAGATGGTACGTCCTCATTTCACAACTGATGTCTGGATGCAATGATGGTAGCAATGTAAAAAATTACTATTTTTTAATTCCCTAAAATCTTAAGAATAATGCTTTTTTGATCCAATGAACTCTTAACTCGAGTCAAATATAGCACTTATTTTTGGAAAATTGAAAAATTACAAATATAATTATATAGTTAAATATATATAGTTAAATTTATGATTCCATTTGATTTTATATATTAGTAATGTTGCTGCTTAGCTGAGAAAATGAACAACATGAGGATAAGTAGTCTTTCTATGCAACTCTCCTCAGGTAAAAACGAGCTGAATTCCTCTTCCCTTTTATATGTCAGTTGCTATTAGGGATATTCTGATGTAAGAGTCCTAATAAATACATTTTTAAATGACCATATAAGAGTCACTGATGAAGCTCACTCTTAAACCTTGTTGTTCAACTATGAATAGTTCAGCTGCATTCCTACCAAGCTATGTGGGTGCAATTGGCATAGCCAATTTTTCAAAAGCACGGTCTGTCTATGATTGAACAGCTTGCAACACTGTATTAAAGTCGCACATTATTTTATTGAACTAACAATTCTGGATTTTCTTTCATCATTTAAGTGTTTCTCACAACCTGCAATAATGTCCACATTGAAAGTGAGAGTTTATTGACTGCTGCAGCTTCCTGCCTGTGTCACATGGCCATCTCTGCAGCCTGTGCTCCCCAGACAGTGTGTTCCTTATGGGGGAAAGAAAGCACCTGAAACACAAGTCATGAAATTGTATGATGTTCAAAGCAAAGTGCTGAGTTTATGAAGCAACAGAACTTTTTTTCTGCATGTTTTGTCAGCAAAATTAACTAGAACTGCACTGAAATATGTTAAAAGTGAAGTTATCAATGAGTCTTATCAAAACAGAAAGTAAACAGGCTAGCATTAGCCTTACCCTTCAGCTAGCTGCTCAGCATGAAAACATTAGTTTCTACAGAATGTAGACAAATACTGATTCAAAACAGCTTGTTATTTCCCTGTATGAAGGATGCCCCGATATAAAAATCAGGATCAAGATCTTACATTAATATTGCTGTTATGGCCGATAACCGATATTTATTAAAATCATATATATTTCCCTATTCTTTCCACACTGTGAAAAAAATGACCACACCACTGACATTGCTTCTCCGCTTCAGTTAAACACCCACAATTCTGTGTGGCATCACTATCACATGCCCAAACAAATACCACATGGCTAAACCCCTGTCCTCCCCCTGCTGAAACATTTACACACACATAAAAACAAGATGGAAATAATCCATCTTATCTACCCAGTTTTATTTAAGGGAACGATACCATAATGTTAAAAAATGACTAACACTGGTTGATTCATTGGGATGTATCAGTATCATGCATCCCTATTCTGTATGTACATGGTACTAATTTTATTAAAGTACTTTGATTCAACATAAGCAAATATATTCGTAAATGACTGATCAAATCATGGCCAAAAGAATTCTCTCTGAAACATACCTAACAAATATCTTTACCTGGATATTGGTGAATCAAATATGCAAAGTTTTGTGGTACTTTGTCTTAACTATGTTATACATTCAATTACCAGAAGGCCAAGAATGTTAAAAAAGGCACTTTTTACTAATGGAGAAAGAAATTTCACAAAAACTGCATTTGCTATGGAAGAGTAGTAAATACTTCTTGTCAGCAGAGTCAACAATGCATTCCTGTGTACCTTTAAAGAAGAAAAAAATACACATGGTAGTGAGGTCTAAAAGGAGAAAAGAATACTAAAGCACCGTCATCTGTTTTATGAGAACCTAATAGTGCGTCCAATGTCAAAGCTGATGGATTACTGCACATTTGCCGTGCTCAGACGTTTCCTGGGCCTCGCCACGACAGTCATTACGCTTATCCAAAGCCCTTACTAGAGGAATCAGGTCAGAGGTAGAGAGGATGGGGGGAATGTCCTCTGTGGGTTTATGTCTTGGTCTTCCTGTGGGTATTCAGATATATGTGTTTTGCCTCAGTGTGTATTAAGGTAACCATGCATACACAGAAACACCTTTGTTTTAACACTTTTTGGAAATATTTTTGCCCTCAGTGTACTTAAATCATCATACTGTTTTTGGTATATGGAAATTCAAAGAAAAGCTAATATTACAGCCCAGACAAAAGTTATGCTTTGAGTTTTGGTGAAACCTTAGTTATTGTTTAATTATTGTTATGCTTATCTGATGGAAACATGAAAAGAAATCAAGAAAATAACCCATCCTTTTAAGCTGAATAAAGGTTTTATAGTGCTCTTATTACATGCATTACAAAAACAGACAACAAATACATATAAAGCTTCCATTTTTGTAAATGTTGTATTTAAATTTGGCTTCTTGTTCTGGTTCAAATGGAAAATAAATACAAAATAGGCTCTGGTCTGTGCTGCAGAAAGTAGTAAATTTTGATGAGTTTTACTGTTAAAGAGCACGCATACATTAAAAAACAGGTGCTAGATTAAAGAATTTGATTAGAAATTATCCATTTTGCTTGACAGTCTGAATCTCTGTAGTTTAGGCAGTCAAAAAAGAACAAATCATTAGAGTTGTTTTGGATTCAACTGTATTACAGAATGTTAATTACTGATAATTGGGTGGCTGACTTTTTTCCCCAGAATGCCTAAGCAGACCTTTACAATGAAGGCCGTCTGTTTTAGTGAACTGACATCTTATAATCTGTCAGAAGGTTTCGTGTTTAAACAATATCTGCCTTCTATGTATAGATTACAATGAATTATATTCATTCAGTGGCATAAAGTCCAAATAAATCTCTGATTAGATATTACCTACAAACCATTCTGAAGCCAAACTGCAGAATGTACCATATCCAGTACTTGGCATCAATAAACTTCATTAGATGGCACTAAGAAAAAAAGGTCGGATTCATCTCCAATTATAACCAAATAAATGGACCATATTTTCATACTGACTTAATCCTGCTCAATGCCCTGGGGTCCATGTCCAACAGACAATAGGCCAGAGGCAGTGAGGCCAGGACACATTGCCCGTTCATCACAAAGCACCCAACCATTCACCTGGTAAACACCTGAAAGGCAGACCTAAAAGGAGCTCTTTTACGGACGTTAGCATCTGAATCAAGCGTCTAATCCTGTTTTTAAGTAGCTCAAACAGCTGTTTATTTAGCTGCTGAATAAGGAACAACAGCCATTTGCCAACACTGACTAGCAAAACTCCAAAACATAGATTAACATTTACCATCAGATAGTTTTGCACAATAAAATGAATGACCTCTGATCGTAAAACTCTGAAAAAGGGTCAAAATCCCCTAAATAATTCACACTGTAATTGCATACTTTTTGAAAACTGGGTCTTTGTGTTCTGAGCTAAATAGAGCCGACTCACTCCTTATTACTCAGCAGACCTCTGCTAGCACTGTTATTCTTGAACCAGCATTCAGAAAAGAATGAAGTCAACCTGATGTGCAGCTTCTCCCCATCCGTTCACCCATGAACACCACAAAGGATCAAATTGTGCTCAGCAAGATTCAAAGTAAGCCTCTACTAACACATTATTCATCCAAACTCGGTCATTTACAGCATATCAACGGCAAACATAGCAGAGTGCAATATACTACAAACTCCAAAAGTGAGATCATAAAAAGCATCTCAAACAGAGATAAATAAGAGAGATAATCCCAGGAAATGAGTTAGAGCTGGATCTGCCCACCAAGCCACATGAGCTGAGATGAAAGACTGGAGACTCTGAGGGGGAGCAGAAACTCCACCTCTTCCAATCTTATCTTTAGAAATAGCTATAAGTGGAAATGAAGCAAAGACGCTCCTGGGAACTGAGGCAATGGGAAAGATCTGCTCAACATGAGGTTTTCCTTGCAAGAAGAACAAAAAGCCCAGCAATAAAGCCTCCATGTCTTACTTTCATATACGCAACAATTGGATAAGCATCACACCCAGCAGGAGCTGATAACTAAGAGATGAAGACTATTTAGCTAAGTGCTGGCTTACCTTTTTTTGGTCTTCAAGTTTTTGACATGTGGACTTTCTTCCATGCTTGCTGGACTCTGGTACTTCCATTCCTGGTCCAAATGAAAAATAACTCCACAATAAGATCACGGGGACGGTGTTGAATAAAATCCAGAGGGCTACAGTTTGCCGACGAGAGCCTGTGTCCAGCTCACACCTTCACCTGGACACAGGTGATCCATTGCAGGAGTTTGTTTGTATGGTTGGAGAAAAATAAATATCTGAGTGCTGTAAACACTGTGGGAGCAGGACAAAAACCAAGCAGGTAAAGGTTACCAAAGCAGCACCATGGTGATTCTGAAGAGGCCGTTCAGGCTTGAGGGTGTGTAGATATACTTTCAAGCTTCAGCCTCACAGTGCAGTGTCTGACGTCCGAGCCCAGTCCCCCCCCCCACATCTGTGGAACGAAGAGATGAGACAACATTTAGATGCAAGACAAAAATGAGCAGCACAGTTTTAGGCTCTCAATTAATGCAAAAGATCTGCCTCTCCAAAAAGTCAATATTCCCTGTTGGTGCTGCACTGTACAAATGGCAAGAGGATCTGCATATCAAAGTGAATGTTGCCATGGAGCTCAGAGCAAGAGAGAGAAGAAGCTTCTACAGCATGTTTGTTTGTTTGTTTCTGCAGTTACTGATTTTTATTGTCTTTTTCTACAAAAATCTTTTTTAACATGAATACTGAATCCTAGTCAGCATGAGATGAGTTAAAGCACTGAAAAATAAGCACAGGATTGTTGGATTGCTACTCCATGAAGGCTACACTGAGTAATATTTTGCCTGGATGGGCTACCCTATCGGAAGTTTAATGAAACAGTTTAAATAGATTCATATAGACTATATATAGTGTTCAGAAAATAGTATTTGCCCATTATAAAGTTCTCCTGTTTTTCATAGTTTTCTGAAATGTTTCAGACCACCAAACAAATTCAGAAAGACAGAGATATCCAACCAGGTCAGATAAAGATAGTGTAAGTAAATTTAATAATCAGTTTCTAAATGATGATTTCCTTTATTATTAGAAAGAAACTATGCAAAGCAATCTGATCCTTTGTGAAAAACTAATTATTAATTATAAGTTAAGGGTGATTAACAGTTTTTGGAAAGCTTTGTTGAATTTATTTTTCCACATCTAGGCCTGATTATTGACAGAAAGGAAATCACTTATAGAACCTGTCTGACAACATGAAGTAGGCATTAAGATCTTAAAAAGCAACACATCCTGTCATGACCTAAAGGAAATCAAGAACAGATGAAAAACACAGTTACTAACATCTATCACTCTGGGAAGAGTTACAAAGCCATTTACAAAGCTTTGGGAATCCAGTGAACCACAGTGGGAGGGTCTATCCTTTTGTAGGGAAAACACGGAACAGTTGTTAATCTTCCAAGTAGTGCTCATCTAACATCTAAAGCTCTCCAAGCCTCACTTGCCATTGTTAAAGACAGTGTTCATGATTCCACAGTAAGAATGAGAATGGGCAAAAAGAGGGAGGAGTGCCACTATCATCTGCCAGGAAGCCACTTATGCAAGACCTACCAATGCATAGTGGTCTAAAGTTAAGGAAGACACAAGGGATAAGCAGATTATCTTTTTTAATGAAACACCACCAGTAAGTTGCCTTCACAGCTGAACAGAAAGGTCCATATGTAACTAGAAGTTTCATATCTCCCACACCAAACTTTCATTTAAATCAGAGACAAAAATAGTAATGAAGTTTTAAACAGTGTGAATGTGTTGTTCATATTTGGAATCTTCAAATAAATTACATTTTTTTTCATAAAGTTATCTTACCATGACTGAGTACTTCTCTTGTTTATGCCACTTTTGAACAAAGTTAGCAGAGGAGATGATATAATTTGCGGAATATAAAGATGATTTGTGATGATTTGTTAACTTTAACAATGATTTCAATAACTTGCAGACATGTAATTCTAAAGATAAACTCTGACAAGGTCAATGTACACATGTTCTATATCTGTTGGTGTAAAGTAGAAAAAAGAACTACAGAACAGGTACCAAACACTGGTTTTCTATATCAAAGTACTTGTGCTGTTCCCAAAATCTTCCCTTTTTGGGCTGTAGTGCATCTATTCATAATGATGGCCAGTCAAATGCTCCAACACTCTCTCAGTGTAATGTCTAAGAGACAGGCAGCCTGTTTCAACCCAACACCACCATGACATAGGCTACCTGACTTGTTTCACCCTTCATCACCTGTAACACAAAGCTGTTTCCTGGGTTACTACACACTCCCCCTGCTTCAGCATGCAGTATATCACTGCAACCCTGTCACTTACTTAAGGCCTGTTATGTCAAGTGCTACCAGATCACAACTGGTTCTTTGGGGACATGAGGAACTGAGAGCACTGGAGCCCAACAAAACACCCAGAGGCCTTGCTGAGGGCAGTAGGTTATAAAAGCAGTCTTTTCATGGCAAAGCAGCTTCATTAGACTACATAAAGCCACTTACAACAGCATGGAATGCATAGGGAATATGTGTTGCCATAGGTGATGAAGGAAATAAAGGCAACTCTAAGAGTACAAACACCAATAAATTTGGTGTAAGCAACATATGCCAGGAATGCTAAACTTGCCAAAAGCACAGCTATATTGCTCCTAGTCTTCCCCTTTTCCCTCAACTGTGGAATTACATGAGGGGGGTTTCTAAACTCATGCATTATGCATGAGCACTAATTTGCCCCATTTTTTCTTGAATATAACAATGGAATATTGTGGGTAAAGCATGGCACACTTTTGTTTGGAGCACAATAAACAATCAGAAGGTAGTGCCTACCTAAAGGTAGGAAGAAAACAACCTCCTATGTAGGCCATGGGGATCAGAGGTCTTTCCTGAAGCCAGATAAGGACCATGAGGTATCCCCCCTCACCCCAAAACAAGGATGAGTTTTCAGACACAAGAATGTAGAGAGATTTATTGTCACTGCACAGATTAAAACAATACAAAGATTTCCTGGCATAACACTAGCAGCATAACAAAAGTTCTATTATAATAGAATAAATACTAATCAATCAATCAAATAAAGTGTATAAAAATCTGCAGAATTCCTTGTATTGATTTCTGTTATGTATAAAAGACTGCCTTGGTGTCACTAAAGCTTCTAAATATGCACCAATATAATTACCTATAATTTTTCACAAGTGCCAGAAAGGGATTTCATTGAAGAGTATAAACTATATTAAATGTTGTAAAAAAAAATACAAATCTGACTTTTGTTTTCACCTGCTGAGACATGCAGATAAACAAAGATAATCATCCAAATCCTGCTGACACAGCCACATTTATCTCCATTATTACAGTTACACAGTTTACTGTTAGTAATATTGCAATCTCAAGGTTTTAGATTCTATTTAATCCTGGATTGTACAGAAGCATTTCAAGTGTACAGGGACTGGACTTCAATGATGGGCAGCTTCAGTGGTCCAAAAGTAGAACAAAAGCAAGAAGAATTGCTAGAAGCTTTATTGCAGAATGGTGGTCAGCTGAATATTACAACACAGCAAACGCCACAGATTTGTTTTACTTGATAAAAAGTTCTTTTAGCCTTCGTCCTTTTCAGCTGCTTACTTTGAATTGGTGGTGCTAATTAGGAGTCAGCACGTGAGTACAAAGGTTAACATTTTTTTTATAAATGAGAAGTTGCAATCAGATATGGCTTCATTCTAGGCAAGGGTTGGTATCAGATTCTTCCAGTAAGAGTAAAAATAAGTTATTTATAGCTTGTACTAAAATTGCACAAAACCTGTAATCCACATGCTCTATTTCTATGTGGAAAAACAACTGTTATTTCTACTGCTGCAAAAATATAACATTTATATTACATTATTAGTTTTAACAAGCTTATTTAAGCCTAAAGGTTTTATTCAGTGTTGTTTTGATTTTCATTCAAAGGCAAGCAACAATATAGATTAAACACCTGCTTAATTTTGGCAAATGTGCTTATTGTGCAGAATGAAATCACTTTTTACACTTCAGCTCTTTAAGGAGTGACACAAGTTTAGCAAGGTAATATTGGCTGATTAATTAGTCAGGCTATCTGATCCAGCTCACCCTGCAGTTAGCGATCCCTTAGCCTCTACACCAACACTAGTTCTTTGTGACTGGAAATATTTCTGAACATGTAAATGTTCAGGAAGGTGAGGGTCAGTGCCAAGTTAGTTTGAGAAGCTAAAAAAACGCCTGTCACCTTCCCTGGCATCACATTAAAGGTTAAACAGCTAAAAATTTGTATGTTTTAAATCGTTTGTTTTTAAAACCTCGGTATGTCTTTATATGTTTAACTGGCCTATGCCTAGTTCAAACATGGGAAAACTGAAAAAAGCAAGTACTGCTGCAGGTCATGCTGTCTCTAATTCAAACATTTTTTTAATTGATTAACAATTCAACTTTACACACTAGGAAAGCTAAGGTATTTCCCTTAGCATTGATGCTAAAGGAGATAAAATCTGGAGATTTACCTCAGTTATTTACTGTGAATGAAAAGATCCCTGAATTACAAAACACCTCCCGAATTCACCATAAATGGCATAAAGCTTGGTTTCTTTGGCAAATGGGTTCCTATATTTATTGTTTAAGGGAATATAAATGTGTGCTTCAATCCCCTTTAGTTGTAAAGAATCTCACTGGGAGCGGAACGTAAATATTTATGAGTAGCAGCTGCAGCAGTTTCATCACAGTCTACTTGGTTATCCCGCCTTCAATCTCTAAAGCTTGAAGACATTTCCCCCACCCTGCAGCCTTTTCACCGGCACTTTGCATTCAACGGGTGTCCGTAACTCTCCAAGTGGTCCATAAAGTTTGATTCATGAGGACTGGGGCCATAACTACACATTGCTGCTTTAATTCGAGGAGATGTAAATGATAGCCATAGATTCAGGCTGATTTCCTCAGGGAGAGTTGAGGAGGTTAGGAGAGCAAACGTCGTAAATTATCACCTCAGCAAGCCAAAGGTCAAACATTAAGGATGGCCTGCCATCCCATTAAAATACAATGACGTCCTATTTGCGTTTTGTAAGTATTTTTTTCAGCCTTACTTAAGCTAAAACAGATCAAAACAATAATTACACCCTACTCAAGATTTCCACAAATCTCTGCAACAAATTTATATACCGCCTCTAAAAAATGTTAGGGTAAAATGGCTAGGTTTAATTTGTTTATTAATATTTTCATTTTTCATCATAGAAAAACGTACTTGGCAATAAAGCTTTTCTGATTCTGATTCTGATTCTAGAAAAACATATGAAATAATACACATATGAAATAATTACATATGGCTTAACACATTACAAATTCAGGTTTCAATGAATGATTTCCACATTTAATTGTTTCTGTATTAAATGAGCTATTCATTTTTATCAATACATTTATGTATTTTATTTTATTTTTTATTTATAAAAGTTTTATTTAAAGTACCACTCATAAATTTTAACTTTTGGCTATTTTTTTACTCAGAGTAAAGACATTTGGGTTGGTTAAAAACTTTTGCACAGTACTGGTATAATGTTCATCTTGAGGTATATTTTCTAGACGGGTATATAAAGATTCCAACATCTGTAAGTGAAGATCAGAGCTGAATTTGATAGGTTTGACTTATTTATTGGATAAAATCTGCTGGCTGTCAAGATCAGAGGGTCGAGTTACCAACTGCAAACCACCAAGTGTTCGTTAAGGACCACCAGGTGTTTTATTAATGCCTGGTGGAAGAGACATTTACAACAAACCTTGTATTTATTAAATGTGTATTGGCACAAAATAAACACCAGGTGGTGCTTTTAACAGTGTTTATTAGACTCAGTGTTTATTAGAGTAGAGCCCCGAAAAGCAAATGATTAAGGGCCAAATCAGCTTTCCTTAAGAGGACAAGAAAAGACACCGCTAGGTGTTTAATAACATGCTAAATGAACACCGTCAGGTTTTATAAACAGCACCCCTGTGTCTTAGTCTGTGTCACACCATTAAACCTAGCATTTAGCATTTGTTACTTCTTGCCGTTTTAGTGGCAACATATGAAACAGTGACCCACGTAACCAGTGGGTACAGAACCATGATTTAGTACTGTTACACCCCTAGCTTTCTATACCAGAGAAGCTGAAATGCATTTAACCTAAATATATCATATGCATGAAAGTGCTAAGATGAAGAAATTAGCTCCAGGTCAATAGCTGGTTTTTGACTAAATCAGTGTTTTTCAAACCTGGTCCTCAAGGCACACTGTCCTGCATGTCTTAGATATTCCCCTGCTTAAACCCACCTTATTTCAGTTGATAGTTGATTACCAGGCTTTTGCTGAACTGCAGTTATCTGAATCAGGTGTGTTAAATCAGAATCAGAATCAGCTTTGTTGCCAAGTTCGTACATATAAACAAGGAATTTGACTCCGGTACACTTTGCTCTTTGATTTTGTTTTTGCATTACAGAATATACATATTTACAGTGTACAATATACACATATATAATAATAAAAAGGTGCATTTGCAACATCTGTATGCTGTTGTTTTGTACTCTATTGAATGTTCAACAGAGAAACAGCCTGGGGAAAGAAACTGTCTCTGTGGCGGCTGGTTTTAGCGAACAGTGCTCTGTAGCGGCGGCCTGAAGGTAAAGCTCCGAACAGTTTATGTGCAGGGTGTGTGGGGTCTGCAGAGATTTTAGCAGCTCTTTTCCTGACCTTAGACCTGTATAAGTCCTGGATGGAGGGAAGGTCAGCCCTGATTATTCTCTCTGCATTCCTGATTATTCGTTGCAGACTGCACCTGTCCTGTTTTGTGGATGAGCCAAACCACACGGAGATGGATGAAGACTGGACAGACTGAATGATGGCAGTGTAGAAGATGACCAGCAGCTCCTGTGGAAGGTTGAACTTCTTGAGATGCCTCAGGAAGTACAGTCTCTGCAGGGCCTTCTTTCGAACAGTGTCTATGTGTGAAGACCATCTCAGGTCTTCAGAGATGGTGGTTCCTAAGAACCTGAAGTGGTCCACGGCCGATACAGTGTTGTTGAGGATGGTGAGGGGGGTGGTGTTCACCGAAAGTCCACCACCATTTCCACAGTCTTGAGTGGGTTGAGTTCAAGGTAGTTCTGACTGCACCAGTGTACCAGCCGATCCACCTGCTGTCTGTATGCAGACACAAAGCAGGGAAACCTCCAAAACATGCAGGGCAATGTGCCTTAAAGACCAGGGTAGAAAAACACTGGACAATATAACCAAACAAGTGCAATGAATTTCCACAGACAAGAAGAATGAAAATTGTTTAAGGAAAAAAAAACAACACATTTTTAGAGATTCATGACTTAAAAAAAACTGCTCCAGGGCATATTTGCTCCAAAGCAGGAAAATGAGAAACATGTGGAAGAACAAGGAACCAGATGCTACAGTAAATAATAATGATGTGCAAAATGTGCAGTGCTGTATTAACATAAACAAGCCTGCAGAGGCCATGTGTATGTATGTATAGCATGTGTGTGGGTGTATGTGCTGTCCTGAGGGAGGATAAATGCACAATAGATATGAGGAAATGTAAAATTGTAAAGTGTTCTGAACATCCAGGCCATGGATGAGAAAATTCACATTTTAGCATGCAGCATCAGCCTGTAGGAATATAATTAGAATCTAAGCATCACTGCTTAGATTCAAGTTCTTTTTATCCAACAATCTATAAGGAGTTGATTTATAGTTTGTTGCAAAAAAGCAGTAATCTCTTTTCAATATTCTGCATATTTCTGTGGTTTCACATACAGAAACTTATATATTTCCCGTTTTCATTTGATGCCAAAGCTGTAATAAAAAGAAAAGAAGAAAGAGCAGAGGGCAAAGAAAGAAAACTGGAAGACAAAGTAGATGAGAAAAAGTGAGAGACCCGGGAGCTAAAGAGACAAGAGACAACAGCAGGTAGACAACAAAAGCTCCTGAAAATGTATTATTTCCCCCCAGATTTCCTATCCTGAAGACTGACTGCATTGGGCCTATTCTACAACCTGCAGCCTGTAAAATCTTTAATTGGTATCAAAATAACAATCTGCACCAAAATTAGAGCTGACTTTTTTCCATGTTGTCGCTGTAACTAAAAAGAGAACAGTGGCAGGATTGTAGGTTCATTGGTTGATGTGTGTGTGGTGGCAGGTATCCTGCCTCTTTATAATAGGGTAATCACTATTGTGAAAGTGAAAACTGACATGAGAAGCAGCAGCTCATTAGCCTGAGGAATGCATGTTGCAGTGTCAGTTTGGAAACGTTTGTTTTGTTCAACACACTTGCCCGTGCCTGACATTTTTCTGGCACCTTGCTGTTTATTATTTCCAGAGATTAAAGATTGTGTGTGTGTGTGTGTGTGTGTGTGTGTGTGTGTGTGTGTGTGTGTGTGTGTGTGTGTGTGTGTGTGTGTGTGTGTGTATGGGTAAGACACAGAGAGAGAAAATGATTCAAGACTGATATCTCTTAAACTGACTTGCCAGATGGTTTGTTCAGCAGAGCCATCCGTGAAGTCCCATGTCTATCACTTTGTATCATGGAAGAACATCAACCAATCAGATCAATGAACCGCAGCCAATAGGACCAACTGCTAAACTGAACTACTTCCCAAACTAGTTTGGAGTGAAGAGAAGATATTTTTGAAAGGTTTTGCTCAGATCAAAGTTAGGGCCCATCTAAGTGCAAATCCACATGCAGTCTATCATAAAATGTAATGGTACGAAGCGATGATGCATCCCTCTAAGCAACAACAAATAAAAAAATGATGACACACAAAATATGAGGTGACAAAAAAAGGCTGTGCCTGTCAAGTAGAATTTAAGATGCAATTACCAAATCATGGTGTCAGGTGACATATTGAAAGACCATTGGCTAAACACTTTTTTAAATGGTCAGGGAAAGTCCTTTTTTATGTACTTTTGAAAGCTATACAGCCTGTTAATCGGATTATAACACACAAGTTCAAAGCAAATCATTAAGAGAAAGAATAGAACAATGGTTTATCGCTTTAAGTACCAGTACCAATAGCAGTACATCAGTAACTGTGGCTTACTTGAATTCCACAGTAAGACAGAAAGATAAACTGTTTCAAGTCTCTTAAAAGTCATAATCAGGGATATCCCTATTAGGATTTGGGTCATTTAGGAAAAGGTATACAACGTCCCTGGCTAATACTTTTCTAAATTAAGGCTTTAAATATGCTTCGATAACTCTGTAGCTATAAAGTAAAACAACACTTCATTTGATCGTTATTATATGGTCTACATTAGTATTGTGACTGTTTTACAGATACCGTTGTTTGTTGATATCCGTTGTTTTTTTTTGTGTGACAGAAACAGGGTTTTTTTCTTTTGGCTTTGATATGGTTCATTCATAATCCAGCTCCTATTTTTGTGTAATTCGAGTTGATATGTAAGGGAAAGTAAATAAATAAATGTTTTCATGGAGCAATGATTTGATGCTGAAAAAGAACATCATGGAAACCAACAACCAATCAGAAGTTCAAAACTTGTGAGCATCATATTAATTTTGGCGTGAAATGTCTTGACAATAAAATGCATCAATATTTCTTGACAAAGTAAAGTCTGTGATGTAAAGGGCTGTTCAGATGTTTTCAGCTTGTGACTTCATCTGTAATAGTATGGACTATTATGTTATACAAGCCTATAGTTATTGTCATGAGTTCTTGAGTTTTCTCATGGTTTTGACTGAGAAAATGAAGAATGACTGCTCATTAGTCTGGGTGACTATGCTCACTTTTTAAAGCATTGAAGAAGATCCCATCCCTTTGAAACTCTTTATGTGGAAGTATTTTGGGTAAAATGCAGAAGAAAAGGCACATTGCCAGAGTGACAAACAAGATAAAACTTGTAAGTCTGGGACGTACAAGTCTGGGACTCAAGGTCTGAGAGTCTGGAGGATGAGTTGAGGGGCACAGAATCCAATTTAGATGAAGACTAGCAAAAAAGTTACAATATATGGACTAGTCATGGAGATAATTTGGATTTTTAACAATGTTAAGAGATTCTTTAAAACAGTTTCTGGTCTGTGAAATCTGTACAAATGTTGCGAAAACAAAAATGTGGATTTTTTGTTTTACAAAATATATTACTAAAATGGGATCACGTCTCGTGTCGTCTCGACACCTTTATTCCTCACACAGTCCCCCAGACATTCTATATTCTTCATTGGATCTCTCTCTCACTCCCCCACCCCCAAACTAGTCTGGAAAAGTCACTCCCAGCATTGCTGCTCCTTCCTTAGCTCGCATGAGAGCAAGGTTAAATGTAAAAAAACTGTAAAAAAAACAGCCTTTCCAGGGCTTTACTCATCTACATACATGTTGCATTACTGCACAATTACACAGAGATTACATTATTGTGCTTTCACCCAGCCAAGTCTGCTCTGTATGTGCCAAATCCATTTTACATTATTTGGCATGCCTTTGTGGAGCATTGTAGCAGAGCACACGCTGTAATCTTGTGTTATTGTGTCAGGATTAACATCAAATCTCATTATAGCTGTGGTGGATCGCTGGAGAAGCAGGATTGAGAAGGGGAGGTTGGAGGGGGATGAGGTTATCTTTATTCTTTATAAGGCATTAAAAGCTAAATGTGAAAAAGAGTGGCTGAAGATATGAGGGGTGTGAAATCTCAATTACACACGTCATCCAAATATTCTCCTAGGAGGTTGTTAAATACGTACGCCCACAAGTCACAGTCAACAGATTTTGACCAAACAGAGGTCATGGGGTCAGAATGAGATGTCAGAGCACAGCAAAGTGAAATACGCCACAAATCTAACAACTGAGCCCTCCTTCACCTCGAAACCCCAAATAGCACTCATCAGTTGGCGTTTTTTCCCCCAGTCTGGCATGCTCACGCTTCATAAACCTCGCTTTTATTACCAATAGATCCGTGAGGGTTGTAATTGCCTGAGTGATATACAACCAGCAGTGGGAACGAGGCTCAGATTCTCTCACTTTTAAAGAGCTCCTCAGTACTCTGAGGCAGAGGGACACGCCTCAGCCTCTTCAATAAAACAGACCGTTACGTTTGTATGTACATATGTATGTATGTGCGGTTCTCAAAAAGGATCTGCCTCATAACAGGTTAATTTGAGACATTTATGTAACAAATTTAACATAAACATAAAGGAGACAAAAAGATTTCAAAAAGCAACACATTATACCCCAGAAAGAAGAAACAAGAATTGAAATCTATTAGCCTGAAAATATTTACAAAGCTGTTTAATTGTGGAAAAAAAGCAGAAACAGAAGAAATCTCTGCAAGGGGGAAATTTAGATTTTTCTAGTTTATAGCTTATGAAATTTCAAAATCCAGTTACTCTGAAAATTTGAATAATACATAGAACCTATGGAAAACAGATTAATTTGAGAAATGTTATCACATCATGGCCTGTACAATCATGGGGATGACTGCTGACTTGACAGTCCAGCAAACAGTAGGAGGTTTGCTGTGAAAGGTCACTACTAAAGAAGCTGGTTGTTCAAAGAGCACTGAATTAATAGGAGGTTGAGCGGAAGAATGTGTGGTAGAAAAAGGTGCACAAGCACCAATGATAACTGGAGCCTTGAAAGGATTGTGAAGCATAGCCCTTTGAAATCATGGTCCCAGAGTCTAGAGGAAGAGTGGAGAGGCATAGAATCCAAGCTGCTTGAGGTCCAGTGTGACGTTTCCACAGTCAGTGATAATTTGGGGTGCCATGTCATTTGCTGGTATTGGTCCACTGTTTTCTGAAGTCCAAAGTCAAGGCAGCCATCTACCAGGAAATCTTACTTCAAGTATAATGAATGTATGAGTTTTATTTTTGCATTGCATTACTCAAATATTTTATTGATATACCTCTAATTGTTGCAGCCTCTCCTTTTTGTTCCCTGAACCAGATATGGACAATAAGGCCTTATATTTAATAAAATCAATTAGGAAACAAGGGGAGTATCTAATTTCCCCCTTTTTTGTGAAACAATTCTGCCCTAAGACTATAAATAAAAAATAAAACATATCATTGTGTTAAACTGTAGCAGAACCAGATCACATTTCACACTAGGATCCCAAAGCTAACAGGAGTTCACAGAAGACACACATCAGCACTTTATAGCAAGTTGATGCAATTTAAATTATTATATTCCACATTCCAAACACTTTAAAAACACAAATACACACTTTGTGTGAACCACACAGTCAAGCGCGTACACACAAACTCAGATATTTACCCCTCCCCCCAGCAGAGCACCATGCTTGTAAGTGAGCCTCCAGAGACCTACCAAAATACATAGAAGCCCCATTAGAAGGAAGAAATATCAGCAACACTACTAGCACTGATTGCCGAATACGTGCTCTTTTTTAAATGCACGATAGGGTGGAGGGTGTTGGCGTCGACAGTTCATCAGCAGATGCACTGTGTGAACTCGCTGTAAGTGGAGGGAATGGTTGAGAAAAAATAAAGCTCAAACACTACAGGGGTTTGTCAACAGCACCAAGAAAGGGGCAGAAATGAATGAGTTCAAACTAAGATATTTGGGAGCATTCTGGTGAAACCTCCTGAAATTTCCTGAAAACTGAACATGTATTTAATTTTGCACACATTTACACTGAGCTTAACTACAGTGGCTTGTAAAAGTATTCATTATTATCATTATTCACATTACAACCACAAACATAAATATATTTTATTGGAACTTTATGTGAAAGACCAACACAAAGTGCTATACAATTGTGAAGTGGAACGGAAATTTTAAATGATTTCTTTTTTTTTAACAAAAAAATCCTGAAAAGTGCGGTGTGCAGAAGTATTCAGCCCCTCTGAGTCAATACTTTGTGGAACCACCTTTTGCTGCAATTACAGCAGCAAGTATTTTAGGGCTTTGCACCAGCTTATCAGCTTTGCACATCCAGTGACTTTTTGCCCATTCTTCTTTGCAAAACAGATCAAGCTCAGTCAGATTAGATGGAGAGCATTTGTTAAGAGCAGTTTTCAGATCTTGCCACAGATTCTCGATTGGGTTTAGGTCTGGACTTTGACTGGGCCATTCTAGCACATTAATATGTTTTGTTTTAAACCATTCCATTGTAGCCTGGCTTTATGTTTAGGTTCGTTGTACTGCTGGAAGGTGAACCTCCGCCCTAGTCTCAGGTCTTTTGCAGACTACAACAGGTTTTCTTCCGAGATTGCCCTGTATTTGCCTCCATCCATCTTCCCATCAACTCTCACCACCGTCCCTGTCCCTGCTGAAGAGAAGCACCCCCGGAGCATGATACTGCCACCACCATATTTGACAGTGGGGATGATGTGTTCAAACTGATGTGCAGTGTTAGTTCTCCGCCACACATAGTGTTTGGCATTTTGGCCAAAAACTTCAGTTTTACTCTCATCTGACCTAAGCACTTTCATCCACATCTTTGCTGTATCCCTAACATGGCTTTTGACAAATTGCAAATGGGACTTCTTACGGTTCTCTTTTAACAATGACTTTCTTCTTGCCACTCTTCCATAAAGACATTTGTGCAGTGTACGACTCATAGTTGTCCTGTGGACAGATTCCCCCACCTGAGCTGTGGATCTCTGCAGTTCAATCAGAGTCACCATGGACCTTTTGGCTGCATCTCTGATCAATGCTCTCCTTGTTCGGCCTGTAAGTTTAGGTTGACAGCCTTCTCTTGGTAGGTTTACAGTTGTGCCACACTCTTTCCGTTTCCAGATGATGGATTTAACAATGCTCCGTGAGATGTTTAAATCTAGGGAAATCTTTGAAGCTTGGACTTCATGATGCTGTTTGCTCCCCAATATTCTCTTAACCAACCTCTGAGGGCACCACAGGGCAGCTGTACTGAGATTAGATTACACACAGGCGGACTCTATTTAGTCATTAGCACTCATCAGGCAACTTCTGAAGGCAAATGGCTGCACTCAGAGTAAAGGGGACTGAATACTTTTGCACACTGCATTTTTCAGTTTTTTATTTGTAAAAAAAAAAGAAATCATGTATAATTTGTGTTCCACTTCACAACTGTGTACCACTTTGTGTTGACCTTTCACATAAAATTCCAATAAAATATATTGATGTTTGTGGTTGTAATGTGACAATGTGTGGAAAAGTTCAAGAGGTATGGATACTTTTACAAGCCACTGTATATTAGAGAAAAGTCTAACCTGTTTACTTATCATGTATAACATTTTAACTTAATCCCCCATAAGATTTGAAGGCATAAGGATGGTGGTTATGTTAGTCATAGACACCAAAATCAGGAAATTGATGGAGAGATGGAGTTCCTCCTCAGAGGTCCCTTCAAGCCCCTACAGACATTTACATATACAGAATTACATTTTTGGATATGCTAAGCATGAATGTACACTATATTGCCAAAAGTATTGGGTCACACCACCAAATCCATGAATTGTTACAATCACTTCCATGGCTGCAGGTGTATAAAGTTTGGTGACTGACCTGCACAGAGTCTTGACCTGAACCTTCTTGAACACTTTGGGATGAATTAGAAATGAGGTCTGCAGTTCTGGTCTCCTCATCTAAGTATGAACACACTCCTAAACCTTGTAGAAGATGCATACAGAATAGTTAAAGTTGCTATTGCTGTCAATGGTGGGTCCATCAACAATTTGGACCTTATAGATTAAGAATATAAAGTCATCAAAGTTCATGTACATGTAAAGTAGACAAGAAAAGAGGGCATCTGGAATGTATACGAGTTTATATGCTATAAAATGCAACTGACATTTTATTTGCAAAACAAGTATGCGAGACATTTTTTAAAGCATGTTTGTACAGGATCAATGTTTACGTTGTTAGCTAAAAAATATTTTTGATATGTGTAAAAATTTATTTTACTGGGATTTGGTGAGATAGTTCAATTATAGAAGTTGGAATTGTGAAGTGGAATGGAACATCTTACATGGTTTAGAAATAAAAAACATTTTGGACAACTGTTGTCTTCAAACTGGATTGATTTTTCAGTTCAAACTGGATTGATTAAAACTAAAGAATAATGTATTTCTCAGGTCTTTGTCAGGTCTTTCAGTGGGTTTTCTCTACAGGTCCAGCTAAAACAATTGGAATTTTGTGAAAAAGTTCTACTATGTTTTTTTTCACTCATTTGAGAAATGAACCTCATATTACATTAGGTTTTTCACAAAACTAAAATTTCAAACTCAATACCGATACTAAGAAAAATAATCAATACTGCTGAAACATTTTTTGAAGGCACGGGGTTATTTCTAAAAATATGATTAATTACAATAGATCATTTGACTTGCTTAATAAGGACAAGTAAGGGAGAATTTAGTAATTATTTTAATTGCTTGTCTATAGTGTGCTACTGTGTTCTTTCATTTACCCTGTTGATGTTGATACTAATAAATGCCAACTAAAGGATAATTCTATATTAAAATAAATTGTGTTTTAAGAAAAACAAGAATCTGGTCCATGCAAATGGCCGGTACACCTTCTGTTTTTCTGGTAATTTTGAAAACGTTTTTTCTTTAGTGATCAACTACAGCAGCAGGGTAGGTTGATACTGGTCCCTACTTTCTTTTGCTCCAATTGTCTGCTTCAGTCTGGCTCCAACATAAGGCTTGAGAGACCCAATAATGCAGATGACCTGAAGGCCACTGGGGCCTATCTCCAGCGATCATTGGTCGAGAGACGGTCTACACCCTGGAGAGGTCACCACTCCATCACAGGCTAACATAGAGACGCACAGAACAAACATCATTGTATGCAGACACTCAGACCTAAGGGCAATTTAGAGAGACCAATTAAGCTAACAGTCCTGTTTTTGGACTGTGGGAGGAAGCCAGAGTATCCGGAGAGAACCCACGCATGCAAGAACATGCAAACTCCCTGCACCCTAGACCATGCGTCACCATGCAGCTCTGTTTAAAACCATAACTTTTTAAAGCCTTGGTATGTCTTGACACCAGCCATTTGCCTAGTTACAAGAAGGAGGGTCTTAACAAACAGTCAATTGCCTATAAACACCTGTTTTAGTGGGATCAATAATACAAATTTTAGTCAAAATAAAAGTCTTGAGGTCTTAGGTTCAGTTTGACGTTTATGCAAAAATTTATTTTGGCATGTATGAATGCAGTGCAGTGTCTGTGTGTTTCAGATACAAAATCCTCCCCCACCACACGGTGTGAAGGTGTGGCTGATAGAACTACCAGAGAGGACCCTTCAATTCCCCAGCATTCCATTAGCCGACCTGCTGATGTACTGCCGTACCACCTAGCTTTTTTCCCCCTCACACACTCACAGAATTGGAAGGGGAGAGAGGGGGCCAGCTACTCTGCCTCCACCCGACACCCTCCCCCTTCTCCTTCACACACGCCTCACACCACTCACCATCCATCACAAGACCTCCACAGATGGGCCTGCAACTAACACATACACACACATGCAAAGAGGTTCTAGACTCACAAGTCCTTGCACTCAAGTCCAGACACACACACACACACACACAAAGAGTTTTTTTGCTCATATGAACACTCCTTTCTATTTTCACACAAACAAAACAAAGTCTTTCATCTATGGCTCACAAACAGCAGCTGACTGGGAAAACCAATTATCACCATCAGATCTACCTTGGAGAGCCCACACAGGCAAAGTAAAGCAACAGACTGATAGCAGGGCTATAACGGGTTCTTGTGATGATATTAAAATACCAGAATATGTATAGCAAATGGCCTGTCCTGTAAAGTTCTGTGTAGTAGCTTTTAGCATGTGACTTTGTCCGGTTAAGTAAATGAAAGCTCTTATTACCTCATATGAGGCGGTAAGTACACCCTGTATCAGTATTTCAGACTTTTAATTTAAACAGAAAAAGAAGTAGATCTTGAGTTGGACTGCTGTGTTGACAACTCTGTTACAAATGCACTGAGGAAGCCTCCACCACCCCTTCAGGCTTTTGGGTAGTCTAATTTCTAAGTACTGTCAGCATACTGCAGCTAGCTAACAGTTAGTGTCTAATACATTATGGGTCAATTTTAAGAATACTTTAAGAAGTGTATTTCTGTATATAAATAGTATGCTATAAGTAATATGCTAAGCGAACTTACAAGTATATAGTAGTATATAGATGAGTGTACTTGCATACTTTAATGTATAATTTGGTAAACTTAAAATGATCTTGTAACAGTATACTTTTATAAATTTAAAAATGTCCCAATTTAGTCTGAAGAAGTATTTAATTAGTATACTTTCTAGTACACTACAAGTACATAGTCAATTGTATACTTGATATACTTATACTTAAACTCAAGTGTACTTAATAAAATGATCTTCAAGTATACTACTTTTTGCTAAGGGAGTGTCAAGCCTAGCATCTGGTTCGTAGCTTAAAATCTGTACTGAACTTAAAGGCTAGTTTTTAAATAACTATGGATTGCATTTAATCCCTCCTAGTTTAAAATCGAAAACATTTTGACGCAGTAATCGATATATTTTGAAAAACGATTTCTGTTCTTTTAGCACCTCCCAGTTTTTAATGCAGAAGATCTTTTTAAAACAAATTTTACTGTATGTCTGGACTGGAGGTTCTAAGAGTATTAAATCTTTGTAGCTAAGCTTAGGAGGGGCTTAGGTTATCCTGAGCTATCTCTGTAGTTATGCTGCTATAGCAGTTATGCTGCTATAGTCTTAGGCTGCTGGAGGACATAATGACCACTTTTACTCTCTTCGCTACATTCTCATACTACTCTCCAATTTTGCATTATTTGCTGTTATTTCAGCTTTTAACTTACTCTCTCTTTTCTCTTCCTAGAAGCTACTCCTACCCTGACTCTTTATCTACCTGTGACACCTTCCTGGAGGGGGGCATCATCCAAGCTTCTGCTGCCAACAACTTAATGCTCACCTTCTACTGATGATACACTTGGCCCTGTCTTTTCAGTGTTTAACACTACTTTTCTCCTAGACATAGCTACTGACTGAGCTTTTACTGTGACTAACTGTCGGTGCTTTCTCTCATACTCTATGCTTAAAAACTAGCTCAGAGTTTATCTGTTCTTTCTTTCTGGGTGAAACCACTAAAGGAGCAACATCCATTAACATTTACTTTTCCTCCCCATAGAAAGGACTCCTGGATCAGTGCGTCTGTGTTCTTTTTTTGTCTCTGCTCTGTTCTGTCAAACCCCCAGTCGGTCGTGGCAGATGGCCGCTCACACTGAGCCTGGTTCTGCTGGAAGTTTCTTTCTGTTAAAAGGGAGTTTTCCTCTCCGCTGTCGCTACATGCATGCTCAGTATGAAGGATTGCTGCAAAGTCAATGCCAGTGACTGTCCACTGTCTCTACATGCTCATCCAGGAGGAGGGACTGCTACAAGTCTCTGACTGGATGCAATCTGCTGGGTTTCCTTAGATAGAAAAACGTTTTAAACAATTTGAATAAATAACTTAATCTGACTGCACTGTTCGATAGTTAGGAATAATTGGAATGTATGTACCTGACTTGAAATCTGTATTATTCGATTGAATTTACTTTGGGAAGTGCCTAGAGACGACATGTGTTGTGAATTGGCACTATATAAATAAAACTAAATTGAATTGGATTAAATTAATGAAGGAGAAAATATCCAGAATAGTGTAGGTCAGGTCTTAGACCGACCATACCCAAACTGGCCAATTTCTACACTGAACAGATTACTTAATACACAGTTTGAGATTTATGAACTATATTAACTTTTTGATCAAATTCAAATTTGTTGATATAGACCTATAAGTACTGAAAAAGCCACCAACACTATTAAAATATTTATCTGGCAGTTTTTCTAACTACCCGGTAGAATTAAAATTGTCTAATGAGACCAGAACCATTTGAAAACACCTCAAGAATACAATGACTAGCTAACAGTTAGCTACTAATGATGCTGAGGATTAGATCAGAGGGTTTTTTAACAGCATGTGATCATCTCTGGTTCAAAACCTGAAGTGCTTTGAATGATCGTACCTCAACTTGATAATTCTAAGTCTTGCAAAGAGTGTGGGATTGTTACAACTTTTATTCTGTTTGAGAAAATACAAGGGACTGTTTAATTTAATTAGAAGAAGGCTTAATATATGGTCAAATCTGGGCTGGACTATTGTGTATTGTTCTTTAAAAAATGTATGAATCCTTTATTTGTGAAAACAGAATAAAGTGATTCCTAATTTTCCCTAACATTGTTGTTTGTTAAAAACGTAAATCATTCTTAAAGCCACGTATTGCATTTTATCATATCCCTAATGGACAGGGATGGTGGAGAGGACCTACTTCAGGCTAATAACTTCTTCTGTTTCTGATCAATGCAGAAAAAAGAGCACATCTACTAAGGTCTTAAGCATGCTGGATCAAATTTGAAAAGAAATCAGCATATAAACGTTTCAAACATTGTTCACAGACAAAACACAATCGCATGGTTTCTTTTCAGGTTCATCAACAAGTTAGCTAAAAAATACGATTCTCACCATTAGGTTCCACAGACTTCTTTAAAAGGATAATTTCTGTCAAATTGATATTCCACTCAGAATCCAGATAACGGTCAATATATTGCAATCTGTTCCCAAAAGGAAGTGGAAAAAAAAACACCTTTCCACCTGGATGTTAGCTCCGCGTCATTGCCGATTGTGAGGAGAGCAATGTGTTAGAAGCAGAAGGAGTGGCAGGAGCAGAATGAGGTGAGGGAACGAAGGGATGCTGGTGGCTCACATCGTTAGAAAAGTCACAATGTGAGGATCGGCGCACTCTCAGCGAGGGGATTGAGCCACCAGAAAGGAAGATGATGAAGAAGAAAAGGCAGAGGAGGAGGAGAGAGGCATGAAGGCAGGCAGCGGTGAATGAGTGGAGCATACAACTGCCCTCCCCTCACTCTGCTGAGTCTCTCTCTCTCTTTCTCCTGCACAGATACAGTGGCGAGCACACCCCTACCCCCTGCCATGCTACAGATTGCATTGCACTGATGAAATGTTAATGGTTCTTTTAGGAAGAATAATGGACATGTGGACCCTGGAGTTGTTCATAAGAGGGGAGGTTCTGCACCTCACACACCTACAGAGGTATGCAACAAACACGCAGAAGGCACTGTGTTTCATCTTTGTACTCCCTCACACACACCAAACTCTCACACTCTTGTCTGTCTTTCTTTCTTTAGTTCCAATATATATATATAACTGCTCCTGAGAGATACACAACAGCAAACACACAACATGCTCCCGTCGCAAAGGGAAGATTGGGTGGGGGAGTATACCGAGAGATCCAACCGATCCTCAAAATGCTCTCTTGGAATGCATTCCCATCCATACACACAGACAGGCACAGACACACACACACACACACACACACACACACACACATACACACAGCCACACACCCAAAGGAAGAGAAACAAAGAACGCAGTGGCGGCATGTGGAAACACCAGTAGGAACATCAAGATGAGAGGACAAATCTGAAGCGGGTGCAGAAAAAAGACACTGCTTTAAAAGACTTTGCAGTTCACAAGTAGTTGAAAAAGTGATGTTTAGTTTGCAGTCTGCATAACCTAAATTATCAAAAGACAATTATTTAATAATTTATGCACTTCAGCCGTTCCAATTATTTTTTAAATAGCATTATTATAATTAAAAATTAATTCCACAAAATGCTAAAACATACATAAAAAATAGAAAGCTGTCTAGTGCTGTCCTAAATCGTGAACTGTAAACACTTGATAGCACTTTTATGTTAAACTATTCCACAAGGTGCATAAAAATGTGTTTAACAGGGTTGTCGTCTGGATAAGACATGAATTTAGCAGCTAAAAAATATGGCCCAGCCCATGTGATGTAGATGCCTGCAGGTATAATGGGGACCAAGCGTTAAGGAGTTACAAAGCAAAACACGAGGACCCTGGTGATGGCGCCACCTAATATGTAACTTGTAGCACAAGAAAATTAAAGGGAACAAAAACAATAGGTTTGCAAGCTCCACTAGATGCATTGAAATACTGCCAGTCTCTGGCTGGGTTCCCTTGGAGCTCTTATGTTCTGCTTAGGCTCTTCAGTCTACATACGATATGAATAACAGTGAGAACAATGGGGAATATCTGTTCATATTTACCATACAAGGACAAATAAAAGCATCCTGCACTTCAGTGTTTAAAGACACAAAACGTTTAAGCCAGCACCTACCTCCTGCCGTTCAAATGGGTCCCCTCTCATTAACCAACAAAACACCTTTACCATCAAATGCATACCAAGGACATTAAAGTAAAGGTGACTACAACAGCAGTTATTAGAAAGTTTCCCGAAAACAGCCAATAAACTCTAAGTGAACTCTTGCTGGATGTAAAACATTTCTCCCAGCCCTCATATTCCCTATCAAAAGGTGCCATGTACCTCTTTAAAATCCACCTGTGAGGATTATACCCCTTAAACAGTTAAAAACAGAGGAGGGAAATACAGTACAGACCAAAAGTTTGAACACACCTTCTCATTCAAAGAGTTTTCTATATTTTCATGACTATGAATATTGTAGCTTCACACTGAAGGCATCAAAACTATGAATTAACACATGTGGAATTATATACTGAACAAAAACGTGTGAAACAACTGAAAATATGTCTTATATTCTAGGTTCTTCAAAGTAGCCACCTTTTGCTTTGATTACTGCTCTGCACACTCTTGGTATTCTGTTGATGAGCTCCAAGAGGTAGTCACCTGAAATGGTTTTCCAACAGTCTTGAAGGAGTTCCCAGAGATGCTTAGCACTTGTTGGCCCTTTTGCATTCATTCTGCGGTCCAGCTCACCCCAAACCATCTTGATTGGGTTCACGTCTGTGGAGGCCAGGTCATCTGGTGCAGCACCCCATCACTCTCCTTCTTGGTCAAATAGCCCTTACATAGCCTGGAGGTGTGTTTGGGGTCATTGTCCTGTTGAAAAATAAATGATGGTCCAACTAAACGCAAACCGGATGGAATAGCATGCCGCTGCAAGATGCTGTGGTAGCCATGCTGGTTCACTATGCCTTCAATTTTGAATAAATGCCCAACAGTGTCACCAGCAAAGCGCCCCCACACCATCACACCTCCTCCTCCATGTTTCACGGTGGGAACCAGCCATGTAGAGTCCATCCGTTCACCTCTTCTGCACCGCACAAAGACACGGTGCTTGGAACCAAAGATCTCAAACCTGGACTCATCAGACCAAAGCACAGATTTCCACTGATCTAATGTCCATTCCTTGTGTTCTTTAGCCCAAACAAGTATCTTCTGCTTGTTGCCTGTCCTCAGCAGTGGTTTCCTAGCAGCTATTTTACCATGAAGGCCTGATTCACACAGTCTCTTCTTAACAGTTGTTCTAGAGATGTGTCTGCTGCTAGAACTCTGTGTGGCATTGACCTGTTCTCTAATCTAAGCTGCTGTTAACCTGCAGCGGTCCTCATGTGAGCCAGTTTCTTTGTAGCGCTTGATGGTTTTCGCGACTGCACTTGGGGACACTTTCAAATTTTTCCCAATTGTCCGGACTGACTGACCTTCATTTCTAAAAATAATGATGGCCACTCGTTTGTCTTTACTTAGCTGCTTTTTTCTTGCCATAATACAAATTCTAACAGTCTATTCAGTAGGACTATCAGCTGTGTACTGTATCCACCTCCTGCACAACACAACTGATGGTCCCAACCCCATTTATAAGGCTTGAAATCCCACTTATTAAACCTGACAGGGCACACCTGTGAAGTGAAAACCATTTCAGGTGACTACCTCTTGAAGCTCATCAACAGAATGCCAAGAGTGTGCGGAGCAGTAATCAAAGTAAAAGATGGCTACTTTGAAGAACCTAGAATATAAGACATATTTTCAGTTGTTTCAAACTTTTTTGTTCAGTATATAATTCCACATGTGTTAATTCATAGTTTTGATGCCTTCAGTGTGAAGCTACAATATTCATAGTCATGAAAATTTAGACAACTCTTTGAATGAGGTGTGTCCAAACTTTTGGTCTGTATTGTATAATTCAAGCTTCTGCTGCTACCTGCACTGTTACATGCTTCTCACAATTCCCAATAGACCAAAGCCAAGTGTGCACATAATGTCAAAGGGACAAATTGTTCTGAAAGTGCAGCCTGGTATTTCTGGCACGCAGAGCCACTTTAAAGTTGTTCTGTTGACTCTCTCTCGCTAAAACAAAACAACACAGGAGAATCAGGAAGACAACAAGCCTGCAGCGTCTTTATGGAAGATGGTTGAAGTCTGTCAATAATAACAAAAATGTCAGTGAGAGACAGCATTGAGAGCACTTAAGAGCCAAGCAGGGTTTTGACAATGGCTGCAATGTGTGAAATGTGAGTCAGTGATTATCCTGGGACACATTCTAGTGTTCATCATGGAGAGTCCAGAAGTATCTGCAAAAGCTAAGGATTGTCTGGAGGATAGAAATAATGCCCTTTCTCAGCAATGGCTTTTCTCTCACTAATTATCCTTTAAACTAGATTTGTGGAGTTCACTAAAAGTCTTGTCTCCCACCAGAGCTCCTTCAGAGTTGCCTTGCGTTTCCTGGTTTGCAGTTGGGCCATCGTCTTTCCCTTTTCAGATTATGTGGGATGCTTAAATCCAGGGATGTTTTTTTTTTTTTTTTTATTATCCTATCCTTGGTTTAAATCTTCCCACAGCTTTATACCTCACTTGATTTGGTCCATTCTCTTCATGATGCTCTCCAACAAACCTCTGAGGCCCTTAGAGGACAGCTGTATTCATACTGGGATTTAACTACACACAGGTAGTATTCTTAGAGGGGATGAGGGGACCCATACTAAACATTCACTGTAAAATATCGGAATTTCACAATATGCTTATAAAATAGCCTCTTCCAATTATGAATACTGAGGTGACAGCTGCTGAATATTTCCTTTATTACATAAAATCCTGACAATGCTTGGCAAAGAAAATTAAAACCAAAACAAATTAAATCAGAATGTTTCCCACTCATTATTCCCTCGGCCACCCTCTAGCTTTCTTACTTTGTGACCATATTAGATGAAGTATAAACTATCACCAAATCAGAAATGAGGATTCCTGTATTTTAGGTGAAAGGCTGTATATAAGATCTCTCCTGCAGGACGATTAATGGCATGATTCACAGAGGCCACCTTATGCTCTTTCTCTCTCTCTCTCTGTGGATGGTTAGGTGCAGCTTGGATTTATGTCATCATGCTTGTAAAGGATCATAACTAGTGGGCACCGCTTAAACAAACAGGAAGCTAATTAAATATAAGGGCCTCCTGGGCAACCTTCCAAGAACAAGGCTTAAAGTTTTATTTCTATACTTCTCTGAAGATAAATACTAACTTGATTTTATTTTGTCCATAAAGAAAATAAAGTAATTTTAGGTGTAATTTAATATCATTTTAAATGTTTCCATCTAGGTTTCATTAGGTAGCTAAAGCCTTTTAATGTAATAAATGTCAGTCATCCTGCCCGTGGAACAGAAGACCAGATATGGACCCTCATAGAGTTGCTGAGGGGATCATGGGAGTTTGGCTGTTCACTCCACAAGTGTTATGTGATTCTTAAGAAGGCCTGCATCTGTGTTACTGGAGATGTTCTTATTGCTATCTGCTTCTTTTATAACCAATCCAAGAGCTGATCCTGTTTATGATCTACATGGAAAGGCCTACAAGGCATAGTTAGGGAGAGGAGGATGTCTGGTTTGGCATTTTCAGGGTCTTATCTTTGCTTTTTGCTTTTAATATGGTTCTGTTGGTGTCTTCAGGCCAGAACCTCATCAGGCACTGCTGCAATTGACAGTTGAATGTGAAGTAGACAGGATGAGAGCTAGGTCCACCAAGTCTAAGGTGGATTGCTCCTTGCAGGTTAGAAATCTTAACATTGTGGGATGTGAAATGTCTCAAACCTTATAAATATACATATATACAGTATTTACTCAGAGATTGTATCCTCACAAGACCAACTGCATTTGTGTTTAGCATAAAAAAGGTACAGCCATAACTACAGGCAATTTAAACAGCATTGTAGATTAACAGAGTACAGTATACTGCTTGGAAATCGTCAAGCACTGGCATCTTTCCAGCTAGTAGTAGTCACCATGTTCACACCGGTCTGAACACATTACCACAGCTCAGTAAAACTCTAGAACAGCCTAGAACATAGTAGAAGAAGAATCACTAGAAGAACATATGGAAGAAGGATTCAATCTTGGAAATGTTTAGAGCCTTAAGAACATAATAGGTGGCTGATGTTTAAATCATTCTTCTAACGAAGACAAGATAGGTGGGTCATTAATAACAGGTTGGACTGTAAATTACCCATCGGTTTTATGCTCCACCAAGAACAGACATCTAGAACGACTCTCTGGGGACACCCAAACTGAAAGTGGCAGCTTGCCTGAACAATATGGCTGGCTAAGTGGATGTCCTCTGTCTAAACAGAGTTTGGGATTTATTGGCACCTCTGATAAAAATGTTTAAAAAGTCTTGAAACAAATCCATATTTCATTACACTAAGAAATGTCACACTGAAAACTGTAGCAAATTTGCTTCAAGTAAATTTTTATGGAGAGGCAAAAATCCCACATTAAGAAATAATTATTTTAATGTAAAATCACCAATTATTGATATACTTAACAAGCCTTTAATATAAATATGATGAAAGCATTTTTGATTTTAAACTTTAGATTTTTTAAGTTGATAGGGGTTTCTTGGAACTTTTATTGGTAATTCCTGGGTTTCTGTTTCCTTGGGGTATAAATCAGATTTTACACATAGGCCAGTTTCTTTAAGCCACAAGTCACAAGGCTGGGTGAGGAACCATATTTACCTTGCCAATGTGCACAGTGAGCAGCATAGTAAGGCATGTAAAACAATTCCAAAGCTAAATGTTAGAGAACTGCAGCAAATATTTGAAATTTGGAGTCAAAAGTCTCCAAAACAACCACTTGATGCCATAAGGAAGGATTCAGAGTTTGCTTAACTCTCCTGGGACTTTAATTGGTACTGTGTGCTTTGGTCGGATGAGACTAAGATTAAACGGTTCGGCAACAACTACATCAGATTGTGAACCAAAGGATGAATATGTGAAAACAGCCAATGTTAAGCATGGTAGAGGATCTCTGATGCTCAGGCCCTGTTTTACTTGCAAAGATGCTGGGAACCTTGTCAGAGCATATGGCCTGTATGAAATACTAGAAGGTTTTAATATAAACAGAAAAATTGTTGTCGGCAAGTCTTTCACCTGGAAAATGATCAAACACATATAAACAAATCAACACAAAAGAGATTAAATTAGGCCCAGCAAAAGGATGTTGTACATAATATTTTGCTGGATTTTTCTAAATGTTTCTATGTGAGATTATGTTTATGTAGTAGGAGATTAATTCAATTTAAGGCTTTTCACATTTTTTTAGCTGGGGACCTGTTAAATGTGACTAGCACTGTATAATTTTACAGTTTAATTTGCATTGTTTTTAAATGAAAATTTTTAAACAGCTCATCATGGTTAAGTGTAACTTTACATGACCTGGGCAGCATTTAGGTTTTCTCTGCTATTATAATGACGACAGACAGCAGAAAAGATGCCAGTTTAATCATGCAGATTAATAACCTCATCATGTAAAAATAGATTGAATGATGAAAGCCAGCCACCCTGATAATGAGCAGACATGAACCGCCTGCTCAGACGGAGAGGGCCGGCAACTGTGCTCAAACTGCTCATAGGCCCCTACCGACCCCCTCTGCGTTCTCTTACACCTCCCATCCCTCCCTGTTGTGCTGTTACATCTCATTTTCTCCCGATCAATCTTAGTGACACCGGTGAGCATACATTCAGGTTGGGGTCAGGGTTGCTTGATGGAATTAGCGTCTTGGGGACGATGGATTACTGTGCTCACAGCCGCCTGCATGGGCCTGAGGACTGGTTCGCGGGTTATTTGCTCACGTAATGGCTGATCCCATTAAATAAATCAGGATTGTTGATTTGTTTATATGGCACATAATGTATAACATTAGATCCTCTATGAAGAGCTCCATCACTCAGAATAGAAGGGGGTAAGTTGATCCAACTCTTTGGTGCATAAATATCTATAAATTAGCTTTATTTGTTCCCTAAATGAACCACACCCACAGTTTTGGAGAATCTCCGTCACAGTATATGGTTTGGCCATATTTGCTGCCATATGATGAGCTAAAAAAGAAATTTCAGTTTAATATGTACCAGTAGCTCTACTTTCTTCAGCATGAACTAATATTAAAGCCTTACACAACATAAAAACAGTGCAGTGCAAAAATATTCACACCACTAAATGCGCTTGCATTTTGTCATATACCAACACACAGTTGTTCATAATTGTACAGTAAAGGAAAAGGACGCAAACTTTTGAAAATGTTTTGAAAACTTGTATGTTTTGCACAAACAGTGTGCATTTGTACTTGGTCCCCTTTACTCTGATGGCCCTAAATAAAATCCAGTACAAACAATTGTAATCGAAATAACCTTATGAGTAAAGGGAGATCATGTGTGTATTTTGTGTAAGTAGAATTATAGCTGTATGCAAGTAAAGCATTAATCCGAGAAGAAGCGAACAGGCCCATGGTAACTCAGGAGTAGTTGCAGAAATCCAAAGTTCAGGTGGGAGAATCTGTTGACAGGAAAACTATCACAACTCAAAATCTGATCTTTATGGAAGAAATGCAAGAAGAAAGCCATTGTTGAAGAATTACCCCTAGAAGTCTCATTTGCAGTTTGGTACAAGCCATGTACAGGACACAGGAAATATGTGGTAGAAGGTGCTCTGGTGGGATAAGAGTAAAATTTTACTTTTTTGCTCTTTAGCAAAATGCTACATGTAGGAAAAAACTAAAACTTTACATCACCCTTAACACACCATCCCCATGGTGAAACATGGTGGTGGCAGCATCATGATTTGAGGATGCTTTTCTTCAGCAGAGATGTTTAAGCTCATCAGAGCTGATGAACAGATGGCTTACTGAAGATCACAAAACTACAGCCCCCTCACTGTTATAAATCTGTACTTTAATCTTTTCTTCGAGATAGACTTATTTCAGGTTTCAGTTACAAAACTAAAACACAACTGCGTTAGGTAACCAGATCTGGAGGTCCTGGAGGTCTGTAGGTTTCCATAAAGTCAACGTTTTCCATCCAGAATATTTGAAACTTTATGACAAAAATACAACATCGCCCTTTCCATTTTCACTAGGTTTTAAGCAGATCTGCTGCTGTACAAAGTCGGACATGGTATAAAAGTAATCACTTCCCTTGTAGGAAGGGGGTGGAGCTGAATACAGAGCAATTCTGGAGGAAAACTTATTCGAGGCTGCAAAAGACTGGAAACTGGGGGAGAGGTTTAGTTTCTAGCAGAACAAGCATAAACATGACAAAATATGGAAAAGCATAGGTCAAATCTGCAGCTATAAGTGTTCTCAAAACACTGGAACGTTTTTTGTCTAGTACAAAATTCACAATTAAATTATCAAAAAGGAAAGAACTTAAGATCTAATTCCATTTCATGGACTTCAACTTCATCCAAAGAAACACATTTGGTTCCTCATATGCTTTGTGTCTCTATGTTAGCATTACATATGAATGCTGATATGTTCCACATAGGCATTTCCTTGAACTTAAACTGAAACAAATGGGAACGGATTTACCTTCTGAAAACAGCTAAGGAGTGAAAACCATACCAAACCTCCTGTCAACAGTTTACAAAACTTGAAGTTCCAAGAATCAGAGCTTGACCATACATGGAGCTACTGACAAACACGTTTAAAATCAACCCATCCTGACCACCATGCTTGGCACCAGAAATGTGTGAAAAATGTGTCTCTTTCATTCGAGTCTCCTTCTACTTGAGCTTTACCTGGCAAAATGGTTAGCTAATTCTAGTTTATTTCCATGTTTAAATTACAGTTAACTGAAAATGAAACATCAAAGTGCATTAAACAGGCCCCTTAATGCACATTTACACCTGTCCCTAGTAGCTAAATGACAGCTCTGAGTGCTTTGTTTCTGGCTGTTTTTGGATGCAGAGTGAGCTGAAGCTGCTAGGCAACAGAGCTGGCATGAATACGTGTCTCTGTTGACAAAAGGCTACACAGGAACACAACCTACATTAAACTGGTTTACATTTTCACCAAAACCCACCTGATTTATTGTGCCTTCCACACTAGTTTGCACCCTTCGTAATGGGATGAAAAAAGTCTTAAAATAAAATGAATCTTCTATTGCATTAGCACAATCTAACAATTGCATTTTTAGAGAAGTCTAATACTTAATTTTGGTATGTTTCTGGGCACTAACAAAGTTTCAAATGTCTTTGGAAGAGAAATAGACCCACAGCATGACAAATCCTCTGCCGCACTTAAAAGTGGGGATGAGGTGCTTTAAAACATTTACATCCTTTGCTTTATGGGAAAATCTTCTGGAGTGTTAGCAAAAAGCTTAATTTTTGTCTCATCTGAACAAAGCAGTTCCAGTTTGTTGGACCACTTGTTTGCTGAGTATTGGATTATCTGCCCGTTGTTGGACGTCACTGTGCCCCTCCAATGGCATCGGCCATTTTGTACCCAGGACAGCCCGCTCCTACATATCCCATCAAGCATTGCGACTGATATGACTGGGCGTCCCCAGTCTGACGTCACAGGATGCTATATAGGAGGCGCTCATGTTTGAAAAACTGCCTTCCGCTGGAAACCAGATCTGGTGATCGAAGCGCACCACTTTAAGAGAAGAACTCTGTGAAGAGTTTCATTCATTCTCTCTCGTTGGACAACGAACTATTCATAACTGAAGTCTGTGGACTAAGAAGGCCAGAGATTTCACTTTTGCCGATCGAAGACGTGAGTTGTGTTAACTCACCTAACTGGAGACACGGAGCTTCGGAGAGACGCTACCGTGTTTCATTTTCAAGTCGACTTTGATGGTCAGATCATATTTTTCCTTTTTGTCAAGAAGACCGAAGGACAAAGACTGACCGTTCCCCTGAAGTTAATTATGGACGCACAATTAACTCAACCCCACGTTTCCTCGCTCGAATTCCCTCGCTCAGGAAGAAGACGACACAAGTAAAACCCATTTCTTTTTCTTTTTTTTTTCTTTATTAGGAGGCCTGGGCAGGGTCAGAGGTTGTAGAAGTGATCAGAATCGCTGGTTAGGATCTCATGTGTTCTGAATAATATGTGCATGTAACCTTGCTTGTTGAAACTTTGATGTGTTATGTAATATCGGGATCCGCCGTGTTCCCCAGAGCTATCTGTGTTTACTATCTGAACGCAGGTGCGTTGCAAAACTGGACTGTTAAAACGACCTCATGGTAAAATTCTCCATTTTACCTTTGTCTTCAATCTCACTGTGCTAGCTTGCCGCCAAAAGTTATCAATCCTTTGTTTCAGGAGTAAAGGGGAAATTTTATGATCAGAAGATCATAAAAGACACTCTAAGCTGCACTCCAACCCCCCACCAGTCATCACCCCCCCCCCCCTTTTCATATCCTCTCCTTTCCTCTGTTGTGCCATAAACTGCTGGTTGACTCCATACATACCCACTACCGTTTGTTGATTTTGCTTATTTAGATGTGTTTACCCCTGTGTATGTAGAATTTTGCATGTTGAGTAGGTGAAAATTAATAAATATTCACATAGATAAAGAGAGAGCGTTTGGTGTTTCATTGTGTGCAAAAAGTGATGTGTCAGTCAAAATAAGGTTCAAGTTCCACACGTTTCGGCAGAAACGGTCGATTAAACAGTGACATCTCCGGCAATAGTTATTAATTATTACGGAGTAGTTAACGGTTGTAATTGTCACAGGCGTTGAGCCACAATTACAACACCAGAAACCTCTCTGGTCTCGATTCGTAAATGAGGATGTATGGTTAAGAAATTGATTTTGTCAGATTATGATTTGTAATTATAATTATTGATCAAGATTATTCAATCAATAATCATACTCCCAACATATGGCGTCCCTGGGTGGGCCTTAAAAAGACAGACATCAAATCACTGTTGCACAGAATGAACGAACAGTTGTGATCCCCGTTAACTAGACGTTATTGGGAGACTTGAGTTTCGCACAGAACGTTTGTGAATTAGGGGATTTCGATTAGGTTGTGCTCAGTTCTACTGCAAAGGATAACATTAGCTTTCAGAGGTGTTTGTTGTGGATGCAAGGTGAAAGTTGGTTTAACTTGTGGAAAAGTTAAAGTTAATTTCCAGTCGCCAGCCTGCTGCTGCAGCTGTAAAAACCAGCGCTGATAAGCATCAGACCTGCCCCAGTGGCCACTGAGCGTAATTACAGTTGTGACCAACATTCTCCCAGTCAGTTAGAGAACAACACCTACATCTGGTGGCCATTTAATAGATTACAGATTGCAGCTGGATTTCCCAAACCGCAGACCTGCACTCACTACCATCTGGTGGTCACTACTGCGAATTGCATTTCCTACGTTTATATTTTTTTTATTTTTATTTATTTATCACTCAATTCATTAACACAGGCAGATTATTCCATCACCTATGATCAAAAGTGCATAACTTAAAGTTGAAAGTTGAAGTTACAGATCATTCATTACCACTTTTGAAAAATTTTAAGCATTTTTGCTGGGTTTTTAGTGTGTGAAGCATGTTTTGACCTGACTCATAAAACTAACTTAGTTGTTTAACAGGAAGGTAGGTGATTCATATTAGAGAACACTAACATTTATTTGAAGCTAAGAACAGCATTGAATGTTTAGTTTCGTTTCCCATTTTTAAAATTTTATTTTGAACTTGGTTTCTGGGTTATTTCAAAAAAAAATTATTTCCCTTTTTCCTTTTTTTTTTTTGCATGTTTGCTTGATTAACCCCATTAAAGCATAAGACTTGGGTAAGCCACAGTTTGAACGGTCAAACCTGTGTGCCCATTTTAAGCAAACCCATACACCTGGAAGAGACAGGTATGAATCAGACAGCTAGCTGAATAGCTTAGCCTGTTGTGTGCAGCTAATTAAGTTTAGCAATCCCTAATCACTGAACAGCTTAGCCTGTTGTGTGCATCTAATTAAGTTTAGCAATCCCTAATCACTGAACAGCTTAGCCTGTTGTGTGCAGCTAATTAAGTTTAGCAATCCTTAATCACTGAACAGCTTAGCCTGTTGTGTGCAGCTAATTAAGTTTAGCAATCCCTAATCACTGAACAGCTTAGCCTGTTGTGTGCAGCTAATTAAGTTTAGCAATCCCTAATCACTGAACAGCTTAGCCTGTTGTGTGCAGCTAATTAAGTTTAGCAATCCTTAATCACTGAATAGCTTAGCCTGTTGAATTGCTGCTAATTTATTTAGTGGTGGTTCATAAATAAACAGTTTGTGTGTTTGCATTGTGCATTTTGGGCCAAAGATGGAGGGAACATCCCAGACTGCAGCTGGAGATGTGTGTATGGTGGAGGACCCCATAGGAATGCAGGCACAAGAGGTGATAGGGTCATTGATTCTGCTGTCCCCCGAGGAGCGTAAAGGCCTCAATGATTATGGCATTGAGCAATGTGAAGCCAGGATTCAGGAGTTGCTCCAAGTCATTAGAAACCCACCGAAGGACAGACGGGTCTCAGATGTGTTAGGACAGCTCACTCTGTTGTATCAGCGAAGGTTAATGTTAGAAGTTGACCAGCGCGTTAAACTACAGTTCGAGCTGAATGATACGTTGCAGACGGTGGATGTCCTTCGAGGGGAAATAACAGAAGTGGGAAATAGATTAGAAGCAATAGAGGGTAGCCATGCCACCCCGCCCCCCCTGGAAGAATGGGGGGACGAACCAAAACCCACCTCACAGGTTGAAACCTTGAGAGGTGAGCCACACCTGCGAAACCCTGAGAGAACCTGCAGGTCAGATCTGGAGGATGTAGAAGCTGCTCTCCAGAGATTACCTTTCCAGGCTCATGGGGTTCCCCAGACATCCACCGAGATAAGAACGGGGATAAGTAGTCAGAATAGGTTCAGTGGTGCGGTGCCCCGCCCCACTGCAATCAGCAGCCATGAACGGTACCTAGCTGGGGACCCAGCAGGTGTAAATAGTTCACGGTTCAGATGCGAGCAGCCGTCAAAAGTGACTCGCAGTACGGTCCTCTACGATCCCTCACCTCCGCCACGGCGACAGGAGTGCCGCCCCTGGGATTCAGGTAGCTCCTACCGCCCTCAACCGCTGCCCAGGACCCGAGTCCGGGAAGCACAGGGCCCACAGTTATACCGGGAGCAGCCTCCACTGCCTCCTCCGAGGATGAGGCGTGATGCACCGATACCCTCTGAGTGCAACCGGAGTGAACTCTCCGATGATGACTCAGATGGGCCGGGACCAATCCCTGAAAGTGGATTGCGCACCCGCCAGCTTGAGTCCCTTGCTAAAGACATAGAGCGTTTCGACCCTAATAAGGCAGAATCAAACATTGATGATTACCTTAGGGAAGTGGAACGCTGTCTTCTAGATTTGTACTGCCCATCAGCACGGGAGAAACTGAAGCTCATCTGGAAGACATCGTCCAGGAGCGTCCATGTTTTCATGGAGAGCCTGACACCCGCAGTCCGAGACCGTTATTCAACCCTTTGCGAAGCTTTAAGGGAAGAATATTCTGTGTACACGGACCGGGCCTCAGCCACACTTGGGGCTTTCGCGATCCAGCAAAAGAAAAGTGAAGCACCCAGGGAGTATTACCGGCGCTTGAGAGCCGTTTACTTCCAAGGACGCAATGCGCCAGGCATTGAGGAGGAACATGCTTTTAAATCCCTGTTCCTCCACAACCTTCATGAAAGTGTGCGATACGAAGTTACTATGTATTGCAGGACCAAGGCCATGAGCATGCAAGAGATCCGCAAATATGCTCAGATGGCGTGGGAAACACGTGCTCGCCCGACCAAGGGATCGGAGAGCGAGGCTAGGGTTTTACAGGTCCAGACTGAAAGAACCAGCCATGCATTAGAAGGTCAGGAAAGGCCTTCAACCAGAACCTAACAGGTTCAGGGAACAACATAGGTTTGGTCAGCTGGACTGGGGGGGTGGTACTGAATACCAACCACAGTCAAAGTTGCCAGACCATTTCCGGTCAAACAGACGACCTGACCATCACGTGAAGCCTAAAGGTAAACCTGATGGAAGAGGGTGGAACCTACACGCAGAAGGGATTATGGGGAAAGAGATGGAGGAGGCCTTGCGTAAGATGGTGATGGAAGCGGTGCGTCAGGCCACCATGCCCCCACAACCCTTGAAACAGGAAGCGGACCTAGTTAAACCAGACCCAAACTTCCCGTCAGCATGACTAGGCGTGGACCCAGTCTCCACAGCCATCAGAGTCTACCTGATCGGATGGGGAGACAAACCTGGGAAACTCCAAGAACCCCTTGGGACTTCTCCAGGAGAAACACCACAAATCATTGCTCCAAGGTTCTTAGGCAAACTGAACCATAATGAACATATAGGTTACCTACACTATCTCACTAGTATAGGAGGACAGGTCAAACTGAGGTTCCATTTTAAAACAGGATCAGAGATCAGCCTGTGGTTCTCGGTCTCGTTTGAGGAGGCGAGTAGAGCCATGCTCTCCCTCAGTAAACCACTTCAGGCTGAATTTCGTGATGTAAGTATCACCAGCTGCACCCAAAACCGATCATGCATCACTAATTGGGTGGAGGTGGACATTACACCCGAAGACACGGCTCTGGTGCACCCCATCTATAGGTGCACATTAAACAAAGACCTTTGTCTTGGTGGCCAGGACCTGCTGGCCCCACTCATTGACGGCCACCAGGACCAACTCTGGGTCCAGGCGGAGGTGCAAAACCCACGGGGTGCACGCAGCGAACGATTCGTTGTGACCAATCAGGTCAGCAGCTTAGAGGAGCCCGAAGGACCTCTCAGGCCCTCATCAGAGCCGGTCATGTGCACCTCCGAGACACAGCTGCACCCAGCCATCCAGGAAACTCCTGCCAGAGGCGGTCATTCATTGCTTGGCTCTTTAAAGAACCCAGGTGTGGACACTTACAACCCCAAAGTGGTGGAAGATGTACACCTGGAAACCAGGTTCACACCAGAAGTGCTACTAGCATTCTGGCTGGGACATCCATCAACCATTAGAGAGCTGTATGACCGTTTGTGCCAAAAAGACCCCTTTGTAACTGAGGCACAACACAGCCACACACTCCTTTTAGTAGACGGGCTCCGCCCTCTCCTCAAGACAGCCAGTGTGCAGATTGGCATCAAACAGCTCTCCCATGCTGTGGATATTGTTCCAACAGACCAAAGGGGGGTCACGTTATCCGACGCCCATTACTCTCCTGTTAGGTGCCATAGGAGCTACAAAGCCACACTCCACACCCTCCAGCAGATGGCGCACTGGCCTCCAAGGTCTCACGACACCCAGGTCTACATCAAAGGATGTTTAACCTGCCGCCAGTTTCAGCCATCCCAGCCAACCAGTAAACCTCCGCTTCAGCTAAGGGGGGTTACATTACCTTGGTTCCACCTTCAGACCAACTGGGTCGAACCAGCTCCAAAATTAACAGGAGGTAACAAATTCCTCCTAACTGCGACATGCAGCTTCATCAAGTGGGTTGGATGCTTGTCAGAAAAGGTTGACACCATCATCCCAGCTGCTGCTCTTTAGCTGAACCAGATGAAGTCCTACATCGAACTCTCCTCCCCAAGAACAGAGCTTGTCTCAATGTCCGGGAAAGGAGAGGCCAGTGCGTAGGACTAGTTAAATAGGTGCATGTTTCCTTGACTCACACTAACATGCACTAATCACTAACAACTTTCTTCAACAGAAACAGTTAAACATATAACTACCTTCTAGGACACAGTCTTAAACTGTAAGTTGACACGATAATTTTCCATAACACTGTATGCACAGCAGACCTCACAAAAGTGTTTAAGAATGATGTAATGGACACACCCATGCTGCCCGAGATTTCATGCAAAATCGTGGTAAAGGAGGTTGGTTCATCTATAGACAGTCCCACCGAGGCACAGATACCCATTGACCTAGTTCTGCTGAACTTAGTAGAGAAATCCTAAGTCCACCACGACAGACACCTTGCAACCTCCACAAACACACCTGGCTTATAGCCTAAATACTGCAATTCGTTTATTCTTTTCTCCCTCTTTCCACATCTAGATAGTTTAGAGACAGGAGTCCTATTAAAACCCATCATCATCCGGAAGAGCCAATGGTTTAAGCCTAAACCTGTTTTAACCATTTGTTTTAGATTACACACCGCATACCAGCAGGTTAAGCGTGTACAGGTCAGGATTGATGCCCTCACATTCATTCCCTCACGGTTCATAGCACCGCCTTTGCCAACGACACAGCCAGGGTCCAGTGCCTAATAGAAGTTGGATGAATAAGCTATGAACCATGATTTTGTTTGTTCCTTTTATTCTTATATATACATATATATGTACGATATCTGTTATTGTTTCATTTTGTCTCAGGATTACCAAAGCTGATGACCAAAGAATGTAATGATGATGTGAATGTATTGTCCTGTATTTGTCTCATTAAACAATGTAGAAAGGGATGAGTTTAGTCAGAGTTAGTCCTGCCCAGGCTAACCTCTATCCTGCCCAGTTGTAGGTTTTGAGTAACACAGAGACAATTTTGTTTTGTTCTGCTTCGCCACGGATCACTGATTGCTCAGCAAAGGACAGAATGGTCCCAGTAGCTTCAAAAACTGCGATTCATCTCACCCTTTGAACCTAGGGGGGAATGTTGGACCACTTGTTTGCTGAGTATTGGATTATCTGCCCATTGTTGGACGTCACTGTGCCCCTCCAATGGCATCGGCCATTTTGTACCCAGGACAGCCCGCTCCTACATATCCCATCAAGCATTGCGACTGATATGACTGGGCGTCCCCAGTCTGACGTCACAGGATGCTATATAGGAGGCGCTCATGTTTGAAAAACTGCCTTCCGCTGGAAACCAGATCTGGTGATCGAAGCGCACCACTTTAAGAGAAGAACTCTGTGAAGAGTTTCATTCATTCTCTCTCGTTGGACAACGAACTATTCATAACTGAAGTCTGTGGACTAAGAAGGCCAGAGATTTCACTTTTGCCGATCGAAGACGTGAGTTAACACGTAACTGGAGACACGGAGCTTCGGAGAGACAAACCGCTACCGTGTTTCATTTTCAAGTCGACTTTGATGGTCAGATCATATTTTTCCTTTTTGTCAAGAAGACCGAAGGACAAAGACTGACCGTTCCCCTGAAGTTAATTGTGGACGCACAATTAACTCAACCCCACGTTTCCTCGCTCGAATTCCCTCGCTCAGGAAGAAGACGACACAAGTAAAACCCATTTCTTTTTTTTTTTTTTTCTTTATTAGGAGGCCTGGGCAGGGTCAGAGGTTGTAGAAGCGATCAGAATCGCTGGTTAGGATCTCATGTGTTCTGAATAATATGTGCATGTAACCTTGCTTGTTGAAACTTTGATGTGTTATGTGATATCGGGATCCGCCGTGTTCCCCAGAGCTGTCTGTGTTTACTATCTGAACGCAAGTGCGTTGCAAAACTGGACTGTTAAAACGACCTCATGGTAAAATTCTCCATGTTACCTTTGTCTTCAATCTCACTGTGCTAGCTTGCCGCCAAAAGTTATCAATCCTTTGTTTCAGGAGTAAAGGGGGGACGTTTTATGATCAGAAGATCATAAAAGACACTCTAAGCTGCACTCCAACCCCCCACCAGTCATCACCACACCCCCCTTTTCATATCCTCTCCTTTCCTCTGTTGTGCCATAAACTGCTGGTTGACTCCATACATACCCACTACCGTTTGTTGATTTTGCTTATTTAGATGTGTTTACCCCTGTGTATGTAGAATTTTGCATGTTGAGTAGGTGAAAATTAATAAATATTCACATAGATAAAGAGAGAGCGTTTGGTGTTTCATTGTGTGCAAAAAGTGATGTGTCAGTCAAAATAAGGTTCAAGTTCCACACGTTTCGGCAGAAACGGTCGATTAAACAGCGACATATCCGGCAATAGTTATTAATTATTACGGAGTAGTTAACGGTTGTAATTGTCACAGGCGTTGAGCCACAATTACAACACCAGAAACCTCTCTGGTCTCGATTCGTAAATGAGGATGTATGGTTAAGAAATGGATTTTGTCAGATTATGATTTGTAATTATAATTATTGATCAAGATTATTCAATCAATAATCATACTCCCAACAAGTTAAAGTCCCAGTAGAGTTTAGCAAACTCCACACTTCTATGTTCATACTGGCAGAACTGAAAATAATTTCCAGGAACTACTCCTGAACAAAAAGGTGGCATGTATATGGCGTCTAAGGGGTGCTTTCACATCAGCACTATTCGGCTTACAATAAACAGATCGAAGTTTTTTTGTTTGGATAGCGAATAGTCCACCTCATGTGGGCTGGTGCGAAGCTCTCCCGACGTCTGGTGAGACCAAACAAGTGAAATCTGGTCCCCTAAACACTGGGTTTTATGTTCACTTGGAAATTAACTAAAAACTTATGTGTAACCACATCAACACATCGTAGTCCCTCACTTTCCTTCTTTTTCTGCACTGCTGCATTTCTCTCATGTATACAGAGCAACATGCTGGATAGCTGGATGGGTCACTGGCTCACTTATGGCAAGCCGTTTCAACATTTACAAGCAGAGGTGGATCTTTAAACTAAATATTTGTAGATTTACATCTTTTCTTATCCACAAAGAGCATCTGAGGTAATTCAAACATAATTTTTCCAAGAAAAATTACGCCACCTTTTCGTTTCATCTGTATTGGGTTTAAAGCACCATCTAGAATGTACACTGTGGATGACTCAAATGGAATTCTTACAAACAGGAAGTCTAATTTCAGATATCTGTAGTTTAATTAAGAATTAGATGTAGCTGCATTGTTTTAAATATTAAAATGGCTTGCCACACTTGCTTGCTGCTTATATTGGGCTGTTTCTTGTGATAGTGCCCCAAACAAGGAGGCGTTGTCACTGCATCACAGTTTCCAGACATTTGGACCTATTTCAGAGGCACAGTGTGAAAGTAACTCAAACCAAATAAAAAGCTGTGACATTTTTTGTTATTCCTCTGCCAACTGAACTTAGTCCACAGCACTATCCTGGTGGCACCCTATGGTTTGTTATGGAGTCCTTTGGTCCACAAAATCTCCAGGATTGTCACAAGTCTCTAACAGTGAGCTTTGGAGATATAATAATTTTACCATCGGTAGTTTTGTTAAAAGCAAATATCGTATAAAATAGATTTTTTTTTTTCCTCAGAAGAAATGTACTACTACTGAAAATTGATTTTTTCCTAAACTTTTTAATGCAAGACTTGTTTGTGCAATAAAACATGAATTCATTTTTGGGCTTTTACACATTTTTTACCTGGGGTGCCCATAAATGTGGCTAGTGAGTGTTACCTTAGGCACAGAGAAACTGAGCTTTCATCAAAATCTAATCTAAAAAGTCATGCCTATAAAGTTAAAAAAGAGATCAAATAAAATAATGAAGAAAAGAGAAGAAACGGTTTCAAGACCACAAAGAAATGGGATTAGGCACTGCAACGCAGGTAAAAGGTAAAATTTTTCTTTTCCTGTTTTTATTTCAAACAATAACCTAGAGAAAATAGGATAATTCATGGGGAAAGGGGGATATTTAGTGACTATTACACTAAATAGAACATGTTAGGTTGTTGTTCAGCTAATCTTCAGGATGCATCCCGTTTCTTCTCTTCTCTAAAGACCTCCAGGCAGTCTGTGAGAGAACTATTCCTGCTAAGAAATGCATAATCATGTGGTAAGCAGCATCTATCGCTGATCAGCTGATTAGCGCAAAGGAATGAAGACTTGTGGCCGTAATAAGGCAGTTGTGTTAATCCCTTCAGCGGTAATCTGAAACCTTAGCAGATAAGTTAAATTACAAGCCAAATTATGCTTTCCCTTTAGGTAATGGAGTTGAAAATGTGCATGGAAGAGGCTGTTTTTTCAGTTAACTGATAATGAAAACCAAGTTGCATTACACACTCAATGTGAAGAAAACATAATTCTGTGACATCTATCACTGATGTTGTATTGAGAAGCTTTCTCCAGTACTTCCACATTAGAAATTAGAAAACAATAAATGAGAAGCAAATAAAAGCTACACAAAGAAGAGCCATGATGAATATCTTAATACACCTTAAATACTTTTTGGAGGAAGTAATCTTAGTGATTTAGCCTTATGTGGCTCTATTAGAACAAGCATTACTATTGTGGTTAATTTGCTTCAATGTATTTGCATTATGGTGAAGATGCTAACAAACAAACGTGTATGTAACCTCTAATTTCACAAGTCTTAATACCCATGTGTTTGTGCTGGAATTGATAAATGTAATCCTTAGTTTTATGCAATTCTGTTAGAGAGTCCAGGGCGGTTCGTGTACAATTGTCGCCCTGGGAGTGCACCTCCTTCGGCACCCTGTCCGTACCCCCAAACAATTCCTTTTTTTATGAAAAGGTCATTTCTGCAAACTTCTTGGTTACGTGTTGCTAAACGTAGTGCTGATGAACTCTTGTTAATGACACAGAGGATGTGGCCCCAGTTTCATTGATGGCACGAAACAGCCATGCCCCCTGAAAACCTATAAAAATCATCTTGGATGTGGGGTGGGCGTCTCTAATGACTGCAGCCAACAGGTCACAGTGACTCAACACATGGGGGCGCAATCGTTTCACTGACTGCAAATGCAAAAGAGGCAATACAAAATTCATTCAGGGCACAACTAAAAGGTAAGGTAAGGTTTTTAAAACATTGGTGCTCATTTGTCCCCCTCTTAATGCCGCTCTGAGCAACTGCCCATGCTAACATACACCTTTTTTTCAGTTTTGCAATAGCTCACAATAAAAAATGGGTAATTGATACCTCTTTGAAAACGTTTAGTGAACACTCTCTCTCTCTTTGGGATATTTTTGATATAAAAATAGGAGTTTAAAAAAGTGTGCACTGACAAAATCATCTTTCAAAGTATTTGTCTAAAAACATAAAAGCTCCCACGGCAAGACTGTTGATAATACTGCTCACCAGTATCCAGTAGATGTGCAGCATCCCCAGGCAGCTAAGGCATTTACTGTGAAGTCACATCAAATGCATTGCTTTCAGCATCCACCATAGACTCAGATTCCTTTCAGTTTAGACCCCCAAGGTCTTTTAACACTGTTTGTCATCATCGCAGACAACAACTTGCCTGGATAATGAAGCGTTATCTCATTTGTTGTCGAGTTGCATCATCTAATCAATGCAAGAGAGAGAGGCTGTGTTTTCTGTGTTCCAGGACCATGAGGCAACATGAAGGAAAAAAGGTTTGGTATCTATTCAAAACTAACATATCCAATGTCAATATGAACAAAAGTATCAGGTACCTTTAGAGAAAGTTCAAAGAGAGTTAGTGTCATTGTTTCAATGTCACAGCTTCTTCCTTTTCTATATTCTGCTGGAACACAAATTCTCATATTACATATTTCAATCCCACTCATTACAAGTTGAAAGTCACAAAATGTAAGTTTCATGTCTTATGACTGTAACAGTTAATCATTAAATAGTTTTTTCCTGAATCAAGACAAATTTGATTGCAGAAAAAACCCAAAACTGAAAATTCAAATGATCATCATTTTATTTAATTGTTACACCAGGAAATTTTATAGGTATTTTTTTAGACACTAGCAACCTTTATTTTTCCAATTTTTTTGTAAGTAAGTTGAAAGAAAATAGGGTGGAGAGGGCGTGGGAAGGGTATGCAGTATAAACTTGGATTGGATCCCAGCCTGCATCGAGGACTAAAGCCTCCATACATGGCTTAACCCCCTGCACCACCAGTGCCACGACCTATCAGAAAAACATTTCAATAAATAATAATTATCATAACCAATGGGTCAGATGTCAACTAGAATCAGTGCTAAAGATAAAAACTAGGTGAATCTAAGAAACATATTACATTAGATAAAACTGCAGTATTTCATGCACATCAAAGGAGTTGTGTGAAGTCACAATATATTGCTGGATTATGAATCTCAGACAGTAATCCTAGCAGGTTGCTTATTGGTATTTAGAATAAGATGTTACCAAACTGTCTGGAAGAATATATCATAAAATTTGCTGTACAGCTGTTGACCATTCCTAAGTAATTAGTGACACTATGAACACAACCTCTCACATTACACTCTACATCTTGTTGTAAATTACTTCTTTGAAACAAAACTATTAAACTAATAGGCTTTAATTCAAAAGGCCCAAACCTGATGATATGAGGGAAAACAGGTTCTTATATTTTCCATGTTATATAAACGTCCCTAATCAAACAGTGGAAGGTGGGGCCAGACCTACTAGAGAGAAATCAATATCAACATTTCTGGCTCCCATGGGGACTTGATCAATGAGCCAAAAATATCTGCAGATGAAATAAAATAAGCTGTTCTTCTATGTCACATTAAAGCTCATTTAGCTTTGCTTAATATCATAAAAATAAGAACAGTATGTGCTGGGTCTGCATGAAAAGGCAGGACATGGTGACAGTGAAAAATGGGAACATAATGCTCATGTAAAAAAAAAAAAAAAAAGGAAAAAATGAGCACTGTCAGACATCCCTCTCGCCTTTATAGGAAGAAGTGTGTGTCAGCTGCCTGTCATGCCAAATGAACAGCCAGAGGGTTGTTTGGTGCAAATTAAATTCCAATGAAGGGTGAATCCACTTTTTTTTAAAGCAATCTAATTAAATTGTCATGCACGGCCATGTAGCTTAAATTACATAGCAGCACCGTGCAAATGTGGAAAACCTAGCATCATGTGCAAGCTTCGAGCACATGTATCATGGCGTCTCCCATAGAGAGGGTTATGTTTTGGGTAATACCTCATGAACACCTTCACCTACGACTAAATTTAAGCAAAAATCAAAACAATAGGGTTATGGTTATTTTCTTTATATTGTTACCTGGTACCAACCAAAAATGGGAAACTCTAAGTGTAATAATTTCTGCATCTAGCATAAATATGTTTCTGCTCAGAATAAACCAGCACATCAAATATCTCTTCAATAATAGAGAAAAACTTTGTGTTTCCAGATCTGCACCAATGTCACCCAGAGGTGGGGAACCTGTTGATGTAGAAGATCAGAGGTGATACTGAATTGAATTACAAGAGGCGAGGCTGTGCACACAACCTTCATCCAGCTGTAGGGGGGTCAGTAGAGATGTGAAGGTGACAAAAAAAAGAGGGGGAGAGAACTATTAGGGTCAGGTTGGAAGCAGGTGGGAGTGTTCTGTACAGATGGAACCTTTTAAATCACATTCAGGAAATGGAAAGAGACAAAAAAGAAATTATTCCAAATAAATTATATTCTGCAAGGAATGGTGGTAGAAGTTGAAAAAAAAATGATAATCACAGACGATTGAAGCACAAAATGTGTGAAAAGGCAGAACTACATCCTTAATTCTCCAATAATTTATTTTTGCTCCAAGGGATTATTGAGACTACACATCATAGCTTTTTACTCATCAAGCTTTGAAATACTAAATCAAAATTTCTTTCCTGTAATTCCAGCTGCAAGTCTTTTGAAATAACATCCAATTTCAGGTCCTGCTACAGATTCTACACTGAATTTAAACCTGGACTTTGACTGGGCCATTCTAATACCTGAACATGCTTTGAACCAACCACTGTGGTAGCTCTGGCTGTTTGATTAGCGTTGCTATCCTGCTAAAAGGTGAACTCCCTGCCCCCAGTGCAAAGTCTTTTTTTAGCTTTTAACAGGTTTTCTTTCAGGACTTTCCTGTATTTACCTCTATCTGTCTTCCCAACAACTCTGATAGCTTATTTTCTGCAGCAGAAGAAAACAATTCCCACAACATGATGCTGCCACCACAAGAGCACCTTCTTTCATGTGTTTTTGCTGTGTCCTACATGGGTGTTCAAGATGGTGTTTGCTCACTGATGTTCTTCAACAGGCCTCAGAGACCTTCAGCAGAACCCAGCTACATTTAGAGACAGAGACTGAACTTAAACTGCACACAGGTGGGCTCAGTTTCCTGACTCTACTGAATTTTATTTAGTGGTTTCAAAGTAAAGGGCAGTCAGCACAAATTCACATCACACTAAAAATAGTTTAAAATAATGCATCATTTTCCATCCAGTTCATAGTTATCCCCTAGTATCACATAAAATCCCAATAAAATACATTGAAGATTGTGGTTATGATGTGAAAATCTGTGGGAATGTAACTAAAGATCTGATCCATTTATTGCAATTTGCATTGAAATTATGGTAATCAACCATAAGGACCAGATAATGAGTTGCATAGCTCGATATGATAATCCACTTTTATTGTCTTTTTTTACTAGGATAAGTATATGTAATGCAGCTGGGTAAAATGATGCACCTGTAGTGGTGACTGATCCATTTAGGTGTGTTGTGATTGGTTGAGTAAATGAAAAACTAACTTTTTTCTATCAAAAACATTTAAAAGATATAACAGTCATCACATAACCTTTCAACCAGAGCAAACCTTCTGAGGAGCATGTTGTACTTTCAGGAAAGCGGCTACTTGTTGTAACCTTCAGCAACACCTTAGAACAGCTGAGTTTCAAAGGAGATATTCCAGCAGTCTTTCAAACCAGTTTCACACCTTACATGACAGCAGAAACAGTAACATGAATTGCTTGAGAGTAGCTCTAAAAATCAAAAGGTTGTAGTGTTCACCTTATCTACAAATGTTCTAAAGACGGACGGGACGGAATGCAAAGCACTCGAGGGTCACAGAGATCTGTTGCAGTCAGCGGGATGCCTCAGATGTTCTATCTGTCAATGGCATGACTGACAACATTGTTCCCCAAAAAGAGCTGACAAGTGCAAACACAAGAATTTTACAGTCTTTGCAACTGCCAGCTGGTAATAATAGAAACCTGCATGCATGATGTTGCAGTAAAGATGAGCAATCATCATTTTGTTTATTGCTATCATTGAATTAAAAGTGATCCTAATAAGATTTAGTCATCCTGTGTAAATAATCTAATTGATATTTGCAAACCCCAATGACTGACACTATGATTGGGATTGCTACCTTTTCTGTTAGTTGTTTTTACATTTCAAAAAATAATATATTGCAATTATTTTCTACCGTTTAGCAGCAAAGTTGTACTAATTAATGTAATAATTGCAGTACTCTTTCCTTTCCAATGATAAGTTTTATTTTTAGAGCCATATTTGGGGTTTTCCTAAGCTGTGACTGTATACAGGGTTAACTTTATAGCCAAAAATGTTAATGCCTTTATTATTATTTTGTCACCATGTTTAAAACATTATAAATGCCACAAAATTGTATGATAAAAATGTATGTTCATATGATCCAGCCCTACTCACAAGAACACTACCTTCCAGGTGTTGTCAAAACGCTGTGTACCTGTATCAGGTTAAGACGGTTTTACAGGATCCTGCAATGTGATATTTTTTGTCAAAGTCTTACAAAGTGCTCTCTAGATGCGCCATTAGTCCAGGCCAGGGGTGTCAAAAGTGTACCTATAAGGCTATTCATGATCCTCAGAGTGTTTTTGTGCTCTGCTCCAATTTCTTTTTTTCTTTTTGTTTTTAGGGTGAATTTTTCACTGATGCATTTTAGCACATTCAAACAAAATACAGAAAAAAATCAATGGTCTTAAATTGTACAGTGTTTGTATGTAGTATTTATCTTTTATTAACCTGATGTTTGCTTTTCAAATAGGAGCACAAGCCTTTAGGTACTTAATTTGGTTCTTCAATGATTTACGCGACCCCTTTTGTACATAATCCAAACTACTCTGTTTACTCAATTAAAATATTGTGGTTTTACTTTGTTAGAAGTTGGAAAAGTTCACAATAGTTGTTTTTTTTTTTTGCTGGTCTAAGCAATCACTATGAGCCCCAAATACACGATGGTCAGTGCTTCATTCATGCTCATCTCTCTACTCTTACAGTGAAGTTAGCTTCCAATTACCAAAGGACTTTTTCATCTTTTCTAAAGAAACCAGAATGCATTAGAGTGTCACTGGCTCAAAATTTAAAATACCTAAAACTAATTAAACTATTCCAATTCTAATGGTTTGAGATTCATTAAACCTTTGTTATTTTTTTTTCTTTTTGTTACGACCACCTTAAATTGAGACAAGCCTGAAAACCTCAATACATGGCCAAGTGAACCAGGCTGAATCCTTCTAAAATTATTGCACATTCTTTAAAACCCAGTCTGTGATTGGTAAAACCTTTATTTATGACCAATAATAGATATATTTACTGTTTCCCAAAATATTGTCAATGTTTTCTCTTGATCCCACTTCCATGTATTGTCTTGTCTCATGACCTTTACAAATCCTTCAACCCCAACTTCCTTTTTTCTTTAAAAGCATGATGCATTTAATTGAGCACAAAAAAGACAGCCGTGTCAATCATCAGACAAACAACAGGTGCACAAATACTGAATTGTATGAGGTTCTATGTGACTAAAACTAGATTTGTTCAAACTTTTTCTCCACTTTAAAACAGCAACATCTAGACTTGTTCTTGTCATTCATTATGTCACCTGTATACTAGCTGGGTTTGGTCCAGCTGAGACAGAATGAAGGAAAGGAGCCCCATGTTGTGAATAATAAGGTCCAGTGTGAAACACAGGTGTGATGCTTGGCAAAGTGTGCACTCAATGCCAAGGATCGCTTGTAAAACTAGCCAGGCTCATCACCTTCAATACCTCACAGCTTTCTGTAGAGGGAACACCAGGCATGTGTGCAACATGAAAAAGAACACATACTTAAGAAAAAAAAATTTAATGAACATGTGCGGAAACAGGTTACTAGAAAAAAAGCAGACACATACCTCCCAACCACTGTAGGACAAAAAAAACCTATATGACAATACAAAAGCTAAAATCCATTCTTTGTGCAATAAAGCAAATTATTACTATTGCAACACCAGCCTCCCCCCTTATCCTTTTTATAATACCTCAGAAACAGCGCAACTATTCCAAAGCTCTATTGAAGCAAAAGCCTTATTAGATGCACTCTACTGCACACAGGACTCAAATGCTTAAGTTTCTAGACGCTTATAAAAGCTGACCTTTACAGCAGAAAGTAAGAGACATAACATTTTAGATTTCTGCCAAAGAGCAGACTGCAACAAGCCTTCAGTACAAAAGTATTAGTCAAGTATTACCATTCTGTGGTCATAATACAGCGCTAAAGCAGCAAGCTGTCCACTGCTCATCAGAGACGCTTATCACGCTGTCCCACGTGCTGCACTGGGCCAATCCGACCACATCATGGTCCACCTGATTCCTGCATACAGGCAGAAACTAAAGCTCTGCAAACCTGTTGTGAGGACGACAAGGAAGTGGAGCAGTGAGGCTGTGGAGAATCTCCAGGCGTGTTTAGGCTGTACAGACTGGGATGTGTTCAGGACTACTACCAACAGTCTGGACGAGTACACAGAGGCTGTGACTTCCTACATCAGCTTCTGTGAGGACAGCTGTGTACCATCATGCACCAGGGTGAGTTACAACAACGACAAACCCTGGTTCACAGCTAAACTCAGAAGGTTAAGACTGGATAAGGAAGAGGCCTTCAGGAGTGGGGACAAAGACATATACAGAGAGGCCAAGTACAAGTTTGGCAAGGCAGTGAAAGAGGCCAAACGACTGTACTCTGAGAAGCTCCAAAACCAGTTCTCAGCCAACGATTCTGCGTCTGTCTGGAAAGGGCTCAAGCAAATCACCAACTACAAGCCGAAAGCCCCCCACTCCATCAACGACCGACGCCTCGCCAACGACCTGAACGAGTTCTACTGCCGCTTTGAAAGACAAAGGGACAGTCCTGCAACCATCTCCCACGACGCCCCCCAACAGCTGCAGCCACAATCCACCACCCCCACCTCCCCAACCTCAAGAGGGGCCTTGGCACCTCCAACCCCCACCCTGAAGTTCCCCCCCACCAGCCCCCTACCCACGCCGAGGACGGCTCTTTCCATCCAGGAGAGGGACGTCAACAAACTCTTCAGGAGACAGAACCCCCGGAAAGCTGCTGGTCCGGATTCTGTCTCACCAGCCAGCCTGAAGCACTGCGCTGATCAGCTGTCTCCAGTCTTCACAGACATTTTTAACACCTCACTGGAGACATGTCATGTGCCAGCCTGCTTCAAGTCCTCCACCATCGTCCCTGTTCCCAAGAAGCCAAGGACCACAGGGCTTAATGACTTCAGACCCGTCGCCCTGACCTCTGTGGTGATGAAGTCCTTTGAGCGCCTTGTGCTCTCACACCTAAAAGACATCACCGACCCCCTCCTTGACCCCCTGCAGTTTGCCTACAGAGCCAACAGGTCTGTAGATGATGCAGTCAACCTAGCCCTTCACTTCATCCTCCGGCACCTGGACTCCACAGGAACCTACGCCAGGATCCTGTTTGTGGATTTCAGCTCTGCCTTCAACACCATCGTCCCTGCTCTGCTCCAGGAGAAGCTCTCCCAGCTGAGTGTGCCCGACTCCACCTGCAGGTGGATCACTGACTTCCTGTCTGACAGGAAGCAGCGCGTGAGGCTGGGGAAGCACGTCTCTGACTCCCTGACCATCAGCACCGGTTCCCCCCAAGGCTGTGTTCTCTCTCCTCTGCTCTTCTCCCTGTACACCAACAGCTGCACCTCCAGTCACCAGTCTGTCAAGCTTCTGAAGTTTGCGGACGACACCACCCTGATCGGACTCATCTCTGATGGTGACGAGTCCGCATACAGATGGGAGGTGGACCATCTGTTGGACTGGTGCAGCCAGAACAGCCTTGAGCTCAACGCTCTAAAGACAGTGGAGATGGTTGTGAACTTCAGGCAGAACCCAGCCCCACCTGCCCCCATCACCCTCTGTGACTCCACAATTGACACTGTGGAATCTTTCCGCTTCCTGGGAACCATCATCTCCCAGGATCTCAAGTGGGAGCCAAACATCAGCTCCCTCATCAAGAAAGCCCAGCAGAGGATGTTCTTCCTGCGGCAGCTGAAGAAATTCAACCTGCCAAAGACTATGATGGTGCACTTCTACACAGCCATCATTGAGTCCATCCTCACCTCCTCCATCACCATCTGGTACGCCGCTGCTACAGCCAAGGATAAGGGCAGGCTGCAGCGTGTCATTCGGTCTGCTGAGAAGGTGATTGGCTGCAGTCTACTGTCGCTCCAGGAACTGTACACCTCCAGGACCCTGAAGCGGGCAGGGAAGATTCTGGCTGATCCCTCCCACCCCGGTCACAGACTCTTTGAGACTCTCCCCTCTGGCAGGAGGCTGCGGTCCATCCGGACCAAAACCTCACGCCACAAGAACAGTTTTTTCCCATCTGCCACCAGCCTGGTTAACAAAGCCCGGAAACCACACTGACACTCTCCCTTTCACCCACACCCCCCTTTTTTTGCTGACAGGTCACCTGTAACCTGTAACTCTATGCGTTACATTAACGCTCAGCTTGGACTCCTGCTTTACTTGCACTGCTTTACTTGCACAATGATCATCTGCACTGTTGTATTGCTCTTGCATCTTATACTGCTCTATATTTACTCTCACTCACTTAAAACTGTGCACTTATATTTATATTATATTGTAGATATGTTTATACTGTTTAATTTGTACTGTATTGCACCGACTACGCCAAAACAAATTCCTTGTATGTCCAAAAACGTACTTGGCAATAAAGCTTTTCTGATTCTGATTCTGATTCCGGACTCTGGCATTAGCAAAAGACAGAAAGGCAACTAAACATGGCTGCCAACACAATTCTCAGTAGTCTTGCATCTGTTTGTTTTAGCTGTAGCACAAAGAAAAAGCTTTCCAGGGGATGTGGATGTCACTGCCTACATCTACAGTGACATGCAAAACTATTCAGAATCTTTAGTAAGGATACCACACCAAACCTTAATTTTATGTGATAGACCAGCACAAAGTATTTCAGGTTAAAGAGGAAGATGATACATGACAGTCAACATTCTTTACAGATAAATGTCTAAAAGGTAGGCAACATTTATATTCTGGTTCCTTCTAACCTGACACCCCGAAAAGAAATTCAGTGCAACCAGCTTCCCTTGAAGTTTACCTGTGTGTAATTTAGTCTAAGTATAAATCCAGTCAGTCTGTGAAGGTCTCAAAAGGTTTGTTAGAACATTAGTGAACAAACAGCACCATGAAGACCAAGGATCACAGTAGACAGGTCAGGGAGACAGTTGTGGAGACGTTTATAAAGGGTTATGTTTTAAAACAATAAAACTGGAGGAGCTGCAGAGCTCCACAGCTCAGGTGGGAGAATCCATTAACAGGTTAAGTACTAGTTGTACACTCCAATAATCTGCCTTTATATCTCTCTAACTTTTATTTATTTAGGAAGTTCCTTGAGACTAACATCTCATCTTTATTGGATACCTGGCCAAGAAGGCAAGCTAAAGGCTTTACAATAACATTAAAATATACCAACATAGTAAAACAAATCAACATAGAGTAGCTATTCTTAAGTTTAGTTTAAGAATTGCTGTTGCACCATTCAGTTTGAAAAGTCTATAAAAAAGCTTTAATTGGTCCTAAGGAGACAGCTTTAGTGCACTCTGAACATGATCCATGTTCAGAGTGGAGAATAAGGGAATGTAGTTCTGCCAAGTTTGGAAAAAGTACAGCTCAAGGACCGCAAAGCATAGCAAGTGTTTGAAGATATAAGGCAAGTACTCAAATACGTTGAAGTTTACTAAGTATGGCTTTTTACTTAAAAAAAAAAACACCAGTGAAGTTGTCCACTTAGGTCTAATGAGAGCCAAGAAACAGTGACACAGAGCTTAAACAGTGAAGTGTACCCAAGGGATCATGCATTTAAACTGTCACCACAATCGAGAACATTTAAAGATTTATCCAAAAGACGTTTTTTTCAAACTGATAATTAGAGAGGTCATATTTTGATGATAAATGAAAAGCTTATATACCAATAAGCTGAAACCCAAGGTTAGAAATGCCAACACTATCTGGGATTAAGTTCTATAAAACAATATTAATTTCTTCCCTTGTAGAACCCACTTTAAGTGATAGAGTGATGAAATGCAGTTTGAAATTCATTAACTGCCTGTCTCACAGCAGTCAGCTAAGTAAAGTACGTTGTCGTCTTGATAAAAATGCACTTTAGCTGTAGATATATCTAGTCTTCCCAATGTTATTAACAACAGAAAACAAATCAGGGCCTAAAAATGAGCCTTGAGAGACTCTTTTTTTAATCTTTAGAAAACTGGGTTTAAATCCAACTGCAGAAACACACTGCTCTGTCTAAAAGACAACCTCTAAACCAGTCTAAAGCACCACCATCCAAACCATTAAGTGAATTAAATGCTTTGGAAATATCAACTAAGCACAAAGCTGCTTCCTGTGCAAAGTATTAATAATATCATCTGTTACCCAGATGCTGGGCCACACTTTAGAAAGGGTTCACACGGGCAGTAACCTATAGTGCTTTATGTGAAACTCATAGGCACGTATCAGGCAAGGTGTGTTGATATTGTTGGATTTTTTTTTTTATATCAACAACACCATAAACACCATTTAAAAATTACTAATTTATAGCCCTGTAATCAGCAACAAGTTTTAACTGCATACTCCATACCTCATTGGTCGTTGGTGTACTGTATCAGTCATTGAATTTCATCCACACAAATAGGCCTGAGTTAGTTATTAAAAAATTTTTAGGCATTATTTGTTTGCATGATGAAGACATTTCAAAAAAGGGTTCTGGTCCATTTGTCTTTGCCACTTTGGATATATCTTTTCAAGAACAAGAAAGGGTGTGAGGGGATGTTTTAAACCGCCCACGCATCACTGTGTACCTGTGGATGTGTGTGCATGTCTTAGTATCAACTTGCTGTAAATTGCATGAGTGCATAATTGCATAATTTGGAATGTATGTACTTGACTGTTGTGAAGTGCCTTGAGACAACATGTGTTGTGAATTGGCGCTATATAAATAAAACTGAATTGAATTGAATTAAGACATTTGTGTGGGAAAGGAACCAAAACAACATGGAAAACATTGTGTAGCAGATAACCTAACACTGCACATCACCCTGCACATCGTCCTTATTGGGAAGCATGGTGGTGGCAGCATTATAATCTGGTAATGTTTTTCTTGCTAGGGGACCGAATACAAATGGAAAACACAGTTTTCAAGTTTGCATTTGTGACAAATTTAATTGCAAATATACAGAGAAATAATAGGGTTGTACCTCCTTTCCACCAAAGACAGGTAGGATGGATGACTGATGGGATTAGACAGTTACAGAGGGAAGTCAATGGCTGGAATCTCCATCGAAAGATCTGGGATGACTAACATTATTCTGATAGAATGGTTCACACAGCACAATGGTTCTTCAAACCTGTAGCTGTAATCATGCTTTAAAGTGAGTCACACTGTGAGAATTACTCACTTTCCTTCAGCTTTGTGCTCTGTTTGGAGCATCATATAGATTTTACAGTTTTGCCAGACAGTTTCATGTTGTCGTGTTTACTGTTCTACCATACAACAGCACAATCAAAGCTTTTTGTTTTTTTACAATGCTGACAATTTCCAAATACCCTACAACTCACGTGCTGCATGCTAAAAACCCTTTTCAATATTCATGGATAGTTGATTTTCCAATATGAACGTAGCAAGACTCCCTGCTGTATATGGCAGGGTGGGGCTGAGGTTCACAGCATCTGTGACAGTGGAAAGGGGGGTTTGTGTGTGTGTGCGTTGGGGGGTGGGGGTCGCGTGCACTTGACTGATCCCAATGACGGCATGTTTAAAAATAGTTTCATGCTGTCATGTGGAGCTGGGTCTCTGGAGGATCCAAGGAGGTGAGTCGTGCAGTGTGTGGCACGCTCTTCCCTGTTACCCTCGCTCATGTTGTAGATCAAGGCACCAGTACTCCCAGTAAGGAGTGAGATCACTCTCACTGGTGGGGGGCCATCAATGCTCCTCATTGTATAGCGTGTCTCTTATTTTTTGGTGGTCTGTGAGAGGCACGACTCAAAGCCTCTTGCATGTCAGGGTGTGATGTTTTTGAGCAGGTGTCTCCACTTTTAGTGGTTCATGTTCATGGAAGCAAACAGCACTTTGCAAAAGTATTCATACACCTTGAAATACTTAACATTTGTCATAAAAAAATGTCAATATTTTTCAATATAATTATAATGTAATTGTAATGTGTAGTAGGCAAAAAAGCAGAGTATAACTGTGAAATGGAACGAAAATTAAATGGTTTTCAAGTACTTACAATTAAAAATCGGAAAAATACCCATTTGCACATATTTGTATTTAGGCTCTGACTGGCTGACAACCTTAACAGCTTCGTCTTCAGGTTTGAAAACCAATCATTTAAATCTCACTCTGACACAAATTAATTACCTGCACCCTCCACCAACAACTCTTTAACCTCTGACCTCCTGCATGCACTAAAGATCACAGAGAAAGATGTTAATAGGCTCTTTCAGTGCCAGAAAACAAGGAAAGCTCCAGGACCTGATTGTATTTCCCCCTCATGCCTGAGAGCCTGTGTTGACCAACAGGCCCCCATCTTCACTCATATCTTAAACAAATCCCTCAAGCTGTGTGAGGTTTGCTCATGCATCAAATGCGCCACCATTATCCCAGTCCCCAACAATCGCACCATCTTGGTGTTAAATAACACCAGACCTCTCTACCTGATGTCTGTGGTCACGCAAACCTTCAAGCAAGAGGTGTTGAAGCATCTGAAGGACATCACAGGCTCCCTGCTTGACCCCCTGCAGTTTGCTTACCAGCAGATGATGCAGCTTAGGACTACACTTCATTCTGCACTACCTTGAACACTCAGCTCAGCCTTCAACACCATCAACCCAGACATCCTGCACCAGAAGCTCACCCAGCTCACAGTACCAGCCTCTACCTGTCGGTGGATCAAGACCTTTCTGACTGACCGGCAGCAGCAGGTATGACTGGGGAGCATCATCCCATAAATGGAGGTTCATTGTTTGTCTGGTCAGAACGGTGGCAGGGGATCTTGAATACATGTCCGACTGCTGTAAACGGTTTGCGCATGGTAATCAATAAAGCTGACTTGAGTGACAATTACCAATCTCCATAAGTGTCTACTGTGGATCAGTTCTGGTTCCTATGAACCATCCTTTGTCGGGACCTGAGGTGGTCCTCATACATAGATACTGTTCGGTAGAAGGCCCAGCAGAGACTTCCTGCAGCAACTCAAAGAGTTCAGCCTTCCTCAGGAGCTGCTGTTCATCTTCTACACTGCCATTATTCCATCTGTCCTCTGCATATCCGTCACTATGTGGTTTGGGTCATCCACGAAACAGGACAGGTCCACACTACAACAAACAATTTGGTCTGCAAAGAGGATCATCAGGGTTTACCTTTCCTCCATCCAGGACTTATACAGGTCTAGGGTCAAGAAAAGGGTGGCTAACATCTCTGCACACCCCAGATATCCTGGTCACAAACTGTTTAGTCTTTCACCTTCAGGTCGGCGCTATAGAGCATTAGTTGCATAAACCAGCTGCCACAGAGACAGTTTCTTACCCTAGGCTGTCTCTCTGATGAACGCAATGACCACCTTACAGCCATAGTAGTCAGCTTTAAAAGCAGTCTTGAGAAGATTGTCAAGAAAAATCCATTTGGGCTGAAGCTCGAGTCAGTGCATCAAGAGCCACTACACACACACAAATCCTACACATGGGCAGCAAGCATGTTACCTGGTCTAGGGAGAAGAGGAACTGGACTGCTGCTCAGTGGTCCAAAGTCCTCTTTTCAGGTGAAAGTAAAGTTTACATTTCAAGTGGAAATCAATGTCCCAGAGTCTGGAGAAAGAGTGAAGAGGCACAAAATCCATGCTGCTTGTAGTCCAAAGTTTCCACAGTCAGTGGGGATTTGGAATACCATATCATCTGCTGGTGTTGGTCCACTGTGTTTCTGAAGTCCACAGTCAACACAGCCATCCACCAGGACATTTTAGAGCACTTCATGCTCCCTTAGGCTGATAAACTTCATGAGGTTCCTGATTTCATTTTCCTTGACAACTTCGCACCTGGCCACTCTGCCAAAGGTACACAGGTACACAAAACTGGCTCAATGACCGTGTTACTGTTCTTGACTGGACATTAAACTGGCCTGACCTGAACCCCACAGAGAATCTATGGAGTATTGTCAAGAAGAAGATGAGAGACACCAGAACCAACAATGCAGATGACCTGAAGGCTGCTATCAAAGCAACCTGGGCTTCCATTACACCTCAGCAAAACCACAGGCCAATCGCCTCCATGCTACACTGCAGTAGTAATTTATGCCAAAGGAGCCTCAACCAAGTACTGAGGTCATTGAAATTACATTCCTGTTTATAATATATTTTTTATTGATCTTTCGTAGTATTCTAATTTTCTGAGACACAGAATTTTGGGTTTTCATCATTGGTAAACCATAATCATCAAAATTAAATGAAATAAAGGCTTGAAATATTTCACTACCTGTGTAATGAATATGTATAAGATTTGAGTTCAGTTTCTGAAATCACTGACACAACTATTGAACTTTTTTAAGTTTTTAGAAGTAATTGTAAATTGCAAGATTTGCAGCCTATTTTGTGTGTTTTAGGTTTTGTTTGTCTTGCCAACAATCTTGTGCCACTGTCACTTTAAAATCTGAAAAGAATCTCTAATCTTTACCGTCTTTCGTTGTTCATGTTGCAAATCCTGCAGTGATGCTGAAACTATGAATAAAAGATAGCATGCTCTTTAATTTATGATTGTTTCAAGTCTCCACATTTACCACTACCCGTTTGTTCATATGCTGGGACTAGCCATTATACACAGATTCATTTTGTGTTTTTGATAAAGAAGGGCCAGTGTGTGGAGGAAAACTAACACAGCACGTTACTGCTATCCACTCAATCCAAATGAGTCTGAGCTGAGGAATGGGCAAAAATCTCTAGATGTGCAAAGCTGGTAGAGATAGTTTCCAAAAGACCTGCAGTTGTCAAAAACTGCAGTGAAAGTTCTTGACTCAGCTGGGCCGAAAACATATGCACGCCACACTTTCACAATTGGGTTTGCCACCTAATCTGAAATGCATCTATCATTTCTCTTCCACTTGAGAAATATGTACTACTTTGTGTTAATTTATCACTTCAAATACTTACAAAATACATTAGGGTTTGTGATTGCAATGGGGAAAATGTAAAACTTTTCAAGGGATTGTAAGGTTTCTGCAAAGCTCTGTACACAGAAACCATGTTACTAGAGTAAAAAAAAAAAAGAAAATTGTGCATAAGCTTGGTCTTCTGAGGTTACAGTTTACAGCAGGGGTGGTGATTAGTTAACACTTTACTCCAAAACAGAAATTCTGACGAGCCCTCAGGACCAACAAATGAATTAAGCACATTATTACTATTCATTTGATTGTATTAACACTTCGTCGGCTCATTATTAAAATGAAATGTGACACCTGATCCAACTAACCTGTGTAACGCAGTTCAGGAGTCTTGTATGCTTTGCCCTTTTCTTTTTATGACGATATTAAGTAGCAAACAGACTAATAATTTAAAATAGAGTTCCCCTGTGTCTGATATATTCTCAGTATAAATGCAGCTGTTCTGTGAAGGCCTCAGAGGTTTGTTAGTGAGCAAAGAGCATCATGAAGACCAAGGAACACAGCAGATATCATGAAGAAAGTTGTGGAGAAGTTTAGAGCAGGTAATAACCCAGTAATAACCCAGTAAAATCATCCAATAATGATATTGTTGGAGTTCCTTTAACTCTGTATGTAATAATAGTCCTACTTTTCTGTCCGTAGCGGTGCTGATGCATCGTTGGGCCTCACAATGGCAACGGGGGCCTCTGGGGATCGATATACTCACTATTAACATCCTAATTACACACCTTGGCTCACATTAGAGGCAGGCAGAGAGGTGATGTGACCTTTGTAGAAGACATTACTCTGAGATCTTAATGTTACTGTATGACTAAATTATAAAGCCAAAACAGGAAAAGGGAAGGTTTAGGAGTGTATTAATGGTAAGAAAACCATGATCATTCTTGTAGAAGAGCATCCACGATGTCAGGCACTGATGTTATGTGAGCAGGCCTGGCTCACAGTTGCTGCTCTAATTCATCTCAATGGTGTTCTATCACCTATTAATAGTAATCACAGAATTTCATACTCAGATTTGAAAAACAGTGTTCCAAATTATAAAACAGGATGTTAAACAAAATTCTTAATCAGATGAGCAGTGGAGACTCAGTAACTCTGGATGGAAGCGTGGCAAGAAGAAAGCCATTGCTAAAAAAGCAACAAGAAGCCCTGCTTGCAGTTATCCACAAGCCATGTAGGAGAGACAGCAAAAATGGAGGTCAGACAAAGTTGAATCTTTTGACCTACATACAAAACATTATCTGTGACAAACTGCACAAAAACTGTACATCTCCCTGAACACATCATCACCATGCTGGAAGAGATCCAATAAAAAATTGTTGATAGAAGGTCATATTTAGCCATGTATGGAAGAAGGAGCTCTGGTCAGATGTGATCAAAATTGGACAGTGAAACATGGTGATGGCAACATCATACGGTGGGGATGCATTTCTTTAACACATATAGGGAAAGCCAATCAGACTGAATGGGAAGTTAAGGCAAAAGATTATGGACCGGGGCAGAGATTCAACATCCAAGAGGACAACAATCCTAAGCACAGAGCCAGAGCTACAATAGAACAGTTTAGATTCAATTATATTTTAGCCTACTCATGTGTTAAAATGGCCAAGTCAAAGTCCAGATCTAAATCTAATAGCAAATCTGTGTCTTGAAAGCAGATGCACAAATGCTCTCCATAAGGTGGCATAAGGTGGAACATTTTAACTGGTATGAATACTTTTGCACCTTAATGTATGCCCTCTGGTTACAGATTTAGAAATGTCAGTTTCATAGCTGGTCTACACATGTAGTCATTATACCCTAATCAGACCATTTCTTCTGAGTGCTTATATTGGAGGATAACTGTGCTTCGCAGTTTAAATGCACTTTGTAGTCAAGGTGTTCCTGTGCAAAGCATTTCACCTCTGTTGTTTGCAGAAAGCAGCAACAAAAATGTAAAACAAAATAACTGCCATTACCTTTAAAGGAACAGAAATGTCACTTAAGCAGGATGTGGGCAATGAACACATTCGATCGTTCAGAAAAGTGTACAGATGAAAGCCGTCTTTCTATGTCCTCGGCATCCTCCACTGATCTTCCATATGACTCTCTTTTTCCTCTTTGCCCCCCTCTCCATCAAAAAACTGCTTTACATGTATGAGGTGTAGACAGTGGAGCTCTGATGAAAGACACAGAAATATATGGCAGAGGGACATGGGCCTCAAGCACACCTATAGTACCGCCAGGATCATACCCATAATTCTTCGCCACACCCAGTTCGCATTTGTCCCCCTGCCTTTATGCCTCCGAACATGGTGCGTTAGCTGTGATGCACAGAGAACAGAAGGAGATGGTTTATTTCATGTGCCATTTGAAGCCACACAGCAGTAATGAGAAATAACATTAACATTTTGCTGACAAGTGTTTCTCCCTCTCTTTGCAGGGCATTAGACTCCAGTATGTAGCTTATAGTTGTCTGCTGTTTTTCATTTAAGCATGCACATGTTATGGAGTGTGCATTATATTCTTACATGAGAACAACACCCTGCAACTGTCATATTATATATATATATATATATATATATATATATATATATATATATATATATATATATATATATATTTATATACATCCTTCTGATTTGTTTGCACTGAGTTACTTATGAATTATCATTTGCAAGATATTTTAAAATAATGAACCAAGCCAAGAAACTAATCAGTAGACAGGTCAGGACATGAGAAAACCATGTAAAATTTTTACTGCTTCCTTCTTTGGAAGAAAGGAAGGAAATTGGAACATAGCATTGTTTGAAAAATACTTAAGCTGGAGCCATGGATTATTCATCAGCTCTGCTTGGATTTATAGATGGCTCCATTTGGCTAAGAAGAGAGCAATGAATATGGGAATAATGCCACACCCATTGATGGGTTTTAATAAAAAGTCAGCAAAGCAGAAGGATAGCCATTTGCTAAACAGGTAAAGTTTTTCTGTTCAGAGGTTGTAACTAATATCTTACCTGCAGCAGACAACTGTCTCAGCATTTTCATAGACAAGAACTGATCACCACTATCAAAGTAGGCCAAAGCTGCTGGTTTCATACCGACTATGGTTTAAAGCCTGTGTTAAACATAACAGTAAAGCAGTGCTGCCACTCTGATGCCAATCTCCTGCGGTCATTTGTCGGGAGGCATGGTACACCGAGGACTGGTTGCCAATACAGAGCTAAGCAACTGATCAAATTGATTTTTAATATAAATTTTGGCTTACAAAAACAACAATTTTATAAACTTTATTATTTTGGCCAACTGCACATTGCAAGCACGCTCTTATTTTGTAATGTCTACCATCCTATGTGCCCTTCCTCCCCTTTGGATGTCTGAACCTCTGTGTTTACGGGGTGTAGTCTGTTGGAAACTTAATATGGATAAAGGTGGCAGAAACACAAAAGAGAAGAGGCAGCAGCGTAAACCTGGCAGGGATTAATCGACATGTGGCAGCAGTGCTTAGCAAACAAAAAAAGTTCAAATCAGTTATCAGAGATCTTCAGATTTTATGTTATTGTTGCATGCCATGTTATGTGGCTTGCCAGTACTTGGTTTTAAAGAAAAGCAGGGTTGTGGTATGTAGAAAAAGAGGGGGAATGACTTTTAGACACGCTAGTGAGTTAAGTGTTGTCAGCCCTAAGCTTTGCAACAGCCCAATACTCGATATTATTACAAGCATCATGAAAAGTGGCGTTCTTGATAGGAGCAAGGCCGTCTTAGAATGAGATGATCTCAGGAGGACAGGAGGAAGCCTTGAGTCTCAGGAAACCCCTCCATGCCATTCCTCCCATGAAAAATTGATGAAACCAGTCAATCTTTGAAAAGTAATTGGTTCCCTAGTGGCTGTCTCACATAGCAAAAAAAGTTACACCCAAAAGAAGCATGACAGTTATCAAGAAAGACTAACAGGCAGCAGAAAGTGTGCTGGACAGGAAGATGCCTTCTACTCTCAAAATGAAAGACAGCAATGATGAAACACTCTCCTTTAGAAGGTGGTTGATGATCAAGTTTTCAAGCCTTTTTTGTGCTTTTTCCCCACATTTCTTCAGCCAAGTCTTCTTGTCTTTCTATGAGATTTCAACAATCACTTAGCCCAGAAGATGGTAATGGTATGAGCATGTGATGGCCCCCATCACAGGTCAGGGAGCAGCTTGCTTGTGTTTGTTTGTTGACCGACTCCGGGTAAGGATTACTGATGTCAAGCCAAATTCCATTTGATCAACTTCATGAATGTCAGAGGTTAAAGAAATCAATCACGTGCCCCAGCTCTTCTCGTGATTTAATTACTCCAACAGACAGCAGAGCAAATCAGTGGTGCCCTCATTAAAATGCACAACCCTGCATGCAGACAAATGGCATCCAACGTAATTGCTTGCAAATGAGCAAATTAATAGACTGCGGCATCAATGGCGGCGTTGAGAAAACACCACAGTTCACAGGCTAAATATGAATGAATTGTTTGTTGTGATTTTTCAAAAGACGAGGTGGTGTCTGTGGGATAATATTGCCAAGGAAATATATATTCATTTACTTCATTTAAGATCTTTTTTTAATAATACAATCTTTAAGTGATGGGCAATTATTGGAGCTGTTAATTAGTTTGTCATTCTGCCTCTCCTTAGAGAACAGGTTCAGCTCCCATTTGATGCTCGTTATTCCTTTATAGACATATTTAAACCAAAAGGGTCTGGGATGAGCTTTTAGATCAATAGCTCCAGGGGGTGTCCTAATAGACCTTGCCCTATGGCTGTTTAATCAGGCAATACAGACACACAAACCCCTCGTGCAAAGAATTAAAGAGATCTAGGATAATAAAAAGGAGCCTACAACAATTTAGTAAAAACAAACCATAATAAGTCGTCAGGGCCTTTTAAGTGTGCTGTTGTTGGTGTACAATCTAACTGTATCATATGGTGTACAAATTGTTTTGCCAATTTAATTTATTTTTTTATCCCTTTCAATCTTATTCACAAAAGAAAAACTGTATTGACTGCAGCAGCTCTGTTGATTTCATTGAAATATTGGACTGGGACTCTGCATCGGCTAATGCCTAACTTAAAATAACTTGCATTGCTATGAGGTACATCGGGAGATTTAAAAAATTGCCCAATATTCAAATGTGTGTCTTTAAGGAACATAACCCAAGAACATTAAACATGTTTTTTTTCTAAATTCACAGGCTTGAACTGGAATGATTTCTTCATCAGAACATGCAGTTGTCAAAAATAGTTTAAGATGTTTAAATCCTGTGATCTTCAATGAAAATGCCTTTTTCCTCTCCATCATTGGTGATTACATTCAGTTGTAGATAGCTTGCAAAGATATTTCAACATTATATTTTATATTGCCATAAATAAAAGTTTATTGTAGTGTTTTATTGACTTTGTATTAGAACAGAATCCTATTACATTCATTATCCGAAAGGATTGTTTCATATATTGTCAGACATGTTGAAATATTGTGTAGTAATATTTGCTTCAACTCCTAATGTAAACATTCGCTTCACGGGCAGAACTAGGGAGTCACATTATAACACATTATAGCAGAAATTGATGAATTACTGGTAAAATAACTGGTTGTTTTGTGTAGAGCACTGGTAGAGCAACTGCTTCATTCAGATAATTAACAGCTGAGGCAATTAATTATTAATCCCCCTTAAATTAAATTCATTTATTCATAATTTCCCAAATCTCTTCTTATGCTCAGGTAATCTGGCAACAGGTAATTAAACTACAGATTACCCTTAAATGCTACAGACCTTAGTATACTTTAGTATTCCTGCTGAGGTGGATGAGTGGAACTACAGGAGCAGCAATGGTCGAACTGACAGCCACTGATCCGAGCTCAATAAGGAGGTGGTAGGGGAAAGGAAAACTGGTGTGAAGGGGTTCTTGCTTCATTTTATTCTTGAAGGCATTGAAAGAAAGCAGAACTGAAAATTTGTGAGCCGCATAAAGTGATGTACACATGATTCTGTCCATTGTCATTTCCATCCAGCCTGACTATGCACCCACAACCCGGTGAGAAACAGACAAGTCCCCCCTCCTGTAAAGAATCCTAAATCTGTTTCTACTGTTGGAATGGTTGATAGTGAACTAAGAAAAAATCTGATTATTCTTTTCTAAACTTAAATACTCCCAACTCTGTTTCTTCAGATTGTCCTGCAGGAGGTCAGAGACAACAAACTCTGCTCAGGACAGAACCTTGCAGTGTAAGCAGTGTGGGGACCCTGGCTGCAGCTGACTGTGCTTAATCAGGAAAATGTGCCAGATTTCCAACATGCATCTTTTGCAAAATTAAAATAAGCAGCATTCTCCAGTGAGGCACCCTTGTTCTTTTCTACATATAGTTTTAAGAGGCCACTTGAGCTACACTAAAAAAAACTAAAGGTTAATTCAAACTTTACAGGAAAATACAGGTCAACAAGTTTTTGGAAGGGCTGCACCATATCAGAAAAATATACAGCCGGAAACAGGATCACGGTATTGATTATGAATAACCCACATTTTCTTGACTCGTATTTCTCTGACATTACAGAATGCCTCCATCATTCTCCTTGAGCTTTAGTCACTAAAGCTATACATCAGATCTGCGCGTAAAGGCAGTTGGAGTCCATGCAGATTTTTTTATCCATGATTCATTTCATAAAGCTAAGCAGATCAAAACATTTCAGTTAACTACAAAAAAAGGTGTGTGTTTGCCTAAGTGCCAAAAAAAGTTTATCTTCAGTGGGAACCAATCAGCAGAGGTACAATCAGAAACCAACAAAATAAAAACCCTAAAAGCATGTTATAATTAAAACTTCTAACTAAAGGTAAAATACCTGTCTGCTACCATATATTTCCATACCAGAGCAAACAAGTCAGAGATTACAAAAATAACTACATCTTCTAATTTATAGGGTAGTGCATCATGATGCAAAGCAGAATAATACAAATCAACATTTTTAATTCTAAAAAGGTATTTTTTAAAGTTGAAGAAAGAATTAATCAAAAGGGAATTAGACAAAGGCAGAAAGCAATAAGATGTGGCATTTGTGCTTCAATTTCAGTTGTTTACTGTCAGAAGCCATTTTGTCTCTAGTTATATTGATCTTTTCAAGTCCAAATTCTTCTCATGCACTCCTTAATACTCAAAAATCCCAGTTTCTGGAAATTAAAGACAAACACATCCTTGTATGCAAGGTTTTTCAGCATGACAATAGGGTTATTGTCCTATATTTAATTGTAGTGCAGCGAGAAGTAAGAGGGCAGAGTAGAATAATATTGATGGAGGAAATGCAGAGCAAAACTTGATCCAAACTGAGGAGGTTTGCACCAAAATAAGCATCATCAAATTCTAGAGCAGCTATAAAAACATGACCCAATCCATACAAACTTCTGCTTAAAAGCTTCATGCTTTTAATGTTTATACATTAGATGAAAGGGGTTCCTTATTCTGGGAGAACTTCATTAAAGTATGTCATATGATGATGTTTTAAATATATTTTCTCCAGAGGAAGTCAAAACCAGAATCTATGCTGCTCTAAGTTTTTTTTAGCTCTGCTTTAACTTAAACTCTGACATAACACAGTCCTGTTGCACCGTTTTGAACCTACTAAAGAGTACAATATATAATTCAGGAAGTGGTTTAGATTTGCAGAATAATATTAAAAGATCAACTCAAAGGAGAATTTCCAAGTCTCCCCATCTAAATATTCAACCCCATGGGAAGTCAAAAGTATGACTTTGCTCCCAGCTGGGCCCTTTCTGAGCACAGGTAAAATGTTCTCCCTGTGCTTCTCCAAGCTTTCTTTCACCATCTGAAAAACATTGCCCAAGCAACATTTCTGGAGGTTATTTCTGAAAACAAACATAAAGCAACTGTAAACCAGATGGTTTAACTGAGTTTATATGTTATGGTAAATAACACATGCAAGAAATCAGTCAAAATGTTTCTCCATTGAACCTCTTTTTCTGTATTACATTTCTATTACATTTGATTTATTATTTAGCAACAGCATGGTGAATAGCAGTACTAAGGCAAGTGTGATTGACAGCTCCTGACTTTGCTGTTGCCTAGAGACACCAAAGGGATGCTCGTGGTGTTTCTTTTGCAATGTTTCAGATGCCTTTTGGGCTACAGAAATGTAATAGATTAGCAGGTTAAAGTCAGAAATTCTCCAATATTGTGGTAATAGAAACTGTGTCACGGTAGGGTACCAATAAAATGCATCATTATTTACTATTAACCCTTTCCCTACTATACTGGTAATTAACTGCTAAATAAGTGCATCCTGGTGTTATGTAACTGAGGTTGGTTGGACTGTGACGTGAATGAGAAAATTTCAAAGTAGACAGATGCGGCTTTGGCGATATGACACAACAGGAACAGGCAGGGGGAGGTGAGAGATAGCGGTGACATTTTTCAACTTAACTTTGAAAAACCTCACAAAATACACAGTAGCTTGACAAAATAACCTGTGATCAGGCTCTTACTGTGGTTAAAGCTTCAGTAAGAGCCTGATCACAAGTCACAAAAACCCTATAAAAACAGTGAAAATCAAATCAACAAATAAAAACCCAATGAATGCTGAGAAAATATTGCTACAATGCATTGTAAATGTATTTCAACCTTGTTAGACTCACAAAGAGAAGACTCGTACTCGTACCCGTCGTCTTCCACTTTATCCGGGACCGAGTCGCGGGGTAAGCAGACTCAGCAGAGATATCCAGACGTCCCCCTCCCCAGACACCTCCTCCAGCTCCTCCGGGGGGAGCCCAAGGTGTTCCCAGGCCAGCCGAGAGACATACAGGTCCTTCTCAAAATATTAGCATATTGTGATAAAGTTCATTATTTTCCATAATGTCATGATGAAAATTTAACATTCATATATTTTAGATTCATTGCACACTAACTGAAATATTTCAGGTCTTTTATTGTCTTAATACGGATGATTTTGGCATAAAGCTCATGAAAACCCAAAATTCCTATCTCACAAAATTAGCATATTTCATCCGACCAATAAAAGAAAAGTGTTTTTAATACAAAAAACGTCAACCTTCAAATAATCATGTACAGTTATGCACTCAATACTTGGTCGGGAATCCTTTGGCAGAAATGACTGCTTCAATGCGGCGTGGCATGGAGGCAATCAGCCTGTGGCACTGCTAATGTCTTATGGAGGCCCAGGATGCTTCGATAGCGGCCTTTAGCTTATCCAGAGTGTTGGGTCTTGAGTCTTTCAACGTTCTCTTCACAATATCCCACAGATTCTCTATGGGGCTCAGGTCAGGAGAGTTGGCAGGCCAATTGAGCACAGTGATACCATGGTCAGTAAACCATTTACCAGTGGTTTTGGCACTGTGAGCAGGTGCCAGGTCGTGCTGAAAAATGAAATCTTCATCTCCATAAAGCTTTTCAGCAGATGGAAGCATGATGTGCTCCAAAATCTCCTGATAGCTAGCTGCATTGACCCTGCCCTTGATAAAACACAGTGGACCAACACCAGCAGCTGACACAGCAACCCAGACCATCACTGACTGTGGGTACTTGACACTGGACTTCTGGCATTTTGGTATTTCCTTCTCCCCAGTCTTCCTCCAGACTCTGGCACCTTGATTTCCGAATGACATGCAGAATTTGCTTTCATCCGAAAAAAGTACTTTGGACCACTGAGCAACAGTCCAGTGCTGCTTCTCTGTAGCCCAGGTCAGGCGCTTCTGCCGCTGTTTCTGGTTCAAAAGTGGCTTGACCTGGGGAATGCGGCACCTGTAGCCCATTTCCTGCACACGCCTGTGCACGGTGGCTCTGGATGTTTCTACTCCAGACTCAGTCCACTGCTTCCACAGGTCCCCCAAGGTCTGGAATCGGCCCTTCTCCACAATCTTCCTCAGAGTCCGGTCACCTCTTCTCGTTGTGCAGCGTTTTCTGCCACACTTTTTCCTTCCCACAGACTTCCCACTGAGGTGCCTTGATACAGCACTCTGGGAACAGCCTATTCGTTCAGAAATGTCTTTCTGTGTCTTACCCTCTTGCTTGAGGGTGTCAATAGTGGCCTTCTGGACAGCAGTCAGGTCAGCAGTCTTACCCATGATTGGGGTTTTGAGTGATGAACCAGGCTGGGAGTTTTAAAGGCCTCAGGAATCTTTTGCAGGTGTTTAGAGTTAACTCGTTGATTCAGATGATTAGGTTCATAGCTCGTTTAGAGACCCTTTTAATGATATGCTAATTTTGTGAGATAGGAATTTTGGGTTTTCATGAGCTGTATGCCAAAATCATCCGTATTAAGACAATAAAAGACCTGAAATATTTCAGTTAGTGTGCAATGAATCTAAAATATATGAATGTTAAATTTTCATCATGACATTATGGAAAATAATGAACTTTATCACAATATGCTAATATTTTGAGAAGGACCTGTATATGGCTACAGTTTTCAATGAATCCAAGTCTTGGCCTTGCTGATGATGCTTTTATGCACAACAATATCTTGAACTGTTGTTGCATGTTTACTTTTCTTTTATTGGTCGGATGAAATATGCTAATTTTGTGAGATAGGAATTTTGGGTTTTCATGAGCTGTGTGCCAAAATCATCTGTATTAAGACAATAAAAGACCTGAAATATTTCAGTTAGTGTGCAATGAATCTAAAATATATGAATGTTAAATTTTCATCATGACATTATGGAAAATAATGAACTTTATCACAATATGCTAATATTTTGAGAAGGACCTGTATATGGCTACAGTTTTCAATGAATCCAAGTCTTGGCCTTGCTGATGATGCTTTTATGCACAACAATATCTTGAACTGTTGTTGCATGTTTACTTTTCTTTTATTGGTCGGATTAAATATGCTAATTTTGTGAGATAGGAATTTTGGGTTTTCATGAGCTGTATGCCAAAATCATCTGTATTAAGACAATAAAAGACCTGAAATATTTCAGTTAGTGTGCAATTAATCTAAAATATATGAATGTTAAATTTTCACCATGACATTATGGAAAATAATGAACTTTATCACAATATGCTAATATTTTGAGAAGGACCTGTAGTCCCTCCAGCGTGTCCTAGGCCGTCCAATGGGGCTCCTCCCAGTGGGACGTGCCTGGAACACCTCCAGAGGAAGATGTCCAGGAGGCATCCAATATAGATGCCCGAGCCACCTCAACTGGCTCCTCTCGATGTGGAGGAGCAGCGGCTCTACTTCGAGCCCCTCTCGGATGGCCAAGCTCCTCACCCTATCTCTAAGGGAGTGCCCAGATCTCGTTTTTTTTGCTCATGACCCAATGTTCATGGCCATAAGTGAGGGTAGGAACATAGACCGACCGGTAAATCGAGAGCTTTTCGGCTCAGCTCTCTCTTAACCACAATGGACCGGCACAGTGCCCCCATTCCTGTGGCAGCCGCACCGATCCATCTGTCGATCTCCCGCTCCATTCTTCCCTCACTCATGAACAAGACCCCGAGATACTTGAACTCCTCCACTTGAGGCAGAAACTCCCCTCCAATCTGAAGAGGACAAGCCACCCTTTTCCTGTCGAGAACCATGGCCTCGGACTTGGGGGAGCTGATCTTCATCCCAGCCGCTTCACACTCGGCTGCGAACCACCCCAGCGCATGCAGTAGGTCTTGGCTAGAGGGGGCCAGCAGGACCACGTCATCCGCAAAAAGAAGAGACAAAATCTACTGGTCCCCAAACCAGACCCCCTTCGGCCCTCGGCTGCACCCAGAAATCCTGTCCATAAAGGTTATGAACAGGACTGGTGACAAAGGGCAGCCCTGCTGGAGTCCAACATGCACCGGGAACAGGTCCAACTTAGTGCCGGCAATGCGGACCAAACTCCTGCTCCGCTTGTACAGAGACCGGATGAGCCCTAATAAAGGGCCCCCAAATCCATACTCCTGGAGCACCCTCCACATGGCACCACGAGGGACACAGTCGAAAGCCTTCTCCAGGTCCACAAAACACACGTGGACCGGTTGAGCAAACTCCCATGAACCCTCGAGTACCCTGCAGAGGGTATAGAGCCGGTCCAGCGTTCCACGACCGGGACGAAAATTGCACTTCTCCTACTGAAGCAGAGGTTCGACTATAGGCCAAACTCTCCTCTCCAATACCTTGGCGTAGGCCTTACCAGGGAGGCTGAGGAGTGTAATCCCCCTGTAGTTGGAACACACTCTCCGGTCACCCTTCTTATGAAGGGAGACCACCACCCCAGTCTGCCAGTCCAGAGGCACTGTTCCCGACCGCCACACAATGTTGAAGAGGCGTGTCAACAATGACAGCCCTACAACATCCAGAGACTTGAGGTACTCAGGGCAGATCTCATCCACCCCCGAAGCCCTGCCACCATGGAGCTTCTTAATCACTTCGGTGACTTCAGCCTGGGTGATGAAAGAGTAACCCCGAGTCCAGAGCCTCTGTTTCCACCAGGGAATGCGTGATGGGAGGATTGAGGAGATTCTCGAAGTACTCCTTCCACCGCCTGATAATGTCCCCAGTCAAGGTCAGCAGCCTCCCACCCCCAATCAAAACAGTGTTGGTGAAGCCAGAATTGCTTCGAGGCCAACCGGTAGTCCTTCTCCATAGCCTCACCGAACTCCTCCCAGGCCCGGGTTTTTGCCTCTGCCACAGCCCGGGCCGCAGCACACTTGGCCTCACGGTACCCATCAGCCGCCTCAGGAGTCCCACAAGCCAACCACAGCCAATAGGACTCCTTCTTCAGCTTGACAGCGTCCCTTATTGCTGGTGTCCATCAGCGGGTTCGGGGATTGCCGCAACAACAGGCACCGCAGACCTTACGGCCGCAGCTACGGGAAGCAGCATCGAAAATAGATGTGGAGAACATGGTCCACTCAGACTCTATGTCTCCAACATCCCCCGGAATCTGGTCAAAGCTCTCCCGGAGGGGGGAGTTGAATATGTCCCTGGCCGAGGCCGAGGGCTCTGCCAGACATTACCGGCAGACACTCACTATGCGCTTGGGCCTGCCAAGTCTGTCCGGCTTTCTCCTCTTCCAGCGGATCCAACTCGGTGGTGATCAGTGGATAGCTCAGCCCCTCTCTTCACCCAAGTGTCCAAAACATGCGGCCGAAGGTCTGACAATACGACAACAAAGTCAATCATCAACCTCCAGCCTAGGGTGTACTGGTGCCAAGTGCACTGATGGATACCCTCATGCTTGAACATGGTGTTCATTATGGACAATCCGTGACTAGCACAGAAGTCCAATAATGAAACACCACTCGGATTCAGATCGGGGAGGGCATTCCTCACAATCACGCCTCTCCAGGTGTCACTGTCATTTCCCACGTGGGCGTTGAAGTCCCCCAGCAGAATAATGGAGTCCCCGGGAGGGGCACTATCCAGCACCCCCGACAGGGACGCCAAGAAGGTACTCCACACTACCACCCGGCCTGTAGGCCAAAACGACAGTCAGCGACCTGTCCCCAACCCAAAGGCGCAGGGGTGCGACCCTCTCATCCACTGGGGTAAACCCCAACATGAGACGGCTGAGCTGGTGGGCAACAAGCAAACCCGCTTCTCCCGGTGGGCCACTCCAGAGTAGAAGAGAGTCCAGCCCCTCTCGAGGAGATGGGTTCCAGAGCCCATGCTGTGCGTGGAGGTGAGCCCGACTATTTCTAGTCAATATCTCTTGACCTCCCGCACAAGCTCAGGCTCCTTCCACCCCAGTCAGGTGACATTCCATGTCCATAGAGCCAGCCTAAGCATTCGGGGATCGGGCCGCCGAGGTCTCCACCTTCATCTGCCGCCCAATCCTCTTTGCACTCACAAAGAGAAGACAGGGATGCAAATAGAAAAGTTTATAAGTGAATGTTTATTTCTTTGGCGCTCGGACCCCAGTGGAAGACATGAATGCTGAGAATGACATGCGCTTGAATGAACATCTTAGGGTTAGAATTAAAGGTGTCTAAGGAGTTTGGAAGCCAGATGGTGGAGATGGTGTGGAGGAGAGTCAAAGTTCAGCTGAAGAACGGAGGGTTCCATGGATGAAGATCTTTTAAAGCGGAGCCTTGAAGGATGATTGGCCGGGTAGAAATGCGGACTTGACGTCAATTGGTGGAGCAGAGCCGCATGGAGGAGTAATTAGACAAAGCTAGAGGTGATGGTGAGTCTTCCATGTTGAATTTTTGTTTAAACTCCATTTGTACCCATCTTGACAAAATAGCTTATGCAGAGTCAGATTGATGGAGTGTGTGAACATCAATTTTCACTTGATTCTTCAATTAATTTAGGTCTAGACTTTGACTAGGCTATTCATCTAATAGGCTTCCTTGTTCCATCCATCTTCCCAACAACTCTGACCAGCTCCCCTGTCCCTGCTAAAGAACACAATATCCAGAGCATGATGCTGCCACCACCCTTGCTAATCTTTCATAAAGGCCAAATTTGTGAACTGAATAATAGTTATCCTGTGGACAGATGCCCCCACCTGAGCTGAGGATCAGCCTGACAGTTTAGGTGGATGGTCATGTTTCGGTAGGTTTAAAGTTGTGTGACACTTTGTCCAATGTCAAATGATGGAATAAACAGTGCTCTGTGAGATGGTCTTTTTCTAACCTGCTAAAACGTGTCCCCAACTTTCTCCCTGACCTGCCTGCTGTGTTCCTTGGTCTTCATGATGCTGCTTGTTCTCTAATATTCTCTAACAATCCTCCGAGGCCTTTACAGAACAGTAGCATTTGTCCATGGTTTATATCAAACACAGATTAACTATTTTCTAATTTTGTACATTTCAATTGCAGTGGGTTTGATTAAGTGGTGTAAATGGGCTGAATTTCAAATTTTTATTTGTAGAAAATGTATTCATTTGAATTCAATTCCATAATTATGCAGCGCTTTCTGTTGAGATATATGAAGAAATACAAATAAAATACAGGTTAACAGGTATAAGGAGTCCTCTCCAATTTTTATATATATTTTTTTACTGCCATTACTTCTTGCAATATTGAGTTTTGATTTTTTTAAAAATTTATGTGATGCTATTGCATTTTGCTTTCCTAGATTTTAGCCTTTCTTTAGATTTTATCTTAAAATAATGTAAATTAATGTTTTATCTTATTTGTCTTATTTGTGAGTGTTATAGAATTTGTAGATTTCACTTTTTATTATTGTTTTATTGTTGCTTTTTGTCTGTCCCACGTGTTTCCTTAATTCTAAATTTTATTTGGGGGTGTTTTCTTGTTTGCATGCTTGTTTCCAGTTTTAACTTTTGTAAAAGCCTTTTCTGCCACATTTGATTACATATATATTTGCAAGGCACTGTAGATTAAAGGCAAAATCATATATTCATAGAGGGAAATAGAAATCATAGGTAATTTAACACTAAAAACATTCACCCACAGAATCTCTTTGAATTATATTAAAGTGCTTTTTTAGGTGATCAACAGAGATCATTCCTCATCAGTGGTCTTTCCCTTTGCACAACACACATAGTAAAGGTGTTTACATGGTTCACTATACAACTCCCACCCTCTGCCGGTACTCTGCTGATTCGTGTCACCTGCTCTTTTGGGTAATCAACTCCAAAGCCCCTAAACAGCCATCCTTTGGCATCAACACACCTGCAGCAGTCTGTTGACTTTGAGAGCCATGTTTTACCTGTCAGCCCCCACTGAGAGCGAGGCGTGAATACAGCTCGCTTTGCAAACGTACCTGTTCTGCCTGGCTGGCTTTGGCTGAATGTAATAACACAAACAGCCCAGTGTTTATGGACAGATTGGAGAGCCATCACTGCGCAGCTGATAAATGTTTGAATTTAGCTGTGCTGCTGCTCGTCACTCTGCACAGTGATTTAACGCATCAATATCTTTAACCCTGAAAAACCAAACATTTATTAAAAATCTGCACTTCTTTGTAAAAAAACTGATGCAGGTAGCAGATTGAGAGTACAATCTTTAAAGTGTGCTTTTAGTGTTGGTCTGAAACTCAACTTCAGTTCTGAATTTACAGTGAGTTGTGGGTTGTGGTTCCACGACCAGAAAGATTTGCTGCTTTTATCTGTTTTATGAACCATTACACTGAATTCATCTCAAGATAAATAATATTTGAAAGCATTATCTTTCTAGGAATAGCATAAGAACCTTTTAACAGCTAGCTTTCTTATGACACAATTTCATCATAAATGTATAGTTTATTACAAGCAACAAGATGCTTGTAATAGTTTTGAAGCGGAGGAAGAGAAAGTCAAGAAGAAAAGGTGCAGAAGTCATCTTTGTTCCTGCAGCTTGTCAACAAGGGAAAAGTAACTGACTTTCTCTGCTGAAGGAGAACTTTAACAGATCCACAGGTAATTTAGGGGAATAAATACAGTTTTTTTTTAGAAGTTTAGCAAAGACTAAAGACTAGATGCACCAATGTGAGATTTCCCATTTTTATAGATCTTGTTACCGCCAATTTCAATATTAGCCCACAACGATTTCTGTGGGATTTTTGTTTTCTAACCTAATCCTGACCTGCCTGCTGTGTTCTTTGGTCTTCATGATGCTGCTTGTTCTCTAACAAACCACTGAGGCCTTTACAGAACAGCTGCATTTATCCTAGATTTAGGTTACACAAAAATGAACTATTTGCTAATTTTCTGACTTTTATTTGTAATTGGTCACACTGGGTTTTGATAAATAAAGAGTAAAGATTTTCGTTTATAGAAAATGTATTCCGTTAAATTCTATTTCATAACTATACAGAATTTATTACAAGCAACATTAAAATATCACTTATATAACATGTAGTTATAAGATCTAAAAAAATGTCAATTACTGCGTAATTAGAAAACCTTGTAAACTATTGTCAGTCAATATAAATAAGATTTCAATTACATATTAAGTTCATTGCACATCATATATGTTGGTCAACCAGGTGCGAAACTCAATTTTCTCCTGCAACATACAGTGTCTTGCAAGAGTATTCATATCAATCTGTGAATCATTCATTCTTTTCATATTCAATTAAGATTTCAAAATGGGAAAATTAAAAATCAGTTCATTATTTAGTTATTTGTTTATAAATCTGATACCAAAAAACAAATAATTGGTCAATATTCTTACTTTCAATTTAATGCTCAGATCAAAAATAGGAAAGGAAATAAAGGGGCCACGGACCGATTTTGATTTTAATATTTAATATGTTTGATTTGTGTCAACCCTTACAAGGGATGTAAGGGATACATATCCTTTACAATTGTCTGTAAAAGTACTTAGCTCCCCTGAATCCATACAGAATTGTGACTGGGCCATTGTAACACATGGATATGCTTTCATTCAATTTTAGTCAGTCTCAGGTCTTTTGTAGCCTTTCAGATGGTATTTATCTCCATCCATCTTCGATCAACTATCAAGTCTGATCCATCAAATCTGACCTTTTCCTGAATCCCCACAGCATGATGCTGCCAACATAGCATGGTATGCTCATGGTAATGTCCCCCGCATGGCTTGACCCAAACTTGAAACATCTTTTAACGACGGCTGTCTTCTTGACACTCTTCTTAACTGTATTCTGCTTTGAGTTGGTCTATCACATAAAATCCCTACAAAATAGCAGTTTGTGGTGTTAGTGTGACAAAATGTGAAAAAGTGCAAGGTGTATCAAAACGTTTGCATTGCAAGTGAAGCCGACATTGTGAAACCAGCAACTGACAAGAGCTTCACACTTGCTTGTGACTTCCGTTATCCAAGTACCTCCCCTAAAGTTTCTTCAAGCTTCAGATTTAAACCCTTAATCCAAGATGGATCAAACAAAATCAAAATAAAAGATAGCCTACAGAAGCTGAAGTCCTTTACATTCTCATCGAATAGAATGTTCTAGAAAACTGCAGCACACATGCCTTATAATTATATATATGGAAAACTAACACAATGATGGTCTTTACTGGAAATATGGATTCTAAATTCATGAAAGCTGCAAATCATCACACACCATTACGTAACTGCAGTGTAAATACAATATCTACATCTAAGTTTCCCTGTAGCTACAATCTATAACTATGGTATAATGTTTCCTTGATGATTCGCAGCTATAGCAATCATGTGAACTAACATCATCTGATAGCAGTGGCACAAAGCAACATCCCATTGGTAATCAATGTAGACAATGTAGGCAATTACTGATCAGTGCGTAGATCCTTTGATCACGAGGTGATGGTGATCTAAGGCCAACACATGTGCAAACAGCTGGCTGATCAATGACTTTGAGCCCCATGTTGACCCACTGCACCCTGGTTCACTCCTACATGTTCCAGGAGCACCAAAACTTTAGATAAATACCGGCATGTTAGCCCACCGGGCAATGCAAGATCCAATGAAAGTCTAGGGCTGACAGTTAGGAAGAAACCTTACTTATGTAAGTAAAATGTTACTTTTGATAGCTTACACTGAAGGCGTGATCTTCAAAAGGTTTGCGTGTACAAAACCACATGTAAAGCTGATCTACAAACGAGATGCTAATCGGATTTCGTGTGTAAAATCAGTGAAACAGCGGGCACAAACTTTTTAGTGCATTTGCCTTCGTGAATATGCAAAACATTTAATAATGACACAAATGCCCAAATTTATGGGAGGGGAATATGCAAATGTAATCCCTTACCACCACTAATGCAATTTATCAAACCTGAAATGGATTGCAGTGCTTTGGAGCCAATCACAAATAGAAGCCATGACCTATCTCCTATAATAAAACTCCTTGCAATCCTTTTTTCTTGTGTCTGGATCATTCCAGCACACCATTGCTGTCAGTGAAATAATCTGCTACTGAAGCACATACAGTAACTGATCATACAAAGGTGCGCATATAAATGATCATCCTTTAGAGAAGCACACAGCCTGTGTAACTGTAATTGCACATCATGCAAAGGACTCGCTGTGCTTTGATGTTGATAATATAATTAATAGGAAAGAAATAAAGACATTATGAGGCAGATTAAATCCTTCATTTGCAAACTGGACTTGTGAAAAATCACAGTTTTAAGGTGACCTATTCCATGTGGTGACAAAGGCAATTGCACGCTCAATGTTTGATGATTCCACACCCACTTATTGAACGTGCAATTGTTTTTTTGTACAAGCAATTTAGCATCCCCTATTTGGGATCTTTGAAGATCAGGGCCTTAGTTTTCTCCTATAACATCTCAAACAGCTGAAGCATACAGAGTGCAGGTCATTGACCATCTGAGCCTCTAAATGGGTCAGTAGGCTACACAGGCATGGGGAAGACTGGTGACTTGACAGATGTACAGAAGACAGTCATCGACACCCTTCTCAAGAAGGGTAAGCCACAAACGGTCATTGCTGAAGAAGCTGGTTGTTCACAGTGTTCTGTATCCATGCATTTTAAAAGAAAATTGTGTGGAAGGAAGAAGTGTGGTAGGAAAAGGTGCACCAGCAACAAGGAGAACCACAGCCTGGAGAGGATTGTCAATTGAAATCCATTCAATAATTTGGGGGAGCTCAATGACTTTCATTGACCATGGTTCAATGACCTTGGTGTTACTGTGGTTAACTGGCCAGCAAACTCCCCTGATCTGAACCTCATAGAAAATCTATGGACTGTTGTCAAGGGAGTTACGAGAGACACCAGATCCAACAAGACAGATGAGCTGAAGGCAGCTATCAAAGCAATCTGGGCTTCCATTACACCTATGTAGTGCCACAGGCTGATCTCCTCTATGCCACGGCATATTGATGCAGTAAATCATGCAAGAGGAGGCCCAATCAAGTATGGAGTGCATAGAAATAGGCATATTTTTTAGAAATATGACATTTGCGCTTAAAACGTCCTTCCGTGATTGGTCTAATGTGATATTCTAATTTTCTGAGACACTGAATTTAGAGTTTTCTATACCTGTAAGCCATAATCATTGAAATTACAAGGACTAAAAGCCTGAAATATTTTACTCTATGTGCAGTGATTCCATATAATACATGAGTTTCACTTTCTGAAATGACTGGCAAAAAATATTGCATTTTCATCAGTGCTGATAGCAAAGTAATGATATTGCATTGTTACTTTAGAAAGAGCACAAGACATAATCTTGATTGCAACATGCACGTCTCTCATCTGCCACAACTTCATCTCCATCTTATTCAAACCAAGAATGAGAGCTTTTCACAAGCACAAACTGGACCTCAGTCCTGTGGGTGTACTCAGGTGTCACTATCAGCTGAGATTTCTCAGTAGACGTATGAAGAGGAATGAATGAGGAAGAGCCGAGGACCCTTCAGTGTGTGATTTTCTATTAGTGAAGCTGTGATGTACTGCTGGTGCACTTACACTCCAGTCACTTTTAACTTTCTGCTAGGATGAGTAGAAGATGCTCTGTCTTTTATTGCTATGAACTTAATTGGACCCTTGCAAAAGTATTCATACCTTTTCAACTTTTTCTACATTTTGTTTTCACAGTGCAATCACATTGAATGATCGCAGTGCCTACACATAATACGTGGCAGAAAAAACTAATATAAAACACTTCCGTAGGCACACGGTCCCCAAAGAAAATATGGTATTGGCAGCTTCAAGCTGTTGGGATGTTTTTCTTTAGCAGCAGCAGAAAACCTTATTAAAGTTGATGAAGGTGGATGGAGCTAATTACAATGCCTACTAACAGATTTCTGTTAAAGCATTTGTAAATCACACCTAGACGTTTTAATCTTGAAGATAACCTGAGTAACTACAAATAGCAGATTTTAAAACTTGCTTCATTTATTAATTATTAATATTAAGCTACCCAAACCATCCTGTCCCCATGTCAAAAAATAATTGACCTTTTAACTTATAGACCTGGTTGAACCACCCTTCAGGTTAAAACCTGCCTTCAACTGTTTGTGATAATAGGCAATGACTCTTTTGCACTGTTGTGGAGGAATTTTGGCCAACTCTTCTTTGCAAAATTGTTTTATTTAGCCACAGTGGAGAGTTTGAGCATGAACAGCCTGTTTATGGTCACCCCAAAAGGGTATTAATTTGGATTTGATTGGGGACTCCACAGTCTACAGCATATTTTACCAAAAGGGTTGCTGATCATCAAGAATGTTTTTGACAAATCTGTTTCCTTTAAAATCTGCAGGGTTTTTCACATTTTAAATTCTCCATGGATGCCATTTTTGCCTTGTCTCTTTTTAATAGTTGAATCATGAACACTAACCTTCACTTGAGTGTTTCAGATTTATTCCTGGGTTCTTTTGTGACCTCCTGGATAGGTTGTTAAGGGGCTTCTGGAGTAAATTTTTGTGGTCAGCCACAGCTGAGAAGATTTGCTGCTGTTCCACATTTTCTCTATTTGTGGATAATGATTCTCACTGTGGTTTGCTGAACTCCCTTTGAAGTGGCTTTGTAACTATTTCCAGATTGTTGTTGGACCACTTGTTTGCTGAGTATTGGATTATCTGCACGTTGTTGGACGTCACTGTGCCCCTCCAATGGCATCGGCCATTTTGTACCCAGGACAGCCCGCTCCTACATATCCCATCGAGCATTGCGACTGATATGACTGGGCGTCCCCAGTCTGACGTCACAGGATGCTATATAGGAGGCGCTCATGTTTGAAAACTCTCCTTCTGCTGGAAACCAGATCTGGTGATCGAAGCGCGTCACTTTAAGAGAAGAACTCTGTGAAGAGTTTCATTCATTCTCTCTCGTTGGACAACAAACTATTCATAACTGAAGTCTGTGGACTAAGAAGGCCAGAGGTTTCACTTTTGCCGATCGAAGACGTGAGTTAACACGTAACTGGAGACACGGAGCTTCGGAGAGACGAACCGCTACCGTGTTTCATTTTCAAGTCGACTTTGATGGTCAGATCATATTTTTCCTTTTTGTCAAGAAGACCGAAGGACAAAGACTGACCGTTCCCCTGAAGTTAATTGTGGACGCACAATTAACTCAACCCCACGTTTCCTCGCTCGAATTCCCTCGCTCAGGAAGAAGACGACACAAGTAAAACCCATTTCTTTTTTTTATTTCTTTATTAAAAGGCCTGGGCAGGGTCAGAGGTTGTAGAAGCGATCAGAATCGCTGGTTAGGATCTCATGTGTTCTGAATAATATGTGCATGTAACCTTGCTTGTTGAAACTTTGATGTGTTATGTGATATCGGGATCCGCCGTGTTCCCCAGAGCTGTCTGTGTTTACTATCTGAACGCGGGTGCGTTGCAAGACTGGACTGTTAAAACGACCTCATGGTAAAATTCTCCATTTTACCTTTGTCTTCAATCTCACTGTGCTAACTTGCCGCCAAAAGTTATCAATCCTTTGTGGTCAGGATTAAGGGGGGAAGTTTTATGATCAGAAGATCATAAAAGACACTCTAAGCTGCACTCCAACCCCCCACCAGTCATCACCACACCCCCCTTTTCATATCCTCTCCTTTCCTCTGTTGTGCCATAAACTGCTGGTTGACTCCATACATACCCACTACCGTTTGTTGATTTTGCTTATTTAGATGTGTTTACCCCTGTGTATGTAGAATTTTGCATGTTGAGTAGGTGAAAATTAATAAATATTCACATAGATAAAGAGAGAGCGTTTGGTGTTTCATTGTGTGCAAAAAGTGATGTGTCAGTCAAAATAAGGTTCAAGTTCCACACGTTTCGGCAGAAACGGTCGATTAAACAGTGACATATCCGGCAATAGTTATTAATTATTACGGAGTAGTTAACGGTTGTAATTGTCACAGGCGTTGAGCCACAATTACAACACCAGAAACCTCTCTGGTCTCGATTCGTAAATGAGGATGTATGGTTAAGAAATTGATTTTGTCAGATTATGATTTGTAATTATAATTATTGATCAAGATTATTCAATCAATAATCATACTCCCAACAAGTTAAAGTCCCAGTAGAGTTTAGCAAACTCCACACTTCTATGTTCATACTGGCAGAACTGAAAATAATTTCCAGGAACTACTCCTGAACAAAAAGGTGGCATGTATATGGCGTCTAAGGGGTGCTTTCACATCAGCACTATTCGGCTTACAATAAACAGATCGAAGTTTTTTTGTTTGGATAGCGAATAGTCCACCTCATGTGGGCTGGTGCGAAGCTCTCCCGACGTCTGGTGAGACCAAACAAGTGAAATCTGGTCCCCTAAACACTGGGTTTTATGTTCACTTGGAAATTAACTAAAAACTTATGTGTAACCACATCAACACATCGTAGTCCCTCACTTTCCTTCTTTTTCTGCACTGCTGCATTTCTCTCATGTATACAGAGCAACATGCTGGATAGCTGGATGGGTCACTGGCTCACTTATGGCAAGCCGTTTCAACATTTACAAGCAGAGGTGGATCTTTAAACTAAATATTTGTAGATTTACATCTTTTCTTATCCACAAAGAGCATCTGAGGTAATTCAAACATAATTTTTCCAAGAAAAATTACGTCACCTTTTCGTTTCATCTGTATTGGGTTTAAAGCACCATCTAGAATGTACACTGTGGATGACTCAAATGGAATTCTTACAAACAGGAAGTCTAATTTCAGATATCTGTAGTTTAATTAAGAATTAGATGTAGCTGCATTGTTTTAAATATTAAAATGGCTTGCCACACTTGCTTGCTGCTTATATTGGGCTGTTTCTTGTGATAGTGCCCCAAACAAGGAGGCGTTGTCACTGCATCACAGTTTCCAGACATTTGGACCTATTTCAGAGGCACAGTGTGAAAGTAACTCAAACCAAATAAAAAGCTGTGACATTTTTTGTTATTCCTCTGCCAACTGAACTTAGTCCACAGCACTATCCTGGTGGCACCCTATGGTGGCGTTTGGTGTTTCATTGTGTGCAAAAAGTGATGTGTCAGTCAAAATAAGGTTCAAGTTCCACACGTTTCGGCAGAAACGGTCGATTAAACAGTGACATCTCCGGCAATAGTTATTAACTATAATGGAGTTTTCAACGGTTGTAATTGTCAGAGGCGTTGAGCCACAATTACAACACCAGAAATATATCTGGTCTCGATTTGTAAATGAGGATTTATGGTTAAGAAATTGATTTTGTCAGATTATGATTTGTAATTATAATTATTGATCAAGATTATTCAATCAATAATCATACTCCCAACATTGTTCAATGTCAAAGACTTTGTTTCTCATTTGTTTTTGATTTTCTTTAGATGCCATGATGTGTTGTTTTTAGATCTTTCAGCCTACTTCCTGTTGTCAGACAAGTTCTACTGAGGTAATTTCTTGATTCTACAGCTCAGGTGGTAATCAGGCCTAGGTGTGGCAAGTTGTGAGGCTTTATGTGACTTTGGTGGGTTTGGATATCTTTCTTGGCTTAACAATTTAAATCAGAAAAACTGCTTTTTGTATTTACTCTGATTATCTTTCTGTGTGTTTGATAATAGGAAATGTTTCTTTTCTGCTTTGTTTCTCACTACATAAAAATCCTAATAAGATACACTGAGGTTTCTGGCTGTACAGCAACAAAATGTGTTCAAGTTCAAGGCATATAAATATTTTTGTAAGAAATTCTAAAATTCTCCACTGGAATGGGACCTTTTAATTTATGCCCTGTCAAAGCTTTTTGCTTTGTCCCTTTTGCACAGTTATGCTCAGATGCCTCACATTATGGGGTTGTCCTTGAGCACGGCCGACCTCTTGAGTCTTTATCTTGCACATGCAACAAATAACTCAAGGATGACCACTGGAACAGTTTCTATTAAGGAGTAGGAAAAAAATCTCTTTGGCAAAACACAAACATCTTTTCGCTTGTTCTCCAAGGACAGGCAAAGAGGAAATTATCTTTGTTGATGCTAAGGATCTGCAGCTGGAGATGTAGCACACACTGCTGTCTTTATGCTACATGGATTAGGGCCGGAGCGAGAGAATCAACAAGAGAACGAGAGAGAAAAGTGTGAAAGGATAAAGATGATGTACATGTGATAAAAGAAGTAGATCAACAAGGAGTGTACGACAGGAATGATGTGAGTGCGGAATGAAAAGCAACAAGGCAGGGGAAGAGAAAGTAGAGAAGGAAAAGTGCAGATCTCATCTTTGTTTCTGCAACTTTTCAACAAGGGACGGCAGGTAAAACTGATAGACTTGAAAAAGTAACTGTCTTTCTCTGCTAAAAGCAGAACTTTGACAGAACCACAGCTAATTTAGGGTAATAAATACAGTTTCATGTAGAAATTAAGCAAAGACTAAAGATGCACCAATCTCAGATTTGTGGCCAATTTCCATTTTAGCCGATTACAATTTTTTGTAAGAGCAATCATTAAATATTTCTTTCTAGATTTTGTGCTGTGCTGAAAAAATAGCTTTTGTTTGGTTGCTTGTTAGATTTGTCTGGAATTTCACAAAATGTTGTGCTGCTGAGTTTTGTGTTTATACCAGTCAGTATTTGCCCATCTCCTGATGCGGATCCAGCACCCTTATGCTTCCAGTGTTGATTCTCATTTAAACCCAGACATGTGGCACAAATCCATGTTAAGCAGGCAAACATTAAGTAGGAAGGAACCAAAAGGCAAGCTGACATGGAGCCTTTGGAATAAAAAATGGTTGGCAAATAGAATAAGGGTAAAAACACATTATACAACCAGTGCCAGCTTTTTTTTCTTTTTCAGTTTTGAAAGGTTTCAGTTTACTAAACTATTAGTAACTATTAACTATTCCTAACAATTTTTTCCTCCATTCATAATAAAGAAATTTGTGCAGTAGATAGAGGAAACATTGCCATCACCAACATAACATTATATTTGAAAAAGCTATCTGGTCTGTGCATGAACAATTAATCATTTATGTAAAATAGAAACAAAACTGTTGTTGAAAAGATAAAATAAAAAAAAACAGGTGTTCACACATTGCTAGTGATTGCACACTCCCTTTCTTGCATCTCCCTTTACATTCTACATGTGTTGAGTTTAGCAATAGCTGTTGGATTGCTAAACAGTCAGGAAAAGAAAAGCCACCTTATCATCATTTCTCCACTCCCAATCCAGTTTACCTGTCCAGTCTGCAACATTAAGAGTTTAAAAACCTGTCCATGAATATGAGAAATGTGAGAAAGATGCATTATTTTCTACCCTTTGTTTCTCCTGGATGTTGACAAGAGTAAATTACCAATTATAAAGAAACGTCAGCACAAGTAGCAGCACATGCAACCATACACACTTTAGTTAATTCAGAAGGGCTTTATGGCTTTACAATTTAATCAATAGAAATGATTTTATTTTTGGTTTAAGCACTTTATTTAGCTTCATTTAATTCAAAACTCTTATTTTGAAATAAGAAATTAAATAGGTCTTGAGTTGCCTTATTTTGTTGACACACAGCTAGTAAAGCCTTTGTGTCATGCCGGATAGCAAACACTCGATAACAAAAGTATTGAAGATGCCTTAATCACTTTTAAATCACTTATCTGTCATCATTTTGGGTACTAAATAAAAAAGAAACAAGGACAGACAAGATACAGATGATTTCTATGTCTTGTGAGAATACTGCCACTTGATAATCGTTGGCGGCTAAAATGCTAAAACTGGCCTCTGCTTGGTGCTTCCTGTTGGTGCTACACTACAATAAAGGTTAATTTCAAAGCTTTTATAATGAGTCTGGACAGTGTTTAATCCAATTTGGTTCATAATCTATAACTGTTAGACTGATCAAACCTGAACTAGGTATTTCTGCACTGAACAGAGGTTCTTGAAAACACACAGAAACCCCTTATTCTGTTTGTTAAAACACCGAAAGCGAAAAATTACATGTTTTTGGCATAAGGACTACACATTTTGCAATACATTTTTATGTGAAACAAAAACAATTTGCACAATATAAATAAAATGTTGTCTCATCTTGTTTTTATGGACCTAATGTAGTGCATCGTCTGTATCCTTCCACCCCAAGGCTTCATTACAGTTTAATCTCAGGTACCAATATTTTATCAATAATGAAAGCATAGAAAGCCAAATAATATTTCTTTAAAAACAAGAAGTTGAATATGTTATTAGTTACTACTTTATAAACATTGCTGAAGGTGATCGACAGACTTCACATATCATTTCTGAGTCGTAGATAAAAGTTTTCAGTTTTTATGATGATTTAATGATGCACTACATACCCTTATCAAATGCATTTATCTTTACTCTGTTCTCTAAAATGGACAGATAGAGACAAAGGAAAACCTTGCCTGTCAGGCAGATTTAAAGTAGTTAAATCTGCCTGACAGGCCTTGTAAAAGAGAGAGAGACAGGGGGGAAAATTCATGAAAACTACAGAGAAGGCCAGACTAAAAGAAAAATAATGCCAATTAAAAAGGATGTTTTTAGAGTAGGAACAAGATAAGGGAGGGAGGGTTATTGGACCAGACATGGAGGAAAAGGAGAGTCCAGAAGAAACAAGCCCGGACAAGACATGGGAGGATGGATATATATGATGATATATATCCATCCTCCCATGTCTTGTCCGGGAAGGAAGGGTGACAAACTAAAATGACACAATATGTAATGTAAGAAAGCCACTGACAGAGAGGTGAGACTGGTGCTCAATGGGCAGCTGTGGACCTAACTACAGTCACTGACTTAAAGCAGCGACACTCCAGCTGGTCTGTACAGGGAATATCCCAGCAACCATCACTTGAAAGAATTGGATTATACCGGGCCACTTCCTGTGGGGATTCATAAAACAAATTAATTTAGATTAGTAAAGCTTTTCTGTAGATTGAAACTTTCTTTTCCTAACATTAAGAAAACTTTAATTCAAAGAATTTCAGGCTAAGGACATTAATGAAAAAGATGATGCCAAAACGAGATGCAGGGAGGGTGATAAAACAGGCAGCCAGAGAGACAGATGCAGCCAGAGAGGTGACAACTGACTGATTCCAGCTCACATCCACACAGTCTGAACCAGTTCCAGCTTGGAAACGATCCAAGAGGAAGCTTTGGTGATAATGAGACACTTCTCATCTCCTCTGTCCAGACTGACCAGACAGAGGAGAAGGAAGAGAACAGGAAGGAAGGCTGTATGGTCATTATGACCAGCCAGCATTCAAAGCATGAAACAAAGGGACTGTGGTTGGAAGCGCCTGCAGCGAGGATTTCAGCAACATATTGGATTGTGTTAGCCACAGCAAAATCCCCCTTTATGTTCTCCTAAACTGAAGGGAAAGGTGTTGGGAGTTTAAATCTGTTTTAAAGTCTCATGCTGTATAATATTCACGCTCAGACAGGCAGCTAAGGTTAACTGTTACTTAATGAAGATTTCTTCAGTATAGAACATGTAGCTTACAGAGAGTGATGTCTAATGCTGGAACAACAGAAACAAATATATGTTTAGTATTAAGGGATTATAGATTAACTTTAGCCAAGTTTGGGATTCTTTAAATAATTATATGTACTGAGCAACCAAATTAGTTTTAGCTGTTAGCTCAGGTAGCTTGGGTTGGTGACATTTTGAGCAAAGGAATATGCTTACAGTGGCAGTTCTAGTGAGGTATTGTCATGTATGTGTCTCATTTCCATTTACCATATTCATTTAGACTTAGTCAGGAATTTTTTGTTGACAACTGATATAAAAGGATCTGTTTTGATAGATCTAAATTTTCCTAACCCCTCCTTTTGTACACTCAGCACTGATAAAGCATCCATTGAATTTCTGTACATTTTGACCTGTTATAACCATAAACATCAATGTATTTTATTATTATTATTTTAAGATATATATACAGGGGTTGGACAATGAAACTGAAACACCTGTCATTTTAGTGTGGGAGGTTTCATGTCTAAATTGGACCAGCCTGATAGCCAGTCTTCATTGATTGCACATTTCACCAGTAAGAGCAGAGTGTGAAGGTTCAATTAGCAGGGTAAGAGCACAGTTTTGCCCAAAATATTGAAATGGACACAACATTATGGGTGACATACCAGAGTTCAAGAGAGGACAAATTGTTGGTGCACGTCTTGCTGGCGCATCTGTGACCAAGACAGCAAGTCTTTGTGATGTATCAAGCGCCACGGCATCCAGGGTAATGTCAGCATACCACCAAGAAGGACGAACCACATCCAACAGGATTAACTGTGGACGCAAGAGGAAGCTGTCTGAAAGGGATGTTCGGGTGCTAACTCGGATTGTATCTAAAAAGCATAAAACCAAGGCTGCCCAAATCACAGCAGAATTAAATGTGCACCTCAACTCTCCTGTTTCCACCAGAACTGTTTGTCGAGAGCTCCACAGGGTCAATATACACGACTGGGCTGCTATAGCCAAACGTTTGGTCACTCATGCCAATGCCAAACGTCGGTTTCAATGGTTCAAGGAGTGCAAATCTTGGGCTGTGGACAATGTGAAACATGTATTGTTCTCTGATGAGTCCACCTTTACTGTTTTCCCCACATCCGGGAGAGTTACGGTGTGGAGAAGCCCCAAAGAAGCGTACCACCCAGACTGTTGCATGCCCAGAGTGAAGCATGGGGGTGGATCAGTGATGGTTTGGGCTGCCATATCATGGCATTCCCTTGGCCCAATACTTGTGCTAGATGGGTGCGTCACTGCCAAGGACTACTGAACCATTCTTGAGGACCATGTGCATCCAATGGTTCAAACATTGTATCCTGAAGGCGGTGCCGTCTATCAGGATGACAATGCACCAATACACACAGCAAGACTGGTGAAAGATTGGTTTGATGAACATGAAAGCGAAGTTGAACATCTCCCATGGCCTGCACAGTCACCAGATCTAAATATTATTGAGCCGCTTTGGGGTGTTTTGGAGGAGCGAGTCAGGAAACGTTTTCCTCCACCAGTATCACGTAGTGACCTGGCCACTATCCTGCAAGAAGAATGGCTTAAAATCCCTCTGACCACTGTGCAGGACTTGTATATGTCATTCCCAAGACGAATTGACGATGTATTGGCCACAAAAGGAGGCCCTACACCATACTAATAAATTATTGTGGTCTAAAACCAGGTGTTTCAGTTTCATTGTCCAACCCCTGTATATACCAACCCAAAGAAGCAGAACATTGAAAAGTAAAAGAAAAATGATTTCATTTTTGTTTTACAAGTAGATATTTGACATTTGTGGTGTGTATATGTATTCAACTCTGCTGTAATTACAGTCTTGTGGGGGCATGTCTCTACTAGCTTTGCACATTTAGACACTAAACGTTTTGCCCATTCTTCTTTGCAGAACAGCTCAAGCTCAGTGAAATTGGAACAAGAGAGCCAATGTGCATCAATTTTCAAGTCTTGCCTTAGACTTTCAAGTGGATTTAGGTCGTAACTATGAACTAAACCGTTCCAGTGTACATCTGACTGTATGTTTGAGTCGTTATCCTCTTGAATGATGAACCTTCGCCTCAGTATCTTCTGCTACTTATAGCAGTTTTTCTTCCAGGATTGTCCTGTATTTAGCTCCATTCATCTTCCCAGCAACTCTGGCCAGCTTTTCTGTCCCAGCAGACATCTCATCTCAACAGTATTATGCTCCCACCATGCTTCACCGTGAGGATGGTGTGTTGAGTGTGATGTGCGGTGGTAATTTTCTGACTAAATCTCTCCCTGTCACTCTGAAGTTGTGCGACACACTCTCTCTATTTTCAGATGATGGACTGAAAGGTGCTCCATGAGATTTTCAAATTGTGCATATTGTTTTATATCCTAGCCCTGCTTAAATTTCTCCAGAACAGTATCCTACACCTGTCAACTATCTTCACTAATCTTGTCTAACAAGCCCCTGAAACCTTCACAGAACACCAGTAGAATTTATCTTTTGGATGAAATCTGAAGACAATTGGTTGCATTGGACTTAAATATAAAAATGGATTGAATACATATCAACATACTTTTCAAAATGTATACATTATATTTGAGAACGATGCATCTTTAGTCTTCTTTAATACAATTATGTACTACTTTTTGGTATACCAATAAAATCTACATTACTTGAAGGGTTTTTTACGCATCTTTTCCTGCGGTGCCAATACAACACATGTGTATGTGTAAAGGTGCCCTCTAAATATTATATAAGAAATACTGAAATTAAGGTCACTAAATTACATTACATTACAGACTTGTTGTCAGTGGATCAACCACCCAGACCTCTCAGGTCTTCTGGCTCAAATCTACTCTGCATACCCAGAACCAAAACCAAACATGGAGAAGCAGCTTTTAGTTCTTATGCTCCACTAATCTGGAATAAACTCCCAGAAAACTGTAAAAGCGCCAAAACCCTAAGTTGCTTTAAATCAAGATTAAAAACTTATTTGTTTAGAGTGGCCTTTGACTGTGCCATCTAAACTTTATTAGTAAAGTTTTCAGTGCAATTTTCCTTTAATTTTCCTTTCCATCATTCTATTCTCTTTATTTTCTTTTTTTTCTTTTTTTTTAATTACCTCTGTTGTTTGATTTTCTGTATCATTGTAATGTTTTTCCTTACGTACAGCGCCTTGAGTGCCTTGTTGCTGAAAACTTGACTTAAATTCAATGAATAAAAAACACTGCAGACATGTTGAACACAACATTTTATGTCAGCCTACATAAACTGGTACCACAGCCTATTTGGTTGCGAGGACCACATGATAAAAAAAAGAAACAGGGGGGTGCACCTGCAGGGAAGACTTTTAATCCTTGACCAGAGAAGGTGGATAACTTCAACATTTCCTCATGTTTCTACACTAGGGGCAAGCACCTTTAGTTATACTACCTCGCGCATGCAGCAGCAGTTCATCATCTTTTATAGAAAAGCTGACATCACTTTTACATCAGGCAGCATGAGTTCAAAACCACTTGGGTCACTTTCTCTGTTAGAAAAATCCCTTTTAATGATGAAATAAGGTGGACAATATTTTGGTTTTAAATCTTTATTAATTGCTTGGTGAGTAATCATCCATAAATTGCATGTGGGACTCATGTCCAAAGTTTAATACACTAAGGTATCTAGTTATCCAATCCCACTCTGTCTGATATATGAAGTATCTTGGTTTGTCCAAAATGCAAAAACTGTGAGGTCACCCTAACCCTAAAATAAAATAAAAATAAATCTGGCTTAGAGATACTTGAGAAATAGGGTCATGACACCTATAAGATGTCTAACAACATAAGAATGTGCTTGAAAAAACTGAATCCTTTCAATGAAAGGCCCATAGAAGAGTGTAACTCTCTAAAACAGTTGATACAACTTGGGTGTATAGCATACGAGTCCATGAATGCCACTGGCCTTTGCCTTCCCTTCTTTAGAGCCATTGCATCAGTAGCCACTGAGCAACTTTTAATCATTTTTCTGAGACTTCCATGTTTTTCATCTGCACCAGCAGAGCTTTTAGACATTTTAGATATAGAAAAGAGTGATTTTGTTCTGAAAGAGTATCATGTGGAAGATTATCCACACAACTTGAATAAACTTCTCTTCAGGGTAAATTCACTGACTTCCTGCTGCTTTGGCTTTTCATCTGTAGTCTGTTTTAGAGTTTAACTCAAATTTGCAAACATTCCCTTGGGTAATATGTGAAATATCCTCCCAGAATTACAAAAAAACATCTAAAATTTAAAATCTTCTTCAAGGTGCCACTGTCCCCATCTTCACCATCAAATGTACAGTGTCTTCTCTAATTGTATGGGAGTCAGTAGGATTCAAGAGTTATGATAAAAAAACAGGTGAATCATTGTTCTTATTGCAATTTAAAAGAGGCCAGTCCTCCTGAGGATTAGAACACAAGTGGACAGAGCTGAGGGAGAATTGGCTGCTCGGTTATTAACTCACAGCTCAGATAAGCAGCGATCACTGCAGCTGCCAGCCGCACTCAGAGCACAACACCAACACCTTGCCAGCAAGATAAGAGAATTAGAGGGTACAGAGGCAGGAGTTTTTGTCCTGTTGGCCAACAGTAGCATACTGGAGATGAAAGTGTGTCCTTCTCAACTTGCAGAGTCTTTCCACTGTACCCAAGTGTAAAAAGGCAACAATAGACAGCACTTTGCATTTAAGCCTTTTTAAAAACAGTAATCTGTATCCTCCCTAAAGATTGTAACATGCCACACTTCTATACTCTCACAGCATTTCTGAACCTGCAGGGCTGGATTACAGTCACCTCTAAGTGTGGATAAGTCGAGCTTGATGGAGCTCATAATTGGACAAGGAGATTAAAAGAGATGGGAGACAACAGTTCAGTGGTATTGACCTAAAGAGGTCTCAAGAGAAACAAATTTACCATACCATTATTTTCTTTATCCATCATCATCCATACTGAAATCAAATTACATACTTTAACCAATTTTTTCAAGACTACAAGAACCAAACGATAAACCTATGAGCATGTTGCATGACCCATTTTTAGAGCTTCCCAAACCTACTCAACCTAGCAGCATCTTTGGTTGGGACAAAATATATGTTGCTGTCAAAACAAACAGGAAGGAGAGACTGCAGCATCAAGAATGTAATTGATGAATGAGTTACCGACAACATGAACTCAGTATTGGCCATATAAAACTGATGAAATATAGGCTGTTATCTTACTGCTCTCTAAAACCTACTAATACATAGTATAGGCTTTATTAATCTCTTCGATCGACATTCAGAACAAAACATCCTGCCTATTTCCAGTTAAAATTAAAGAAATAGTTTATTTTCTTAAAAAGAAAAAAAAAACATGCAATGTCCCCAGTACCAGGACTTACTTTATAGTAATAATTTAAATTTCCTTCCATTTCTCAAAATGATGCTACAATCCCTCTCATTGCAGCCCAGCCCCCCTCGTCGTATGTTACCAAAGAGATACAGTTTGCCCTCAAGGATCAATAAATTTTATCTTATCTCACAGTGTGAAATTTCTCATTTCACAAGCATTGCTCTACAACTTGGAATAGCTTCAGGCCCCTCAGGTGGTGTTATCACTTACCAGTCATTTCCACAGCACGCGTGCACCCAGTGTACTTCCATATTTCTCTCTCTCTCTCCCATCAGAAACACAAGACCATGCATTTTTTGACCTCAGCACCTGCCTGGAGGGCAATGCTTGCTTGATTTGTTGAGGAGAGGGGGATGCCTTCAATTTCCCCCAGCAGACAAATGGAAGGATCACAGAAACAGTTGCGACTTGATGTATGGAGGCCAAAGAGATCAAAAAGAAATAACTGGAGGCTTGGAGAATCAAGAAATGCTTCCCATGAAGACCATGTCTCCAGGACTTATATACATGTCTATGGAGGCTTCCTTCAAGATTAAGAATTGTCCTATCATAAAGCACTGGATGGAAAGAACATCTTAAGCATGGTATGGATATAAATAAACTACGAAACCCATACAGGAGTTTGAAATTTTAGGTAATTATTGTTGCTGCAGAATTCAGTGAAAATAATTGCAAAATGCATGGCAAGAGAACAAATACTGAATTCACAATGAGGGGCAAAAAATTTTCATGAATCAAAAATATGAGTAACAAAATGTCGTGGTATGAGATCTCACAAATTCCAGTCGACAAATCCTCTATCTAGTTGCTTTCAGCGTTTTGAATTAAGTGTAATCTGTTATGAGCTTTGGATATGGTGGTGAGTGCTCAAAGCTTGAGACCTTGTTTTTAAGGCTCTTATTTCAAAGTAAGAAAGAAGGTTGGTGTAGTCTGCTTCGTTGCAAAACCCTCAAGATGCCTGCATCATTTTTAGATAGTTTGTATTGCAGGATTCTGGGTGGAAAAAAGAAAATAAACTTCTTATTTGAACTGTATATTAGTAAAACATTCAATAGTTTCATTGCAAAAGAAAGAAATATATTCAAAAGACATTAAGAATAATATTTAAATGGTACCAAGATCATCTCAGTTTAAAAGTAAAGGTCCCAGCACTTTAAAAGTTGAAATTTAGGGTAATTTATGTCACTAGATTTACACTGAAACCTGTAAAATACTGTGACCACCAAACTGACATAAAATTGCTCAATTTAAAGAATGTTTTTGGATTCTGCCATGAAATCTTAAAACAACCTTAATAAATGTCCTGCCATTTTATTGGTTAAAATAAATACGTTAACTTGCAACAGTCCCTTTATTTTGCTTAAAAGGCACAATTATTGTACGTTTTTTGTTCACATAAAAGTCAGAAATTGCTTATGGATGACTTATTTTTTTAACTCAAAGATGTTTAAAGAAAATCCAACAACAAATGAGTGTAAATCTTTCTGAACAATCAATGTATAAAAACTATCCAAAGGAAGCTGAAATGAAAATGGTTCTAAAATCCTACTTTATACATTTTCTCAACTTTTAGAGAATCACCACCAAATAAATTTCTGCTTTCGACCAAATACTAAGTACAATCTGACATTTAATTCCAATTTATCAAAAATGATCACAAAAAGTAATAATATAGGACATTTTTGGGAAACATTTATACATCAACACTGTGTTACTTTAGTAAATAATAATAAAGTGAAACTAAACAATTTACAAAGTAGGGTTAAGCACTTGTATGGCATTGTCCTATAAAGAGGCAACCAAAAATTAGTATTGCTTTAAATACAATAATTTTATTTTATACATTTGAGTTTATTGCTTGTATGTTTGTTGTGCTCAAATTCTTTCTGTAGTCTTATATTCTACATATCCCTGTCTGTTGTTTACTTGACTGCAGAGAGTTTAATGGACTCCACCATGTTGTCGCCACTTTATTTGCACCATGACTAACGGTCAGTTTTATTGTAGAATGAACGTATTTATTGTATTTCCTGTCAAAAGGACTAAAAGGTGCAAAAGTTATTTTTTAAACAATAAAGAGTTTATAACCATTTCAAGAAAGTGGAATTCATTGCTAGTGGAAAGGTTTAAGTGAGGAAGCAAACTAGACAAGCCAAAACCTTAAACAAGTTATTTGTCTTATTAAAAATCTGATATGGCAGGACACACCATGGAAGAGTGTGCAGAAGCAGAGCTGACTGCTTTTTGCTGAGAGTTGGTAAAAAAAAAATGAAAATGCTCTTTTTCCTCAGTATACATTCATATTGGGTTACCAGTCCGTAAGCAGGCAGCTTGCTGCACCCGTTGCCAAAATCTGGTAAGGCCAGTAAGGTAGCAGCCTCATCTTAAAGAAAAAAGGCTTGTAGATATCAAATATTGATTCTGTCTGTCTATTATAGGCTTTTTTGTTTGAGACATTCATTTCTATAATGACTTTAGTCCCCATTTGAAATAGCAGTAAAATAAGTTTTCCCTACAAAATACAGTTAAAACATGAACTTATTACAATGTCCAACATTACATAAAATAATTAGTAAATACAAAGTAGATTTCATTTACTATTAACTAATCTTCACAATTATTTTGTCCAGTCAGTGATTGAGAAATACATACAAATAGCCTTGAGGGTACTAAACATTCAACAAACAGTCTACCAGAACATTTATATTCTAGATTATCAGCCAGTCAGTCATTTTATACCGCTTAAGCCATAGTGGGTCGCGGGGGAGCTGGTGCCTATCTCCAGCAGTCTATGGGTGAGAGGTGGGGTACACCCTGGACAGGTCGCCAGTCCATCGCAGGGCAACACACAAACAACCACGCACACACTCATTCATACACCTAAGGGCAATTTAGAGTGACCAATTAACCTAACAGGCATGTCTTTGGACTGTGGGAGGAAGCCGGAGTACCCGGTGAGAACCCACACATGCACGGGGAGAACATACAAACTCCATGCAGAAAGACCACGGCCGGGAATCGAACCCAGGACCTTCTTGCTGCAAGGCAACAGTGCTACCAACCGTGCAGAAAATAATTTATTTTTTTATATTTTACATATTGCATGCAACTTTTTTCTGCATAGGTGCTTTTGCTTTACCAGTAATAAAAGATCAATGAGAAGCACCTAGAGAGAAAAATCCCTGTGCAGAACATTAGAAAAAGCAATGTGGACACAAAGTCTGATTCTGGCTCAGCCACAGAGCGAGATGTCACCAGTTGATTTTAACAAAGATATGCCCTGAGGAGACAACTTCAATTTGTAAACACAGCTGAGTTTTAGGGGCGACAGCCCAAGATAATCCCTGGAAAGTCTACAAAGGCCTGAGATAAGATCGAGGGTAAAGATGTATGTGAGAAAGTTAGGAAACAAATGATTATCTAACTGAAGAGGCACGACTGGGACAGAGTCATCAGGTCTTAGAAGAACACTGCAGAGACACTAAACAAATGGGCATTACTTTCAATGAGTACAAACACATATCATATAAAACAACATTTGAAAAGACATAGTTCGTTTAATCAAGCCCTTTGGGTTTGTCTTAAGAAAGCTTCAAGAAAACTGCAGGCCCTTTGAGTAACTGACTATTTACTATCAAATAAGGATATACATAAAATAAAATCTAATTCCATGTACATACAATAATAGCTGCTGTTGGCTAAATAATTTTCCAACAGTCTTGAAGGAGTTTCCAGAGGTAATGAACTGCACTGAATTGAACTCAATTAAGTTCAATTAAATTTTGGCAACACTGTCGCATCTTTACTGGCTTACAAGCCAATTAATCACTAAACACAACTGTGATACAGAGGTGAAACATTCTTATCCAGCCCTTCTTGACAACCCAATCTGGGCCCACTAGTACTTTAAAGTGTTTAATTCACAAGGTAAGTGATAAAATGTGGAACTAAGCCTTCTCCTATAGCAGCAGGCAGCAGTGTGCCTTGAAATTGCACGGACAAACTGCATGAAGAAAAGTGCTTTTCATTCTAGTTATGTCTATATTCCCACTAATCAACAACACTCAAGGTCTCGTTCTTAGCAAGAACAGTCATGGGAAGTGTTGCTGACAGTGTCATTTTATAAAGCAATTAAAGGTCTTTGAGAGTGGTGAAGAAAAAAATGGAAAAATACTTAAAAAGTACAGATGCAAGGATTTGCGTTTTTTTCAGAGCTGACCACAAGCAGTCACAATGGAGCATGCCAGATGATGAAATTAGTTGTTCTGGTACAGTGGCAGAAAAAAAAAAAAAAAAAGACCAATTAGAGGGCATTCAGGCATCTACACTTGAATCAAACAGAGTAAAGGGCAAGAAGGTTTGCAGCTTTGATGGCCTGCTGGTGAGAAACTGCTGCTCTAACTGGTTGGCCTCCCAACATTACCATTGCTGCTAGCAACAAACCTGTTCTACATTCAGAACAGTTATCACAGGTAGTTTTTTGGTTTACTCCCACAGAAACCAGGCCAGACTTCCTATCAGTTCTGACTGTGCGGTGCATCATAATGTTAGGAGCAACATTTAAATATCAGTGGAGGACCGATGTATGAGTTTTGATCTCCAAGAAAAAAAAAGTATTAGAGTTAACAATTTTAAACCACTGATTCACTGCAGGTCACTGTTTTTTTCAAGCATTTGCTGTTTTTCAGGGTTTTCTGAGAACACATTGAAATCTGGAACCACAAACCACTACCTTCTTAGAAAAACAATATAAATTGCTCATAGATATACAGATAGAGTATAAATCATTTAATTTATCATGTATTTATGTAAGTTTATCTTGTAGTGGTTGAACTAGTAGCTATGCTAATTAGGTCACCAATTAAATTAAATTCAGTTCATTTATTTAGTGCCAATTTATAACAAATGTGATCTAAATGCACATTTACAAGACAAACCAGTTAAAGTCATATCTAGAAAAAGCCACTTAAAGAATTTGGGACACCTCATTAGATATTTAATGATTTAAAATTAAATGTTCACATCTTGATGCGTAATCTAATATTCATTTTCAAAAAAAGTGATTTAATAGCAACTAAACAACAAATTACTAATATGGACACCCTAGCCCTAAATACCTAACCTTACCCCCTTTGGCTAAAATAAGTTCATTGAGTTTCTTTTTGTAGCCAACTACCAGTCTCTGGCATCGATTCAAGGAAAGTTTCCCCCACTCCCCACTTTCAGCTGTGAGATGTTTGAGAGGTTTCTTGTGTGTACAGATTATTTTAACTCACCCCACAGCATCTCAATTAGATCAAGATCTGTTCTTGGACTCGGCCCAAGACTTAACATCTCTAAATGTTTCAGCGAGTCCTTGTTGGATTTCCTGGTGTACTCTAGGTCAGTGTAACAAGGTCCAGTTCTACCATTCAAGAAGTCCTGACCTTTAATAATAAATATCCAGTAGTGAAATGTTATATGTTATAGTTCATATGACTATAATCAAACTGATATAAATCAATTGTACAAAAAGATTCAAATACACTCATCCCATTTAATTAGCAATGCGGCGTCAGAGGACGGTTGATTGTGTTGCATGGTTAACTCTATGAATTTGGACAGTTGTGTTAAACATTAAATATTTCATTTACCTTCCATTCACATGCTACTGTAGAGTTACCCAACCCTGGTTTCCCAAGTGTCATTGGGCAAGACATATCCTTGCTTTAACTCCTCCGATTCTACACAAAAAATTACCTCAAAATTCAATGGCAGCATCAATGTCAATCACATGTGTTGAAGCGCTGGAGAATGTAAAGCATAGAGGGCAATATGCCAATGACCAGGTCCGAAAATGCACAATTGCCTGTCATAACAGAAAAACAACCACTGTTGTCTATCATTACCAAGGCCTTCTTGTCTTTAAAGCAATCTCTTAAGAGCAATCACCTAGGCATGGCCATAGGCGATCCATGGTGAATGTCTGCGATGCAGCCAGAATCAAAGCACTGCTCCCACTGCTCAGTTTGTGTGGCAAGAGCAGTGGTCTAAGTATCTTTGTGGGTCTGTTCACCAGTGAGTGCAGGATGGAACAGCAGATGGACAAATAAAGTGGATCCTTGCTTGCAGTAATGCAGGTGCTGTTTTGCCCTCTAGTCCACTACATTCCCCACCTCAAATACGATCATTGACTATAGATCATGACTGAAAAAAACAGATCCCAGAAACAAGACAATAAAATGAGCTTGAGATTTAGTTTTAGGTGCATTTTTGGAAGAGGCCTACGCACCAGATTATTGCTATATATAAACTAAATACATCTACATGTACATCTAAATTAGACTGGTAAGCAGACATCCTGAAAGGTCAGGCCAAATGGAATTTAGTATGACACACGCTTATAACACACTTTCAGCACTTAGTTTAGGCTACACATTGAGGCACAAGATGACAACCTCTCTTCGTGGTATTGCCACACAATCCTTGTAGTAACTGTGCCTCCCTCCACCCCCCCACTCAATAAACTGAGGGGCCAATCTCCAGTGGTGTGTCTTAGTAATCAAATGAATTGTTCCCATCAGACAGTGGCTCTTAAAAATTATACACTTAGTGGAGTAGTTCAGGCGTACATTTCACCCAATCAAGTCACAACCTGATCTCCTAAATATCTATGTTTGTCTCAAGTTTATGTGTTGTGGCTCTGTGCCAAGGTATAATGGAACCCATAATCATAAAATATTTCATTCTGGTGTCAGTCCACAAATACAAACAAGATGTCCCAGTGTTTTGAGGTCAACTCAGCCTTCGCCTCTGTTCAGAAAGTCACAGAAAAATCTGTATGGTTTCTTCTGATGATGGATAAGGCTAAATATTTTCAGAATAACAGACCATCCTAAAGCAGGGTCACCCCCATCCTCTATGTATATTATTTGGATTTTTTTTTGTGATACACCAATCCAAAGAGTACATAACGATGAAGTGGAAGTAAAAAAAATATCAAAATTTTTACAAATAAAAATCTAAAAATGTGGCATGCATTTGGATTAAGGTCCCTTTTACTCTGGCAGATCCAAATTAAAATCTAGTGAAACCAATGGCTTCAAGCAGTTCAAAGTCCACATGTTTGTAATTTAATATAACCTCAACTGCTTCTTTTTTGTTTTATCTTCGTGTTTTTTTGCCTTTTTTAATTGTAAACCTATTTGTGGTTTTTGACCTACTTACTGTGAAGGTCTCAGGGCTTTGTAAGAAAAAGTTACTGAACAAAGTTCTAAAACAAAACATGAGTTCCACTCATGAAAGCATTCACTGGAACGAGTTAACACAATTCTGGTGGTGGCAGCATTATGTTGTTGGGATATTTTTCTTCAGCAGGGCACATTTGGAAGAAATACTGGTTGAGGCTGCAATAGAGTGGAGCCTGGAGCAGGGGTTCACCTTCCATCAAGTCAACCCTAAAGAAGATAACCAAAGCAACACTGTAGTGGTTTAGATTAAAGTATATTTATCTGTAAGAATAGCCTAGTTAAAGTCCAAACCTAAACCCTATTAACAATCCAAATTTCAAAGTTCACCATTGCTTTCCATCCAGTCTGACAGAGCAAGAGCAATTTTTCAAAAAACTATGGACTCTGCAAAGTACTGACTCAGTGGGGTTGAATACGAACGCACAACACATTTCTCAATTTCCTATATACAAAAATGTTGAAAACCATGCTTCATGTAGCTTCCACTTCACAATTACAGAATAGTTTGTTTTGGTCTATCACAGAGAATCCCAATAAAAATGAACTGAGGTTGGTGATTACAACATGACAAGAGAGAAGCACCCTACCAGAAGGCTCACTGCACCTTCAGAACCCCGATGTCCAGTGTTGCTGCTCTGAATACACAAAAATAAAAATGCCTTCTCTGACATCTGGCTTTCATTATTAAAATTTAATTGCTTCATGTTGCCTTCTTATTGCTGAGCTTATATTTACTCTGTGATCTAATTTTGCTTTTATTACAATGTGTAAATGAGAGTTACTACTTCCCACTGGACCGTCCTGCATACACAAGAGGTAATGGAGGAATCAAATGCAGACAACCTCAGCTCACTCATCAAACCCTCATCAACCCCCCACTACAGGTAGGCCATTGCCTGGTGGACCACCACTGAGTAATTACCTATGTTGAGTATAAATCTTTGTTGCTATGGAAACAGCATTTAGGAATACAGTGATCCCAAGTGCACATCCCGCCTTCTGGCTAATTTACCAAAAGTCATTCATTAGACGGCCTCATCTTCATGCTGTAGTAGTAAAAAATAATAACACTGACTTCTAACCGCTCAATGAAGCATGCAGTTTTATGTTTGTGAATATTATAATTTCACTCATACAAATCAGATGTAATTTAACAGAATTGTACTTTTTTCCCCTCAAGATTGCAACATGTTTATGAAGAAAAAAATGACGACTGATCTTAATTAATTACACATGTTAAACGTGTAAAAAACATGCAGAAGACCATATGCAGGAAAATGACTGGCCTACCAAAATCACTCCAAGAGTACATCGACAACTCATCCAGAAGGTCACAAAAGCACCTAAACCAACATCTAAAGCGATACAGGCCTCATTGGCCCCAGTTAAAATCAGGGTTCATGATGTAACAACAAAAAAAAGACTGAGCTTAAATTGCATGAACTGTACAGTTCTAATGGCAAAACCAGCGGTGATCTAAAAGAACACAAAGCCCCATTCCTTCTTTAACCTTTTAGTTCATGTTGATATTAAACTTATTTCACCGTAGAAAGTGACACTGGTGTCCCAGCAGTTTCCAGTTTAGGATGAGCTTGAGTTTTGGTGGTTCGTGGGTCATTCTTGAACATCTGAACTAATTCCCTTTCATCTGAGGGAAGCACTTTGAAGCAGATGGTTTGCCACAGTTGGGTGTTTCCAGAAGGGCACTGATCCCATACAAACCAATTAAAAATGAGCTCTAGCAATTTAGCAGAAAGATTTGTCACAGTGTGGGTTTTTGGTTCTGTATTTGTTTAGGTTTAGTCAGGTATCTTGCTGTTCTAGTTTGGTTAGTCCTTGAGTCCTCGTTTCTGGTGTTTTGTTTCCTAGGTTCCGTTCTGTTTGACTGTGTTATTTATTGTATTATTAGATCTGTTATCTCCCTGTGTTCTGGTCCCTTGGGTTTGTTTACTGTTTGTCTTGTCAGGCTCCTCATGTTCTTGTTTATCCCTAACTGGTTAACCTGCTCCTCTGTCTTGCTGCACGCCTGTTCCACACCTGTGTCTGTTTACCCTGATTACCTGCCCTATTGTTTCATGTCCACCTTCGTCTGTATTTAAGTTTGTCTTTGTCCTTTGTTCCACGCAGTGTCATTTGTCTTCTTAGTCTGTCAGTTCTTGCCACGTTTAGGTGGGTGCTGCAATCCAGAATCCAGGACTGTTTATTATTGAACTCTGTTACCTGGATCTCCTGTTAAGCCCGCATTGGCATTTGTAAGTTGGCTCGCTTCATTAAACTGTGATATTCTCTCCAACTATTTCCGCTGGTCATGCATCCCTGGTCCACCTCTAAAATTGACCTTATGACAAGCCAGAACTATGTCAAAAAGCTTGTTGAGGGTTGTTTGTACATATTTGGTCTAGATGTATACTCTTTCTGAAATAGAGAAAATTCACATCAAATTTAAATTTGTGAGTCCAGTTATTGTTTTTAAAACTCATTAAAGCAACCATTAAACCCTGAAAAAGATAAAAGATCCAATGTATCATTAAAATCTCCTACTGAATAGTCATTGAACATTCATGGAAATGCTGTTTTATGCAAACTGACCAGCTCTATCTGATGGCTGAATTCATACATCCCAGTCCACTCTATGATCTGTTTGACCACAAAGCATCTGTGATGTAAATTTTATCATTTACTCACAAGGATCAATAGGAACTTTCTATGTGCAGCCCAGATATTTGATACAGCACTGACTGATAAAGCAACAATAATACTCCTAATCAAACGGTGGCACCAAACGCACAGAAGGTAAAAAACACAACTAAGATCATGAATAAAAGAAGAAAGTAACGCTTGTTATTTTGTTTGTTTGTTTGTTTTCTTCTTTATCTTTTCTGTGTAGATAGTGTTTAAACCAGTGCATTATCACCCCTTTCTCTGAGTGGAACACAATGGTTCAACTGCCACCAGAAAATAGCAGAATGAATGAGGATGCGTGCTTGTTGGTCTGATTCAAGCAGACTGGGTTCATGGACACAAAGGTACATTAAGGCCTTAAGTATATAACATGATAGATGTTATTGTATCTAACAATTTAAAGAACTGGTATGTGAAAAGGTACAAATTCAGAATTACATCTTTTATATTTGGTTAAATGAAAATGACAGGTTTTATCTCACTCTATCATAGCTGGGATCAGTTTCAGCCAATCACAACTCAGAGCAAAACAGGCTTGGAAAATGGATAAATGGAGGTAAATACAATCTATGAAACACAGCCTCTCATCAGGTTTGTGAAGAAAGCACCAAGGGATAAAAGGTTTGCTTCTATGCCAAATAATGGGACATGCACCCCGTGAATCCCAACAGTTACTACAATCAGATATTCTCTTGTAATCATGCCTTTGTTGTCTGTTACATAAACCCTGACTGTGTGTTAGGAGAGATCACATGCTGGACTCATTAATGCATCGCCGATCATCAATCCAATAGCTGTGTAAGTCAGTGAACTCTCTGCTTTCTTTTAAGGTTGCCTGAGGACATTGTTTATAATCCAAAATGCCCTTTTCTTCTCTGGATGAGTCCTAGCTTTGCTCTATAGATAGCTATTGTGTCCTGCAGTCTGTAAACAATTATCTTGCCCTATGATTGCTGCAGCACTGCCAGCAACATGCAAATGTAGATTAGAGGGAGGTTAAGAGCACAAAGGCAAAGCTAATTGCTGAGAACACTGGTTTGTGTTGCATGGGGTTAAACATTTAGCTTCTTAGCTTCCTGGATAAACATTATGATGCGATATGAAGTGTTGTGTACTATATGTTTATTCATAGAAGTGTGTTGAAGTTGGAACGCATTCATCAAGAGTTGGCTGATGCTGGCCTGAATCACTGTAGACTGGGCAGACAAGTTAAAATAAGTGTAGAAGATGCAAATCATCAAAGGAAAGAAAGAGAGCGTGTTTCAAGAAACTGAACAAAGAGCCTCGCTCTCTGCGGTTACGTCATCCAGGGGCATCGTCGGTGCAAGAAAAACCGACACACTTCCATAAACTCCTGCGGCGCCAAGCGCAGCATGGCAGTTTCCATTTCAGCAGACTCAAAATATCATAAATGTATAAGAAAAATTAGGCTTCTGCACACCCTTCGCACGCTTGTGCGAAGGGTGGAGTAAAATTGTTTACATCCCAAACTCATGCATTATGAACAAGGTAATCATCACCGAGGCAATTTCAAAGTGGAGGCTTTTCAGAACAGCAGGCGAGGAGAGCATTAGCTGTTCATTAACAGGCAGGCAGGAAGCCATGAGCACATTGATTGGGTCTGCGTGCAGCTCCACGACCGGCGTCTGTGGCCTGTGGACAGAAGAGGACTGCTGTCTCGCCTACAACAAACTGCCAATACAGTATGTTCACCTGATTTATTTCTTAAGAGGCACAGGCTGCTCAGATATGTATAATGCATTAATGCTTGCCCATCACAGTAGCATTCTTTGTCTAAACAGCCCACTTCCACCAACCAGTGGCTTGCAAAAGTGTTCATAATGCTTGAACGTTTGCACATATAACAGCAAACTTAAGTGTATGTTATTTAGAATGTATGATAGACCAACACAAAGTGCTGCTTAATGACTAAGTTGAATGTATAATGAAACATGTTTTCAAAGTTTTTAACAAATAAAAATGTTAATAGTGGGAGAATCCTTTGACAGGAGAAGTTGTGCAATCCACAAATCTGGCCTTTATGGTAGACATTGTTGGCTGTTCCATTGTTAGATGAAAGCCATAGGAGGTTTTCTTTAAAGTTTGCTACAAGCCATTTAGGGGACACAGCAAACACATGGAATAGCTGCTCTGGTCAGACGGGACAGAATTGTAATGTTTTGGGCATGCATACTAAATGCTATGTGGGTAAGAACACTAACACTGATATGGTGGTGGCATGCTGTGGGGATGCTTTTCTTCAGCAGTGACAAGCAAGCTGGTCAGGTTTGGTGGAAAGGACTTGAGACTGGGGCAGAGATTTCCCTTCCATCAGGGCAACAACCCTAAACATACAGCCAGAGTTACAATGGGTTTGGCAGCCATTCTAATAGTGTCATTTACACAGGCATTAGGTCCATTCTACTGGTCCTTCTCAAAATATTAGCATATTGTGATAAAGTTAATTATTTTCCATAATGTCATGAGGAAAATTTAACATTCATATATTTTAGATTCATTGCACACTAACTGAAATATTTCAGGTCTTTTATTGTCTTAATACGGATGATTTTGGCATACAGCTCATGAAAACCCAAAATTTCTATCTCACAAAATTAGCATATCATTAAAAGGGTCTCTAAACGAGCTATGAACCTAATCATCTGAATCAACGAGTTAACTCTAAACACCTGCAAAAGATTCCTGAGGCCTTTAAAACTCCCAACCTGGTTCAGCACTCAAAACCCCAATCATGGGTAAGACTGCCGACCTGACTGCTGTCCAGAAGGCCACTATTGACACCCTCAAGCAAGAGGGTAAGACACAGAAAGACATTTCTGAATGAATAGGCTGTTCCCAGAGTGATGTATCAAGGCACCTCAGTGGGAAGTCTGTGGGAAGGAAAAGGTGTGGCAGAAAACGCTGCACAACGAGAAGAGGTGACCGGACCCTGAGGAAGATTGTGGAGAAGGGCCGATTCCAGACCTTGGGGGACCTGCGGAAGCAGTGGACTGAGTCTGGAGTAGAAACATCCAGAGCCACCGTGCACAGGCGTGTGCAGGAAATGGGCTACAGGTGCCGCATTCCCCAGGTCAAACCACTTTTGAACCAGAAACAGCAGCAAAAGCGCCTGACCTGGGCTACAGAGAAGCAGCACTGGACTGTTGCTCAGTGGTCCAAAGTACTTTTTTCGGATGAAAGCAAATTCTGCATGTCATTCGGAAATCAAGGTGCCAGAGTCTGGAGGAAGACTGGGGAGAAGGAAATGCCAAAATGCTAGAAGTCCAGTGTCAAGTACCCACAGTCAGTGATGGTCTGGGGTGCCGTGTCAGCTGCTGGTGTTGGTCCACTGTGTTTTATCAAGGGCAGGGTCAATGCTATCAGGAGATTTTGGAGCACTTCATGCTTCCATCTGCTGAAAAGCTTTATGGAGATGAAGATTTCATTTTTCAGCACGACCTGGCACCTGCTCACAGTGCCAAAACCACTGGTAAATGGTTTACTGACCATGGTATCACTGTGCTCAATTGGCCTGCCAACTCTCCTGACCTGAACCCCATAGAGAATTTGTGGGATATTGTGAAGAGAATGTCTAGAGACTCAAGACCCAACACTCTGGATGAGCTAAAGGGCGCTATCGAAGCATCCTGGGCCTCCATAAGACCTCAGCAGTGCCACAGGTTGATTGCCTCCATTCCACGCCGCATTGAAGCAGTCATTTCTGCAAAAGGATTCCCGACCAAGTATTGAGTGCATAACTGTACATGATTATTTGAAGGTTGATGTTTTTTGTATTAAAAACACTTTTCTTTTATTGGTCGGATGAAATATGCTAATTGTGTGAGATAGGAATTTTGGGTTTTCATGAGCTGTATGCCAAAATCATCTGTATTAAGACAATAAAAGACCTGAAATATTTCAGTTACTGTGCAATGAATCTAAAATATATGAATGTTAAATTTTCATCGTGACATTATGGAAAATAATGAACTTTATCACAATATGATAATATTTTGAGAAGGACCTAATCTTTTTGATTTCTGAAAATTTAAAATACTAATTAGCTGTCTGTCTGCAGCCCAACTGGTTGATGCTCGGAGTCCTGAATACAAAATGCAAATTTCTGGGGAAAAAAATCAAAAGTTTGATAATTAAACACACAAAGTACAAATTAACTTTTAGTTTATTCAGACAGAAGTGTAAAATGTCGACCTTCCCCATTTTGTTCTTGGTAATTTGACAGTCTTCCATTATGCCAATAGCAAGCTGTTTCGACTGATGCCTAGCACAACGTGGCTTTGAATAATGAATACAAACTTGCATTCACATTTTAAACATTGGGTCTTTTTTTGTTCTGTACACCAAGTTTTCCTTAACTAGAAATCAGGGTCCAAACAACACTTTTCTGAGGTTTTTCACAATATTGTTCAACTTTAGACCAGGTTCCTCCTCCCAAATGTGGCCTAATCTTGCACTCAAAGCAGACATTCTCCTGTCAGATAGCACATCCTGCAGAGAGGTAAACATAACACCCTCCATCTGTACTCCGCCGCTTCAAACTTCAAAATCATTCCATTCTCATGCTACCGACACACCATGAACCTCCCCTGGCAGTCACTGTCATGATTCCCTTCAGTGACACAGGATGAGATTCGATCCAGTTATCTTCCCAGTAACACTGTGTCCTCCCACCTACAGCGTTGCTGAAGCTCAGAAGGGAACTTGATAACACTCTAAAGGTAAGACCACTATATGAGGTGGGAACTTTATCAGAGATAAATGTAGTCTTAATGGCAGTTTCTCCATTTCATACCTTAGTTATCATCCTCAATCTCCACATAATCTAAAAAGGTGCAACCCTTTCACTTCCTGTCCCTTTAACTGAGCTTTTATTAGAGTAGAGGCTGTGTCCCCTGTGGATATACCTAATGGCAACAGTCTCCTCCCATTGCTTTCCCTTTCATTGCTGACCTTCCAGTCTACTATCCGTTCCTCCATGTCTGGGCAGGTCTGAGACAGAAGGGCAGTGGCAGGGATTATACGGCCCTCTAGGCAGCTGTAAAAGATGACTTATGGCTCTGTGCTGTTGAGGACGCAACAGTAGTTTCCTCAGATACTAGAAAGCTGAATGTTCCTTTGGTGTTAGAGGACTGATCTGTTAGAGACTGGAGAGAGAAGACAACCACAGGAGTCATAGCCAATTTCTTTTCATGTTCTGCAAAGCAGATTAAAGCTTTAGCTCAGACAAGTCGCGTGGAAAAAATAAATCTCATTGGGCTAAGGAGGGGATTGAGGAGGGGGGAAAAAAGAGTCAAACAAGGCCACTACATTAAGTCTTTTTTTCCTTGCTCAGATTCCCATGTATGAAAATATGACAATCCAATTAGCATCTAGTTTTAGACCAATTCACAGCTCAGTGTCAAACCTGAAAGGAGATAAGACAGAGGCAAGGATAGAGTCTTCACATTTCAGGTAAAGGCACTCATGCTTGGCATCAATTAAAAGGCCCATCGAAGAGGCCTGCCACTTTTTAAGTTTGTTCCTATTGAGCAGCTTTGCTCTTTCTTTTTGACAACCATGTGCGCACAGATGCATGAGTGTGATGAGTACTAAGCTACTGTGTAGGTTTTTGATTTACAGCAACAAGTACAATCTAGGAGGGTACAAGTGTAGTATTTACACATCTTGAAATGGCTCCAGTGTCATTCCCAGTGATTTGAAAAGGACTCCTGCAACAAAATTTTGTGAAGAAGAGCCAAGCCTCAACAGCATATGTAGCATTGGTGAAGCCAAGGTGGGATTTTCCAGCATTATAAAAAAAAAAATCAATAGCTCTGACGGCAGTCAAACAGCCAATGCTTTGCTTGTCCATGAAGGAGGTTCGTAGGTTATTAACCAGAATATACAATACAACAGCCTGATTAAAACAAAACCTGATTAAAACAAGGATGGTTTTCACTAAACATTTCCTTGGCCATGAAGAAACCAAAGCTTTCTCTTCTCAGTCCATCCCATCAGTCCATGCTGAAGCTAACCTAAAACCACTCATGTCCATAAATGCATGCATGCACACGAGCGAGTCAGATCAATGCTTATTCCAGCAGCACTCTCAGCATGAATCCATCTGATGCTCCTACACTGATGGTGGGGGAGGATGGGGCCGTCACCCTCCCACTTCACACATGAGATTGATGACCTCTGACCTTGCAGTGGTGACCTGATTGACAGAACCAAGATGAGCATCCAGCTGAGTGATGGAAGCCGTGTGTTTAGTGGTCACAGGTCAAGGCAGGCTGCAGCAAAGCCACCTGCAGCATGAAGCAGGGAAGTGACTTGTGATAAAAGTAGAAAGGAGGGCAAAAAGATGGCATGACCATTACTCTTTATGTCCATCAAGTAAAAGTGCAGGTTGAAGCGACATAGCAGTTCAGTTTTTGAACATTTATGTTTTGTAGCTACAGCACCGTGAAAAAGAATTCACCGCTCTTAAATCTTTCCACATTTTGCCACATTTTTTACGACAACAAATGTTAATGTATATCATTGGGATTTTTTGTGATAAAACAACACAAACTGTGACATGCATAAGTACTCTGCCCCTTTTAATGTTATTAAACCTAGTACAACAAATTAATTAATGAATTAACTCATTTGTAAAGAGAAAAATTGGTCAGTATACCAAATGCTATGCCTGATGTAGAAGCACCCCTTCACATTAACATGAACACTATCCCTATTGGTGGTTGCAGCATCAGACTGTGGGGATGCTCCTCTCCAGCAGTGACAAGTCAACTGCCCAGAGTTCATAGGAATATGAATGGAGCTAAATGTAGGGCAACCCTGGAAGAAAACCTGTCAGGGGCTGCAGACGACAAGAGTCTAGGGCAGAAACTCACCTTCCCGCAGGACAATGACCCACAACCACACCCAGAGCTACAACTCAATGGTTTAGATCAAAGCATGCATGTTAGAACGGCCTTTTCAAAGTCCAGACCTAAATTAAATTGAGAATCTGTGGCTGTAGAAGAGCCGACAGTGAGCTGATCTGAAGTGAAATTTTGTCAAAAAATCCGCAAAGGACTTTCAGCTCAAAATACCGCAAAAGGTGCTGCTCCAATAGTGTTGCCTCAGTGGGGCTTGCCACACTTTCAGATTTTTATTTATAGAAAAAGATAAGTGAATCAGTTTTCTTATTTGTTGAACGTTTTGAGACCATACATACTACTTTAGGTGGATCTGTCACACAAAATCTCAATTAAACACACTGAGGCTTGTGATTGTAATGTGACAAAATGTGAGAAAAGTCAAAAGGCATGATTATGGGGTAAGAACGCTGTCAAAAACAATGTGTATGTAAAGATGGAAATGTGTGCATATTAGTCAATAGTTGTGCATAAGTAAAATCCAAAAGAGGTATTATATATTTTCTTTGTAAGAATACAAAATAAAATGTTACAGCTTCAAGAAATTACAAACACAAAGTTCAAGTTTACACTTGTGGTTTTTATTCTTTATGAATACAATATGCTATAAGAGTTTGTGAATACGATTTGTTTTCTATGAGAATAAGAATTTACATCAGCAACTTGGCGTCACGTGATCTCAGGCTGGTTAGTGGAGCACATAGTTAGTCAATTCGCGTTGCGCATGCGCTGTCACACTCCTCACCGCCAGTAAACGTAGTGCCAGAATGGGAGATAATTCAGTCTAAAAGGAATATCAGGAACAGAGGGGAGATAGGGGGGATATCAAGAGTACTATAAATAAAGCATTGTTCTTATTTTTATGAAATACAAAACTAAAAGATAGAATATAGTCGGTGGAGTTATACAATGATGTACAGTAGGTGGCGGTATGCACCTCAGAATTTGTTGCGTACCGCCAGCAGAAGAAGATTAAGCAGCAGCACTAGCGCTAAGATGACAGACCAAGAGCATATATTAACGGCATTAAGACATATATAAACTTTTTAACATTACCTGGCTTTGTACCGTAGTTTCTTGGTCCATCATCTTGGTGCTAGTCCTGCTGCTTCTTCTTCTTTTTCTGCTGGCGGTACGCAATAAATTCATAGGTGCATACTGCCACCTACTGCACATCATTGTATAACTCCACCCACTATATTCTATCTTTTAGTTTTGTATTTCATAAAAATAAGAACAATGCTTTATTTATAGTACTCTTGATATCCCCCCTATCTCCCCTCTGTTCCTGATATTCCTTTTAGACTGAATTATCTCCCATTCTGGCACTACGTTTACTGGCGGTGAGGAGTGTGACAGCGCATGCGCAACGCGAATCGACTAACTATGTGCTCCACTAACCAGCCTGAGATCACGTGACGCCAAGTCGCTGATGTAAATTTGTATTCTCATAGAAAAGAAATTGTATTCACAAACTCTTATAGCATATTGTATTCATAAAGAATAAACCACAAGTGTAAACTTGAACTTTGTGTTTGTAATTTCTTGAAGCTGTAACATTTTATTTTGTATTCTTATAGAGAAAATATACAATACCTCTTTTGGATTTTACTTATTCACAACTATTGACTAATATGCATACATTTCCATCTTTACATACACATTGTTTTTGACAGCGTTCTTACCCCATACATGATGACCTTTGCAAAGCACTGTAGCTAAAGTAAGTTTCCCTCTTAAACACTCTCCAAACAGTGGGCACCAAAGGAAATTGTCAGTTGACCTTTCATCACCCCTTTTTAGCTCAGAAGTTAAAACACTGGACTTTATTTAGGCTAATGTCTTGTCATTATTTAGTCTAAACAAAGAGATTCAAGTTAGGCTTGGTAAATTAATTTGACTTAGCAAGTCTTTTCTATCATAATTTCACATTGTTTCGAAAGTTAAATTTGCTCTATTTTCCACCTTAAAAATGCAGTCATTAGTAGTGCTAATTAGCATTTTAGTTCTTCAGTTTAATTATCTGATTTGCTTAAACTGTGGCAAATTAGCATTGTGTTATGATCCCACTGCAGAAGACTGTGTCTAATTTTGCTTTTAATATAAGCAAATTTTAAGCATATAATTTCCCAAACTAAAAAGGAATTGGCTCACAGTATTTGATCCACACAGGCCCGAGTAAAATACTTAATGCTCTATCTTGATATTTATGTACATAATTTTAGAAAAAGTGAAAGTAATTGTCTGAATACACTATGTGTAAATATATTGATAATTTTTACCTAATAGTGTTCATCAGGGTATTTCTAGTGGTGCAAACTACATGTGACAAATAGGGGTCTGGAGTGTCCACCTAAACAGGTTATTTCAACACACTCCAACAGCTGCATCATCACCGAATTCTGTCTGCCCACGGTGTGAGATCTCCCCTGTTGTTTTCAAATTTAATCACCAATATTACAAAAGCCTAATCAGTGCTGAACGGCAGGAAACTGCTGAAATGACAGGTCTCCTTGAAAGTTCAGCCTTTTTTTTTGCTTCAGCTGCAACATCCAATCTACACATACAACCCCCAACTCACAAACAAAGTTACAGTCATCGGCTCTGAAAGACAATTCCTCAGCCTCCCCACACCCAGAGCATATCTGTTAACAGCCACCACTAACGTTCGTCTTGCATGACACATTTGGCAGTAATGCGGCTATCCGTCAGCAGCAGTATGCCTTGGCGTAAATCATTTGCAGTGTGCGATGAGCTCTAGACATCTCCTCCACCCAGCACTGAGGGAGGGAAGGAGAGAAACAGCGATGGCAAAAAAAGGCAGAGAGAGGCAGTGATATACACATTAAGTAGGTAAATGACTTTCCTTTTCTTTACTCCATTGCTCTAATTTCTAGTACTAAGGACCAGGCCACATTTTTTTAATGTAAGGTTTAGGCCAACTTAAGACAAAAGATGCTGCACCCACAAAACAAACTGCTAGGGGATACAAAATTCGAGATAAGGAGAAAAAGAAAGAAACCACTTGTAGATTGTTTACCTGGCAGCATTACTATCAGTATTTACTTTTACAGCACTCTGTAAAAGTAAATACTGATAGTGGTAGCGCTTTGATTACAGAAACTTTTTCTAGGAACCGGGGTACTTTCCTGGGGCCATCAGTGATAGGAACAACATGTTAGAGAATAACAGAGTTACTAATGGCACTATTTGTTCAGTAATAAGAGTAATTTTACTAATTACTTGTCTCATTTAGGCAACGCTGTTACATTACTTACAATATAACGCTGTTATGTTACTGCAACTCGATCAATATAAAGTGTCTTTTTATAAGAGCCAATTCTCTGCAGGACAGAACTGCTTTTTAGGAGTAATTTCTTTAGTGCATAGGGACAGCAGGGGTGATGAGATAGAGGCATATGTGACACTGATTGGGTAAGGAAGCGTAAGGTGCGTAGGTGTTCGCATTATCCAAAGTCAAAGGCAAAAATGTACATGTGATTTGTACATGGAACATGGGAAGACTTTACTCACATCGGTTACTAGCAACTCTAATCTAATGAAGCACCTCGTGTCGTCTCACCCTTCCAAAATACTAGTGGCTAGCAACGCAAGCCCTGCGGACGCCAGCGAGAGCGCTGACAATCCTACACAATAAAGAAAAAGTTTACACATGAAAGCATAGCAAATGTGCTTGACAAAATTTACTCAGCTTATGGCATATCTCACAAAATCACTTCAGCTGTCACAGATAATGGTTCCAATTGTTTAATTGTGTTTAAAAGATCCCAACATGAGAGTGATTCTGACAAGGATGACGATTATAATGCAAAGCATGGATGATAATGATGGTGATGATGTTGTATTCAACATCACCTCAGCAAATTTTCTAAGGTGCTGAAAAGCAAGGAGGCTTTCTTGGCTGCTGTGACACTCCCGAAGTTCAAACTACAATGGCTACGTACATAGCAACTAAAGGGCAGGGCAAAGGCAAGTCTGCTTGCAAAGTGTCAAAAAATTGTCCTAGATGAAGACCATCAATTCAATTCAATTCAATTCAGAAATACTTTATTAATCCCAAAGGGAAATTAAATGTTGTTATAGCTCATATTATAAAGGTTTCCTCAAAGAGCCATTGTAGATGCTGATGGCTGTGGGCAGGAAGGATCTCCTGTGGCGCTCCGTCTTACAGCAGATCTGAAGAAGCCTCTGACTGAAGACACTCTGTTGTTGTAGGACAGTCTCATGAAGAGGATGCTCAGGGTTCTCCATAATGTTCTTCATTTTATGAAGAATCCTTCTTTCCACAATGATCTCCAGAGGTTCCAGATAAGTCCCCAGAACAGAGCCAGCCTTCTTTATCAGCTTGTTGAGTTTTTTTAAGTCCCTGGCTCTGATGCTGCTTCCCCAGCAGATGATGGTAGAAGAGATCACACTTTCCACAACAGACTTGTAGAAGATATGCAGCATCTTGCTGCAAACACCAAAGGACCTCAGCTTCCTCAAGAAGTACAGTCTGCTCTGTCCCTTCTTGTAGATGGCTTCACAGTTGCATCTCCACTCTAGTCTGTTGTCCAGGTGAACACCGAGGTATTTATACTCCTCCACCACCTCCACTTCTTCTCCCATGATGGAAATAGTTTTTGACTTATTCCTGTTTCTCTTAAAATCTACAATAATCTCCTTTGTTTTAGTCACGTTCAAAATGAGATAATTGTTTCCACACCATGCCACAAAGCGGTCCACCAACTTCCTGTACTCAGCTTCTTGTCCATCTCTGATCCACCCCACGACTGCAGAATCATCCGAGTATTTCTGCAGATGACAGGAGTCTGTCTTGTACTGGAAGTCTGAGGTGTACAGAGTGAAAAGGAATGGTGAGAGTACAGTCCCCTGTGGTGCTCCTGTGCTGCTGACTACCTGGTTAGACTCACAACCCTTCAGTCTCACAAACTGTGGTCTGTTTGTCAGGTAGTCTTTGATCCAGGAGATTGTTGAGGCCTCCACCTGAGTCTTCTGGAGTTTCTGACAAAGCAAATCAGGTTGGATTGTATTAAATGCACTGGAGAAATCAAAGAACATGATCCTCACAGTGCTGCTGGCTTTGTCCAGATGACAGTGGGTTTGTTGAAGCAGGTGTATGATGGCATCTTCAACTCCAACTCCACAGCGATAAGCAAACTGAAGGGGGTCCTGATGGTTTACTGTTTGCTTACTTAGGTGGGCCAACAGGAGTCTCTCTAGGACCTTCATGATGTGAGATGTCAGGGCAACAGGTCTATAGTCATTGAGGACTGATGGGTGAGTTTTCTTTGGTACCGGAACAAGACAGGAGGTCTTCCACAACACCGGAACCTTCTTCTGGGCCAGGCTAAGGTTGAAGAGGTGCTGCAGAATCCCACAGAGCTGCTCTGCACAGGCATTCAGGACTCTAGGGCTGACATGATCTGGACCTGCAGCCTTATTCCTATTCAGTCTCTCCAGTTGTCTCTTCACCTGACTTCTTGAGACACACAGGTGGAAGGGGGAAGCAAAGGAAGCATCAGTATCTTCTGATATGGTTGAAGGCAAATATGTAGAAGCAGGGCTGAGGTGGAAGATAAAAAATTTGAGGTGTTACTGGACAGCTGTGGGTCCTGTGGGTCAAAGGAAGATGGAATGTCTGTTTGGCTGTGAGCAGGAGAGGAGGATGCGAAGCTGGTTTCTGAACTGAACCTATTGAAGAATCTGTTCAGTTCATTGGCTCTGTCCAGACCTCCATCGGTCTGATCTTCTTTCTGCTTGAAGCCTGTGATCTTCTTCATCCCTGTCCACACATCTCTGATATTGTTTTGCTGGAGCTTGCTCTCCAGCTTCTTCTTGTACACCTCCTTGCTGTCTCTTATCTTGACTTTAAGTTGCTTCTGTATAATCCTCAATAATTCTCTTTCTCCCTCTCTGAAGGCTCTTTTTTTCTTGTTAAGCAAGTCCTTCAGGTCACTGGTGATCCAAGGTTTGTTATTGGGGAAGCATCTCACGGTTCTGGTGGGGATGATGTTATCCACACAGAAGTTTATGTAGTCGGTTACACACTCAGTCATGGCATTGATGTCCTCTCCATGTGGCTGGCACAGTGCGTCCCAGTCTGTAGCCTCAAAGCAACCTTGCAGAGCTTCTTCAGCTTCCTGTGACCATTTTCTCACAGTCCTCTTTATTACAGGTTGTCTCTGAACAAGGGGCTTATATTTCGAGCAGAGAAAAACAAGATTGTGATCTGATTTGCCTAGAGGAGGTTGTGCTGTAGAGATGTATGAGTCCTTGACATTTGCATAAAACAAATCTAATGTTTTGTTTTCTCTGGTAGAGCAGCTGACAAATTGTTGAAACGTTGGAAGTGTAGCAGAGAGTGAAGCATGGTTAAAATCACCAGAAATTGCCACAAAAGCATTGAGACTTTGTGTCTGTAGCTTAGCAACAACTGAGCTGATGGCATCACATGCAGTGTCAGCAACAGCGGTTCAATATCTGGACTGCAGAGATGACACTTCACAGTAACATGTCCTAGATTACACCATCTGTTGTTCACAAGTACTGCCAGTCCACCTCCTTTACATTTGCCGCTCCTCTTTAAATCTCTGTCTGCTCGTATGGTTGAAAAGCCCGGCAGAGAGACGCTAGAGTCGGGGATATGATCCTGCAGCCATGTCTCAGTAAAACACATGATACTGCATGCCCGGTACTCTGGCTGGGTCCTTTGTAGGGCTTGGAGTTCATCCAACTTGTTTCCCAACAATCTCACATTGCCCATCAAAATCGACGGAAGAGATGATTTGAACTTCCTCCTTCTCTCTCTTCTCTTAGCTCCTGCTCTGCATCCACGTCATCTCCTTTTCAACTCATCAGTGATTTGGGGTTGTAGCTGAAGTATTATTTGAGCTTTTGAGATATTAATCAGCTGCTCCCGGTTGTAAGAAACAACCCCGTTGCCATGGCAATGCATCATAACAAATGTCCAAAAATAGAAAGTATTAAGATAAATCCTCCAAGCTGCGCAGCATCCGACACTGGAGTGGACAGTCATACAAAAAAAAATCAACTGTATCCACCACAAGAGGAATAGTTCCCAAAAAAGAATAAATCAGAATCAAAAGTAACAGAGCTACTCCAACCTGCTGCCACCTTGAGCGGCGCAATTCTAGAATCAACCAGGTACCAGAAGCACATGCTCACATCACCTGAGCAGCACAACAAAAAGGACAAATTATTTTCTTTTGGGGCTCTCTAAGGAGAGGTTTGAACAACCTTTGCTTCTGAAGTATAACCACTTTTCAATGAATAAGATAAAAACAAATAGCTGAAAGGAGTCTTAATAGTTAGTACGGAATGTAGTTTAGATTTTTAATGAATAGTCAGAATTTGGCAAAAGATTAAACCTTTTTATTACCGTTTGTTCTAAGTTATGTTTACAACTGAGTGCCTTAGTTAGCAACTTAGAAATACATTGCAGTTTACTTCATTACTTCGTACTGAAATCACTTGCATGATATACTGTTATTGTTTGCTGTTATAAACAAGAAAATATTTGAAGTACAGTCTAACTGGCTGCTCTCCGGAATGGTGTGACCCTATTTAATTTTACTACAAACAGTTTTAGATTTATTGTCATATCTCTTGAAAAGCACTCTTTTTCAAACAAAGGAAGAAAAGAAAAGCTCACATAGATTATGTGCATCTGAGGCAATGTCTGGCCTAATTTTTTCCATTGACCCTCATGTTGAGTGGATAAATATGTGTAATTTTAACAGTGGTTCTCCAGTGGCTCTGGGAAAATGTGTATGTGTCGGCACTACAAATAAGCAGATCAGCTCACTGCAGGCACGTCTGTCTGTCGGTCCACTCTAGTAGAGCATGTGTTATGATGAATGGGCTTGCTCAGCTGACAGGAATGCGCCCTTGCTCAAAGTCACAGCCCTGAGCAAGTTATCATACTTTGGGGAGCAGGCCTATGTTTCCTCAAAGCGGACAGGGCAAACCTGTTAATGCACTCACATATACCCTTACATGAGTCGGCCTAGATCTCAACAAGCTATCCTTGCAGAGATATTTACATTTACAGACACAAGAATGCTTCCACGCAGACAGTACACTGGTACCTTAGAAGGCAATGACTGGCTTTTAAGGTAGAACACCAGAAGACCAACATTTAGAGATTTTCTCTTGAAAATTGGCAACTAAATTGTGTGGAACATGGAAAGAATTTAACATAAGGAACCTGTACAAGATGTATGTGCTTGTATGGAACTTTAGGCAAAGGGAAATACTTTTAGTTCCAGTAACCCTTCTTCAGACAAGTCTCAAGACCTTTCCACAAACATATGTAAAAACATATGTAAAAACCAGTCCATCTTTGAGTCGGACGAGTCACTCAGAGTCTTGACATAAGCCTTTGTGAGAGCAATCAAATAGACAGGAGCCTTTCCATAAAGCACTTTGTAGGCTAACATTAGTGACCCTAATTTGATGTGGGCATCAAAGGGTAGCCACTGGAGCTTAACGAACAGAGGGGTGACGTATTCTTTGCAAGCTGATTGAAGACCAAACACGTCGCCGCATTCTGGCCCATCTGCAAAGGTTTCACAGCACAGGTTAGGAGACCAGTTAGCAGCCTTGACCAGCATTTTTAGCCCATGACCTTTTTGCTGACCTGGTAAAAGTAGAGAAATTACTAATTGTAAGATAGCTTCTCATATGTCAAAGCTAATCCTTCCCCAAGTCGAGGATCATGTGCTAAATCACTGGGAATGGTTATTCAATCTTGGGTACGGAAAACTGACATAAAAAGGTTTGACTTGAAACAGTTGATGGACATTGCTATAGTCTGAGGAATTTAGACTGTGTTAATTAGGAAGCCTTTCCATGTATGAAAAAAGTCCCCACATGAAAATATGACAAGTCTGTCAGACCAAAAGACAAACTAAACTAATTGCGCCGCCCCAAAATAAGTCCCCAAACACTTGACACAAATTGCTTCATTTGCGTTCCATACCAACAAAGATGTTGTTGTTAATGTGTGTGCAACACTGTGAAATATAAGTTCCATTCTTCATAATGATATAATCCCATCAGTGGTTTAGGTAGATTTCCCATGGGCCTCCACAAAAGGAACTGGGTAACTGCTGCTCCTAATATAAATGCCATGAAGTCTGAAAATTCAAACTGAACCAGACTTTCTACAGGGAATGAATGAATGTGTTGTTTTAAAATGAATCCAATCCTTTATGATGCAAAACACACTTGATGCAATTACGCCGTCTTAACGTTGCTACTTGAGCCCTGCCATAGAATTATATTGCTAAGTGATTCACATTCCTCATAATCCCATGAAGTGTCTGGAGCATGACAGTGTAACAAGCCATGTGATGTCATCCTCAAGATGAACCTCGAAAGTCTGCTCAAGCGTTTTATTTCATCAAGAGAAAGAACTATGTTTCCAACACAGTTCTTTGTTATCAGATTATTAGTATGGAAGAAAAAAGTGCAGTTTAATAGTTATAAACCTACATCAAAATTATATCTTTTTTCAACAAGCCTAAAATGGCTTGTTGTGGCAACATGTCATCAAGTACTAGGTACTAGGTCAAGCTTTGCAAACCAACCTAGTTCTATCAACTAAAAAGGCTCCATATAAATAAACTGGTATTTTATTTTAATATACTTTCTAATTAGATTATTTTCTAAAAGATAAGACTGTTATGTTATTTAATTTAACACCTCCTATGTTTACTGGTTCCAGAACACTACTGTTAAACACAGGACTCAGGAGGAGTCGGGTCCACCTGGCCATGGAACAGTGGACCAGAACATTAAATTCAAGGAGTTACCGAGGGGGTCATGCAAGATTGGTTGTCCTGCCCAAATGTATAATTGGGATCTAAAGAAGGCTCAATTTATTATATAAAAACCACACTGTGTTTTTGCTGTCAAGGAGATAATAAATTATGGGTTGTAATTTGATAGTAGTTTATAAAATACACAATTATCTTAGGTATTTAATATGCAAATTAGCATAATTGGGCATAACTCCAATGACTAGATAGCAGCAAAGTGTTTCCAAGTCCAGCCTTGGTATGTGTAGAACATTTTTCATTCAAAATTAGTGGGATACATTTACCACCTTGGCTGCAATCAGACTAGAAGCACCTTAAGATAAATTTATGGCAAAATTGTAGAAGGGTTTAGGGCCATGTCCCTTGAGGTATTTTGTTAGGGGTGCTGGGAAGGTAGGGGTTGCCTGGGTTGCATATAGAGGCCATCTGGTCCTTGTGTACCCAAACCAAGAGCTATATCCTAATTTCTGAGCTTGTTTCAAGTGCGGGTTGGACTCTGGTTGCCACCGCTAGCCCTCATCAATGAACTTTATTCTGGAGTTCATGGGCTGGATTTCAAGGTATAGTCATGGAAAGAAGGTTGCCTGTATTGTGAACCTGGTTCTCAACTGGAAAAAGGTGGACTGCTTCCTCCAGGATGGGGATCAGTCTCTTCCTCTAGCAGAGGAGTTCAAACATGTTTTTCACAAGTGATTTTAGGATGAAGTGGGAGATAATGATGGACTTATAGTGGATTGTTGTAATGCAGGTGCTGCTCCGGTCTGTTGTCGAGAAGAAAGGGCAGAGCCAAAAAGCAAAGTCCATCTACATTCTGACGATTCTGATCAAACCCTTTTTTGATTTTGGTTAATTTTGTTGAATTTTAAAAGGGAACAGAGTCAGAAGTAAACTACTATAAATTATAGAGCTAAAAGTTCTAAACTTTAAACTTTTATTTGTATCTAATAACATTGTGTCCACAATAAGATGTTTAAAAAAATCTTTCCAGCGAAGGTACTTCTGAATCAGTGCTTCTGTGTTCTCTCAATGCCCATCCAGCTGCAGCAGATGGCCGCTCATACTGAACCTGCTTCTGGTGGAGATTTCTTTATTGTACAAGGGAGTTGTTTCTTTCCACTGTCGAAAGGAGCGATTGCTCAAAACTCCACAACTCGATGCTGTAAGCTGGGCTTTTCTTGACAAGTTTTTACCAATTGGGATCAAATGAATAACTACAGGTCCTTCTCAAAATATTAGCATATTGTGATAAAGTTCATTATTTTCCATAATGTCATGATGAAAATTTAACATTCATATATTTTAGATTCATTGCACACTAACTGAAATATTTCAGGTCTTTTATTGTCTTAATACGGATGATTTTGGCATACAGCTCATGAAAACCCAAAATTCCTATCTCACAAAATTAGCATATCATTAAAAGGGTCTCTAAACGAGCTATGAACCTAATCATCTGAATCAACAAGTTAACTCTAAACACCTGCAAAAGATTCCTGAGGCCTTTAAAACTCCCAGCCTGGTTCATCACTCAAAACCCCAATCATGGGTAAGACTGCCGACCTGACTGCTGTCCAGAAGGCCACTATTGACACCCTCAAGCAAGAGGGTAAGACACAGAAAGAAATTTCTGAACGAATAGGCTGTTCCCAGAGTGCTGTATCAAGGCACCTCAGTGGGAAGTCTGTGGGAAGGAAAAAGTGTGGCAGAAAACGCTGCACAACGAGAAGAGGTGACCGGACCCTGAGGAAGATTGTGGAGAAGGGCCGATTCCAGACCTTGGGGGACCTGCGGAAGCAGTGGACTGAGTCTGGAGTAGAAACATCCAGAGCCACCGTGCACAGGCAGGAAATGGGCTACAGGTGCCGCATTCCCCAGGTCAAGCCACTTTTGAACCAGAAACAGCGGCAGAAGCGCCTGACCTGGGCTGCAGAGAAGCAGCCCTGGACTGTTGCTCAGTGGTCCAAAGTACTTTTTTCAGATGAAAGCAAATTCTGCATGTCATTCGGAAATCAAGGTGCCAGAGTCTGGAGGAAGACTGGGGAGAAGGAAATGCCAAAATGCCAGAGGTCCAGTGTCAAGTACCCACAGTCAGTGATGGTCTGGGGTGCCGTATCAGCTGCTGGTGTTGGTCCACTGTGTTTTATCAAGGGCAGGGTCAATGCAGCTAGCTATCAGGAGATTTTGGAGCACTTCATGCTTCCATCTGCTGAAAAGCTTTATGGAGATGATGATTTCATTTTTCAGCATGACCTGGCACCTGCTCACAGTGCCAAAACCACTGGTAAATGGTTTACTGACCATGGTATCACTGTGCTCAATTGGCCTGCCAACTCTCCTGACCTGAACCCCATAGAGAATCTGTGGGATATTGTGAAGAGAATGTCTAGAGACTCAAGACCCAACACTCTGGATGAGCTAAAGGCCGCTATCAAAGCATCCTGGTCCTCCATAAGACCTCAGCAGTGCCACAGGTTGATTGCCTCCATGCCACGCCGCATTGAAGCAGTCATTTCTGCAAAAGGATTCCCGACCAAGTATTGAGTGCATAACTGTACATGATTATTTGAAGGTTGATGTTTTATGTATTAAAAACACTTTTCTTTTATTGGTCAGATGAAATATGCTAATTTTGTGAGATAGGAATTTTGGGTTTTCATGAGCTGTATGCCACAATCATCCGTATTAAGACAATAAAAGACCTGAAATATTTCAGTTAGTGTGCAATGAATCTAAAATATATGAATGTTAAATTTTCATCCGCTGATATGAATTTAAGATTCAATATAAGTCGATAAGAATTGGACCTGCTTGTAAAGTGCAGAAGTGAAGACCCCCAAAAAACGTATTGAGAAAACTACAAAACATGTTAACAAAACATGCAATCTAAATGTATGCATTGTCTACAGAGGGTCCAGCAAAAGTAGAGTGTCATTATTATCTTATCTTAGGCAGCAGGATGTTTGCAAGATTTGCAAGCTCATAAGATCATCTACCAAGTCAAGATATTTATTTTTATAACAAACTACACTGCATATGTTTAGAAAATGCAGTCTAGCTTTGTCTCTTTGGAAGTCTTTTTTCCTAAGGTAAAGCAACTGCCTAAATGAAAGCTTAACAGAAAAAGAAACCTCTCAATAAAATGCTGCACTCTACTTCAAGGTTTGCTTTTCTCTAGGATTCTCTGTAACATTCCTACATAAGGAGCTCTGTTGACCATGTGCTTCTCTGGAAATTAAACTCACTCCAAAACCATGAGGTCAGTCTATTATAGCACATTGCATCTGTTTGCTTCAGTCTGAAGCAAACTGAAAGCATCAGTACCACTTTCCTCACAATACAGTTTGAAATTAGAAAAGGTACAGGTCATCTGCCTTCTCCCAGAAGTACTGGGGCTCCCTTTAATTATTTTTCTATTAGACAAGCTTTATAATCTTGCAAAGCAAAAGGATAAAAAATACATTTGTGTTACAAATAACTCACCTGTGAAAAATCTGTCTCATAGCTCATGACTCAGATTAAATCAGAGCTCACCTCAGCTGCCAGTTAAAAAAAACACTACCTGAAAGAAAAACCTCCAGCAAAGCAATTGGGTATAAAGATTACACTTATCCATGTTGGATATAAACCACAACTGGTGTTTTACATGTGGAGACTTGTTCTCTCCCTTTTTAGAGCAGTTAAGTATGAATGTGTAAAACTAAACAGGCATTAGACCATTAAAACCTGAATAATACTGTGTCTGCTCCCCTATTGCTGACAAAACAGCCCTGACCTATTAAAACATGGACTCCTCTAGACCCCATAGATGTGCTGTGGTATCTGGAACTAAGATCGTAGTAGTAAATCATTTAGGTCCTACAAGTTGCTAGGTGTGGGTTCTTCGGATCAGACATGTTGGTTCAGCCTATCAAGTAGATGCCCAATTAGATTAAGATCTGAGGATTTTGGAGGCCAAGTCAACACATCAAAGTCGCTCTCCTTAAGCCTTTCTTTAACTCTTTTTTTTTTGGGGGGGGGGGGGTTTGGGCCTTGTTGCAGGGTGTATTGTTCTGCTGAAAATGCAACAGTCTTCAGAGGATGCAGTTTCAATGAAAGGTTGAACATGGTCTTCAACAATGCTTAGGGGCTTCTGGTACATGTCAAAATAACACCCATAAGGAGGCCAGGAGCCAAGGTTTCCCAGCAGAATATTACCCAAACCGTCACTGTGCCGGATTGGCATCTTCTGATAGTGCATCTTTCTGCCATGTGTTCCCCAGGAAAGTGATAAATTGATATTTACCCGATAGTCTACTCAAAGAACATGAATCATTAGACCATGCAACCTTATTCCTTTGCACGGGTCCGGGGCTATGCAATCCCATACACAAGAAACTGTCATACACTTCATACTCTGACCACTTTCTTTTAGATTCATTGTTAGCTTCTTCAGCAATGTCAGCTATGGTATGTGGCTAGGTGTTTTAAACCACACAGGTTATCCGTCGCTCCACGTGTTTCAATGAGCTTGGTGCGGTTCCATTCTTGGACCACTTCTGAGAGATACCGATCACTGCAGACTGGGAACACTCTATAGGAGCTGCACTTTTCAAATGATGAAACCCAGTTTGCTATCAAAGACAACTTGTACCTTATCAAATCCACTCATATCCTTATGCTCGCCCTTTTTTCCTGCTTCTAATATATCAAATTTGAGGATAAAATGTTTACTTGCTGCATAATATAATTTAACCACTGACAGATGTAATGATATAGTGTTATTCACCTCACCTGTCAGTCAGTGGTCATAATGTTAACATGAAAAAGCAAGTAGTGATAATACTCATATTTGGACCAGCAGTTAGATTGCGTTCTCTTTGGGGTTTCCACACTGGCATTGTCTTTTTCTGTATCTGCCTCTAACCCCATTCATAAGAGCCCTGCTCTGCCTAGACATTTGCCTTATTACGGTAAGAGAATTTCTCCCTTTTATTCTCCAAAGTTAGTGCAGGTCAGGTACTGACTGCTGGAAACTACAACACAGAACAGCCTATGAAATAGCCTGATCTATCTTTTTTGGACTTGCTAATTTAGGTTAAGGTTGGCATTAGGACCAATGTCTTAAGGACTGTCGAGTACAGATGTCCAGTGCCCCAGGATGATGGAGGCATCATCACAAACAGATTGGTAAAGAAAGTGGTGCTCCTGTCGCACCCAATGCCTACATCTGTTGGGGTAGTATCATGATATGGGGTTGTCTCAGGTTTAGCCTAGGAGAGCAAAGAATGTAGTTCAGCTCACTTCAAGTGCATTTAAAATGACCAGGTTTTAACCATAAGTACAGCATTAGTACCATCAAGACGACAGAAGCCAACATTTAATAAACAAGAACTGTAAAAGAGTGGTTTCAGGAATCAAAAGACCATGAAGGGATAACTTGGCGGTGGTTTCCATTTTTTTAGATGGGTTCCTGTTAAAAAGGTATAAACAGTTAATGTCTTTCCTGCAAGAGATATTCACTTTGACGAATCCCAAATAACTTTTCCAGTTAAAGGCTAGTCAAATTGGATCCAGGACAAAAGCATATTTCTGCCAAGTGAATGCAACTCCAATCTCAAAACTGTGACACCTACGCTATGTTACAAAACTTTAATCCACCACCCTAGAGTCCATAAATTTGAATTATATTGAAGGCTATGGTTATTCACAACACAGACTTTGGTAGGTTGTGGTCTGAAACAATAATCAGTTGCATTAGAAACACATATTGTCAAATGAAACATGATGGTCATAGAGTATGGTTTTCCTGGAACAACATTACATGTCTGCAATGAATTTTTAGCTACATTTTATAACAGCAGCTAAGTCAATGGGTGGGGAAAAATGTTGTTTGAATATGGCTGGTGTTTCCCAGCCCATAGGAGTTCAAAGTTCAATTCAATTTAGTTTCTTTATATAGTGCCTATTCACAACACATCTGTTCACACATAAACTGGTCCAAAAACCACAATGTGACTTTACATTGGTGTTTTGTTGGAAACATTTGTGCAGATTAGCCGTTAAGGCTTCACATCATGAGAAATCCTAAGATTAATGGAAAACAAACTACAAAGCAAAATTGTTTTGGTGCAGCGGGCTCATCATTTCAATCTCTATATAAAACACTGCAACAAGGGTGCAACAATTTAATTATAAACGTTTTTCACTAAGCACACAGTTGATGCCTTTTGTCTTGGCTTGGCTGTTAAAAAGGGCTAGATATGTACAACATATGCAAAACCCTAGAACACAAAGAAGGGTACCTGTTTTTTTACCATGTCTGTAGTATCATTACTGAAAAGATGCAGTCCAGATTGTATTTATGGCTCCAGCACTCAATGCCAATGATCCCTTGCAGGAGTCCAAATGATAGAAATCCAATTTGCAGTGTTCACAGAAGACTCTGAATTCACCAGCTCAACCACATTTCCTGTCACATATGGCAGTCACCTGAACACGCCAAGACACACTGTGGCTGGGCAAACATTACTGCCTGCCCAAGGTCATGACAAATTGCCTGACCATTTGTTGTAGCCAGACAAAGACTGGGGTAGGTAAGCAAGAACGAAAAGTGCAAAAAAGGTAAAGGAGGTCTCCAAATGAAAGCTGTGGTTCTGTAGCTTTTCAAATCTAGAAAAAAAGAATAATGTCTTTGCAAAGGATAAGTATGGAGGACAAGTTGTAATTTTTTTTTCCAATACCACACTGAAAAAGAAAACTCCTCTTAAGCAGATGAACATATACATCAGGAAAGTCAAACTCCAGTCCTTGAGGGTCAGTGTCCTCAAACTTTTAGCTGTGTCCCTGGTCCAGCACACCTGAATCTATGGCCGAATTACCTCCTCAGTATGCAGTCAAGTTCACCAGAATCCTGCTAATGACCTAATTATTAGATTCAGGCGTGTTGAAGCAGAGGCACATCTAAAGGTTGCAGGACACTGCCCCTCGAGGACTGGAGTTTGACACCTATGATATACATAAAGAAGTGGTGTCAAATGCGAAGCATTAGAGCAGTTTTAAAATCACACTGGAACACTGAGAACCCTCTGTAGGGTGACCAGGCTTCACCTAAGAGACAAGATAAGAGCTCAGTAATCCAGGTGAGGCTTGAGGCAGAATCATTGATCATCCACATTGAAAGAAGCCAGTAAAGAGATTTGGGCATCTGCTCGGAATGCCCCCTATATACATTTTTGGGCAAATAGGGTTCATGACATCACTTCTATGGGGAGCGTGTGTGCTAGACACCAAAAGCCACTTATGCCTTTATTCCATTCACAGTTCCTGCACCACACGACTTCACTCTACTTGATCTCGCTCAACTCTGCAGGAAAGCTATTGTGTTTCTATTGACACACTGATGGCTGGAGTTATGCCTCAAAGCCCCACCTGCAGCCACCAGTCAAGTCAAGTCAGGTCAAGTTTATTTATATAGCGCTTTTCAGTAACAAGGCACTCAAGGCGGTGTACATAAGGAAAAACATTACAATGATACGGAAAATCAAACAACAGAGGTAATAAAAAAAATTTAAGAGAATAGAATGATGGATAAGAAAATGAAAGGAAAATTGGACCGAAAACTTAATGTTTAGATAATACATTCAAAGGCCAAAATAGGTTTTTAATCTTGATTTAAAGCAACTTTAACATTTAAAGCAATTTAAAGGTTTTGGCGCTTTGACAGTTTTCTGGGAGTTTATTTGAGATTAGTGGAGCATAAGAACTAAAAGCTGCTTCTCCATGTTTGGTTCTGGTTCTGGGTATGCAGAGTGGATTTGAGCCAGAAGACCTGAGAGGTCTGGGTGGTTGATACACTGACAAGTCTGTAATGTATTTTGGTGCTAAGCCATTCAGTGATTTATAGACTAACAGAAGTATTTTAAAGTCTATTCTCTGAGCTACAGGGAGCCAGTGTAAGGACTTTAGAACCGGGGTGATGTGCTCCGTTTTCTTAGTTCTAGTGAGGATACGGGCAGCAGCATTCTGGATCAACTGCAGCTGTCTGATTGAATTTTTAGCCAGACCTGTGAGGACAACATTGCAGTAATCAATTCTACTAAAGATGAACGCATGAATTAGTTTTTCAAGGTCCTGCTGAGACATCAGTCCTTTAATCCTGGAGATGTTCTTTAGGTGATAGAAGGCCGACCTTGTTACTGTCTTTATGTGCCTCTGAAGGTTCAGGTCTGAGTCCATCACTACACCCAGGTTTCAAGCCTGACTCGTGGTTTCCAGCTGTATTAACTGAAGCTGTGTGCTAACTTTTAAACGCTCTTCCTTTGGTCCAAAGATTATTATTTCAGTTTTGTTTTGATTCAGCTAAAGAAAATTTTGGCCCAACCATGCATTGATTTCTTCTAAGCATTTACCCAGCGCTTGAATGGGTTCATAGTCACCTGGTGACATCGTAACGTATAGCTGTGTGTCGTCTGCATAGTTATGATAACTTACGTTGTTGTTTATTAAAATCTGAGTTAGGGGGAGCATGTAGATATTGAATAGAAGGGGCCCTAAGATGGACCCTTGGGGAACGCCACATGTGATTTTTGTGGTCTCTGATGTAAAGTTACCTACTGACACAAAAAAGTCCCTGTCCTTCAAGTAGGATTTAAACCAATTGAGTGCTGTACCAGAAAGGCCGACCCAGTTTTCCAGGCGCTCTAATAAAATGGAGTGATCAACAGTGTGGAATGCCGCACTAACGTCCAATAATACCAGCACTGTGGTTCTTTCACAGTCTGCATTTACACGGATGTCATTGAACACCTTGACAAGAGCAGTCTCTATATTGTGGTGAGCAGGAAGCCTGACTGGAAGACATCGAAGCGGCTGGTCATTGTTAGGAAGTTGTTAAGCTGTTGAAACACAGCTTTTTCAATAATCTTGCTGATGAAGGGGAGGTTTGAGATAGGCCTGTAGTTCTGCAGTATCAGCTTGTCCAAGTTGCTATTTTTCAATCAAGGTTTGATAATTGCTGTTTTCAGGGCCTGGGGGAAAACACCTGACAAAAGGGACGTGTTTATTATTTGTGTTAAATCAGATGTTATTATGGGCAAAGCTTTCTTAAGGAAATCTGTGGGTAAAACATCAAGACAGCAGGAAGAAGAGCTTAGTTGCTGTACGATTTCTTCAAAGTTTTTGTAGTTTATTTGGTGAAATTGTGACATTTTCACAAAATCTGTTCTAGTTGGAGACAACATTGGTACTAGAGTTGATGTGGATGTGCTGACTGCCTCTCTGATGTTTTGGGATTTTTCAGAAAAGGATTTAGCAAATTCATTGCAGGCCCTGGTAGAGTGGAGTTCAGATGCTACAATAACAGGAGGGTTTGTTAACTTGTCGACCATGGCAAATAATCCACGAGCATTGTTAATGTTTTTGCTGATGATCTCAGAAAAGAAAGATTCCTTTGCATTTTTCAGTTGTAGGTTATATCTGTATAGTCTCTCTTTATAGATAATATAGTGAACCTGGAGTCCAGTCTTTCGCCACCTGAGTTCAGCTTTTCGACACTCCTTTTTTTCACTTCTGACTGGTGGAGCACTTCTCCACGGAGACATTTTCTTCCCAGAAACGACTTTCACTTTAAATGGAGCAATTGAATCAATGATGTCCGAGATTTTAGAATCAAAGTTATCTACCAGCTCATCTACAGTGTTACAAGGCAAAGTGGAGGTAGAAGAGTTAATCTGGTTAAAGGTTTCAGCAGCACCATCCTTAAAGATGCGTTTTCTTATAATGTCTCTGGCAAACTGAGCCATTGGAGATGATGCTTTCAAAAATAACAGAAAAGTGGTCAGATAGGGCAACATCATTACAGACACCTTGGAAATGTTTTGATCCTTAGTGATGATCAAGTCCAAAATATGTCCCTGTTTGTGCGTTTGCTGTTTAACATGTTGAGTCAAACCAAAATTTCTAAGAGTGCCACATAGATCTATTGCACTTCTGTCTTCAGGATTGTCCATGTGAATGTTGAAGTCTCTCACAATAATTAAACAGTCATAATCAACACATATCACAGATAAAAGCTCATTAAAATCACTGAAAAAATTAGTTTTGGACTTAGGAGGCCTGTAAATATTCAAGAACATGGTTTGGGCCAGGCTCTTTACCTGGAGAGCCAAATATTCAAAAGAGTCAAATTTGCCCAGAAATACTTTTTTACACTTTGGTAAATCTTTAAACCAAGTGGCCACCCCTCCACCTTTTCTTTGCTGTCTGCTCTCACAAAGTAAATTGTAGTTCGGAGGCGTCGATCTATCAGAATGGGAGCTTCATTAAATTCATGTAACCATGTTTCTGTTAAAAACATAACATCAAGATTGTGGTCAGTAATGAAGTCATTGATTAAAAATTATTTTCCTGACAGAGATCTAATGTTCAATAAAGCCAGTTTATATGACTTAGTTGCTGCTATTAACTCTGTGTCTGGTTGTACCTGACGGTTTATGGCTTTTTTTGATTGTTTATTACTGTCTCTTATCCTTTTGGCTTTGTTCTTTATGTCACAGAGATTTTACAACTATCTCCTATTAGGGGCCCAAGTCTTTCCTGGACATGCTCATTTCTGATAGAGTTACCACTGGGGCCCAGACTGTATCACAGAGAAGTGATTTGAAGGTCCCAATTAAGAGGAGATAGATTAGGAGGTGGTGGGGCTCTGCGGCATTTGGAAGATGTTGGTTTAGTAGCAGGGCCTCGGCCAAGGAGGGTGTTGAATGGAGAAGGTGTCAGAGCCATTTGGGTCCCGATCTTAAGAGCTCCTTTCATGTTATATAACGGGGGGGTCTACTTCTCTTGTGGATTTCGACGGGGAGACCTTTTGTGATGACCTCTCTTTCTCAGCCAACTGGCCGGTTGTCTCTGCTGGAGCTGTTTGAGGCAGCATATCATTGTTGTTGATACTCCATGTTCTCTGCTGAAGGTCAAAACTGCTGGTGGATTATTTACTGAATAGAAGAGATTAGATGTGAGACGTCTGGCTCCCGGCTTGTTCAAACAGAAACCATCTTGCTTGAAGAGTTGTCTTTTTTCCCAAAAAATATTGAAATTGTCGATGAAGTTCACAGATGTAGTGGCACATGTTTTTTTCTACCACTTGTTAATCATCAGAAGTCTCGAAAAAATTTCATCTCCACAGAAAATCGGTGCACAGGGTGCGCTGAGAAACACCTTGATATTGAGACCTTCAACAATATTCAGCAGATGAGTGAAATCCTCCTTCAATCCTTCTGATTTTTTCTTAGCCATGTCATCTATGGCTCCACAGTGTATAATAAGGTTTTCTAGAGATGGGCGCTTTTCTGGGATTGCAAGAATATTCTCTGAGATATCGGACACCATGTTACTGGTACCAATCATAATTTCAGTGTTTTTCCTATTGCAGAAGTTTTTAATCCCTTGCACAGCTGTTGCCCACTATTAGGGTTCTTGGTCCGGTGGGGCATTCTTTCTCTGGAAATTTAGGAGAAGACTGTTTAGAATGAAGGTTGTTCTCAAACCTTTTATTGTTCTCAGAAGATGGATCATTTTCCTGGTTTTTATTCTGTAGTTGGGCAAATCTGTTTTGGAGGGGAATTCCATTATTTCCAGCTGTCTCACTCCTATCAGTTGTTGTGACAACAGCTCAATATCGAAGTCTCCTTTTCCCAGGGGAAACAGGGGCATTTCTCTGTAATTCTGGCCATTCTAATTTATTTAAATGCTGAGATCTTCCAGTGAGTCATCCACCTTGATTTTTTGGGCATGCGCCTAAAAAATGCCAGGAGGGTCTGCCGGTAGGTTTATTCTCAGTGTTCTGATTGCCGGCTGAGTCGTTGAGCTGGCTGTCACTGTTTGGGATCACAGGCAGAGTTGAATCATCGCTGTACCCCATATTCACCTCCACATTCACTTCTAGTTGATGGATTTTCATCTCCAAAACAGCCAATTTCTGTAAAAGTTTGTCCTCTGTGGTGAAGGGAGGCATTTTGTGCTGATTAGCTGGCATCAACTTGTCCTTCTTTCGAGTTCAATTATAAAAACATCAAAATCCTTTAGAAAATAAATAAAAATAATAATAATCCTTGGGAGTCGCTGGAAAGAAGTAGTTTTAGTCCAATATTTCCGTAATTCTGTCTAAGAGTTAAAAAGTTAGTAGTAAAAGAATGCAAGCAAGCAGGGAGCTTTGTTGTTGATTACCAAAAATAATTAATGGATTAAATAGCAATTAAATGGCATTGGAACCCTAAATCACCATCAATTCGTGTCTAAAGCAAATTAAACGAGTCAAACAATTTTTCTAAAAGCTATAGCTGATAAAAAGGTTTATTAAACAATAGGCACATTGCTTTTAGTTGCAGCACCAGATCTGATGGTCAAAATGGGGGGAATACTTTTTCATAGACCTGTAATCTCCAAAAAAAGGTCACATATCTGATCACCGCAACTACCTCCATCCATGCACCCCATAAATAAGTAATGAGAGCCTGACCAGTGCAGACAATCCAGATAAGACCAAAAGCAAAATACCACAAATGATGACATTTATAAAAGATGGAAGGTTGACAAGACTTCTGACAGGCTCATGGCAAGCCACTTTGACTTTGATACATTATGCATCAAAGCAAAGCCAAAACCCTACGGTGCTCATTTTGTTTCATGTTCGATCGGAGGTAAAGGAACAGCTTCTGACAAGGCCTGTGGGGTCACTGAACTAAATCTTTACATGTTCAAGAACACTGGTTTAAAATGCATCATCCTTTTAAATATAAAATGGAGAACAAGAACTTGAGACTTCTGACTTACCTTGCAAAATGTTACTACACCCCTTGGCATTTGGGGCAGAACAGTAGTAGGAATACAGCAAGGCAGAGGCACACAGTTTAGAAAGTTTAGTAAGATTCAATTATTTATGATTGCAAACAAGCACAACAATTAGTTTAGCTTCATTTTAATTAGATGACTTAAATATAAAAGCGCCGTTTGCTAAAGAAGCACAATTTATAAATTTTACTCTGTTTATGTATAGTTTGTGTATAAAATTCACACAACTCCAAGCTTTTATGGAAACGTTTGCCTAATTATTCCTGCTCAATATTTTTCAAGGTCTTCTGGTGTTCCAATTAAAAATTTTCAAGGGCAACATAAGAAAAGAAAAAAAAAACTCCACATAGTTTTGATAAGAAAACTGTTTTGTGGCATAACCTTTTATTTTGTAGATACTTGTTCCAGTACTGTCACTCTGTTCTCAGTTTGATCTTTTAATGCAAGTAAAAGTATGCATCACCATGTCACTTCATTACATTTCCAGTACCCCGTGTGGTTTCTTAATAGATTTTTTTTGTCAGTGAGTGTAATCATTATTCCTAAAGCTGAACCAACCTCATTTAAATCAAATCCAGAAAACACCCTCTTTTTAAAACAGTTTAGAATGATTCTCCCATTAAAATAGCCTCCAACACAAAGATGCAAATCGGAGCAATATGTTTCTTACAGAGACAGTGCAACGGTGCAATTTTATACCAGCTGGTTTAGCCCTACTTCATGACCTATAACAAAGCTTCTAATTATAAGTGTTACAAAAGAAGCATGGCATGATGGGTAAAAGAAAGTAGCCCTTTCATAATTTTTCCACCATAAATGTTGCAAATAATACCAACAATATTTGTTACAGCTATACACTATTTTTCCAAAAGTATTCATTAATGTGCCTTTTACCATTCCTAATCAGAAAGGCAGACTCGCTCTTTGCAGCTCTACCAGCTTCAGCTCTTCTGGGAAGATTGTCCACAAGGCTTAAAGTCTCCTCTTAAATTCATCCCAAAAGGTGTTCTATCAGGTTGAGGTCAGGACTTTGTGCAGTCAAGTGAAGTTCATCAGACTCTTTCATCTATGCTTGTTTAGTGCGCTGAGGCGTCGTCATGTTGGAACAGAAGGGACAATGCCAACACTGTTCCCACATAGATGAAAGTATGAAATTGCCCATCTGTTGTTCTTGAGTTAATATGAAGGCCTAAAGTTTAGTGGTCTGCAAATACTGACTCTGCCGAAAGTTTGTGAAGGTTGCGACCTATGTACCTAAGCATCCCACCTCACTTTGTTATTTTACGTGCTCTGATGTTATTCACAGTAGTGTCTTTTAAGTTAAATCTACAACTAACTATTGACTATGGAGTATATAGTAGCTAGGACATTTCTTGACAAGACGTACTCCACTGGTGGCACCATATCACATGCTGAAATTCACTGAGCTCCTAAGAGTGACACATTGTTTCACAACCGTTTATAGAAGCAGTCTGCATGCCTAAATTCTTGATTTTATATATCTGTGGCCTTGACATTGTAACATGTAAATCCAGTGATGTGCAAGGCTGTCTCAATACTTGTGGCAATAAAGTATATTTCTAAACTTCGGAATTGTCCAGTGTTTACAGTTGGGCCATAATCTGAAAGTGAAACAACATACACTGCTCAAAAAAATAAAGGGAACACTTAAACAACACAATATAACTCCAAGTAAATCAAACTTCTGTGAAATCAAACTGTCCATTTAGGAAGCAACACTGATTGACAATCAATTTCACATGCTGTTGTGCAAATGGAATAGACAACAGGGGGAAATCTTAAGCGATTAGCAAGACACACTCAATAAAGGAGTGGTTCTGCAGGTGGGGACCACAGACCACTTCTCAGTACCTATGCTCTCTGGCTGATGTTTTGGTCACTTTTGAATGTTGGTGGTGCTTTCACACTCATGGTAGCATGAGACAGACTCTACAACCCACACAAGTGGCTCAGGTAGTGCAGCTCATCCAGGATGGCACATCAATGCGAGCTGTGGCAAGAAGGTTTGCTGTGTCTGTCAGAGTAGTGTCCAGAGCCTGGAGGCACTACCAGGAGACAGGCCAGTACACCAGGAGACGTGGAGGATGCCGTAGGAGGGCAACAACCTGCTACCTCCGCCATTGTGCAAGGAGGAACAGGAGGAGCACTGCCAGACCCCTGCAAAATGACCTCCAGCAGGCCACAAATGTGCATGTGTCTGCACAAACGGTTAGAAACCGACTCCATGAGGATGGTATGAGGACCGGACGTCCACAAATGGGGGTTGTGCTCACAGCCCAACACCGTGCAGGACACTTGGCATTTGCCAGAGAACACCAGGATTGGCAAATTCACCACTGGCGCCCTGTGCTCTTCACAGATGAAAGCAGGTTCACACTGAGCACATGTGACAGACGTGACAGAGTCTGGAGACACCATGGAGCGCAATCTGCTGCCTGCAACATCCTTCAGCATGACCGGTTTGGCAGTGGGTCAGTAATGGTGTGGGGTGGCATTTCTTTGGAAGGCCGCACGGCCCTCAATGTGCTCGCCAGAGGTAGCCTGCCTGCCATTAGGTACCAAGGTGAGATCCTCAGACACCTTGTGAGACCACATGCTGGAGCGGTTGGCCCTGGGTTCCTCCTAATGCAGGACAATGCTAGACCTCATGTGGCTGGAGTGTGTCAGCAGTTCCTGCAAGATGAAGACATTGAAGCTATGGACTGGCCCGCCCCTTCCCCAGACCTGAATCCGATTGAGCACATCTGGGACATCATGTCTCTCTCTCTCCATCCACCAACGTCATGTTGCACCACAGACTGTCCAGGAGTTGGTGGATGCTTTAGTCCAGGTCTGGGAGGAGATCCCTCAGGAGACCATCCGCCGTCTCATCAGGAGCATGCCCAGGCGTTGTAGGGAAGTCATACAGGCACGTGGAGGCCACACACACACAATACTGAGCCTCATTTTGACTTGTTTTAAGGACATTACATCAAAGTTGGATCAGACTGTAGTGGGTTTTTCCACTTTAATTTTGTGTGTGACTCGAAATCCAGGCCTCCATTGGTTAATAAATTTGAATTCCATTGATAATTTCTGTGTGCTTTTGTTGTCAGCACATTCAACTTTGTACAGAACAAAGTATTCAATGAGAATATTTCATTCATTCAGATCTAGGATGTGTTATTTGAGTGTTCCCTTTATTTTTTTGAGCAGTGTAGATACAGTTTTTTTAACTGAACACGTTAAGTAATGCACTCCCCTGCAATGGACTCTATATACCTCAACACTGCGCAAGACTCCACTGACGAAATAAAAAAACACACTGAAGTGTTCAAATTTGGCATTAATAGTGTGGCTTTCTTTCAGTGTATGGTTCACAGACTTATATATACAGTACAGACCAAACGTTTGGACACACCTTCTCATTCAAAGAGTTTTCTTTATTTTCATGACTATGAATAATGTAGATTCACACTGAAGGCATCAAAACTATGAATTAACAGATGTGGAATTATATACTTAACAAAAAAGTGCAAAACAACTGAAAATATGTCTTATATTCTAGATTCTTCAAAGTAGTCACCTTTTGCTTTGATTACTGCTTCACACACTCTTGGCATTCTGTTGATGAGCTTCAAGAGGTAGTCACCTGAAATGGTCTTCACTTCATAGGTGTGCCCTGTCAGGTTTAATAAGTGGGATTTCAAGCCTTATAAATGGGGCTGGGACCATCAGTTGTGTTGTGCAGGAGGTGGATACAGTACACAGCTGATAGTCCTACTGAATAGACTGTTAGATTTTGTATTATGGTAAGAAAAAAGAAGCTAAGCAAAGAAAAACGAGTGGCCATCATTACTTTAAGAGATGAAGGTCAGTCAGTCCGAACAATTGGGAAAACTTTGAAAGTGTCTCCAAGTGCAGTCACAAAAACCATCAAGCGCTACAAAGAAACTGGCTCACATGAGGACCGCCGCAGGTTAACAGCAGCTCAGATTAGAGAACAGGTCAATGCCACACAGAGTTCTAGCAGCAGACACATCTCTAGAACAACTGTTAAGAGGAGACTGTGTGAATCAGGCCTTCATGGTAAAATAGCTGCTAGGAAACCACTGCTGAGGACAGGCAACAAGCAGAAGAGACTTTTTTCGGCCTAAGGAACACAAGGAATGGACATTAGACCAGTGGAAATCTGTGCTTTGGTCTGATGAGTCCAGGTTGGAGATCTTTGGTTCCAACCACCGTGTCTTTGTGCGGCGCAGAAGAGGTGAACGGATGGACTCTACATGCCTGGCTCCCACCGTGAAGCATGGAGGAGGAGGTGTGATGGTGTGGGGTGCTTTGCTGGTGACACTGTTGGGGATTTATTCAAAATTGAAGGCATACTGAACCAGCATGGCTACCACAGCATCTTGCAGCGGCAGGCTATTCCATCCAGTTTGCGTTTATTTGGACCATAATTTATTTTTCAACAGGACAATGACCCCAAACACACCTTCAGGCTGTTTAAGGGGTAAGAAGGAGAGTGATGGGGGGCTGCGCCAAATGACCTGGCCTCCACAGTCACCGGACCTGAACCCAATCAAAATGGTTTGGGGTGAGTTGGACCACAGAGTGAAGGCAAAAGGGCCAACAAGTGCTAAGCATTACTGGGAACTCCTTCAAGACTGTTGGAAAACCATTTCAGGTGACTACTTCTTGAAGCTCATCAACAGAGTGCCAAGAGTGTGTGAAGCAGTAATCAAAGCAAAAGGTGGCTACTTTGAAGAACCTAGAATATAAGACAAATTTTCAGTTGTTTCACACTTTTTTGTTAAGTAATTCCACGTGTTAATTCATAGTTTTGATGCCTTCAGTGTGAAGCTACAATATTCATAGTCATGAAAATAAAGAAAACTCTTTGAATGAGAAGGTGCGTCCAAACGTTTGGTCTGTACTGATGTAGCTTTTGAAGCTGTTATGGAGCTAAATTGGGGCCATAAAGTTTGCTCAAAAGAAAAACATTTGAAGCTAAAAAATAAAAGTTTGTTCAAAAGAAAAAAAATTAAACCTGAAAAATTATTTTGAACCTCACCAAAAAAATTTGAAAACTGGAAAAAAAATGTTGCAACTGAAAGAAAAACAGATGTGAAACTGGGAAAAAAAAAAAGTTTGATACTACTTTTCAGATTCAACCTTTTTTTTTTCAAACTTGCAGATTTTTTTTTGGCTTCAAACCTCTGGCCCTGTTTTGGCGTGGGGGGCGGGGCCTCAGATGCAAAACAAGCCGGTATTTTCCTAATATTCTTGCATAATTAAGCATACGGGGGAACCAGGGAAATCCCCGGTGGACCGCTGGCTTAGTGGGCCGGTGGTTCACTTCAGCCCGTGAAGTGAACCACCGGTATATGTATATATAAAAATCTCCGTTTGTGTCTGGCATCCAGCATATCTCTCTACTATACAGGTCCTCAAAATATTAGCATATTGTGATAAAGTTCATTATTTTCCATAATGCCATGATGAAAATTTAACATTCATATATTTTAGATTCATTGAACACTAACTGAAATATTTTAGGTCTTTTATTGTCTTAATATGGATGATTTTGGCATACAGCTCATGAAAACCCAAAATTCCTATCTCACAAAAGCAACTTGATTTCCGAATGACATGCAGAATTTGCTTTCATCCGAAAAAAGTACTTTGGACCACTGAGCAACAGTCCAGTGCTGCTTCTCTGTAGCCCAGGTCAGGTGCTTCTTCCGCTGTTTCTGGTTCAAAAGTGGCTTGACCTGGGGCCCATTTCCTGCACACGCCTGTGCACGGTGGTTCTGGATGTTTCTACTCCAGACTCAGTCCACTGTTTCCGCAGGTCCCCCAAGGTCTGGAATTGGCCCTTCTCCACAATCTTCCTCAGGGTCCGGTCACCTCTTCTCGTTGTGCAGCGTTTTCTGCCACACCTTTCCCTTCCCACAGACTTCCCACTGAGGTGCCTTGATACAGCACTCTGGGAACATCCTATTCGTTCAGAAATTTCTTTCTGTGTCTTACCCTCTTGCTTGAGGGTGTCAATAGTGGCCTTCTGGACAGCAGTCAGGTCGGCAGTCTTACCCATGATTGGGGTTTTGAGTGATGAACCAGGCTGGGAGTTTTAAAGGCCTCAGGAATCTTTTGCAGGTGTTTAGAGTTAACTCGTTGATTCAGATGATTAGGTTCATAGCTCATTTAGAGACCCTTTTAATGATATGCTAATTTTGTGAGATAGGAATTTTGGGTTTTCATGAGCTGTATGCCAAAATCATCCGTATTAAGACAATAAAAGACCTGAAATATTTCAGCTCGGGCTTTTTTTCTGATCTCCGCTCTTCAGTGTCAGCTCAGCTGGCCGCCCTGCAGCACGTGTTCATGTGTTAGAGATCAGCTGTTCGCCAGCGCCCAGCAGAGCTGATCTGCCCGACTGGAGCAGAGGAGAGGTTGATATGCCACAATGGCCCAGCAAAACATCAGCACCCCAGAAACTGTCGCCTCTTGCGTACTTGATGTTGCGCTCATACTGGTGGGAAGTGAACCACCGGCCCACTAAGCCAGCGGTCCACCGGGGTCCCGTATGCCAGTTTGCCCCTGGCTGTGAGTCACTTCACTAAATGAAGACCAAACACGTTTTAATCAAAAGTGCACCAGAAACCGAAACCCGAGTGCAGTTCATGTGAAAACAAGTCCAGGCTTAATTATGCAAGGATATTCGGAAAATACCGGCTCGTTTTGCATCTGGTTTCATTCCCGCCGCTTAGTCTGGCGGTTCTTTTGCTTTATGTTGAGAGCATGGGAAATCTCCAACACGGACTTAAAATGCTGTGCAATCTGTCAAGATCATATTTTCTCCTCTGAGATGCGCATCGTGTATTCACATGCTATCTTTAAAAACCAATCACATGTATATAGAATATCGATGATGTATTACAGATAATTCCAGTTTCCACAGTCCCTGAATGCAACAGCTGGAAATATGTTGTTGGGCCTCTGTGTTGAGCTTACAGTCATGATTCTGCACCTCCGTGATCTGAGGCCCCGCCCCCCATGCCAAAACAGGGCCAGAAGTTTGAAACCAAAAAAAAATCTGCAAGTTCGAAAAAAAACTTGAATCTGAAAAGTAGTTTTGAAATTTTTTTTTCCAGTGTCACATTTATTTATTTTTTTAGTTGCAAAACTTTTTTACCAGTTTTCAAATTTTTTGGAGGGAGGTTCAAAATAATTTTTCAAGTTCAAATGTTTTTCTTTTGAACGAACTTTTATTTTTCAGGTTAAAATTTTTTCGTTTGAACAAACTTTATGGCCCCAATTTAGCTCCATAAGCTGTCCTCTTTTCTTTCCAAAAAGGGTGAGAACATTGCATGACTACACACATTGAAGCCATGGAAAATCTCAATTGCTTTAGGGAAAGACAATAAAGCTGTTATGAAGACCCAGTCAATCATAATATAATCCAAATGAAAATCTTAGGAAAGGGAAGTGAAAATCAGAGTGCATGGAGGAGGAACCTAGAACATTTAAGATTAGAAGACAACATCTGGTGTAAATTTCATATCAGTAGGAACCATTTGAAATATATTCAGTGAGGAAAATACTAACTTCCCTGCCTAACCACAATTCAGGGTCTATAAAGACAGCCTACAATTTCCTGCACTGTTGGCACCATTGACACTCCATTTATCCCAGTTCTAATCCCTTATTTTGACAATGAGAGAGGTATATCATAAAAGGACTGAAAAGACAAATGTGACGATAACTATTCTCCCTCCATCCCTTTAAAGTCAACCTTAAGTTCCTTGTAGTTACATTCTGTTCTGAGCACTTCTACTGCTGACTGGCTTTCCTGAATGTACAATCAAATGATAAAGCGTGCTACTTGGACACAGGAACCTAATATTAGATCTTTTCGCTGTAACATCTTATGCGCCTAACAAGTGAATGTGATTGACAATAAAGCAACTGTTGAATTTTTTCAAGCTAAAATTCATGCCCACTCTGTAAATAGCAACAAAAAAAACAACTGCTAGTTATTGATTATCTCACTGCTTCTGCCCCCGCAGGCTCTGAGGTTCAGTTGGATGTGGGGTTTGGTAGGTATTTGCCATTTAGTCCTATTTTTCTCTACTTTCGGTACTGTGGTCTGTTGCCAAACTTAGATGGTTTTCATTTCCATTATCCTGTTGCCACATCTTACAAAAGAAAACTTTAATGTCTTTAATATGCATTTTATGTGACAGGCCTACACAAAGCAGTGCATGACTGTGAAGTTGACTGAAAACAACATTTGCCTTTTATGCTGTTTTAACTGATAAAGATCTAAAAAGCATGGTGTGCATTTGTGTTTAGCCCCCTACAACCTGATACCCTGAGAAAAAACCCAGTACAGCTAAACCAACAGGCTGAAAAAGGTGAGCAGGAGGGCTGCACCATATGAGGAAGATATTTAATTACGATGACAATATTGATCACGATTAACCAACATTTTTCTTACACTTCTTTTTCAATAAACAAATATTGTCCCCAAGACTCTCCATGAGTTTCATCATTTCAGCCTGAAGGTGCAAGGATGTCAGATGAAATATAATATCCTATCAAGTATTGCAACCAAATGCAATATTGCACACACCGATATTGAGGTAATGATTGCAATTCAATATATTGTGTCGATCTATTGAGGAGTAATCAGAGAGGCAATCAACAGGGCCATGTCAACTCTGGAGGAGCAGCAAGTCCACAGCTCAGGTGGGAGAATCTTTTCAAACACCAACTACAGGTCCTTCTCAAAATATTAGCATATTGTGATAAAGTTCATTATTTTCCATAATGTCATGATGAAAATTTAACATTCATATATTTTAGATTCATTGCACACTAACTGAAATATTTCAGGTCTTTTATTGTCTTAATACGGATGATTTTGGCATACAGCTCATGAAAACCCAAAATTCCTATCTCACAAAATTAGCATATCATTAAAAGGCTCTCTAAACGAGCTATGAACCTAATCATCTGAATCAACAAGTTAACTATAAACACCTGCAAAAGATTCCTGAGGCCTTTAAAACTCCCAGCCTGGTTCATCACTCAAAACCCCAATCATGGGTAAGACTGCCGACCTGACTGCTGTCCAGAAGGCCACTATTGACACCCTCAAGCAAGAGGGTAAGACACAGAAAGAAATTTCTGAATGAATAGGCTGTTCCCAGAGTGCTGTATCAAGGCACCTCAGTGGGAAGTCTGTGGGAAGGAAAAAGTGTGGCAGAAAACGCTGCACAACGAGAAGAGGTGACCGGACCCTGAGGAAGATTGTGGAGAAGGGCCGATTCCAGACCTTGGGGGACCTGCGGAAGCAGTGGACTGAGTCTGGAGTAGAAACATCCAGAGCCACCGTGCACAGGCGTGTGCAGGAAATGGGCTACAGGTGCCGCATTCCCCAGACTTGGGCTACAGAGAAGCAGCACTGGACTGTTGCTCAGTGGTCCAAAGTACTTTTTTCGGATGAAAGCAAATTCCGCATGTTATTCGGAAATCAAGGTGCCAGAGTCTGGAGGAAGACCGGGGAGAAGGAAATGCCAAAATGCCAGAAGTCCAGTATCAAGTACCCACAGTCAGTGATGGTCTGGGGTGCCGTGTCAGCTGCTGGTGTTGGTCCACTGTGTTTTATCAAGGGCAGGGTCAATGCAGCTAGCTATCAGGAGATTTTGGAGCACTTCATGCTTCCATCTGCTGAAAATCTTTTTGGAGATGAAGATTTCATTTTTCAGCACGACCTGGCACCTGCTCACAGTGCCAAAACCACTGGTAAATGGTTTACTGACCATGGTATCACTGTGCTCAATTGGCCTGCCAACTCTCCTGACCTGAACCCCATAGAGAATCTGTGGGATATTGTGAAGAGAACGTTGAGAGACTCAAGACCTAACACTCTGGATGAGCTAAAGGCCGCTATCGAAGCATCCTGGGCCTCCATAAGACCTCAGCAGTGCCACAGGCTGATTGCCTCCATGCCACGCCGCATTGAAGCAGTCATTTCTGCCAAAGGATTCGCGACCAAGTATTGAGTGCATAACTGTACATGATTATTTGAAGGTTGACGTTTTTTGTATAAAAAACACTTTTTTTTTATTGGTCGGATGAAATATGCTAATTTTGTGAGATAGAAATTTTGGGTTTTCATGAGCTGTATGCCAAAATCATCCGTATTAAGACAATAAAAGACCTGAAATATTTCAGTTAGTGTGCAATGAATCTAAAATATATGAATGTTAAATTTTCATCATGACATTATGGAAAATAATGAACTTTATCACAATATGCTAATATTTTGAGAAGGACCTGTATTAGTTGTGCACTCTACCAATAAGCCTTTACAAAAGAGTGGCAAGAAGACATCCATATGAAATTCCTCTTGCAGTCTGCCGCAAGTCATATAGGGAACAAAGCATATGTGGCAGACGTTGCTCTACTCAGATTATATCAAAATTGAAATTTTGATCCACATGCAAAAGGGAATTTGTGGCATTATCCTTGACCATACTATGCCTATGGTGAAACCTGGTGGTGGCAGCATCATACTGTCTGGATGCTTTTCTTCAGCAGGGACAGTGAGCTGGTCAGAGTTTAAGGCAAGATGGATGGAGCTAAATTTATAACAATACAAAGAGAAACCCTGATGAGAAGACTTGAGATTGGGGCAGAGGTTCGCCTTCCAGCAGGACAACATCCCTAAACATACAGCCAGAACAACAATAAAATGGTTTAAATCAAAGCATATTCAGAATATCTTGAACAAGACTTGAACACTTATGTCAGACACTCTATGTCCAATCTGACTGAGATTAAATTATTTTGCAAAGGAAGCGTTTTACTTTGGCGACTGTGGCTCAGTAGGAAGAGTAGTCATCTTGCAATCAGAAGGTTGTGGGTTCAATTCCAGCTTCCTCCAGCCATATGTCGATGTGCCCCTGGGCAAGGCACTTAACCCTCAAGTTGCCTACCAATCTGCGTATCGGTGTATGAATGTGTGAGCGTTAGTGAGAGCAATTGGGTGAATGTGGCTCTAGTGTAAAGCGCTTTGAGTGGTCTGTATGACTGGAAAAGCGCTATACAAGTTCAGTCCATTTACTTTGTAGATGTGCAAATACTCGAAAAGACTTACTGCTCTAATTTTAGTGAAAAGTTAAATTTTCAAAATTTTCAGATTTAAAAAGAAATGAAAGTCCTTTTCCATCTACTTTACAAGTTTGCACTCCTTTTGGTTGGTCTAAGTACACTATTTCCCCACACTAAGACAAACCTCACAAGATGCCAAGGTTCCAAGGAGCATGTTGATTGTAATTGCATATCACTAATTTAAACTGTGAAAGTCCATTGCAAGGCTACAATATTCTTCTAATTTTTTTTAACCCTACAGTAAGTCAAGACATCAAATAAAGTCTAACCTTTAAACCTGTGATTTGTAAATCAGTTATATCTACCAGTCTATCAAGCTGCAAAGATCCAGAAAAAACTTGCTCGATGCAGATGAGCCATCGTCAACAAAACAATAAAAAATCCATCAATGATGATTACGTCTGGGAAAATAACCGATCCAATAACTGATTCTTCTGAAGAAAACTCAGCAGTTGAGGGCGATACTTAGATGTGGAGTATCTAAATAAACAACCTTCTATGGATATCTATCTGTATGTGTGTGTTTGTGTGTCAGTTTGTGATAAAAGGGCATGCAATTAGCTCGGAGGACATTAGCAGGAATGACAGCAAAATGAGGGGGGAAATGATGCACAAACCGGGGTTCGTTGGGTATGCATGAGTTCCCGCCCCTGAGCCTCGTAAAGTTAACATGCTATATTTACACCATTTTAACTGTTTGAGATTTATCAAGTGGTGGGTCACAATGTTTGACAATTCTCCCCGAAACATAACTGGTGAAGATGAAAACCGTCATGGAGTACTGTGTGCAAGATACACACATATTTCTAATAGGCGGGTTTGTGAAACAATTGGAATTGAGTCAGGAGTACAACATGGATGAAGGTGTGGGGCTTGCAGAAACCAAACCATGAAAAGTGTCAAAAAAAGGAAATACTATTGCACTCCTTTGCAATATAAATATATAAATATATTCGCAATATATTGTGCCGCTTTTAACCACCTGCAGTCACGCATGACCATGATTTATATCAATCTTGAAATAAAGTGATTACTGGGGACAGGAATGTCCAAAGAGCAATCTTTGGAATGAGTTTCTGTAGCCTGGGATTTCTGGAAAGGTACAAATTTGGCCTGTCAGCACAGGTGGTTCATGCATCTGGACACTTTCCGCTGTTCAAGATTTTCACCACCAAATTACAATTCTCTTAAAATACAAAATGTGAGGTGCAGTGTTTCGATTTAAATAGTTTATTCTGTTGGAAATTTTTTTTCTTTGTTTGGTCTACTTGTATTAGACGGTTTTGAGAGAGAAAAACGCAGCTGCAGCACACCTCATCCAAACTCATTCTTGTCCAAGTGTTGCATGATGGCAGAGTAGCACTGCTTCGCTGAGTGTAACATAGAGCAGCGCATCACCAAACATCCCATCCTGCAGATTGTGCTCTAGTAAAAATAATTGCATACTAAATGCCTGTCTGTCTTCAAGGCACTGATCACTGCAAGCTGATGTAAGGGACAGCAATCATGTGGAAGAAAGTGCTCTTGTCAGACAAGACATAAATATAACATTTTTGGTTATAGCACTTGGAAGGTACTATCCCCACTGTGAAAACATGGTGGTGTCAGTATCATGTCAAGGGGATGCTTATCTTCTTTAGGATCAGGGAAGCTGGTGAGGATTGATGGGAAGATGGATGGAGCTAAACATAGGGAAATCCTAGCAAGAAACACTTCAAACCAGTGCAGGGGTTCACCTTCCAGAGGGACAACAAACCTCAATATACATTCAAAGCAACAATGGAATTGTCCACATCAAAGCATATTCATGTGTTAGACTGGCCCAGCCAAAGTCCAAACCTAATAAATTGATGTTTGTGTATGACACAATGAAATGTAGAAAGTTTTGGGGGAGTATGAATACTTTTCCCCATTGCACCACAGGACTGAGATGTTTCAGAGTGGTAAAATGTAAATCCCCAAAGCAATTCCCTCTGGAGACGTAACTGCATGTGTGAAGCTTGTAAAAGTTCACACTTCATATGCTTTACTGCTGAATGGATATATAGCCTCCTCCAACAAGGAAGTAGCCACTGCTGGGTGTGCAGCAGTCTCAATTTTGGCACTGATACCACACCATAGCACAGTACTAACCAAGCACAGCTTTACAGCGCAAGTTCAATCTAAATATCAATCATAATGGGGAAGGGCTGATGATATGGGATTGTTTTGCAGTCTCAGGAGCAGGGCCCCGTGCAGCTCTTGAATTGACCAGGAAGTTATTCTAGCATGAAATACAGTACAGACCAAACGTTTGGACACACCTTCTCATTCAAAGAGTTTTCTTTATTTTCATGACTATGAATATTGTAGCTTCACACTGAAGGCATCAAAACTATGAATTAACACGTGGAATTACTTAACAAAAAAGTGTGAAACAACTGAAAATATGTCTTATATTCTAGGTTCTTCAAAGTAGCCACCTTTTGCTTTCTGTTGATGAGCTTCAAGAAGTAGTCACCTGAAATGGTTTTCCAACAGTCTTGAAGGAGTTCCCAGAGATGCTTAGCACTTGTTGGCCCATTTGCCTTCACTCTGCGGTCCAGCTCACACCAAACCATCTTGAATGGGTTCAGGTCCAGTGATTGTAGAGACCAGGTCATCTGGCACAGCACCCCATCACTAGCCCTTACACAGCCTGGAGGTGTGTTTGGGGTCATTGTCCTGTTGAAAAATAAATGATGGTCCAACTAAACGCAAACTGGAATAGCATGCCGCTGCAAGATGTTGTGGTAGCCATGCTGGTTCAGTATGCCTTCAATTTTGAATAAATCCCCAGCCGTGTCACCAGCAAAGCGCCCCCACACCATCACACCTCCTCCTCCATGCTTCACGGTGGGAGCCAGGCATGTAGAGTCCATCCGTTCACCTCTTCTGCGCCGCACAAAGACACGGTGGTTGGAACCAAAGATCTCCAACGTGGACTCATCAGACCAAAGCACAGATTTCCACTGGTCTAATGTCCATTCCTTGTGTTCCTTAGGCTGAAAAAAGTCTGTTCTGCTTGCTGCCTGTCCTCAGCAGTGGTTTCCTAGCAGCTATTTTATCATGAAGGCCTGATTCACAGTCTCCTCTTAACAGTTGTTCTAGAGATGTGTCTGCTGCTAAACCTCTGTGTGGCATTGACCTGTTCTCTAATCTGAGCTGCTGTTAACCTGCGATTTCTGAGGCTTCGTGACTTGGATGAACTTATCATCCGCAGCAGAGGTGACTCTTGGTCTTCCTTTCCTGGGGGTCCTCATGTGAGCCAGTTTCTTTGTAGCACTTGATGGTTTTTGCGACTGCACTTTGAGACACTTTCAAAGTTTTCCCAATTGTTCGGACTGACTGACCTTCATCTCTTAAAGTAATGATGGCCACTAATTTTTCTTTACTTAGCTGCTTTTTTCTTGCCATAATACAAATTCTAACAGTCTATTCAGTAGGACTATCAGCTGTGTACTGTATCCACCTCCTGCACAACACAACTGATGGTCCCAACCCCATTTATAAGGCTTGAAATCCCACTTATTAAACCTGACAGGGCACACCTGTGAAGTGAAAACCATTTCAGGTGACTACCTCTTGAAGCTTATCAACAGAATGCAAAGAGTGTGCGTAGCAGTAATCAAAGCAAAAGGTGGCTACTTTGAAGAACCTAGAATATAAGACATATTTTCAGTTGTTTTACACTTTTTTGTTCAGTATATAATTCCACATGTTTTAATTCATAGTTTTGATGCCTTCAGTGTGAAGCTATAATATTCATAGTCGTGAAAATAAAGACAACTATTTGAATGAGAAGGTGTGTCCAACCTTTTGGACCGTACTGTATGTCCCTCAGGGAAAGGCTGTCCATAACTGGGTCATCAACAGTACAATGATCCCATACACAAAAACAGAATAGCAGAAAAACAAAAGAACCATGGTGTTATAATGGTCCAGTCAAAGTCCAGACCTGATTGCAATCCTGTAGTGGGACCTTACAACTGTACATATTTACGATAAAAATACATATTAGACTTGTCCCTTACATGTCCTCTTTACTGGACAGCTCAGTCCTTTAATTGAGGAACAGGCTTTTTATGAGACTGCCTCATACTGTCGCCAAAAGTCTATCCTCATCTCCCTGCAGTTAGCGTGTAATGTGCCTGCTTCAGCACTTGCATTTCCACTACAAGATCATTAAAGTGCCATGCCATTCATCATTTCTCCTTCGCTCTAAGAAAGAAGGGGGAAAAAATTATACAACCTCAAGTCTCCATGCTCTTTGCTTAATACAAAGCCATTTCAATGTCAGCCTCTGCTGAAAGTACGCAAGGAGATGAATGATTTTGATGTAAATAAGAAACAACTGTAGATAGTCCTCATTAGCCTGAGTTACACTGCCAAACTCAAACATCTGGGTTATCAATCTTAGAGCAAACAATATAAACATGCAGATTCCTACCATTTGTGTCGGGCACAGTGGTTTTATATTAACGCTTGATTATTATTCAGAGCTGAAAGAGGTCCTTCTGGTCCACGATGTGCTTCTATAGTCGAGATAGAGTGCATGTAGGCGGTATTTTTCCCCATATTTTACAATTTGAAATGCACCTTTCCATAGAAATTTTCTAGTCTGTTTCTGCAGTTTCACAGGCATTTCTGGGCATTACAATAGGGGCTCTATTATCAATTCTATCGGTCAGAAAAAATGTGAAGCCCTTGCCAAACTTGTGGTCAACACCTGGCGGCAGTTTATAACCCTAAGCTCAAGTACATCGGGGTTATGCAGCAAGACAACAATCTGATGCACACCAGCAAGTCTAGCTCTGAATGGCTAAAAGTAAGAAGATTTTGAAGTGGCATAGACAAATAAGTAAATGTGATTGAAATGCTGTGGCATGACTTTTAACCTGCTGTTCATGCTCCATAAACATCCAGTGTGGCTAAATTTAAACAACCCTAAATTTTTGCCACTTGATGGCAGTTGTTTCTGCTAAGGGGGCAATATCAGTCATTAGGTGCAGGAAGAAGTTGCTTTTTTTCACATATGGTTCCTTTAGCTGATTCGTTACACATCAAATAATCAGTTCAAACCTGCTTTTTGGTTGCAGAAAACTATCTTTGTCAGATATTAACATTTGTCTGATGAATTTTAAGCGTAGAAAAAAGGAAAAACAGAAGACCTCTATAAGGGGTAGCACTTTTCGCAGCACTATGAAGCTGTTGGATAGATAGGAATAGGGTTGTACTGAAGTTTAAAGCATTGTTAGGTAATAAAATAAGAACTCAGGCTCTGAATATCACATTGAGCACTGTTCAATCCACTATTGTAAACTGGAAAAAGTATGGCACAATGGCAAACCTACCAAGACACGACCGTCCATCTCAACTGACAGGCCAGACAGGAAGCGTCATAATTAGTGTCATTTTCCTCACCTGTGAGCCACTCTACTTCGGCGCTCTTCGGCCCTTAGTTCTCTGCCAGATTATCAAAAGCTCCTGCCAGTAAATGTTCTGCCTTCCAGTTTGCTCCAAGAGAGTCTTCCGGATTCCCACCAGTTTTATTGTTAAAATAAATATTTTTAAATGACCTCTGTGTCTGGCTGAAAATTTGGGTCCTCAGTTTGACTCATTACAGAGACAGCATTAATCACAGTAGCAGCCAAAAGGCCCAGAGTATCTCTGGAAGAGCTGCAGAGACCCACACCCCAATTGGGATAATCTGTTGATAGGACAGCTCAATAGAAGCCATGGTTTGATAGAAAGCCATATATGTATTGTTTGCAGTTTGTTTGCAAAACAACTCATGTTAGGAACACAGCAAACATTTGCAAGATGCTCTGGTCTGATGAGACCAAAACTGAACTTCATGCCATAGGTGCAACGTGTGGCACAAAAATCACCTGGTGTACACTGTCCACATGATGAAACATGGTGGTGGTAGCAGCATGCTGTGGTGATGCTTTTCTTTAGCATGGGCAATGAACATATGGGAAGATGAGCAGAGCTAAAAACGGCGATAATCTTGGGAAAAAAAATTTTTTAGGCTGCAAAAGACTTTAAACTGGAGCATTCCACAGAACCTTCCACAGAACAGCAAGCATAAACATACAGCTACAATAGAATAGTTCAGATCAAAGCATATTCATGTGTTGGAATGACACAATTAAAGTCCACACCTAAATCCAATTGATAATCTTAAAAAAAAAATCACATTTCACAGAAACTCTCTGGCCGAGCTTGAGCTATTTCACAAAGAATGATCAAAGATTTAATTTTTACAAGCAGAGCTTGGAAGGACACACCCACAAAACACTTGCAGGTTTAATTGCAGCAAAAAGTGGTTCAACAAAGAACAGAATACAAATACAAACAGCAATTTCATTCTCCTTCCACTCCACAATTATGCACAAACGTAAGTATGTTTGCAGTAAATAACTAAAACATTGACTGCATTTTGCTCTGTTATTTGATAGTTTATTAGCTTTTCTTAATTTGAAGGGAACTAAATCACCCACCCACCCCCCCACCAGCACCACTTTCCAATATTTCACTGCTTGCAGCAGTGTATTTTTCACCACTCGCGGATGCTAATGGATGCCGGGGGAACTGTCATGAAAAAGAGAATAGCTCCACAGGCCATCAATGTCATGAAGATCTTAGCCCCAAACACTCACTTGTGACACGTAATCCCTCTTCTTGTCCTCTCTTAGTGTCTCTCATTATTTCTTATTCTCTGTGTCTATAAGCACAGCCATTCCCCAACTCGGTTTGTCTCCGACTGTTGTGTCTGTCTTTAGATCTCATGCAGCCTTTGGCTTCTATCCTCCTTTTTCAAGCTGGTTTATTCCTTGAATCTCTCGCTCATGCTGAAATTGCTCTGCACTCTATCCATTTGTACTAAAAGTAAAATGCATTTACATCACAAGATAGCAGAATATTGGACACAATAAAAGCACTAATTATTAATCCATGAAAGCATCTGATGGCATCTCTCCAGGTATGGCTTTATGTCCAATTAATCTAAAGAGTGTCTCTCCCACAATGACAAGGGAGCTAATCTATGCTGATGGTAGAGCTAGTCCCTGCTCTACATCAAGGCTGTTAAAGCCTCATCTGCAGCGGTTTGCCCTAATTCAATCTGACATTTTCAGTGAAATATTTTGAACCATCATTGATCGTGGAAAAACGCCACCCTCAACATCAGATGCACAGACAACCTAAGGACAGGGAAAGAAGTTGTAAAATGTGACGTAGAAGAAGAACAAAGAATACCAGAAACAGGGACAGATCTGAGAACAGTGGAGTAGTTATTACATGTAGCATATCCATGTGATGAGCAACTGATTGAAAAGAAAAGACAGCAAATTGAGAAACGTGAGATTAAAGGAGGAAATGGAAGGAAAGGATGAGAGTGACAGTGCTCATGATTGCATAGGAGCTGGATCAAAGCCCTGTAGACCAAGGGAAGGGTGTGATGTGAAGAGAGTGAGCTGAAAGGAGGAGTCCACCTCAGGATGTTCCCACCAGCAAACCTCACTTTTAGCATGGTGGTTTTGGGGTGATATGCATAACACTTTTTCTTCCAAACAGTGTGTGCAATGACATCTAAATGATTTAGCTTTGGCCTATTCTTACAGTATTTCACAGAGTTGTCTTTATCAACAAACATTAACCAAACCTAATCATGCTTTTCTTCAGCAGTGGAGTCTTGCACAGGGAGTGTACATTGAGTACAGTGCTACTGAGTGGATTACTTATTCTGTTTATGAAAGAATGAGTTCTGACAGATGTCAGATGGTTTCTTGACTTTCTATGCCTTTTTGCACAGCCTTTTTCATGTGTTCAATACTTATTCAATACTTACTCCCCCTTAGTTTGTACCCTTCACTTCATTTGTGGACACATTTCTTCTGATGTGTGGATTTTTTGGGTTGTTGCCAACATTGGTGTAAAATTCATGTCAAAGAAATATTAAATATATTTTTTCCAATCTGTACTTGAAAGAACATTTGCTGTCAAGAACAATTTTTAATACGGAAAATGGTATTGGATATTTTTTATTGTCGCAGTTAGCTATAACATATCTTCAAAGTCTTCAAAATGCGACAGACTGAAATAAGATACTGATATCTCACAATTACACCACACAACCTCAACTCAAAAAACAAATCAAGAACAGAAAATTTGCTGACCTAATGGGCAATGACATCTAATGGGCAAGTTTTTTCAACCATGTCAAACTGTATTCACCTCCATCAAAGCTGCAGAAACTTGGCACAACTGCCTACTGAGCTGACAGTGATCAAGGCTTAGACAAATCTCTTTGGTAAGGGTAAAAGCTTCCACTGGAGATGGTGTCCTCAGTCCTTTCAACTCTGCAGCTTCTGGTTGAATCTTCGAGGGGGTAAACACCATTAGTGGGCTTCAGCCAGCTCTGGTTGAACACCAGTCCCTTGGGATGAACATACCAGATGGCACAGCAGCTCACTAGTTACACAATCAGGCAAATTATGAAGGCACCTGACTTGGGTTTGTAATTTGATCTGGGTAATAGAAAACCTCCAATAAAGCTTTCATTTGAATAAACACATTCAGACATGAGAGGATCATGAGATTATGAAAACCTGTGTAACTGTATTAAATCCATGTTACATTGTGAAAAACGTTCCTACAATTTCTACATCATCTTTAAGTAAAACACAAAATGCCTTTAGGTTCCCATACAGACAAATCAATGCTACCAGTGAATCTATTTTATCATCCATTATTAAAAAATCTTCCAGGTATTTATGAAGGCAGGATAAATAGATTAGGATGTGTCCAGAGAATTAGGAATCCTGAAAGCATATACTAGATGACGATTTTGCCATGGTAATGTTTTCATTAAATTGAGCTACATGGTCACCACAAACCTACTAAAGAAAGCAGTGGCAAGTGTGAAACTAAAGAATCAATACACAATAAACTACCTCATATTTTGTCACATTACTTCCACAAACCCTAATGATTTTTATTGGAATTGTAAGATATAAATTTAGGTGGAAGGCCATGTGTTGGTAGAATGTATATTGTTCTTGATCTGCACATAATTAATTGAAAAGTGCTCCAAGAGATGTTGTTTTATATCCCAACCCTGTCTGATGTGTTCCTTGGTTTTTATGATGCTTTTTGTTTAACAACATTCTGTAGCAAACCTCTGAGTTCTTCACAGAACGACAGGGGTTCGAAATTCCTTAATCTTACAATATGATACCATCAAGGTTTTCTGTCAGTTTCTAAACACTTTGGTTCAAAACATTTACTAGCTGAGTTTTCTTATCTGCATATTGTTACAAATTACATTGCCTTGCAAAAGTACTGGCCCCCCTTGAACTTTTCAACCTCTTGCCACATTTCAGGCTTCAAACATAAAGATATAAAAGTCAAATTTTTTTGTGAAGAATCAACAAGTGGGACACAGTCGTGAAGTGGAATGAAATTTATTGGATGTGTCAAACTTTTTTAACAAATAAAAAACTGGAAAGTGGGGCATGCAATATTATTCAGCCCCTTTACTTTCAGTGTAGCAAACTCACTCCAGATGTTCAGTGAGGATCTCTGAATGATCCAATGTTGTCCCAAATAACTGATGATGATACATAGAATCCACCTGTGTGTAATTAAGTCTCAGTATAAATGCACCTGCTCTGTGATAGTCTCAGGGTTCTGTTCAAAGCGCAGAGAGCATCATGAAGACCTAGGAACACACCAGGCAGGTCCGAGATACTGTTGTGGAGAAGTTTAAAGCCGGATTTGGATACAAAAAGATTTCCCAAGCTTTAAACATCCCAAGGAGCACTGTGCAATCAATTATATTGAAATGGAAGGAGTATCAGACCACTGCAAATCTACCAAGACCCGGCCGTCCCTCTAAACTTTCATCTTGAACAAGGAGAAGACTGATCAGAGATGCAGCCAAGAGGCCCATGATCACTCTGGATGAACTGCAGAGATCTACAGCTGAGGTGGGAGAGTCTGTCCATAGGACAACAATCAGTCGTACACTGCACAAATCTGGCCTTTATGGAAGAGTGGCAAGAAGAAAGCCATTTCTCAAAGATATCCATAAAAAGTCTTGTTTAGAGTTTGCCACAAGCCACCTGGGAGACACACCAAACATGTGGAAGAAGGTGCTCTGGTCAGATGAAACCAAAATCTTACTGTTTGGCCACAATGCAAAACAATATGTTTGGGGTAAAAGCAACACAGCTCATCAGCCTGAACACACCATCCCCACTGTCAAACATGGTGGTGGCAGCATCATGGTTTGGGCCTGCTTTTCGTCAGGAGGGACAGGGAAGATGGTCAAAATTAATGGAAAGATGGATGGGTCCAAATACAGGACCATTCTGGAAGACAACCTGATGGATTCTGCAAGAGACCTGAGACTGGGACGGAGATGTATCTTCCAACAAGACAATGATCCAAAACATAAAGCCAAATCTACAATGGAATGGTTCACAAATAAACGTATCCAGGTGTTGGAATGGCCAAGTCAAAGTCCAGACCTGAATCCAATCAAGAATCTGTGGAAAGAGCTGAAGACTGCTGTTCACGAACACTCTCCATCTAACCTCACTGGGCTCAAGCTGTTTTGCAAGGAAGAATGGGCAAGAATTTCAGTCTCTCGATGTGCAAAACTGATAGAGACATACCCCAAGCGACTTGCTGTAATTGCAGCAAAGGGTGGCGCTACAAGGTATTTATGCAAGGGGGCCGAATAATATTGCACGCCCCACTTTTCAGTTTTTTATTTGTTAAAAAAGTTTGACACATCCAATAAATTTCATTCCACTTCACAATTATGTCCCACTTGTTGTTGATTCTTCACAAAAAAATTGAATTTTATATCTTTATGTTTGAAGCCTGAAATGTGGCAAGAGATTGACCAGTTCAAAGGGGCTGAGTACTTTCGCAAGGCACTGTAAACACAACACTCAAGTTGACACCCTATTCTTCAAAGTGATAATGAGTTATTTGACCGATTTCTTTTTGTTTCCTCTCTCTCTCTGGGATTTGGACTAACTCAGATCAGTTTCTAAACTAGTCTGTAGATTTTTTTGTTTTAAAATCTACAGCAATTAGACCTATCAAATCTGGACTTTTTCATCTTACACGAGTCTCCAACTCTGATCCATGAGATCTACTGTCCTGCATTCCTGGCCCCACCCACCAGAAATAACTGAATGGCGGTCTCTGCAGAACTTGATAACATAATGAGGAAATTTGGCCATTTGATTCAGGTGTGTTGGAGCAAGGATGCATCGACAAATTGCAGGAGAGTGGGCTCTTGAGGACTGGAGTTGGAGACCCTGTCTAATGCCTATTAATCATTTTGGAAGCACAGCATGTCAAGATGATACATTTATTCTGTTTTTGAAATTAAAGATTAATTTATTTCTTTTTTTAATTAACATTTTGTTTTACTTTTATATTGATTTATTCATTCCCATTTTGTTTTGTTTTTTACTGTTTGTTGACTAAATTTGAACTTATCTTCCAGGTAATAGAATAAGAAATAAAAACTGCATACTGGATTTTCTTTTTCTCCCTTGTTCTCACTTAGACTTATCCAGACCCAGAAAATAAGAAAAGCAAATTTCAGATTTTCTGAGACTGAGTAGGAACCCTGGTATAAATACTGACACTAGTGGACGTACTAGTCACGTGACTTCAGAAGGGAGTTGCTTACACTGGAGTAGGGTCACTTGCACTGCATTTATATTGAGGCCCTTTTAGGGGTATTCCAGTAAAAGGGACTCAATATAAATGTAAACAACACTTTATATTAGCACACATTTGTATTCAGTCTCTTTTACTCAAATACCCCTAAATAAAATCCAGTGGAACCCACTAAAAACCATTTAATCATTTTCCTTTGCACTACTTTGTGCTGATCTATCACATAAAACCCCAATATACAGTGAGCTCTATGCTTCCAAAGTGATAATCTGTGAAAAAATGGTATAAAATGTTGTACTGCACTGTAAACTTGGATACCTTAGTTCAAGGGTCGCCAACTCCAGCTCTTAAGAGGTACTGTTCTGCAGCTTTTAGATGTTCAACACACCTGCATCAATTACCAGGCCTTTAGCAAACTTGATGGCTTGCTGAAGAGGTAATTCAATCATTTGACTCAGCTGTGTTGGAGCAGGGATACATCTAAGGACTGGAGTTGGAGATCCTTGCCTTAGTTCTTACATGGTAAGATACTTGGCTTGACTTCAAATGCACATCTTAGAAAGTATTCAGATCAAAGTTGTATCATGAAAAGTGTCAGAGTTATGAGATTGTGGTCTTCAGGAATCCCATTTTATGCACCTTTGGCATTCTGACACATTTTGAGTATTATTCTATTAATATTCTTCAGCCCACAAACAGCCTGTTTTATATGTCAGAACCCTGAAGGAATCACTCATTTAGAGCAGGTGCAGCCTGTCTGCAACATCTAGTCGCTGGCTTTGCTTTTTTATTGCTAAAAGGCGCCTGATAACTAGAAACTCCTCACCAAGTCGTACGACAAAAACATGCTTCTTGCTGCAAACAGATGGTTAATGATCTTACCTGGCTTCTACCGTCATCACTGATGAAAAACAAAAAGGGTTCCATTTATCGCAGCTTTTTATTCTCACCGCCAAATCAGAGCGGCTTTCCAGAGGCAGCGGCAGTGTAGGAAAAAGCTGCTTTCCATCTCCAACAAGGTGTTCCCAGAGAGGAGGAGACGGCGCTCCGCTCGGCTGTCTGCGGGAGAAAAGGCTCTGTCGCTGCTGAGGCTGAGGAGACGTAGCGGGATGCGCAGCTTGGAGCGCCGAGCCCATCACAGCGCTCTGTGGGGCACTGCAGAGACATGGGCGGGCACAGGGGGGCGCTGATGTGCGACAAATCCTGGAATCCTGTTCCACAAAGCCGTTTCCATCTATACAGGCTGGGCACTGTCCCACGAGAAGAAATTTGAGGATTAAAACTGAGGCAATATGTGTCACAGGAACTAAGAACAGCAGTCAGCCGAGCTACTAAACACGGGGACACACTGCACAACCTTTACAACGTTTACTGTAAAAAGACGGAGTGTGAATAACGAGCTGGCCCAAGATTGTCAGTCTTCAAGCATAATTTCATTTGAGGGTCCACATCCAATATAGTAATACATTTCAAGCAATTACCTATTTAAATTTTTTATGATTATTTTTTACAGCTAGTAAAATGACAAAAACTTCGTTCTCCAAAAATCCCAATATTACATAAGGCCGATAGAAATGGAATTTTATTTCCAGAAGTGTTACCTTATGTCTTTTGCAGTTTTAGGGAAGCCTGCTGAAATTTTAGGGTATTTTCATAATAATGAGCAGAAGTCTGTTGCAAAGAACTTCATATATTTTGTGTATGTACAAGCATTTCTGACACAAATGTATAATAAAAAATTGTGTTACAGACAATGCAGAGGAATGTTGCTAGGTGTGTTCTATGCTGGAAGAGGATGCTGACAAAAGCATGGTTGAAATGGAAAAGCATATGCTGTCCATATGAAAATAAAGTTTGTTTCCCTGCTATAATCCTGCTGAATTACCTGCTCACCATAACAGGTTTGGCAGAGGATTTGTAATAAAACAGTCATGTGATTCAGATATTCAGGGACACATCTAATGTTCAAAACGTTCAAAATTTGAAGTCAAGACATGAACATGGAACCTAGGACAGTTTGTAGAATGACTTGAACTCAAGAGCTGTTTTGATGGGTACATTGTTCTGACATTTCTGGCATGCTTCAATCTGACACTGACAGAACTGAACCTCTGGCTGTTACAACTGCCATCCTTGAACCTGTCACACAGTGCAGTACTGGTCCATCATTTTTGGAGTCATGAGCAAAGATATTGCCACAGTCATAGGAAACGTGGTTTTATTAGGGTCTTTGTGACAAAATAGTATTGTCATGACACCTGGCAGTCACAGTTTCCTTTATTTCCTTTGATCCCAGTAAATTCTGTTTTCTGCCTTGTTAGCACATAAGACTTACAAAATTGTCTAATTTGATCTTTTACGTGTTTATCTAGATTGAACAGGAAATATTTGGATTGGTAGATATCTGGTGATAGAAAAAGCTAGCCTTTATAGCAGAGATCCACCTTTAAACCTGGTCAGTGGCTTTGGCGTTGCACCTGGAGGTGTGTTAGGCCCAGTGTCTAATGACCAAGATGCATTTCTTCTGAACTTTGATTTTGCCTATCCTTTTTTTATTTTGCCTATATTTCTTGATGGATCTAAAAACTAGATGACTTGAAAATCCATTGTTATACACCACAGAAGACAGAGACAAAGCAAATTGAAGACTATCTGAAGTTCAATGTCTGCACCTCAAACAATGGCCAGCGTCATGGATAATAAAGTGTGACAAAACCTTGTAGATCTCCCTATCCAGTCACCGACTAGGGGCACAAGAGGAAGGGGGGAAAGATGATTTCAAACTTTAACAGCCCAGAAAATAAAATTCTCAAGAAAGGATTATGTCAAGATTCTTAACAAAACTGAAGACACATGCAAAACTATCAAACATTTTATGATAAAAGATTGAATAAAGGATGTTAACAATTATGAAAGAATATTGTGATCTTCCAGCCTCAAATACTTGGAGCTCATCACCAAAGATAAATCATCAAAATACCAGAGGAAACATGTGAAAAGTTGTCAGCTTTTGTAAGAAGGGTTTGATAAAATGCCAAAAAAGAGTTTTAACCCAAAATTGAGTTCGACACTTTGGGAAAATTAATTAAAAACAATAACCATACAGCCATCGATCGTCTATACCTACTTTCTTTTGCAGGGTCACAGGGGGACTGGTGCCTATCTCTAGCGGTCACTGGGCAAGAGATGGGGTACACACTGGACAAGTTTCCAGTTCATCATACGGCTTGGACTAAACCTAACCATGCATCCAGAGTTGCAGAAATAAAGTTCATCCTGATCTAAGAGCATTTGAATAGATTACCCATACAAAATCTTTTGAAAAGCTTGATGTTAACGAAGCCAATATTAAATTAAAAAGGAAAGTAGTGATAGCTTAAGTTAGTTTTGGTCTGAATATGCACTTTTGTTCTGAATGGCAAATTTAAGCATACAGTAATTAGAAGCAATTTCTTTCAAATGGATTGCCTGCATCACTACCATTCAGAATGCATACCCTCAAAAATACTGAGCATTAATTTTAAAAGAAATATCTACAGATTCAATAAAGATTAATAGGGTTCAATATTGCTTTTTGCAATTTTTGGGACTGAACTGCTTCTGTTCAAGTGTGACATCTTTTGGTTTTTTGTAACATTACACCTTTTTAAACCTGTGTCCTGCAATGATTAGATGTGTCTAACACATCCAATGCAAATGGCTGAATGACCTCCTTAGCTTGCAGTCAAAGTCAACAGAGTCCTGCAAATGGGCTAATTAAGTGTTTTAGGTGCGTTGAAGCACAGACACATTTAAAAGTTGCAGGGCACTGACCATCAAGGACCGGAGTTTGATTCCCATCTTTTAAACCAATTACCCCAAGAAAAGATCTCTCTCAATACAGCTTATCTGGTATTTGTTGAATAGATTGTCACTTATATGTAGTTGACCAACATAACACTAAACTTTTTTCATTGCTTACCATGCTTCCTATAAATTAGAAAAATATTTCCTCCTCAATACATGTTTTCAAGGAGAACTTGTAAATAAATGAGAAACAAAAATAAGTCATTTTCATTTTTGTAAATCTCATTTAACTGAATTTAGGATTCATGTATCCAGGACTATTTGTGGGTCATGAGGAAAACAAAATACTAACTAATCTGTCATCCGGAAATGGCAAGGTTTCAAATTGTTTAGAGCAGAGGTCTCAAATTCCTGTCCTAGAGGGCCAGTGCACTGCAGCTTTTAGGTGTGTCTCTGCTTAAACACTCCTGAAAAAAATAATTTGGTCGTTAGCTAAACTAAAAGGTGAAGACGTAAAAGGGCAGGCATAGCACAAGGTAGCTCCAGATTAGCTGTACTTGCTTAGCATGCTTGCTCAGCCGTGGTATAAACAGTTTGCTTGTTTAACAAAACTGCTATTGTGACTGCAGGGATCTGGGGAGTCAACTCTTGGTTCATCCGTTCTGACTAACCATTGTTTTGTGGGTGAAAACCTGAGGAGAGACTGACATGAGCATTGAGGACAGAACAAAACCATTTTAAACTTGGGAGGTGAATTGTGGATCTCGGTCTGAAACAATGTTCTGAGGGCTTCCATGGAGTTCAAAGACGTGTTTAATGAGAAGTTGAGCAGTCTGGAAGGATGTGGGCACCTTTCTGAGGTAAATGAGCTAACAGGTATTGGAAAAACGATTGATAATAGTTAAAATGGTGGTCATACCTTCAGAAGTGAGAAGTCCTGTGACAAAATCCAGAGCTATATGGGACCAGGGTCATTTGGGTTTGGGTAATGGTTGGAGAACATCTAATGGAGATGGTTCCCAGCCTTGTTTCTGTAACAAATGGGACAAGCACAAATGGTAAATGGTAAATGGACTGAACTTATATAGCACCTTTCCAGTCATACAGACCACTCAAAGCGCTTTACACTAGAGCCACATTCACCCAGTCGCACTCACTAATGCTCACACATTCATACACCGATATGCAGATCGGTAGGCAACTTGAGGTTAAGTGCCTTGGCCAGGGGAACATCGACATGGCAGGAGAAAGCTGGAATCAAACCCACAACCTTATGGTTGCAAGACGACTACTCTTCCTATATAACATCTGACATCTGACAACACTGTGAATGAAAGGCCACCAGATCTTATGGTTGATGAGAGCAATACTGGGAAATCCTGACAGTATGGTACCAATAGATGAGTTTGGATCTGAAGAATGAAGGAACATAAGTGTGATTTTTTGGGCTGGTGCCTAGATAGGACTTGGTCTTAAGAGCCTTATTAACCACCGGGTGATGATACAATGTGAGGGAAGGATAGGTTCAGGTAGGCTTTCATTGAAATGAGAAAACCGATTGGACGAAATATCAGACTTAAGGTCCTTAGACATAGTTCCCAGTTAAAGCGGCGAAAAAACACTGACAAATGGGACTGTGAATTGCCAAAGGCAAGATACCATGAGAAAGATCTGCCATTAAGCAAAGGAGAGGGCACAGACGACACAAGACTGCGGTATGACGCATTCTGGTACCTGGGGTTCCTCTTTGGTGGAGGACTGTCAAGAGAAGGCATCTGGTTTCACGTTCTTGGGGCCTGGACAGCAAGTGATGGTAAAGTTATAACGGGAGAAAAACCGAGACCAACATGATTAACAAGGATTAAGATGCTTAGCTGATTGGATATTGTCGAAGTTCTTATGATCGGTCCAAATAAGGATGGGTTGTTTTGTATCCTCCAGACAATGTCTCCATTCTTCTAGATCTCCACCGTCTTTAATTCTTTCTGTGGCAGGGGATTGTTTTGTCTGAGCTGCTGCACCCTGTTGTTTGGACAGACATCTCAGAGCTTCCCTGAGTCCTACCCTGAAGCATCACCTCTACTTACAATCACTTTCTCTTAAAAGGAATGACTCTCAAATTGTACTATACACTCAACACTTTTATTCTAAATAAGGCAGAGGAATGGTTACAGAAATCAGCGCTGATGGCTCCCGTCCTTAACCCGCTTGGTGACTGAAGTGACGAAACAGCCCCGAAAGAAGGTCACACATGGTTTTTATGTCTGGTACTCCCTCCATGTGATGCACACTCCCTCAGTGTTTATCAGTAGACTATATGTCACCATTCTGGTGTCTTTCTGATAGAGTGTGCAATAGTAGGTGTCCAACCTTGAATCTAGATGTGGCTGCAGCAATCTAATCGCTCCTGTTACAGTACGTTCCACAATCAAACTCAGTGCACCAAACTTTGTCAAATTGTAGGTCACTATCCTATCCTAAGAAAAGTGAAAACATTAGCATATTGTACTCGTCGTACTCGTCGTCTTCCGCTTTATCCAGGACCGGGTCGTGGGGGCAGCAGACTCAGCAGAGACGCCCAGATGTCCCTCTCCCCAGACACCTCCTCCAGCTCCTCCGGGAGGAGCCCAAGGCGTTCCCAGGCCAGCTGAGAGACATAGTCCCTCCAGCGTGTCCTGGGCCGTCTCCTGGAAGGCGCAGGACAACCCCAGGCGCCCCAAGGAAGGCGTCCAGGAGGCATATGGTATAGATGCCCGAGCCACCTCAACTGGCTCCTCTCGATGTGGAGCAGCAGCTCTACTCCGAGCCCCTCCCGGATGGCCGGGCTCCTCACCCTATCTCTAAGGGAGTGCCCAGCCACCCTACGGAGGAAGTTAATTTCAGCTGCTTGTATCCGGGATCTCGTTCTTTCGGTCATGACCCAAAGTTCATGGCCATAGGTGAGGGTAGGAAAGTAGACCGACCGGTAAATCGAGAGCTTTGCTTTTCGGCTCAGCTCTCTCTTCACCACTACGGACCGGCACAGCGCCCTCATTACTGCGGCAGCCGCACCAATCCATCTGTCAATCTCCCGCTCCATTCTTCCATCACTCGTAAACAAAACCCCAAGATACTTAAACTCCTCCACTTGAGGCAGGAACTCCCCTCCAACCTTTATCATTATGGTTTGCGTGTGTGTGTAAAAGCTCATGTGTAAAGTAATAATAAGCGAGATGTTAATGGAAAAAAAAACAAAATGCACCTTAATAAACTCACTTAACAAGGAGAACAGTGAGAATCAAAGTGGCACTTTTATTAAATTCTTGCAAGAATTGAGAACGGACAGAAGATGCAACCAAACCAGCGTCTCAGTCTGCGTCCTGACATAGAGTAGATCAAGTCTGAACCAGACAACAAGCTGATCTAGGAAGCACACAGTAAAACATATACTAAACAAGATGACCAATTTGATTTTTTTCCACTGTCAAAGGTTATTCCTAACAGTTTGGAGAAGAAGGCACAGAGGTGGAGCAGATGGAGATTGTTGAGTACAGCCCCAACCCTACTCTCTGGAGGTCATGGTACTCAAGAGGAACATTAGAGAGATCAGGGGGGTTACTGAGGGTCAACATGGGAAGGTGAAGTGAGAGGAACAGTTGAGCAGCAGGATGCAGCAGGATGCATGGCAACTACGGCTCCAAACCTCAATGAGTGAGTCTGCCTAATTAATGTGGGGGTTGTGCGTCATAAAACAAGGGTGGCCTAAGACAACTGGAGATTCTTTCATGGAAAAAACAAATAAAGCAATTAATTTATGATGATTGCTAGACGTAACAAATTGAACAGAATGGTTTTGTTGAGAAACTGTATACAGGGAATGCCCATCCAAAGCAGTTACTTTAACGGGGAATGGAAGGTTTTGAACAGGAATGTTTAATTTCTGGATAAGATCAGGGTTTATGAGGTTCTGTTCTGAACCTGAATCCACCAGTGCCAAGACAAAAACCCGGTACTGATTTATGCAAATGGTTAACTTAAGTTGAAAATGGGGGAATTGGGTCGGAACTGGGTCAGATCTTTTGGGAAGAAGGGACAATTTAAGTTAAAGTGACCAAAAGCGGTCTAGTAAAGACACTGCCTGGTATCTAAACGCTTCTGCCTCTCTTTAAGGGATAAACGGGTCCTGATGGGCTCAGGAGAACGTTGGTGAGCAGAGCTCTGTGAGTTAGGACTTGATGACGTCACAGTAGGTTCAGGAGGAATCTGTCTAAAAATAGAATTTTTCCAGGTCTTTTTTTCTCTGTTTTTTTATCTTAGGCAGTTATCTATGCAGACTGATAAATTATTCAATTCATCAAGCGTTTTCAGTTCATCACAACAGGCCAGCTCATCCTTTAATCTCTCATTAAGAAAATTAAGAAAGTCTCCTTTAAGACTCAGGGAATTCTAGGGAATTGTTTGAATAAGTCCAGAAACTCACTCAGAGACAAAACTAAATCATTGTTTCATCTACAATAGGTTCAGCCCACCTTAACACTGTGTCTTTAAAGACACCAATGACGTAAAAACTTATGCTTACGTTGTCTGGGAAGGAGTGGGGAGACTGTCAACAAACCAGGGCGCCTTGCAGAAGGAGTACTCTGTTTTTTTTTAGCTCGCCAGAGAACGGTTCCGGAGTGGGAGAAGCAACTTCTCGACCAGCTGGTTGAGCCTGTGCAAGGCTAGCTGTGCGCTAAGCTGAGGATGAGACAGACAGAGCAGGGTTAGCTGAGGGGCATGTCAATCTGAAAACAACATCTTGGATCTGACAGGCAATGTAGTTAGGGGCTTTTTTTTCCGGTGGTTGTTGTTGGTTTAAGGACGGCAGCGGAGAATCATGCTGGCCAAGCAGTATGCCTTGATGGGAAATAGCACTCTGTAGTTGTCCCTCAGTCTTGGATTGATCAGATTGTTCTGTCATAATGTTAAACAATCCTTTCTGAAAATGAGAATCAAACACAGAGGCCGAACAGCAGTTTAACGAGTTTACTAAAAGATAGCAAAGTGAAATGGTTGGTCATCTGGATATCCTGGGGAGGTCTCTCTGCGCACTTAAGAAAAGACGTAAGTCGTTATAGTCTGGATGAATGAAGGAAATGAGATGGCACAGACTGATTGAGGGAACTTACTGTTAGAGAAGGACATTGGTTTCTCAGAAGGAGGTAAGTTACCCACAGAGGCTGGGTCTGGCAAGTGGTGGAAATCGAAGGTTGTCAGGACTGAATCTCTCTCTATGTGACCTTCTCAGCTGGCAGTGTTTAAAGGAGCAAATGGTGTTGGAGGGTGGACAGACAGGTGAGCAATGGGTTGGTGTTTGTTTGGTGATGGTCTCTGGATTCAGAAGGCTGGTTCCAGGAGAGGATGGGAGACTCACAGAAGAGTTCGCAAGGAGCAGTTTCAGAGGAATCTACTGAGCTAGACACAGGAGCAGAGAAACCCTGGCACAGGTCACTAGAGAGGTCCAGGCTGGGGAGAAGGAGAATAAACTCATTTAAGTTTATTGGAAGTTCTGGGAGCAGAAGGCACAAACATAGCAGCTCTGTAGCTGAATGCTGAAACTAAACAAGCACACAGGAGCCCTGACCAAGTGAGCCTACTCGTCTCACCCCCTAGACCTATTTTCACCCCTCTACTTCGGCTTCAAGATTAAGAGAAATTTCTGGCCCTGGCCAAGAAAGGAAAATATCAGCTTCAACAGATATGGGTCTGGATATGAGTCTAGAACTGGCCAGATGCCATAAACAGCTCATCCTGGAACTACTAATGATCAAAGCGAGAAATATCACCTGCTATCTCACCTATCCCACATGTCTGAAGGTCCTGCCAAATGATGGAAGAACTCGCTTTTTTCAACACTGCAGAAGAAGCATTTAGATTGGTCAACAACCTGACCCGAGAGGCGCAGCTGACTCCCAGGGCCAAAAATCTGCAATTTATGTATGTATTTTTATTGTTTTATTTAATTCATTTACAATGTAAAATGAACATTGCACAAGTTGACATAGTCAAGAGTCTTGAAATGGAGTAGTTTGAAGAAAAAACATCTCATATAGTCTACCCCTTCACTGAAAATTCTATTCAGTATACCATGAGCAACTAAGCATCAATCAACCATTCATATAAGTACATATTTAAACACAAAGCTAACAATATGCTGTTGAGATTATTTGTACTATTTTTGTGATCAACCTTCGTTTTGCGGATGTTTGCTGCAAGGCTTGGATTGACATCTACAAAAAAAAAATGACTGACTTCATTTACTATTCTCTTTTTGTCTGAAATTTCGGAGCCAGCTTTAACAAAATAATTTGGAAAACATATTCGTCCTGTACGTTGAGTGCGGGACATTGAGTCAGAGTGGGCCATGTTCCGCACCTCCATTGCCGAGGCGGCTTACCGGAGCTGTTGTCGCAAGGTTGCTGGTGCCTGTCGCAGCGGCAATCCAAGAACACGCTGATGGACACCGGTGATGAGGGATGCTGTCAGGCTGAAGAAGAAGTCCTATCGGGTCTTTTTGGGCTGTGGGACTCCGGAAGCAGCTGATGGGTACAAGCAGTCCAAGCGGCATGCAGATCAGGTGGTTGCTGAGGCAAAAACTTGGGCGTGGGAGTACTTCAGAGAGGCCATGGAAAACGACTTCATTAAGGCTTCGAGGTGATTCTGGTCCACCATCCAGCGTCCCAGGGGAAGAAGAGGTACACCACCAAAACTGTTTACAGCAGGGAGGGTGTGCTGTTGACCTCAACTTGAGACGTTGTGGGTTGGTGGGCAGAGTACTTCAATGGCCTCCTCAATCCCACTGGCACATCTTTCACTGAGGAAGTGTAGCCTGGGGACCTTTGGGCGGGCTCTCCAATCTCTGGTGCTGAGGTCACCGAGGTGATTACAAAGCTCCTCGGTCGTAAGGCCTCGGAGGTAGATGAGATTCGCCCGGAGTTCCTCTAAGTTCCAACATCCTCTGGATGTTGTAGGGTTGTGTTGGCCAATGCGCCTCTGAAGCATCGGGGGCAGTTCCACTGAATTGGCAGACCGGGTGATGGTCCCCATATTCAAAAAGGGGGACCGTAGAGTGTGTTCCAACTATAGGGAAGTCACACTCTTAAGCCTCCCCGGTAACGTCTATTCGGGGGTTCTGGAGAGGAGGGTCCGTCGGTTTTCACCCTGGCCGTGGAACACTGGAACAGCTCTACACCCTCAGCAGGGTGCTGGAGGAATCATGGGAGTTCACCCAACCAGTCTACATGTGCTTTGTGGACTTGGAGAAGGCATTTGACTTCCCTTGGGGAATCCTGTGGGGGGTACTCTGGGAGTGAGGGGTACCAGGCCCTTTCATATGGGTTGTTTGGTCCCAGTATGACTGGTGTCAGAGCTTGGTCCATATTGGCGGCGGTAAGTAGGACTCGTTTCCAGTGAGGGTTGGACTCCGCCAAGGTTGCCCTTTGTCACCGATTCTGTTCATAACGTTTATGGACAGAATGTCCTGGTGCAGACAAGGTGTTGAGGAGATCTGTTTTGGTGGCCTTAGGATTGTGTCTCTGCTTTCTACGGATGAGATGGTCCTATTGGCTTAAACAGCTCGCTTTCTACAGCTCCCACTGGAGCATTTTGCAGCCGAGTGTGAAGCGGCCGGGATGAGAATCAGTGCGACCAAGTGCGAGGCCATGGTCTTGAGCCCAAAAAGGTTAGAGTGCCTTCTCTGGGTCGGGGGGGGGGGGTGTCCTGCCTCAAGTGGAGGAGTTCAAGTATCTTGGGGTCTTGTTCACGAATGAGGGAGAAATGGAGCGGGAGATCGATAGACGGATTGGTGCTGCATCAGCAGTGATGCGGGCACTGTACCAGTCTGTCATGGTGAAGAGAGAGCTGAGTCAACAATCGAAGCTCTCAATTTACCAGTCGATCTACGTTGCTACCATCATCTATGGTCATGGGCTTTGGGTTGTGACCGCAAGGACGAGATCACGGATACAGGAGGCCGAAATGAGTTTCCTCCGCAGGGTGTCTGGGCCCTCCCCTAGAGACAAGGGTGAGATGCTCAATCATCTGGGAGGGACTCAGAGTACAGGTCCTTCTCAAAATATTAGCATATTGTGATAAAGTTCATTATTTTCCATAATGTCATGATGAAAATTTAACATTCATATATTTTAGATTCATTGCACACTAACTGAAATATTTCAGGTCTTTTATTGTCTTAATACGGATAATTTTGGCATACGGCTCATGAAAACCCAAAATTCCTATCTCACAAAATTAGCATATCATTAAAAGGGTCTCTAAACGAGCTATGAATCTAATCATCTGAATCAACGAGTTAACTCTAAAGATCTGCAAAAGATTCCTGAGACCTTTAAAACTCCCAGCCTGGTTCATCACTCAAAACCCCAATCATGGGTAAGACTGCCGACCTGACTGCTGTCCAGAAGGCCACTATTGACACCCTCAAGCAAGAGGGTAAGACACAGAAATAAATTTCTGAACGAATAGGCTGTTCCCAGAGTGCTGTATCAAGGCACTTCAGTGGGAAGTCTGTGGGAAGGAAAAAGTGTGGCAGAAAACGCTGCACAACGAGAAGAGGTGACCGGATCCTAAGGAAGATTGTGGAGAAGGGCCGATTCCAGACCTTGGGGGACCTGCGGAAGCAGTGGACTGAGTCTGGAGTAGAAACATCCAGAGCCACCGTGCACAGGCGTGTGCAGGAAATGGGCTACAGGTGCCGCATTCCCCAGGTCAAGCCACTTTTGAACCAGAAACAGCGGAAGAAGCGCCTGACTTGGGCTACAGAGAAGCAGCACTGGACTGTTGCTCAGTGGTCCAAAGTACTTTTTTTGAATGAAAGCAAATTCTGCATGTCATTCGGAAATCAAGGTGCCAGAGTCTGGAGGAAGACTGGGGAGAAGGAAATGCCAAAATGCCAGAAGTCCAGTGTCAAGTACCCACAGTCAGTGATGGTCTGCTGCTGGTGTTGGTCCACTGTGTTTTATCAAGGGCAGGGTCAATGCAGCTAGCTATCAGGAGATTTTGGAGCACTTCATGCTTCCATCTGCTGAAAAGCTTTATGGAGATGAAGATTTTATTTTTCAGCACAACCTGGCACCTGCTCACAGTGCCAAAACCAATGGTAAATGGTTTACTGACCATGGTATCACTGTGCTCAATTGGCCTGCCAACTCTCCTGACCTGAACCCCATAGAGAATCTGTGGGATATTGGGAAGAGAACGTTGAGAGACTCAAGACCCAACACTCTGGATGAGCTAAAGGCCGCTATTGAAGCATCCTGGGCCTCCATAAGACCTCAGCAGTGCCACAGGCTGATTGCCTCCATGCCACGCCGCATTGAAGCAGTCATTTCTACAAAAGGATTCCCGACCAAGTATTGAGTGCATAACTGTACATGGTTATTTGAAGGTTGACGTATTTTTATTAAAAACACTTTTCTTTTATTGGTCGGATGAAATATGCTAATTTTGTGAGATAGGAATTTTGGGTTTTCATGAGCTGTATGCCAAAATCATCCGTATTAAGACAATAAAAGACCTGAAATATTTCAGTTAGTGTGCAATGAATCTAAAATATATGAATGTTAAATTTTCATCATGACATTATGGAAAATAATGAACTTTATCACAATATGCTAATATTTTGAGAAGGACCTGTAGAGCCGCTGCTTCTCCATGTCGGGAGGAGCTAGTTGAAGTGGCTCGGGCATCTGGTTTGGAAGCCTCCGGGATGCCTGCCGGTGGCACATCCCACTGGGAGGAAGCCCAGAGGAAGACCCAGGACACGCTGGAGGGACTATGTTTCAGTGGGGAGGGTCGAGAGGGAAGTCTGGGTCTCTCTGCTTAGGCTGCTGCCCCCACGACCTGACCCCGGATAAGCGGAAGACGATGGATGGATGGGTGGCTATTTGTTCTGTATCATTTTTTATCACATTGTTTATTATACCCCACTTATCCTTGATGTTATTTCTGTTTTTACTTACTAACTGACTGTAATAATCTTTTTTATGTTTTCTTCCATACCAACTTATTTTTCCATTTCTTATATTTCTCTTCAGCCTCTTTTGTCCATCATTTTAAGAAACATTTATATAAATAATTTTTCTTCCTACAGGTGTTCCTTAATCCTTTTGTCATCCATGGTTTGTCAATAACATTCAGCACAAGTTGCAATTTTTGTCATACAGTCTTTGCAGTATTATCATGATAGAGTCATATGCCACGTACATATTTTGCATCCCAGTTTTGTCAAGTCATCTTTCAACATTTCTAAGGCTTTTTTTGATCTATTTCTTATTATTTTCAAAGTAGCAATGTCCCCTTTACTGCAATAATAGTCAGCGTAAACTGTAAAAACAGATAGATGGTAGATGGTTGCTCACATCTGTTATCAAGACCCCACTCATTAATTCTCTATCTATTACATTAGTGAAAATATCAATGAGAGTTGCACTCTGTGACATAATTCTAGTTGGTTTATCAATCAGTGGAAATAGACTTAAACTATTCATTGAATAGATTAAATCACTGTTTACATTTAGGTCTTTCAGATTTCCGATGTCTACATTGAGATCTCCGCAAAGGAACATTTGCTTATTTCTGTTTCAGTCAAATAACTCCAACATTTTATCAGTGAATACTTTCACACTTGAACCTGGTGATCGATACACACAGCTGATCGCTACATTTTTAGATTTTTCGTTTACATTATATTGTTGTAATATATATATATATATATATATATATATATATATATATATATATATATATATATATTAATTATTATAGTTTAATTTGTTATTAATTAATCTGAATCCATAATCGTGTTCAAATGTGGCAAGCTTTTCTTCCCATCCATGTTTGATACTATATTGCTGATTTCCCCCAAACTGCTGAAACTCCTTTTCATCTCTAATCATTTTGGCAGGTGATACCTCTTTTTCCTTTACCCATACAGGGTAAATATTGTTCCATGTTGTTGGAAAAATGTATATAAGTTATCATTGTTTAGTTTAAATCATGTTTAAGTCGTAAGTTTTACTATAGTTAAGATGATTCCTATGATTGCTTTTTTAGTGTGAAAATGTTTGTGGAAGGTTAAGGAAGGTGGAAGGTTAAGGAAGGCGGTCTGGAGTGGATCACTCTCTGGACAAGACAAGGTTATACCATATATGGGAAAGACTACACTTTAAGTTGAAATCTCTGGAAGAATTGGCTGAACCGATTCCCGCTTTTTGCTTGTAGGAATGTGAGTGGTAACTAAAAGGCTGGTGCAAGGATTTGTCCCTTTGTGAGAAGGAAGTCGCTGTTCTAGCAGAGGACTGTCTCAACCTTCCAAGTCAAACTTAATTTTGTCTTATTTTACACTTGTCTGTGTTTATCAGCTTTCTAACATTTCTTGGTCCTTCGAGCCGGATCACTACAAATCTGCCACCCGGGGCCCTGCGGTACATGTGGGGTTTCAGTCTGCGCAGCCTCCAGAACATCTGGAGAACAAAATCCTGCACACTGAATTCTGTGTTGGTAACCGCCGAATCGACCGAGGGGCACCGGGGAGGTGGATCAACGCGTCCGACAGACAGTATTAACGAAGGCACAGGTAAGACAGAACCAACTAAATATATAGAAAGAAATACGCAAGCCGGTAAGCTTGGCGTTAGCGCTAAATAAGTACCTGAGCAGGTATGCTCGGCGTTTAACATAACTGCAGTTTTTGAAGAGGCCTAATAATAAACAGGGGTTGTGTATGGATGCAGAATCACATGATTCACTCAGTGAAACAACTCGAAACCTTGCTGGTGTTAACATAAAGTTGTTGACTGCTGAGGTGTGTCATGGGGAATTCTGAGAATGAGAGGAATTTTCAGAGGAAGAGGAGGCCTTGGGGGGCGTGGATGAAGGCAAGTAAGAGTGGGACATGACAGAAGAGATGATGCATTCTAGGCTTGTTGACAGCATGGTCATTGGGCTAGAAACTGTCCAAATGAGCACCACAGTCAACCATGACTAGATGATAGAGGGGACACTATAGATAATACTCATGATGCAGATGAAGAAATGATAGACATTGCAGCAGCATACATGGATAAGCTGAGATCCTCTGCAAGTGCAACAGTATATGTCAGTCTACATGAGATACTAACAACTTTCTTTTTTCTTTTCCTGCTCTTGGTGGAGGTGGACGCTTTTTCTCTGTCTCCCGCACCCCTCCCATATCTGCCCTGCTTCAGCTCTGTGTTTTGTCTTTTTGTTGCTTCTTTGTGCTGAGGTTTTTTGCAATCTCAAACTGTATCCTGCTAAGGATAAAGTGTGAAATATGATTTTTTTTTCCCTCTACTTACCTAATGTAGCCTCTTTTCTCATCTAGCAAGGGCAGCGCCTGTGAGTGGGCAGCAAAGCCTCGGTGACCCGTCCCCCCGTTGTATAATGTATGTTTGGATGGGTTGTACTGGAATTCTAATTTCCCCTCGGGGATCAATAAAGTATCTTTGAATTGAATTGAATTGAATTCACCTACTGGTATAATATAAAGATCTGAGTGAATATGTGAAACAAACTGACTAATACAATAATGAATGTTTTTCAACAGGTGATGGTCATCCAGAAGGAAGACAAAGGGGTGCACTGTTCCTAGGAATTGCAGCTTATTTATTAACTGTACATTTTTTTCTCTGATTGGTGGAAGCTGGAGAAATAACATTACACTGTGTGGAAGTTTTGTTGACTAATCATAGGCTGGATCTATGAAACATTATGTGAACATACCAAGAGACCAAACGACCAAGAGCAAAAGACCAAGGTTCTGACTGACTTATGAACCTCACTGACCAGACAATGATAATCTGACACTTCTCCAGACTGGACGGACCCAACAGACAACACCTTCAAGGTGGACCCCACTAAGGCCACCTTATTGGTAGATAAAAAAGAATTGAAGCATTCAAAACAGACCTAATGGAAACAAAAAGGGTTATAAGGAAAATAATGTGCATTTTAAGAATACAAAAAGAAAATTATATTGAAATTTTTGCAAATGAAATTGCTCTGACAGAGAAGTAAGAAAGTAAGTAAAATGTATTTGTATAGCACATTTCAGCGGCAGGGCAATTCAAAGTGCTTTACATTATAAAAACACAAAATCAGAAAAACCATTAAGCGGATATTCATGACAGTGCTTGGGGAAAAGTTGTCAGTGTGTTAATGTGTGTGAATGGGAATAACCGATTTCATTATAGAGCGTCTTTGAGGAACTTTAAAAGCACTAATAAAGGTCTGATGTTCTGATTATCTTTGCCAAACTTCTATTTCAATAAAGTTTCCAGAATTTTTCCAAAGTCATATAAAGATAGCAGCGGTTATACCTGTATTGAAATACTGATAAACATAAGTGTTGGAATAATTGTATATAGATTTATCTTATATTTTTCCTTTTTTATTAACTTTACTATTTGATCTTTATGACCTTTCATGTATGTGTGAGTAAGGATGTGATGGAGGATCAAAGGTGGAGCCGGGAAGGAAGCAGTCACAGTTGAGGATGTCATAAAGATGGTGGCTGATTGTGCTGAACAGAGGACACACAGATCTTAAGATGGCGGAGACTGTGGAAGTGTGCTGTTACAAGATAATGGTGTATATGACCTGTTTACGTTGCAGCTGTTTATCCCACCCTTCAGAGCAGCAACGTATATTGTAACTAGGGACCACCCTAAAGATAATAAAAAGAGGATTCGGACAGATGTTTTCAGAGCAGTAGGAGATTTGTAACTGAAGCACATCTCTGTCCAATCTCCTCGCAGCGAGTAAGAAAATAATTATTTGTCTTTCTCTTCTTTTTGTGATGTTATAAGTATTTTAGGTTGTTTGAACCTGACATTTTTGGTCCTTCGAGCCAGATTCCAATTACGCCTGAGGATTACAGCCGGTTGGTGGAATCCAGTAAAGACCATGCGCACGGCAGATTCTATCAGGGAGACTCTCAGACCCTTTCCGGGACTGGACCTCGGCCTGCCCGCTGGGGTCTGACGGCTGACGGAACTCCGAGAGAGAGGGAGGAAGACATGTGGTGAGTTGAGTTTGGATTAAAAAGTGTGACGAATGACTGGGGGTCATTGCGTGAAATAAAACCCTGTGTATAGGTCCTAACAGGTAAAAGTAGGACGGCGGAGTCCTGAAAAAGTATTAAGAAGTAATACTGAAAATTCCATGTTTCAAGGACGGCGGAGTCCGCGTTTAAGTATTTAAACAGAAAATTCCGCGTTTAAAAAAAAAAGTGTGAATGTGAGAAATTAATGGAGGATTTAAACCACTAGGTTTGCCTCATACCAAAGCAGTAGGATTGTAAGTGACTAACGTTTGTGGATGCAAAGGCAAGAATTTTCCACTCGAAAGAGTTGAAGTGACAATTACCACAAAAGGAGATTTTTCCTGTCACCCTACTGAGCAGAATAATCCAGCATTTAGAACACCCTAGGTATTGAAATAATGGACCGAATTTAAAAAAAAAAAATGTGAAAAGGGGCGAGTAAAAATAAACTAAAAAAGGAATTACAATGCAAAGTTGGAAATTCATAGAAGCACAGGATCCAAACAAATTAAAATATTTAGATAAATGGATAACCACATATAATTATAATGGTTGATTAAACTCTCAAAACTTAGTTAATCTACAGGATGCAATAATTAAAAGTACAAAACGTGACCCAAGAAAAATGGAAAAAGAAGGTTAGGAGGATGTAGATTATTGGTTAAAAGTATCTAAAAGGAGAGAGGAAGGAGTAAAGAAGCGTAAGGAGGAAGAGAAAGAAAAGGAAGAAGAAAATCGTGGGAAACAATGTTTCATAGAGCAGAAGATAATGAGACTGGGTGTGTCGGGGCTCGACAGAGACAACTAGGAAATGCAGCTGTACTACCACAAGGAGAACAAGAGCAGGAAGAACAGATAGATGAGCAACCACAGGCACATGCAACAGCTATAACCTCATCTATTTATCCAGGCTTGCCCCTACAAGATCCACCACCTGAATACCCCACTTGACCGCAGACTAGATCTATTAAGATCTCCCTAAGATGGTCTGGACAATATGGGAGAACTTTTTCTCCAACTTTAACTCACTCCCCAAGAGTAGTCCCCACAGCTCCTAAATTATCTCGTGACAAAAACCCTAGTCTAGCAGAAGCATATCCCATGATACAGGTGGCCAATCCAAACGTTGGAAATAATCAACCTCCTGCCATTTTGGTATATAGAACATGGACAATGGTGGATGTTAAAAAGGCTGTGGAGGGAGTAACCTCCCCCAGAGAGGATCCCATTCAGTGTGGTGAAGATTTAGAGAGTCTTAGGAGATCTTATCATTTGAATGGTGAGGAAGTTCAACAAGTATGGATGACAGTCACAGGGACTGACTGGCATCACGTTAGGGGAAATTGGAACCCTACACACAATAACGCAGTAATTGCACACGATGACCAGGAACTAACAAAGAGTGAGGGGATTAATTGATAGGCTTACAGTTAGATACAGACGCAGAGCTGACTACGCAGAAATAGCCAATGTGAAACAAAATGAGTAAGAGCCTTTTGAAGAATATAGAATTAGACTGACAAAAGTGTTTAAAATACACAGTGGTCTACAAGAAGATGAAAACGAACAAGGAGTTTATCGACAGCAATTAAAAAATGCACTACATGCTGGTTCGAGGGATGCAATAAATACCTCGGTCAGGAGACATTTTATAGGGTTCCCCACAGCAACTCTAGAAGATTATGTTAATCATGCCCTCCATGCAGAGAAAGTAATGAAGGATAAGAAACAGAAAGAAATAGCCAGCACCTTTTTTCAGCAAGAAGAAGAACAACAGAGGAAGAGGAGGATATAGAGGCAGAGGACAAAATCGCAGGGGTCAGAGAGGAGGAGTAGGCAGAGGAAACTACAGACAATACACCTCAGGGTGCTGGTGCTGTGGAAAAGAAGGACATCTGGCCAGAGACTGTCCTGAAAGGAGAAATAATAATTCAGCATGACTAGGACAGAAAACAAGAGAAATTGTTCCTAGTACCTCAGACACCGATGAAAACAAAAAACCAAAAACACAGGGGCAGGATGTCCTCCTAAATTTCCAGGACCTTCTCTCCATAGATAGCATTAAACCTGAAGTTACCTTACTGTTGAATGGAAAATCAATTACTTTTCTTTGTGATACCGGAGCATGCAGGGCCACCTGTAGAGAAACAATCCCAAATTCCAGATTTAGTGATCAGCAAATAACAGTAAGGTCAGCTAGTGGGAAATTGACACAAGTCTGTGAGTCTGAACCAGTTTGGACAAGAGATCCCAGCAGGGGATACAAAAAACGTCAACCTTCAAATAACCATGTACAGTTATGCACTCAATACTTGGTCGGGAATCCTTTGACAGAAATGACTGCTTCAGTGCGGCGTGGCATGGAGGCAATCAGCCTGTGGCACTGCTGAGGTCTTATGGAGGCCCAGGATGCTTCGATAGCGGCCTTTAGCTCATCCAGAGTGTTGGGTCTTGAGTCTCTCAACGTTCTCTTCCCAATATCCCACAGATTCTCTATGGGGTTCAGGTCAGGAGAGTTGGCAGGCCAATTGAGCACAGTGATACCATGGTCAGTAAACCATTTACCATTGGTTTTCGCACTGTGAGCAGGTGCCAGGTCGTGCTGAAAAAGGAAATCTTCATCTCCATAAAGCTTTTCAGCAGATGGAAGCATGAAGTGCTCCAAAATCTCCTGATAGCTAGCTGCATTGACCCTGCCCTTGATAAAACACAGTGGACCAACACCAGCAGCAGACCATCACTGACTGTGGGTACTTGACACTGGACTTCTGGCATTTTGGCATTTCCTTCATCAGCAAGATGGCGCATGGTACAAGACCTACAGGCAGTTAATAATGCAGTTGTTCAAAGAGCACCGTGTGTTCCTGATCCTTATACATTATTAAATTCCCTAAGACCAGATGCTAGAATATTTACTGTAGTTGATATTATCAATTAACTATCAATTTCTGTACCTATAGATAAAGATAGTCAGTTCTGGTTTGCATTCACTTTTGAGGGACAAAAATATACTTATACCAGACTACCTCAAGGCTACTGTGAAAGTCCAACTATATACTCTCAGGTAATGAGTGCAAGCATGGCCAAATTTGACCCACCAGGAGGTAGTCAGGTTTTACTATATGTTGATGATGTGCTATTAGCCTCTCCTGATGAGGAGACCTGTAAAAATGACACAATAGCATTATTGAAACATTTAGCAGAAGAGGGACACAAAGTCAGTAAAACGAAACTACAGTTTTGCAAAAATGAGGTTAAATACCTAGGCCACAATCTTAGCGCAGGGGGACGCACAATTGTAGAAGAAAGGAAGACTGCAATATTACAAGTTCCAAAACCAGTAACAAAAAAGCAAATAATGTCTTTCCTCAGAGTAACTGATTATTGTAGAAACTGGGTGCCAAATTATGCAGAAATAGTAGCTCCATTAAACAAACTAATGTATGAAGAAGAGCTGAAAATGATGTCTGAACTGAAATGGAGTGTAGAAGGTGAAGAAGCATTTACCAACATAAAACATGTTCTAGTTTCCAGTGTTGCTATAGCATTACCAGACTATAGTAAACCATTTGTTCAGATGGTAGATTGCAAGGGACATTTTATGACTTCAGTTCTGGTTCAACAACATGGAGATAAAATGAAACCAATAGCCTATTTCTCTTCAAAACTAGACAGTGTTGCGTGTGCGCAACCATATTGTGTGAGAGCTGTAATTGCAGCCTCAATGGCAGTTGAAGTCAGTGCTACAATAGTGTTATTTCACTTTTAACTTTAAGAGTTCCCCATGCAGTTTCAGCATTATTACTGCAAACAAATATGACCTTTTTATCACCTGCTAGACATTTGTCCTGCATGTCAACCTTACTGTCACAACCACACTTAACTATAGAAAGGTGCACCACTTTAAACTCAGCAACATTGTTACCCACACCTGAAGATGGACATGATACAACATGATTGTCAAGAATTAGCAGAAAAAGAAGCAAAAACTAGAAGTGATTTGCAGGATCAACCCCTGGTACACGGCAAAATAGTTTATGTGGATGGTTCCTCCAGAAAAGATGAGAGAGGGAAGACACAAACAGGATATGCAGTAGTGACGAAAGATAGTCTTAAAAGCGGAACAATTATCTTCACATTATTCTGCACAGGCTGCAGAGCTAATTGCGCTAACTGAGGCCTGCAAACTATTTGCAAATGAGGAAATAACTATTTATACTGATTAGTCAATATGCATTTGCAACAGTGCATACATTTGCTCAATATTGGAAGAATAGAGGCATGGTAACGTCTACTGGGAAACCAGTAACGCATGCTGATTTGTTAAAAAACTTACTGAAATCAGTACACCTCCCTAGAAAATTAGCAGTCTGTAAGTGTGCAGCTCACACTTCTGGCACAAATGATGTCATAAAAGGAAATGCATTTGCAGATAAGACAGCAAAAGCAGCTGCAGCAGGACAAATCAAAATATTAGTCATGGAAAAACAGCATAGTATATACAATATTGTGTTAAAAGAAATGCAACAACAAAGCCCACCACAGGAGATAGCAATGTGGAAAAAATATGGAGCTGCATTAAAAGATGAAATCTATATGTGACCAGATAATAAGCCTATCTTACCAAAAAACCTATACAAATGGGCAGCACTATTGAGCCATGGTGTTTCACATGTCTCGACAAGGGGTCTGGTAGGACAGATACATAAATATTATATGACATATGGATTTAACTCTTATTCAAAACATTTTTGTAGAACATGTTTAACATGTGCAAAACATAATCCACAAGGGAATTTAAGACCACGAAGGGGACAATTTCCAAAACCAAAATGCCCTTTCCAAACAATTCATATGGAATTTTTTGAGCTAAACCACAGTGAAGAGAAAAAGTTCTGTTTAGTCATTATAGATGCATTTTCTAAATGGATAGAACTATTTCCAACTAAACATCCAGATGCCTTAAGTAGCAAAAGCACTGTGTAAAGATATCATTCCCAGATATGGGATTCCTGAGAAAATATATAGTGATAATGGAGCCCATTTTGTAAATCAAATAATAAAGAAAATAGGAATTATGGTTCACATAGATCTAAGAAACCATTGCGATACCAACCTCAAAGTGCTGGATTAGTGGAAACAATGAATGGGACTATAAAGAACCGCCTGAACAAGTGTATTGAAGAGACAGGAAGACCATTGTCGCAGTGTCTAGATCTAGTAAAACTATACATAAACATTACAAGCACCTCAGGGCTAACACCCTATGAAGCATTATTTGGAAGACCATATAGATAACCACAGTTCAAAAATCAGTGGGAGTTAGATGAAGAAGCAAGCCTAGCTGATTATATGAGGAGTATGTTAGAAAAGCAACGGAAACAAAATCAAACTAATGAGGAATGTTCTATTTCCCAGCAGGAAAACCAACTAGTGAAACCAGGAGACTGGGTGTTAATAATGAGTGTAAAGAAGAAACATTGGTATTCATCTAAATGGGAGGGCCCATATCAGGTATTACTAACCACTCCTACAGCAGTAAAAATAGCTGAGAGATCAAACTGGATTCACCTTATACATTGTAAAAAGGTCATTTCGGTTGAAAACTCCGCCAGGGGAAGTGCTTTACAGCCTGATAACAGGGTGGACCCAGACATTTAGAGGCTGGAGAGACCCGAAAGTCAGTGAAGAAAATTAAGACACTGGAACCACTTAGAGGAGTCACAATTTCAGCCAAAATGACTCTTAGATGGATAAACAATGCAGTCCATTGCTGGGCATTTATATTTTTCCTCATATTGATTTTCTTATTTTTCTGGTACCTCTGGGAACCAGACAAGATAAATCAAAATCTAACAACACCTGCTATGAGTCATATTAAACGAGTTGCGCCAAACCAAGGAAGGCAAGAAAATCCAACTATGTGTACTGAACAAACTTCTTATACCTATGGCATTTAAGTCTGTGTGAAAACTAATACCACAGCTGTTGTGCTGATCCCACTCGTTAGCTTGACCAAACGAGGAAGGAAAGGACAGGATTATAGAAGTTATAAATGGTACTTAACTAATGACAGAAGAGACACCTCATGGTCCACAATGGTAGCTGATGAAGGAAACTATTGGACACCAAAGTCTCTAGAGGAGACATTTGGTGGTGGTGTGGTGACAACAGGTTGTTTGATCGATTACCTTCAAATGTAACGGGACTCTGTGCTCTAGTTACTTTATTGTTACCAGTTTCAGTATATCCTATGTCAGTAGATGAGGTAACACGTGGACTATCTAATGTAATACCACATGACTGGCATAATAGAAAGCGTAGAGCTGCAGCTTGATCTTACAGTTAAAAATCCAAAAGAAGTGGCTGTTTAAGTGATATGAGAATATGAGCAAATATAAGATAAACAGGGGGGAAATGTTGGAATAATTGTATATAAATTTATCTTATATTTTTCCTTTTTTATTAACTTTACTATTTGATCTTTATAACCTTTCATGTATGTGTGAGTAAGGATGTGATGAGTTGTTTGCAGGCAAGGATCAAAGGTGGAGCCGGGAAGGAAGCAGTCACAGTTGAGGATGTCATAAAGATGGTGGCTGATTGTGCTGAACAAAGGACACACAGATCTTAAGATGGTGGAGATTGTGGAAGTGTGCTGTTACAAGATAATGGTGTATATGACCTGTTTACATTGCAGCTGTTTATCCCACCCTTCAGAGCAGCAACGTATATTGTAACTAGAGACCACCCTAAAGATGATAAAAAGAGAGGATACGGACAGATGTGTTTTCAGAGCGGTAGGAGATTTGTAACTGAAGCACATCTCTGTCCGTTCTCACGAGTAAGAAACTAATTCTTTGTCTTTCTCTTCTTTTTGTGATGTTATAAGTATTTTAGGTTGTTTGAACCTGACAATAAGAAAACTCATAGACCTGTCTTCAATTTTTCACAATTCTTTTACAAACAAGGTAATCAAACCTTTACGTGGCCAATGTCTGTCCATTTTGTCTTTCTGTTTTTGTGAAATAAAAGTTTGTTTCATGTTGTGTAAACATTAGGGTATATGTGCATGATAATCAAAGACTACAAGAGCAAGTCTGATCCTCAACAGTACCATAATATTAGGTCAGTTCTTTATGGTAAAACAAAAGGATTTTAACAGATGTTTGGAATTTTTCCAGTCAGGTTCAGAATGATCAAATTAGACTCAAATTTAACACAAGATGAAATGTACCTTAACAGAATTACTGAACTGGACTGAAATAGAGAAAACTTGAGTTAACTGAAACAAACTTTAGTTACTTGAAATAAATACAAAGTGTGATTAAAAAGGGAAGAACTATAACTGACTGAAACTGTACGGTGTGTTTATAAAACTGGGTAAGACAAACTAAGATTATAAGACATAACATGCTCTTGATTTTTGTGTTCATCAATTGTATTAAGCCTTCTAAACTGATTACGAGTGAGGTTTTTTTTTCAGAACTAATGAAACCTAAACTAAACCAAGAATTATTAAAATAATAGCAACTAATAAAAATAGTGACCTCATTCTTAAATATAATGAGGACTGCATTTAAAAAAAGGCTAGATTAGAATAGATGCATATAAATAAAGCTAGATTAGAATAGATCATTCAGAGCTGTTATAATCTTGCTGATGAATACCACAAAAATTGTTATGGAACCAGATGATTAAAAGAGAGCAACTTTATCATGGCCAAACAGAAACATTTGTTGGAAAGATCCAATGTCCTTCGACCTGAATTTCATTTTATTTAACCCTATCTATCATGACACCCTACAGGTCTTATTAACATTTTGGATGGCATATTTCATGTATGGAAAGAAATAAAATAAATGTATAATTGGCAGCACAATGGAAAAATGCAGTTATTACTGAAATTATTAGATGCTGTGCTGTTACCAGCTAAATTAGCTGAGTATAAATGTGAAGGGATTACTAGATGCCCTGAAGGAAAGCCAATATTACCTAAATCAATGTTCCACTGGGCTGCAAATGTGAGCCATGTCTCAACAGGGAGGATGATTGGCCTAGTGAACAAACAATTCACTACATGGATTTAATACTTTAAAAAATGGTTGGGCATCTTGTTTGACATGTCTGAACCATAACCCCCAAGGAAATCTTTCCCTGCAAAGGACCAGATACTATAACGGTGTCAAAAGCGCTTTGTAAATATATAATACCCACATTTGGAATTCCAAGAAGGATTTATAGTGATAATGGAACACATTTTGTTAGTCATACAAGAACTTGGTAAATGTTTTAAGATTGACCTGAAAACACATTGTAGCTAAAACCCCCAGAGTGCAGGGTTGATGGAGAGAACAAATGGGACAGTTAAAAGTAAGCTTAGAAACAAAGCTTACTTTTAATTCTTCTTATATTTTAAACAGTTTAATGTTAAAACCCCTGTGTACAACCATGTTGAGCTTCTTGCAGGTTCCCATTTTTCTCATTGTATTGTAGGCACTCGTTCCATCCCAGTGGGGACTATTCCAATGCGCATGTGTAACATGACTTACTATTAATCTTCCCACCAAGCTGGACCAGGGGTTAATGTCCATGATCTAAAGGGCACTTATGCAATAGATGGATTTCACTGGATGTGTGGAACTGCCATTTATTTGCAGTTGCCTCCAGGTTGGAGTGGTGTTTGTGCACCTGTTTATGTCACTGATCACACTTTCATTTCAGTTCAACCTTCCCTAAATAGGAGTAAGAGTAAGAGGGAACTAATCCGTGTGAAGCCACATGACAGCGTGTGGGGATCAGATGTTCCTGAGGAATTCAAGCATAGATCAACAGGATATAAGATTTTGCTAAGTTTATTCCTATGGTTGGGAGTAGGAAAGAAAATGCTTAGATTAGAAACAATAGATTATCGACTGGGACTGTTGGTTAATGCAACCGCAAAAGCTCTTACAGGACCATCCACAGAAGTCACAGATCTTCGAACCATGGTGTTGCAGGACAGGATGGTGTTGGACCTGCTGACGGCCTCGGTTGGGGTAGTTTGCGCTCTCCTGAACGAGACCTGCTGCACCTACATCCCAGATGAGACCAACGGCGAAGATGGACACAGAGTGAGCGATGCTATACGCAGTTAAATGAAATTAAAAGGGGTATGCAGCAGGATGTCCATCCTGGCCGAGGAATCCTTTTGTTTTTCTTGGCTTACTTCAGGACTGTGTTGGCAACTGTTTTTGAAAATCACGACCCCTGTCATCGCTGTGTTATTGTTGTTTGCCTTTTTACTCTGTGTGTTGTTCCCTGTATCAGAGCAATGATATTAAGGATGGTTGGAGGAATTGTTGGTACAATGTTGTCCCAGGATTACCAGCTTCTGGACAAGGACCAGGAGTATGATGACAGTATGGAGGAGGAATCACTAAACTTAACAACAGTTTAATGTTTTATTGAAGTGTATGCATAAAGCCTTTTGGAAGTGTATACATAGATGTGATATTAAACTAATCAATAATAAACAGGAGGGAATTGTTGGAAAAATGTATAAGTTATCATTGTTTCTATCATGTTTATGTCTGAAGTTCTACTATAGTTAAGATGATTCCTATGATTGCTTTTTTAGTGTGAAAAAGTGTTTGTAGAAGGTTAAGGAATGTGGTCTGGAGTGGATCACTCTTTGGACATGACAAGCTTATACCATATATGGGAATTACTAGACTTTTAGGTTGAAATCTCTGAAAGAATTGGTTGAACCGATTTCCGCTTTTTGCTTGTAGGAATGTGAGTTGTAAATAAAAGGCTGGTGCAAGGATTTGTCCCTTTGTGAGAAGGAAGTCACTGTTCTGGCAAGTCAAACTTACTTGGTTCACCTTGTGTCTTATTTTACACTTGTCTGTGTTTATCAGCTTTCTGACTCTAACATGTCATCCACGTTTTGCTCCAGCTTGGTTATAGTTTTGTCTTTTTCAATCAGCATTGCTTTTAGTGGCTTTACTTCCTGCAACAGACTAATCAGTTGTTCTTGCTGAGAAGTTAATTTAGCCAATTCAGCTGGTGTGTTACCTTTCAAAGTTCTTGTATGCAGACCAAGTTTCTGGAGAGGCCTAGTGAGTTTATTGCTTCTCTTCCTCGTGGCTGTTGTTGGAGCCTTGTAGCTATGCCTGCTGGCTGCCTGTGGAAACTCGTGGCTTAAGCCTTTTAGCTGATGCTGGAGCCGATGGTTGAGCCCAGTGGCTGACAGTAGGACCTGGTGGCTAAGCCAGTGGCTTGACCTAGTGGCTTATGGTAGAGCTGATAGCAGAGCCTGGTGGCTAGGCCCGATGGCTTGGCAGGATGGCTTGGCCTGACGGCTGGTGGTGGAGCAGGGTTGCAGTCTTCCCTTTGTGTCTTGTTTATTAGTCTGTGAATCCAGCAAAAAGGAAATCTTTCAGTGTTGTTGTATGCAGACCAAGGCCCTGGAGAGCCCTAATGAGTTTATTGCTGCTCCTTCTCGTGGCTGATGTTGGAGCCTAGTCGCTGTGTAGGTTTCATGGCAATTTGTCTTAAGAGAGGCCTGGTGCCTTAGCAGCTGCTGCTCCTGCATCAAGTCCTGATAAATGAAAGCCAGTTCAGAATGCTTGGAGGATCATTACACTGGCCCATTTCCCTTCACTATACACGAACACAAGTTTCCTCACCAAAGGTTCTGTTTAATGGACTGCATCAACTTACAAAAAAGCAAGAGAAAAGCACTATACACAAACACAAGTTTCCTCACCAAAGGTTCTGTTTAATGGACTGCATCAACTTACAAAAAAGCAAGAGAAAAGCAAGAGAAAATGTTTTTTAAGATAAGATAATTTATTATTTATTTGTCTCCCATGGGAGATTTTTTTTCTTAGATGGGGAGACAAGGCTACAATAAAACAAGGATGTCTGTCCTTGTACTGAAACAAAAAACAATAAATACATAAAAACTAGCACAAAAAACATAAAACTTGAGAACTGACATGGGTGCAGATATAATGAAGAACAGGAGGTGGCAGTGTTGCCCTTCCAATCAAGACTCCATGATAAAGATGTATTTGAAGGAATTCACTTCATCCTATTTATTAGATTAATTATACAATATAGGATTGATAAAAACACATTTTAGAATATTAACTAATTAACTCTATAATAAAAAATAAATTTAGGTTCAATAACGTTGGGTTATAACCACCATTAAGTGAATTCCTTTACCTTAGCCCCTCCAAATTACTTTCTAAAACACACAGGACACTGATTAAATAGATGAGTCAATATCCCTTTCTATTATGAAATGTAAGGTGAATTAATCAGCCAACTTTGACCATAATGTCTGGTCTCAGATATGGTTAAGAACTTTTTAAAATGACTAGTAACCCCAGTTTACTATTCATACAGTCATCTGAAGTTAATAGAGTACGCTATACAGGTCAATGGATCTTCAGATTGGGTTTTGCACCTTTGATTGGCTCCATCACCTGGTGCTTTGGTCCTTTGGCTTTGTTTTGCAGGACATTGTGCTAATAAGGGGGACTGTCTGGGTTTGGTGCATCTGGTGTCTCCCTGGGTTGGGGTCGCAGGGGGATTCGGCGCTGGGAGCTGTGGCCCTCACTGGGGTGGGTCTTTGTTGGCTCTTCGGGGTGAAATCTGGTGGCTGCATGCAATGCTTTTGGGGAGTCTGGACTAGAGGGTGACACGGGAGTGGATTTTCTCTCCTGTCCCATCCCGCTCCCACAGAAAAATGTCTTGTCCCATCCCAATCCCAGGCCAGCATAACGAAAGAAATCCTGTCCCATCCCACTCCTGATAAATTGACTCCCACTCCCATCCCGCTCCCATTTAGAATGACTCCCACTCCTGTGACTCTCCCATTTTTGTTTTCTTCATTTAGTCTTTTGGCAATTTCTTTGAAGGACCAGTTAGGTCCATGTTTTTAGTTGTAGTAAAGGCCAGTTAAAGTAAAAAGAATAATAATGAAGAAATAACAAAATGTCAAACAAGGAAACAGACCGTGTCTATCTTAGTTGAATAAACAAAATGTACATAGTTGTATTTTACTCATTTATTAAGTGATCGTTTCCTTTGAACAATGACATCACTTTTATGTTTCAAGTTGCTGAAACGAAAGACAAATGCACCTAGCAAGAAAACTGTACTTGGTGAACAAAAGGGCAAAAAGGCATTACCTTCACAATTTAGAAACTGTACCTCTATGGTTCACAGCCCTGGTCCACAGGGACCCCTTCCCTGCAAGTTTTAGATGTGTGTCTGCTCCAGCACACCTGATACAAATTCTGACATGACCTCATATACAGGCATCAAGAATGGAGGGTCAAACTGGACAAACTTAATACAATAAAATCATCATTAAATAAATAAATGTTGTGAATGTCACATAAGTGAAGTAAATGTAACATGAAAGAAATGTAACATTAAATGTGCCATTAAAGGTACCATTTATTTATTTAATACATCATTGGAAACAATAAATGTACCATTATATCATGAAATGGACTATTATGCAATTAAATGTGCCACTGAATAATTAATTTTAAAGACGACATGACGTAATTAGTGGTACACTTAATATTTAATGATGTATTAAATAAATTGTACATTTAATGGTACATTCTATTTCACAACATATTTATTTAATATCTTCCCTTGATGAAGCCTTTCTACAGAGTCCGCGAGGGGACATGGGGGAATTTTTTCTCTTTTGCGTCCCCACGCAATACTTTTGCGTTCGCTCACAATACTTTTTGCGTTCTCACACAATAGTCTTTGCGTTATCTCGCAATACATTGTGGGATAGTCTCCAAACCAGATAACTGCAAACATTAAACAAACACTACACCCATTTTGAGATTTATTGAGTTTTATTTTGAAATTGGCCTTAAATAAAAATGATCTTCAATCAGACTAAAAGACAGTTATTATCCACAAGCTGTCAAACTACTGAACTCTGGATAATAATACTGCACAAAACCACATCTGTGACACTTTATTTCCTTATTGCTGCTGCAAGATGTGTACTTTTTTTTTGTACGCCATTAGTGTTTTTATCGTAATTTAAACGGTTCTTCTTATCCTAAGCATTTAATCGCATTGTTTACTGCGTGTTAACCTGCATATGACAAATAAACCATATCAATGACATACCAGTGCTGTTTGTTTTATGAGCAGTTTGTCATCTGTGCTGCTATTCCAAAATGCCGAACGCAAAAGTATTGCGTGGGGACGCAAAAAAAAAAGAAAAGAAAATCCCCCATGTCCCCTTGCAGGCTCCGTACTTTTCTCCTCTACTGTGGCAAAGGCTCTTAAATCTTTAGTGCACATGCAGCAATTTTGTTGGTCAGATGAGACTTGACACATGATGGTAATTTTGATTTGACAAATGAAGAGATGCAGGACTGATTTAATCCAGAATTTGCCTTACAAGTGTCCCTTAATCACTGGTGTACTTGATTCCAATTTAACACATTTTACAAGCAGCAGACTGCGTGTTAACACCGCTACATTCAACTCTCCTGAAGTTCGGTAATATTTGTGACTTTTTTGTCAGCTCTATGAGTTTAAGATAAGTCCTTACTTCTGACTTTACGTTGCAAATCCAATTTTACCACGTCCAGTTCTCCACCTGCGTTTGCTCCCTCCATTCTGAACGCAGGTGGAAAACATCGAGCAGAAGCACTGTTGGCTTGTCGGTCGTGTAGTTCGTTTGACTCGCATTATAGTATATGCTTCTTGGAAAAAAACTACACAATGGCGGCGTCGATTCAAGTTTTTTTTCTTAAAGTTTATAACAATGTCTCAGTTTTACATTTCCAAGGACAATTGATCCTAGTTTATTTTCCCTCCTATTGGTTAGCTCCCGCTCCCGTCTGCTCCCGTTCATTTTTTATCCTGTACCGTCCCAATCACGTGATCTTTACTGATGCTGTCTCCCGTCCCGCGGGATTCCCATGGGAATCCCGTGACCCGTGGGACTCCATGCCGGCCTCTAGTCTGGACATAGGTTACTGGCCTGGTGGCTGCTAATGGGTGGGTCTAGGGTGAACTTGGGGTTCCCAGGGCATGTTCCTAGGCCGGGGTCCTGGTTGGGAATAGGGGGCTTGGGTCCTGGCTGGTGCATGTGCTAGCGCCTGGCCCAGGGCTGGGGGCCTTGAATGCGTTGGTGGGACGATCTATGAGACTCGACTGGTTTCACAAGTACTCGTACTCGTCGTCTTCCGCTTTATCCGGGACCGGGTCGCGGGGGCAGCAGACTCAGCAGAGACGCCCAGACGTCCCTCTCCCCGGACACCTCCTCCAGCTCCTCCGGGAGGAGCCCAAGGCGTTCCCAGGCCTGCCGAGAGACATAGTCCCTCCAGCGTGTCCTGGGCCTCCTCCCGGTGGGACTTTCCTGGAACACCTCCCGAGGAAGACGTCCAGGAGCCATCCTGTATAGATGCCCGAGCCACCTCAACTGGCTCCTCTCGATGTGGAGTAGCGGCTCTACTCCGAGCCCCTCCCGGATGGCCGAGCTCCTCACCCTATCTCTAAGGGAGTGCCCGGCCACCCTACGGAGGAAGCTCATTTCCGCCGCTTGTATCCGGGATCTCGTTCTTTCGGTCATGACCCAAAGTTTATGGCCATAGGTGAGGGTAGGAACGTAGACCGACCGGTAAATCGAGAGCTTCGCTTTTCAGCTCAGCTCTCTCTTCACCACAACGGACCGGCACAGTGCCCCCATTACTGTGGCGGCAGCACCGATCCGTATGTCAATCTCCCGCTCCATTCTTCCCTCACTCGTGAACAAGACCCCGAGATACTTAAACTCCTCCACTTGAGGCAGGAACTCCCCTCCAACCTGAAGAGGACAAGTATTTCAGAGAAACTAAATAATTACAAATTTCACATTGTTATTCATTTATTCATCTATCCACTAAACATTAGCATTTTTTCCTTATTCAAGTAAACTTTGCAAAGTCTTCATTTAAAAACATTGCAAAAAACAAATCTGACTCCCCCTTAAGATAAAAAAGGTAGCTTCAGATATTCCAAATTTAGCCATCTTTTTGTACTGCTTTTAATTTTTTCTCCTTTTTGTTTTTTATTTAATCTACCCTTTTGTAAATGCTCTTTTCCACAAGAAAAGTCCATGGTTTCTTGTCAACCGTGATGACAAAAACAGTTTACGTCCAGCTTTAAAGGGAGGAGCTGGATAAAATCGTTCTTGTCTGGTTGTAGGAAGCAGCTCAGCTCTAAAAATCTAGTCTATTAAAAATGTATACTTTTGCATTATATGTGTAAATCATGTTGTTTTTCATTCGCTTCAAGAAACCAGTCTGACAGAACAACCAATATTAACCACAAATAACTATGACCAAACACATTCTGTTGATGAATTAAGAGTTTATTGTTTTCTTCAAATCAGGTTTTGATATTTTACTTGTTAAAGTTTGCACAATAGGATGACACCACCCTCAGTCACAAGCCACAGACGTCCTAGGTCATAGCTTGCGTGCTTGATGGGCAAGCAGACGTCGTCGACCTTGCTCCATTTCTGTGCCCTGTGGAACTGTGTCAGAGATGCCCATTCTGTAAAAGGAAAGGTGATTATTGTGACTTTGACAAATCTCTGAGTAATACCTTTTGTACTGTCCACATTTACCACACAAATGTATTGAGAGTTCACCTTTCGTAGAGATTTCTAGATGAATTTACAACAGACACGTCCATCAGTGCCAACTTCAACTTTTACTGCAGCTCCATCCGTTTTTATCCAGCCACTTATGCCACAGCTGTTTGGTGAGACGTTCTATCAAAGAAAACAAAGATGGTGACAAGCTGATTGGTCAGTGTAAAAGGATAGCAGGATAGCAACATGTTAAAAGCCACAATTTTACCGTGAAGTAGATTTCTTGCAATGAGTTCACACCCCAGCATCCATTTGGACCACAGCTGAAATACAGGTCCTTCTCAAAATATTAGCATATTGTGATAAAGTTAATTATTTTCCATAATGTAATGATGAAAATTTAACATTCATATATTTTAGATTCATTGCACACTAACTGAAATATTTCAGGTCTTTTATTGTCTTAATACGGATGATTTTGGCATACAGCTCAAGAAAACCCAAAATCCCTATCTCACAAAATTAGCATATTTCATCCGACCAATAAAAGAAAAGTGTTTTTTATACAAAAAACATCAACCTTCAAATAATCATGTACAGTTATGCACTCAATACTTGGTCGGGAATCCTTTGGCAGAAATGACTGCTTCAATGTGGCGTGGCATGGAGGCAATCAGCCCGTGGCACTGCTGAGGTCTTATGGAGGCCCAGGATGCTTCGATAGCGGCCTTTAGCTCATTCAGAGTGTTGGGTCTTGAGTCTCTCAACATTCTCTTCACAATATCCCACTGATTCTCTATGGGGTTCAGGTCAGGAGAGTTGGCAGGCCAATTGAGCACAGTGATACCATGGTCAGTAAACCATTTACCAGTGGTTTTGGCACTGTGAACAGGTGCCAGGTCGTGCTGAAAAATGAAATCTTAATTTCCATAAAGCTTTTCAGCAGATGGAAGCATGTAGTGCTCCACAATCTCCTGATATCTAGCTGCATTGACCCTGCCCTTGATAAAACACAGTGGACCAACACCAGCAGCTGACACGGCACCCCAGACCATCACTGACTGTGGGTACTTGACACTGGACTTCTGGCATTTTGGCATTTCCTTCTCCCCAGTCTTCCTCCAGACTCTGGCACCTTGATTTCCGAATGACATGCAGAATTTGCTTTCATCCAAAAAAAGTACTTTGGACCACTGAGCAACAGTCCAGTGCTGCTTCTCTGTAGCCCAGGTCAGGCGCTTCTGCCGCTGTTTCTGGTTCAAAAGTGGCTTGACCTGGGGAATGCGGCACCTGTAGCCCATTTCCTGCACACGCCTGTGCACGGTGGCTCTGGATGTTTCTACTCCAGACTCAGTCCACTGCTTCCGCAGGTCCCCCAAGGTCTGGAATCGGCCCTTCTCCACAATCTTCCTCAGTGTCCGGTCACCTCTTCTCGTTGTGCAGCGTTTTCTGCCACACTTTTTCCTTCCCACAGACTTCCCACTGAGGTGCCTTGATACAGCACTCTGAGAACAGCCTATTCGTTCAGAAATTTCTTTCTGTGTCTTACCCTCTTGCTTGAGGGTGTCAATAGTGGCCTTCTGGACAGCAGTCAGGTCGGCAGTCTTGCCCATGATTGGGGTTTTGAGTGATGAACCAGGATGGGAGTTTTAAAGGCCTCAGGAATCTTTTGCAGGTGTTTAGAGTTAACTCCTATACAGGCATCAAGAATGGAGGGTCAAACTGGACAAATTTAATACAATAAAATCATCATTAAATAAATAAATGTTGTGAATGTCCCATAAGTGAAGTAAATGTAACATGAAAGAAATTTAACATTAAATGTGCCATTAAATTAAAAGGTACCATTTATTTTTTTATTTAATACATCATTAGAAACAATAAATGTACCATCATATCATGAAATGGACTATTATGCAATTAAATGTGCCACTGAATAATTAAGTATAATTTTAAAGACGACATGACGTAATTAGTGGTACTTAATATTTAATGATGTATTAAATAAATTGTGCATTTAATGGTACATTCAATTTTTTTCTATTTCACAACATATTTATTTAATATCTTCCCTTGATGAAGCCTCTCAACGAGGTCCGCGAGGGGACATGGGGAATTTTTTCTCTTTTTGCGTTCCCACGCAATACTTTTTGCGTTCTCACACAATAATCTTTGCGTTATCTCGCAATACTTTGTGGGATAGTTTCCAAACCATATACCTTCAAAAATAAAAATAAAACACTACACCTGTTTTGAGATTTATTGAGTTTTATTTAGAAATCGGCCTTAAATAAAATTATCTTCAAATCAGACTAAAAGACAGTTTTTATCCACAATCTGTCAAACTACTGAACTCTGGACCATAACACTGCACGAAACCACATCTGTGACACTTTATTTGCTTATTGCTGCTGCATGATGTGTACTTTTTTTTTTGCACGCCATTAGTGTTTTTGTTTTTATCGTGATTTGAACGGTTCTTCTTATCCTAAGCATTTAATCACATTGTTTACTGCGTGTTAACCTGCATATGACAAATAATCCATATCAATGCCATATCAGTGCTGTTTGTTTTATGAGCAGTTTGTCATCTGTGCTGCTGTTCCAAAATGCCGAACGCAAAAGTATTGCGTGGGGACGCAAAAAAAAAAAAATCCTCCATGTCCCCTTGCGGGTTCATAGTGTTCTTTCAAAATGTCCACAATCTCGCCAAATGTCTTGTCTTTTGGTTTTCAGGCTGTACTAAGTTTCGTAAAAGTCCTTATGCTTTAGCACCCATTACACTTAGCAACACCGCCACGTGCCTTTCTTCGTCAATGTCGTTAGCTTCCAGGTACTGCTCCAGACGCTCGATATAAACTGTCCACGGCTCAACCTCTGCTCTGAAGTCATCTATTTTGCCAACCTGAGCCATTATACTCACGAGTACTGATACTTGACGTCTTCTCTCCTCCGAAAGTATCCTCGTCACAAGCCAACAGTGCTTCTGCTCGATGTTTTCCACCTGCGAGGGGAAAAGTACGGAGAGGAGAAGCTAATGTTGCAGGTATTGGGCCGGTGCAATCACCGTTACAGTTTATATTTTATTCTTTTAGGGAAGATCAGGGTCTCTGTAACACAGATAATAACGAGACGAAGATAGTCACCACGCTCCGCTTCGGACTGACAAACAGGACACTCAATCCCTCTACTACCACCCGGTGGAGCACTCTGGTACTACACCCTAGGTTCACATGTTTTTCCCCTTTACTCTTATCAAAACACTAACAAAACAAAACTGTGACCACGTATTTGTGTGTGTCACACTAACAGTCTGAAATCACGAATGAAACTATGGTAGAAATGTACAAATCCTTAAAAAATGTCGGAACTGTTTTCAGGTCGTTGGTGTGGGCCATTCCTGAACTGCTGTGATCTTACTGGGGTTTGGCTTCAACTGTCCACAATCAAAAATAAATCAAAGAAATGTTTTTGAGCTTAAAAGGAATTCACACTTTTAAAGTTTTTCCAACAGTCCTACACGTTGTCTGTATTATTTAGAATTCTTGGAGTGACGACAAATGACGATGAAGACAAACACGTTAATGAACTCTCTCAAGACATTATTCATTAGATCCTGAAAGGCTGCTGGAGCATTGGTTAAGCTAAAAGGCGTGACTATGTACTCAAAGTGTCCAATGGATGTTTTAAAGGCTGTCTTCCACTCATGTCTCTGACTCTGATTCGAACCACGTGATATGCACGGCGGAGTTTTGTCGAGTTTTGTGAAGATAGTGGCTCCATGAACAGATTCAAATGCAGATGATAAGAAGTGAAGAAAGTACTTGTTCTTAATTCGGTTGAGGGCTTGATAATCTATACAGAGTCTTAGGGTCCTATTTTTTTTTCTACAAAGAAAAACACCTGCACCAACAGAGGACAAAGACGGGCGGATGATAACTGTTTTTACGGTGTCATTTACGAACTGCTCCGTGGCCTCATACTCGAGGTTGGACAACCTAAAGATGGCCCCCTGAAGGTAAGGTAAGCGTGGTGTATTCACCCCTGTGATTATTCTGAGTTGGTTCAGTCCTTGTATTCTGAGACGTGCAAGGTCTCTCTCTCTGTTCTCGGAAAGATAGCACAACAATAAAGAGGTACGAACATAGCCAGAGCCTCCTCTGTTTATTAAGACATTACAACTGGCGACGAGGATACTTTCGGAGGAGAGAAGACGTCAAGTATCAGTACTCGTGAGTACAATGGCTCAGGTTGGCAAAATAGATGACTTCAGAGCAGAGGTTGAGCCGTGGACAGCTTATATCGAGCGTCTGGAGCAGTACCTGGAAGCTAACGACATTGACGAAGAAAAGCACATGGCGGTGTTGCTAAGTGTAATGGGTGCTAAAGCATAAGGACTTTTACGAAACTTAGTACAACCTGAAAAACCAAAAGACAAGACATTTGGCGAGATTGTGGACATTTTGAAAGAACACTATGAACCCAAGCCCATATTAGTTGCTGAACGTTTCCATTTTAATAAATGCAACCAAAAGACGAGTCAGACTGTTGCCCAGTATGTTGCAGAGCTAAAACAACAAGCAGCTAACTGTGATTTTGGTGCGTCACTGGATTCTGCCCTGAGGGACCGGTTCGTAAGTGGAATTAAAAATGAAGCGTGCCAGAGGAGGATACTTTCGGAGGACCGGCTGACCTTCGCCAAAGCTTTTGAGATTGCTCTCAATATGGAGACTGCAGACAGAGACACTCGACAGCTTAGAGGCACAGAGGGCGAATGGGCTAGTGAGGCAAACATTCACAAGGTGAGGCCAGTAAAAACAAATATGTGCTACAGATGCAAAAGAAAAAATCACAATGCAAATAAATGTCATTTCAAAGAGACTAAATGCCATAATTGTGGGAAGATTGGACACATTAGGAAAGCATGTCAAGCTAAAGTGCAAAAGGATCATGAAAAGAGTGTGCCAAGCAGAGAGACAAAGTATGTGATAGCTGAGGAAGACCCAGAAGAGGAGTTAGCCATTTTGACTGTTTATGCTGAGGATGATGAACGATATAAAGCAACATTTGCTATAGACAATGTTGAATTGGAAATGGAAATTGACACAGGAGCAGCAAAAAGTGTCATTTCACCTCTTACATATTTGAAAAAGTTCTCCCACCTGCCTTTGCAGCCAGCTAAAGTGAAGCTCAAAGCGTACAATGGAGGACGTATTTGTGTTTTGGGACAACTTGTAGCAAACGTGGGGTATGAAGAAGTATGTGGATTTGCCACTGTTGGTTGTTAAGGGACATGGTGCATCACTGTGTGGAAAGAACTGGTTGACAAAACTCCGGCTTAACTGGCTGCAGATTAAATACCTGGGTGAGCCAAAACACCTATCACTCAATGAGCTTTTGGATACTTACAGTGATGTATTCAAGGAGGAGTTGGGCACATTGAAAGACATTAAAGCTACCATCGGGGTCAAACCTGAAATGCTGCCCAAATTTTGTAAACACAGGCCTCTTCCATTCACGATGAAGGAAAGGGTGGAGAAAAAACTTGAAAGATTGGAAAAGTGTAACATTATTACACCTGTGAGACACAGCGAGTGGGCAGCACCGATAGTGCCGGTGCTAAAGGATTCACATTGGCTGGAGCTCTGGGTAACGTCACTTCCTGTGTTCGCTGTTGCACTTGGTGAATTGTTAAAACACATATAGGTTCCTTCTCAAAATATTAGCATATTGTGATAAAGTTCATTATTTTCCATAATGTCATGATAAAAATTTAACATTCATATATTTTAGATTCATTGCACACCAACTGAAATATTTCAGGTCTTTTATTGTCTTAATACAGATGATTTTGGCATACAGCTCATGAAAACCCAAAATTCCTATCTCACAAAATTAGCATATTTCATCCGACCAATAAAAGAAAAGTGTTTTTAATACAAAAAACATCAACCTTCAAATAATCATGTACAGTTATGCACTCAATACTTGGTCGGGAATCCTTTTGCAGAAATGACTGCTTCAATGCGGCGTGGCATGGAGGCAATCAGCCTGTGGCACTGCTGAGGTCTTATGGAGGCCCAGGATGCTTCGATAGCGGCCTTTAGCTCATCCAGAGTGTTAGGTCTTGAGTCTCTCAACGTTCTCTTCACAATATCCCACAGATTCTCTATGGGGTTCAGGTCAGGAGAGTTGGCAGGCCAATTGAGCACAGTGATACAATGGTCAGTAAACCATTTACCAGTGGTTTTGGCACTGTGAGCAGGTGCCAGGTCGTGCTGAAAAATGAAATCTTCATCTCCATAAAGCTTTTCAGCAGATGGAAGCATGAAGTGCTCCAAAATCTCCTGATAGCTAGCTGCATTGACCCTGCCCTTGATAAAACACAGTGGACTAACACCAGCTGCTGACACGGCACCCCAGACCATCACTGACTGTGGGTACTTGACACTGGACTTCTGGCATTTTGGCATTTCCTTCTCCCCAGTCTTCCTCCAGACTCTGGCACCTTGATTTCCGAATGACATGCAGAATTTGCTTTTATCCGAAAAAAGTACTTTGGACCACTGAGCAACAGTCCAGTGCTGCTTCTCTGTAGCCAAGGTCAGGCGCTTCTTCTGCTGTTTCTGGTTCAAAAGTGGCTTGACCTGGGGAATGCGGCACCTGTAGCCCATTTCCTGCACACGCCTGTGCTCTGGATGTTTCTACTCCAGACTCAGTCCACTGCTTCCGCAGGTCCCCCAAGGTCTGGAATTGGCCCTTCTCCACAATCTTCCTCAGGGTCCGGTCACCTCTTCTCGTTGTGCAGCGTTTTCTGCCACAATTTTTCCTTCCCACAGACTTCCCACTGAGGTGCCTTGATACAGCACTCTGGGAACAGCCTATTCGTTCAGAAATTTATTTCTGTGTCTTACCCTCTTGCTTGAGGGTGTCAATAGTGGCCTTCTGGAGAGCAGTCAGGTCGGCAGTCTTACCCATGATTGGGGTTTTAAGTGATGAACCAGGCTGAGAGTTTTAAAGGCCTCAGGAATCTTTTGCAGGTGTTTAGAGTTAACTCGTTGATTCAGATGATTAGGTTCATAGCTCGTTTAGAGACCCTTTTAATGATATGCTAATTTTGTGAGATAGGAATTTTGGGTTTTCATGAGCTGTATGCCAAAATCATCCGTATTAAGACAATAAAAGACCTGAAATATTTCAGTTAGTGTGCAATGAATCTAAAATATATGAATGTTAAATTTTCATCATGACATTATGGAAAATAATGAACTTTATCACAATATGCTAATATTTTGAGAAGGACCTGTACTTTCTGTTGCTGTATTTAACGTTTGGGGACTCTCCGTGTTTTACACGGTTTTTCTAGTAGTGGTAAGGGGTCGCTAGCTTAGCGTTAGCTTTAGCTTCACCATGGCTACCCGTTCTGCTGTTTCTCTCTCTGACTCTCCTCTCTCCTGCTTTCTGTGTCAGATGTTCAGTTACTCCTCTGCCTCCTTTAGTGATAATGGTACGTGTAATAAATGTAGCATTTTTGTAGCTTTGGAGGCGAGGGTGTCGGATTTGGAGGCCCGGCTCTGCACTGTTGAAAAACCAGCAGATAGCTGAGGCCCCTTAGCCAGCGCGGAGCCACCAAGGGTAGCTCCCCGTAGCAGTCCTCCAGCAGAGCCTACGCAGCCGGGGCCTCAGTCCGGCTAGGTGACAGTACGTAGAAAGCATAGTCCTAGATCCCAGCCCACGGGTCACAATCTGCGTTTCTAACAGATTTTCCCCGCTCAGCGACACACCCACTGAGAAGCCAACTCTGGTAATTGGCAGCTCCATACTCAGAAACGTGGCACTAGAGACACCAGCGACCATAGTCAAATGTCTGCCATGGGCCAGAACGGGCGACATCAAATCATACCTGAAACTGCTGGTTAAGGATAAGCGTTAATACAGTAAGATTGTTATTCACGCTGGCGGTAATGACACCCGGTTACGTCAATCGGAGTTCAGCAAAGTTAGTGTTGCTTCGGAGTGTAAGTTTGCCAAAACAATGTCGGACTCTGTAATTTTCTCTGGTCCCCTCCCTGATCTGACCAGTGACGACATGTTTAGCCGCATGCTGTCATTAAACCGCTGGCTGTCTAGGTGGTGTCCAGAAAACAATGTGCGTTACATTGATAACTGGCGAACGTTTTGGGGAAAACCTGGTATGATCCGGAGAGACGGCATCCATCCCACTTTGGATGGAGCTGCTCTTCTTTCTAGGAATCTGGCCAAATTTATTAGTTCTCCAAAATTCTGAGAACCCAGGGTTCAGACCAGGAAGCAGGGTCGTAGTTTAATACTCCTCTCTGCAGGTTCTGTACTGCTACCCACCCATTACCCTATTAAGACAGTGTCTCGCCCACGGCCAAAATTGAATAGATTAAAAAATAATCTAAAAGGAGGAAATCAGGAAAATCTAATAAAAATAAACACAACTCAGACCGAAAAGAAAAATAAAACAATTAAATGTGGCTTACTGAACATAAGATCTCTCTCTTCAAAGACATTGCTAGTTAGTGACCTGATTTGTGACAATCAGATTGATTTACTTTGCCTCACAGAAACCTGGCTGCAGCAAGAGGATTATGTTACTATAAATGAGTCAACTCCTACTAATTATTTAAATTTTTGTACCGTCCACCAGGCCCTTACTCTCAATTTGTTGATCAGTTTTCAGACCTTTTATCTGATTTAGTGTTAAATACAGATAAAGTTATTATAGTGGGGGATTTTAACATTCATGTTGACATTGAAAGTGATAGCCTAAATATACCGTTTAATGCTATCTTAGACTCAATTGGCTTTGCTCAAAACATTAACAAACCTACCCACCATTGTCTTCATTCTCTGGACCTTGTGCTGACATATGGCATAGAGTGTTAAGACATAACAATATTTTCTCATAACCCTGTCCTGTCTGACCATTTCTTAATATTCTTTGAGTTTAATTTAACCGAGTACTCCACACCTGAAAGAAAATTTCATTATAGTAGATTATTATCAGACGATGCTGTAACAACCTATAAAGAATCTGTTCCACTTTTAATTTCCTCATTATCACAGAAAAACACAGTGGAGGGCAATAATTCTGTTTCTGCCACTTCACAAAATGATTATTTTGTTCATAGTGTTTCTTCATCATTGCTTGATGCATTAGACAATGCAGCCCCGTTGAAAAAGAAGGTAATCTTTCATAGGAGACAGGCTCCTTGGTTTAATTTAGATCTGCGTACTTTAAAGCACAATGTTAAAAAATTGGAGAGAAAATGGTGCTCTACACACCTTGAGGATTCCTGCTTAAACTGGAAAAATAGCTTACTGTTGTATAAAAAGACACTTCGCCATGCCAGAACAGCTTATTTCTCATCATTAATAGAAGAGAACAAGAATAATCCTAGGTTTTGTGGAGATATATTATGTGTGTGCATTAATTATTATTATGTTCATAACCAGTGTGTTATTATTATGTTCATAAACAGTGTGGGAAATAAAATGTATAACCTGTGTTAGTATAAGACATTGTGGCCTGCAGAAGTGTTGTTGCACAAACTTGGCCTTGAGTGTGGGGTAGGAAAAGGATGTGAAAAAGATTAACTGGCCAAGCACTCCCTTCTCATATCAGCGGAAAAGCACAGTGCAGGTGCTGGGAGACAGGAACATGTCCTAATATGGTAGGCAGAAAAATGTGTGTACGTAACCATATGTGTGAAAAAAAAAACTGTAAACAGGGGCTGTTCATTTTCATGTGTTTTAATAAAAGCCATGTGCCCAGTGAGAAGCTCTGAAGTCGTCTCGGTGTGTGGTCAGATCACATGAGAGAGCTTCCCCTGGCCAGGTACTTGAATAACATTCAGCTGTCTCCGTGTGATTTATTCTGTCTTGTGAATTCTTTCAGCTTACGGTGAATAAACGAACACGCAGAAGACCCCTTCGGGGGGTGCTTCAACAGTTTCTCTTTAGTACATTTGCTAAACTTACACAGAGTCATAGCTCTGTTGAGCCATCCATTCCCTTAGCTCTTAGCAGTCATGACTTTATGGGATTCTTCTTAAATAAAATTGATTCTATTAAAAATAAAATCTTTGACATACTCCTGAAGATGATTACTTCATCCTCAGCAAATGAGACAGCATTGGAAATAACTGCAGAACCTGATTTGTGTTTGGACTGTTTGGATCCTGTGGAGCTTCCTGAGTTATCAGAAATATTAGCTTCATCTAAACCTTCAACTTGTATGTTAGACCCAATCCCAACCAAATTATTTAAGGAAGTGTTCCCTCTGATTACCAGCCCCATTTTAGATATGATTAATCTATCTTTAGTAAATGGATATGTACCACAGGCTTTTAAGTTAGCTGTAATTAAACCTTTACTTAAGAAACCTTTGCTTGATCGAGATGACTTGAAAAATTACAGACCTATATCCAATTTTCCATTATCTAACATTCTTGAGAAAATAGTTGCTAATCAAATGTGTGAGCATTTACACAGCAATGACTTGTTTGAAGAGTTTCAGTCAGGCTTCAGAGCTCATCATAGCACTGAAACAGCTCTGCTGAAAGTCACTAATGATATTCTTATGGCCTCAGATAATGGACTTGTGTCTGTACTTGTCCTCTTAGATCTCAGTGCTGCATTTGATGATCCACATGGCCCTGTCTTTTAGTGTTTAACCCTTTCTCTCTCCTAGACATGGTGATTGACTGAGCTTTACTGTAACTAATTATATGTGCTCTTTTTCAGACTCTAACCTTGAAAACTGGCTCAGAGTTTATCTGTTCTTTCTTTCTAGGTGAAACGACTAAAGGAGCTACATCCATTAACATTTACTTCTCCCTCCCATAGAAAGGACTCCTGGATCAGTGCTTCTTTGTGTCTCTGCTCTGTTCTTTCTCTCAAACCCTCAGTCGGTCGTGGCAGATGGCCGCTCACACTGAGCCTGTTTCTGCTGGAGGTTTCTTCCTGTTAAAAGGGAGTTTTTCCTCACTGCTGTCGCTACATGCATGCTCAGTATGAGGGATTGCTGCAAAGTCAACGCCAGTGACTGTCCACTGTCTCTACATGCTCATCCGGGAGGAGGGAATGCTGCAAGTCACTCCCTGGATGCAATCTGCTGGGTTTCCTTAGACAGAAAAACGTTTTATCCAATTTGAATAAATAACTAACTCTGACTGCACTGTTCAATGGTTAGGACTAATTAGAATGTATGTACCTGACTGTTGTGAAGTGCCTTGAGACATGTGTTGTGAATTGGCGCTATATAAATCAAACTGAATTGAATTGAATTAAAGAGCTTCTATTCGTTTGTGTGGGGATTACAAAGTGTCAGTGAACCAAGCCCTTGAAGCGGATACGTACCCTCTACCACGTTTGGAGGAACTACTGGCAACACTCAGGGGGGGAAAGTACTTCTCAAAGATAGATCTGGCAGCAGCCCATCAACAAGTATTGTTGAATGAGGATTCCAAGAAGTACACGACTATCAATACTCATAAAGGACTGTTCGTTTACAACAGGCTTCCTTTTGGAATCAGCACGACTCCATCGATTTTTCAGCGCATTATGGAAAACATAATGAAAGGGTTACCAGTGGTGGTCTACCTGGATGACTTGCTCATCACTGGTCGCTCAAAAGCAGAACATCTGAGCAACCTGGAGAAGGTCCTGCAACGTCTTCAGGGAAATGGCCTGCAAGTAAAACGTTCCAAGTGTAAGTTTAACAAGTCACAAATTGAATATCTGGGACACGTCCTGGATGAAAATGGTTTCCACCCTTCAGAAGAAAAGGTGAGGGCAATACAGGATGCTCCTGCTCCTACTAATGTGAAAGAACTTCAAGCATTCCTGGGACTTGTTAACTATTATGGGAGATTTGTGCCAATGCAAAGCATGGCCCTAGCTCCACTTTACAAGTTACTAAAAGACAATGTGACTTGGAGATGGACTGAACCAGAGCAGGCAGCATTTGATAGGTGCAAAGGTTTGCTGACAAGTGATCGGGTGCTAACGCACTATGACTCCAACCTGCCTCTCACCTTAGCGGGTGATGCTTCTGCATATGGCATCGGTGCAGTTATACAGCACACAATGCCAAGTGGGGAGGAGCGACCAATAGCATACGCTTCCCGAACGTTGTCCCCAGCAGAAAAAAAGTACTCTCAAATAGAAAAAGAGGCTCTGGGACTGATTTATGGAGTAAAAACGTTTCACCAGTACCTATGGGGCAGGCATTCACCATAGCAACAGACCATCGCCCTCTGCTGACACTTTTTGGTGAGCACAAGAATCTACCTACTCTAGCTGCAGCATGCATTCAAAGGTGGGCTATCATATTGTCAGCATATGATTACCACATTGTTTTCAAAAAATCTGCAGAACACAGCAATGCAGATGGGCTCTCTCGCTGTCCTCTGCCAGAAACAAGCGACACTTGAACGGCATTGAGTTCAGCAGCAGTATACTCACTGTTAACTGAGCATATGGAAGGAGCGCCACTAAATGCGACCCAGGTTGCTCAGGCCACACGCACAGACATGGACTTATCAAGGGTTTACCAGTGTGTCATGGAAGGTTGGCCTACTGTTACAGATGAGAGTTTGAAGGCTTATCACAACAAGAGGAATGAGCTTTCAACTGAGATGGGTTGTGTTTTGTGGGGAACCAGAGTGATTATACCTTCTAAAATGAGAAAGGCTGTGTCAAATGAGATTCACTCTGGTCACCAAGGAATCGTAAAATCCAAGGCCTTAGCTCGCAAATATGTCTGGTGGCCAAATCTGGATCAGGACCTGGAACAAGTTTGTAAAACATGTGAAACATGTCAGTTGGAACAGAAGATGCCACAGCATGTTCCACTGCATCCCTGGGAGTTTCCAGGTGAATCCTGGAAAAGACTGTATATCGACTTTGCTGGACCTTTCCTCGACAGCATGTTCATGATTGTGGTTGATTCATATTCAAAGTGGTTGGAGGTATTTCGTATGCCACACATCACATCACAAGCCACAATTACAAAGCTGAAGAGACTGTTTGCTTCATCTGGACTCCCTGAACAAATAGTCACAGACAATGCCACCACTTTCACATCTGTTCCAAACGTTTGTGACACAAAATGGTATTTTGCACACAAGCGCACCGGGACACCCTGCCACAAACGGTTTGGCTGAAAGATATGTGCAGACATTTAAAGTGGGCATGAAAAAGCTAGCCAGCCGCTCATGCAGCATTGAGGACAAACTTTCATTGTTTTTGCTGCAGTACCGTGTTACGCCAAAATGCACAACAGGTCAGTCTCCAGCAGAATTGTTCTTGCAAAGACACATCCGCGCCAGACTGGATTTCATCAAACCTAACATCAAGGAGACTGTTCGCAGGAAGCAGCTCAACATGACTTCACTGCTGTGGACCGTTCCTTTTCTGTTGATGATGCGGTGTATCTTCGCAGCACAGGGGGAGGAGTTCACAAGTGGATACCTGGACAGATGGTAAGACAAACTGGTCCAGTCTCTTATGAAATAAAAGAGCGGTACTCGAACACTGTGCACAGACGACATGGGGATCAGCTTCGTACCCAAACTGTAGCTGAACCAGAGATCAAGGACCCTGAAACACCAACACAAGAGCAAAGTGATGTGAACATTACACCTGAACAAATTGCTCTGGACTCTGCGATGCACCCCCCTGTTTCCCCAGATCCTTCGGTGGTTGTGAGGCATTCTACGCGACCACGGAAGACGCCAAAACGATATGTGGAATAGCCTTGTGTTTATCTAGGCATAACAGTTATGCGTGTTGTGTACTGTTATTATTCTTGTTGCTTTTAGGGTTAAATCTGAGTTTAGATGGAGAGGTAAACAGAAACATTTCTTGATTATCAAGCAAATACATAGTTGGGTCATTGTTTGGTTCTATATGAAAATGCACTTAAGCTGAAATAAGTGACCTTGGTTTATTTTAGTTAATGTAGATAAAAATGTTATTTCCATCTAAAAGGGGGATGATGTGGTGTATTCACCCCCGTGATTATTCTGAGTTGGTTCAGTCCTTGAATTCTGAGACTTGCAAGTTCTCTCTCTCTGTTCTCGGAAAGATAGCACAACAATAAAGAGGTACAAGCATAGCCAGAGCCTCCTCTGTTTATTAAGACATTACAGTAAGGTAATGACAACATCTTGGATCTGACAGGCAATGTAGTTAGGGGCTTTTCTTTCGGCGGTTGTTGTTGGTTTAAGAACTGCAGCGGAGAATCATGCTGGCCAAGCAGTATGCCTTGATGGGAAATAGCACTCTGTAGTTGTCCCCCAGTCTCAGATTGATCAGATCAAACACAGAGGCCAAACAGCAGTTTAACGAGTTTATTGATAGCAAAGTGAAATGGTTGGCCATCTGGATAAGGTAAGTCCTTATTGTCTGAATCAATAAAGAAAATGAGATGGCACAGACTGATATGAGGGATCTTACTGTTAGAGAAGGACGTTGGTTCCCTAGAAGGAGGTAAATTACCCACAGAGGCTGGGTCTGGAAAGTGGTGGAGATCGAAGGTTGTCGGCACTGTATCTCTCTCTATGTGATCTTCTCAGGTGGCGGTGTTTAAAGGAGCAATCGGTGTTGGAGGGTGGATAGACAGGTGAGCAATGGGTTGGTGTTTGTTTGGTGATGGTCTCTGGTGTCAGAAGGCTGGTTCCAGGAGAGGATGGGAGACTCACAGGAGAGTTTGCAAGGAGCAGTTTCAGAGGAATCCACTGAGCAAGACACAGGAGCAGGGAAACCCTGGCACAGTCACTAGAGAGGTCCAAGCTGGGGAAAAGGAGCATAAACTCAGTTAAGTTTATTGGAGGTTCTGGGAGCAGAAGGCTCAAACACAGCAGCTTCGTAGATGAATGCTGAAACTAATTCAATTCAATTCAAAAATACTTTATTAATCCCAAAGGGAAATTAAATGTTGTTGTAGGTCATTATGAAGGTTTCTTCAAAGAGCCGTTGTAGATGCTGTTGGCTGTGGGCAGGAAGGATCTCCTGTAGCGCTCCGTCTTACAGCAGATCTGAAGCCTCTGATTGAAGACACTCTGTTGCTGTAGGACAGTCTCATGAAGAAGATGCTCAGGGTTCTCCATAATGTTCTTCATTTTACGAAGAATCCGTCTTTCCACAATGATCTCCAGAGGTTCCAGAGGAGTCCCCAGAACAGAGCCAGCCTTCTTTATCAGCTTGTTGAGCTTTTTTAAGTCCCTGGCTCTGATGCTGCTACCCTAGCAGATGATGGCAGAAGAGATTACACTCTCCACAACAGACTTATAGAAGATATGCAGCATTTTGCTGCAAACACCAAAGGACCTAAGCTTCCTCAAGAAGTACCGTCTGCTCTGTCCCTTCTTGTAAATGGCTTCACAGTTGCATTTCCACTCTAGTCTGTTGTCCAGGTGAACACCGAGGTATTTATACTACTCCACCACCTCCACTTCTTCTCCCATGATAGAAATAGTTTTTGACTTATTCCTGTTTCTCTTAAAATCTACAATCATCTCCTTTGTTTTAGTCACGTTCAAGATGAGATGATTGTTTCCACACCATGCCACAAAGCGGTCCACCACCTTCCTGTACTCAGCTTCTTGTCCATCTCTGATCCACCCCACAACTGCAGAATCATTTGAGTATTTCTGAGTATGACAGGAGTCTGTCTTGTACTGGACGTCTGAGGTGTACAGAGTGAAAAGGAACGGTGAGAGTACAGTCCCCTGTGATGCTCCTGTGCTGCTGACTACCTGGTTAGACTCATAACCCTTCAGTCTCACAAGCTGTGGTCTGTTTGTCAGGTAGTCTTTAATCCAGGAGATCGTTGAGGCCTCCGCCTGAGTCTTCTGGAGTTTCTGACAAAGCAAATCAGGTTGGATTGTATTAAATGCTCTGGAGAAATCAAAGAACATGATCCTCACCGTGCTACTGGCTTTGCCCAGATGACAGTGGGTTTGTTGAAGCAGGTGTATGATGACATCTTCAACTCCAACTCCACAGCGATAAGCAAACTGAAGGGGGTCCTGATGGTTTACTGTTTGCTTACTCAGGTGGGCCAACAGGAGTCTCTCTAGGACCTTCATGATGTGGGATGTCAGCGCAACAGGTCTATAGTCATTGAGGACTGATGGATGAGTTTTCTTTGATACCAGAATAAGACAGGAGGTATTCCACAACACCGGAACCTTCTTCTGGACCAGGCTAAGGTCGAAGAGGTGCTGCAGAATCCCACAGAGCTGCTCTGCACAGGCCTTCAGGACTCTAGGGCTGACATGATCTGGACCTGCAGCCTAATTCCGATTCAGTCTCTTCAGTTGCATCTTCACTTGACTTCTTGAGACACACAGATGGAAGGGGGAAGCAAAGGAAGCATCAGCATCTTCTGATATGGTTGAAGGCAAACATGTAGAAGCAGAAGTGTCTAGGGCTGAGGTGGAAGATAAAAAATTTGAGGTGTTACTGGACAGCTGTGGGTCCTGTGGGTCAAAGGAGGGTGGAATGTCTCTTTGGCTGTGAGCAGGAGAGGAGGATGTGAAGCTTGTTTCTTAACTGAACCTATTGAAGAATGTGTTCAGTTCATTGGCTCTGTCAAGACCTTCATTGGTCTGATCATCCTTCTGCTTGAAGCCTGTGATCTTCTTCGTCCCTGTCCACACATGTCTGATATTGTTTTGCTGGAGCTTGCTCTCCAGCTTCTTCTTGTACACGTTCTTGCTGTCTCTTATCTTGACTTTAAGTTGCTTCTGTAAACTCCTCAATAATTCTCTGTCTCCCTCTCTGAAGGCTCGTTTTTTCTTGTTAAGCAGGTCCTTCAGGTCACTGGTTGTTGGAATTATTGTATATAGTTTTATCTTATATTTTTCCTTTCATCTTATATTTTTCTTTGTCTTTAACTTTACTATTTGATCTTTATAACCTTTCATGATGTATGTGTGAGTAAGGATGTGATGAGTTTGTGTGCAGGCAAGGATCGAAGGTGGAGCTGGGATGATGCAGTCACAGTTGAGGACATCACAAAGACAATGGCTGATTGTGCTGAACAAAGAACGCACATACCTTAAGATTATGGAGACTATGCAAGCTTTGTTTTGTACAGGATAATGGCGTGCATGACCTATGTCACGTTGCTGTTGTTTGTTTTCCCCCATCCTTCAGATCAGCAACATTCATTGTAACTGGGGACCACCCTAAATAAAAAGAGGACTCGGAGAGATGTTTTTCAGAGCGGTAGGAGATTTGTAACTGAAAGCACATCTCTGTCCGTTCTCCTCGCAGCGAGTAAAATAACTAATTCTTTGTCTTTCTCTTCTTTTTGTGATGTTATAAGTATTTTAGGTTGTTTAAACCTGACACTGGTGATCCAAGGTTTGTTATTGGGGAAGCATCTAACGGTTATGGTGGGGATGATGTTATCCACACAGAAGTTTATATAGTCGGTTACACACTCAGTCATGGCATTGATGTCCTCTCCATGTGGCTGGCACAGTGCGTCCCAGTGTGTAGCCTCAAAGCAACCTTGCAGAGCCTCTTCAGCTTCCTGTGACCATTTTCTCACAGTCCTCTTTATTACAGGTTGCCTCTGAACAAGGGGCTTATATTTCGAGCAGAGAAAAACAAGATTGTGATGTGATTTGCCTAGAGGAGGTCTTGATGTAGAGATGTATGAGTCCTTGACATTTGCATAAAACAAATCCAATGTTTTGTTTTCTCTGGTAGAGCAGCTGACAAACTGTTGAAACGTTGGAAGTTTAGCAGAGAGTGAAGCATGGTTAAAATCACCAGAAACTGCCACAAAAGCATTGGGGTTTTGTGTCTGTAGCTTAGCAACAACTGAGCTGATGGTATCACATGCAGTGTCAGCAACAGCAGAAGGTGGAACGTAAACTGTTGCCAAAATAACACTGGTGAACTCTCTGGGTAAATAATATGGATGAAAACTTACTGCCAACAGTTCAATATCTGGACTGCAGAGATGACACTTCACAGTAACATGTCCTGGATGACACCATCTGTTGTTCACAAGTACTGCCAATCCACCTCCTTTACATTTGCCGCTCCTCTTTAAATCTCTGTCTGCTCGTATGGTTAAAAAGCCCGGCAGAGAGACGCTGGAATCGGGGATATGATCCTGCAGCCATGTCTCAGTAAAACACATAATACTGCATGCCCGGTACTCTGGCTGGGTCCTTTGCAGGGCTTGGAGTTCATCCAGCTTGTTTCCCAATGATCTCACATTGCCCATCATAATCGACGGAAGAGATGGTTTAAACTTCCTCCTTTTCTCTTCTCTTAGCTGCTGCTCTGCATCCACGTCTCCTTTTCAACTCATCAGGGATTTGGGGTTGTAGTTGAAGTATTATTTGAGCTTTTGAGATATTAATCAGCTGCTCCTGGTTATATGAAACAACCCTGTTGCCATGGCAACGCATCATAACAAATGTCCAAAAATAGAATGTATTAGGAAAAATCCTCCAAGCTGCACAGCATCTGACACCGGAGAGGACAGTTGTCCAAAAAAAAAAAGAGGAATAGTTCCCAAAAAAGAATAAATCAGAATCAAAAGTAACAGCTACTCCAACCTGCTGCCACCTTGAGTGGCGCAATTCTAGAAACGAGCACACAGGAGCCCTGGCCAGGTGAGCCTACTCGTCTCACCCCTTAGACCTATTTTTACCCCATAACCTGCAGTTATGGTTCCGACGATGGCAGCCTCGGAGCTTCGCTCTCTCTTTCTTTGTGTATTTTGTGGGTTTTTATGTTTTTCGAGCCACAGTACTGTGGTCTCGGGCCACAATTCTGTGGTCTCATTCAGCAGAGAGGAACTTCTCAACATCAGAGTCCTCTCTTGGGATTTTTTCATCATCATTCATCGATCCGAGGAATCAAAGCAGACGCTACAGGCATGTGTCCGAGCTACCGCACCCTGCTGGCGGTCAGACGCCTCGGAGCACCTCCGGTACTTGGTCCCCATGAAGCGATCACACACTCTATCTAAAGACTCTTAAAGGAACGACTCTCAACCAGTTTCTAACTTTTAGCTCTTTTTAATCTAAGTTAAGGCAGAAGAATGATTACAGAGATCAGCGCTGAGGCTCCTGTCTCGGACCGTCGCAGTCTGTTAGAGGATGAGGAAGAGCCTCGATAGAAGGTCACATATAGTTTTTATATCTGGCACTCCAATGTGCGCTCCCTCAGTGATTATCAGTAGACTATGTGTCACCATTGTGGTGTCTATCTGTTAGATTGTGTAATAGCGGGTGACCATACTTAATCTAAGTGTGCTGTAGGTTTCTAATCAACCCAGTTATACCGGCTGCTCCACTATCAACCCCAGTGCCCCAGCTTCAAGTCATTTATGACAAACCTTGGGCCATTTATCCTTGTACTGTATGTCTATGAGCATTCTTATTCTATTGTAACAAAACTTAGAACTTATATTTTATTTCATTATAGTATGAATGGGAAAAACAGCTATGAGCATATTAATAAAGGTCATTCCTAAAACCTGCTTTGAATGCACAGACTGGACTGTTTGAAACTTCAGCCACTGACTTAAACCAACTAACTGATGTGGTGACATCATACATCAGTTTCTGTGAGGACGTGTGTGCAGACCAAGACATTCTGCACCTTTGGGAATAACAAGCCATGGTTTACTCCACATCTCAGGAACCTGCGCAGGGAGAAGGAAGAAGCTCACAGCAATGGAGATTGGGCGCGGTACAGGCAGGCCAGGAACAAACTAACAAAGGAGATCAAAGCAGCCAAGAGAAGCTACAGTGACAAGCTAAAGCTACTGCAGACATGACAGGAACCCGTTCACACCTCAAACCATCTCCTCTACATCCCATTCAGGAACAAATTCTTCCCATGAAGCAACCAACCCCCTACCTTCAGATCCTCTGCCTGTACTAAAGATCCCTGAGGAAGACATAAATAGGCTCTTTCAGCGCATGAAAACAAAGAAAGCTGGAGGACCTGTTAACATCTCCCCATCATGCCTGAAAGCCTTCTTCAACATGTCACTGGAGACGTATGAGGTCCCCTCCTGCTTCAAACGATCCACCATCATCCCAGTGCCCGAGAAAACCATCATCCTAGGATTAAATGACTATAGGCCTGTAGCCATGACGTCTGTGGTCATGAAAACCTTTGAGCGGCTGGTGTTGAAGCACCTGAAAGAGGTCTACACTTCATCTGGCAACACCTCGACTGTCTAGGGACGTACGCCAGGATCCTGTTTGTAGACTTCAGCTCGGTCTTCAACACCATCGTACCAGACATCCTCCACCAGAAGCTCACCCAGCTCAACGTCCCAGCCTCCACCTGTCAGTGGATCAACAGCTTCCTGACGGACCAATAGCAGCAGGTGAGACTGGGGAGCATCTTCTCCCGCAGCAGATCTATAAGTACTGGTGCCCCCCAGGGGTGTGTTCTATCCCCACTCCTCTTCTCCCTGTGCACAAATGATTGTACCTCAGCGGACTCGTCCGTGAAACTCCTGAAGTTTGCAGATGACACCACTGTCATTGGTCTGATCCAGGATGGTGATGAGTCTGCATACAGACAGGAGGTGGCTAGTACACTGGTGTTGTCAGAACTACCTTGATCTCAACCCACTCAAGACTGTGGAAATGGTGGTGGACTTTCGGAGAACACCACCCCCATACACCCCCCTCACCATCCTGAAGAACACCATGTCAGCTGTGGACCACTTCAGGTTCCTAGGAATCACCATCTCTGAGGACCTGAGATGGTCCTCACACATAGACACTGTTCAGAAGAAGGCCCAGCAGAGACTGTACTTCCTGAGGCATCTCAAGAAGTACAACCTTCCACAGGAGCTGCTGGTCATCTTCTACACTGCCATCATTGAGTCTGTCCTGTCTTCATCCATGTCAGTGTGGTTTGGCTCATCCACAAAACAGGACAGGTCCAGACTGCAACGAATAATCAGGTCTGCAGAGAGAATAATCAGGGCTGACTTTCCCTCCATCCAGGACTTAGGCTTGTTAGGATTGTGTTCTGTTTGGTGGATCTGTTTGTGTTTACTTACCTTCCAGAGTCAGAGTTGCATGGGTGGAGTTTTCCAATCTACGCACCTGTCCTGGATTCTGCTGATGAGAGCAGCTGGCATTTAAGCTCCTGGAAGTGATCCATTCCTCGCCGGATTATTCAGTGACACTAGTACTGAGTGAGACAGCCAATAATTTGTCTTTGAGACTTTCTTGAGTAACCACTATGGAACTTAGTCAACCCATATCCATGATGACTCTCACAGGACAAACCTTCTCCTCTGTCACCCATAGGGTTCCCTCTCACCATTTTGTGATCTCTGGCAACCACCATGAGCTGGGTGAGTTTTTTGTTTTTCATTCAGAACACGCTCAAATAGTTCTGGGTTTCCCATGGCTCCACAAACACAACCCCATCATTAACTGGTCTCAAAAAAGAGTAGATTCATGGAGTGAATCTTGTTCCAAGAACTGTTTAAGGCTGTTGTGTCCTCCTTATCTTCCTCTACTGAAACTGAGAGGGTCGATTTATCTACAATCCCCTCTTGTTACCATGACCTGGCTCAATTATTTAGTAAGTCCAAGGCTCTCTCTCTTCCTCCCCACCGCCCTTACGACTGTGCCATAGATCTCCTTCCCGGGGCTCACCTACCATCCAGCAGACTCTACAACCTGACTGGCCCTGAGAGGGAGGCTATGCGTGAGTACATTGAATCTTCCCTGGCATCTGGTATCATCCGCCCATCCACCTCGCCCTTGGGGGCAGGATTTTTTTTTGTGTGCAAGAAAGATAAATCACTGAGACCATGCATCAACTTCAGAGAACTTAACAACATTACCATTAAAAATAAATATCCACTCCCTCTTGTTGATTCTGTTGTCGAACAACTTCAAGGGGCTACCATCTTCACCAAGTTAGATCTCCGCAATGCCTACCATCTGATTCAGAAACATTTAAGTTTGACAAAAAAATTAAAATATTTTTATTTTTAGTTTTGTTGCATACCCCTGCAGACCACCTCCCTGGACCTAAGATCTCTAAGAAAGATATTGTTATGGAAAATTTTAGTGCCTTGCTTTCTTTTTTACTAGATACTCTGCAGGATCTGATAAAAGTATTCAAACCCTTCTGTGTTATTCTCTTCTGCCTCCAGGGTTAGGATAGATGTTTCTGTTTAGTCTTACAGAAATGGTTTTTCAACCTTCTCCTATTCACTTGTATGAGATAACATCTATGCCACACTGTGTAAGGTTCCATCTCCATTGTCAACATGTCTTGGACAACCGGTTTCACCTCGTCTCTCTGGGTCTCATGAGAGTTACCTTGAAAACTGCTGTAGCTTATAAGAAGAACCTTTGCTTTGTCTAGGCAGAACAATTTGGCAGCAGTACTGAGCACATCTCCAATGCTGTAAAAAATCCTTCTCTCTTGCAAGATTATAATAAAGCTGATTCTGAGTGTCAATCATCAGTCTCTGACTTGGTAAAACACATTTTTTTTTCTACAATAACCTGATGCCCCTTTTCTATTGGCTCTCCTATTGCAGGCACCACTGAACTCAGCCCGTTTTGCGACCATTTCCATTATTGTTTTTTCTGATCTGGTAATGTGCAAAATTTAACACAAAGTCCTTGCCCTTGTTCTCGCCATGGCTGCCGTGAACTTCCTCATAAAGTCCAAGATTTTCACTGATCTGGGACTGAACTTCTTCTGTTCCAGTGTGACATCTTGTGTTTTTTATAACATTACACATTTTTAAACCAGTCCTCAAAATGTTGTGTTCTGCAAAGTTTCCATGTGTCCAATGCATTATGTCCAATAACATTTCCACCATCAGCAAAGCTTCTCAAAGATGATGGATAACTAACAGGAACCAATCAGAATAAGCTTGTAAATTATTCTCCTTGTTTTACTTTTGCAAAAGAGTTAACTTATGTTTAATCCATCATCACAAAACCTATCCAGTGCTGTCGGGTATTTATGTACATCCTGGGTGCTGTGTCTCGGGCTTCATGAGGAGACACAGTTCCCTTCACTATACACGAACACAAGTTTCCTCACCAAAGGTTCTGTTTAATGGACTGCATTAACTTACAAAAAAGCAAGAGAAAATGCGTTTTAAGATAAAATAATTTATTATTTATTTGTCTCCCATGGGGGAATTTTTTCTTAGATGGGGAGACAAGGCTGCAATAAAACAAGGACGTCTGTCCTTGTCCTTAAAAAAAGAAACTATAAATACATAAAAACTAACAAAAACATAAAACTTGAGAACTGACATGGGTGCAGATATAATGAAGAACAGGAGGTGGCAGTGCTGCCCTTCCAATCAAGACTCCATGATAAAGAAATATTTGAAGGAATTCACTTCATTCTATTTATTAGATTAATTATACAATATAGGATTGATAAAAACACATTTTAAACTATCAACAAATTAAATACATAATAAAAAATAAATTTAGGTTCAATAACATCGTGTTATAACCACCAAAGTGTATTAGAATTCCTTTACCTTAGCTTCTCCAAATTACTGGGCACCGAACGCAGGACACTGTTTAAATAGATGAACCAATATCCCTTTTTATTATGAAAGGTGGATTTATCAGTCGACTTTGACCAAAACTTCTGGTCTCAGATATGTTTAAGAACTTTTAAAATAACTAGTAGTCCGAGTTTACAATTAATACAGTATAAAATCCTTCATAGAGTACACTATACAGGTCAGCGGATCTTCAGGATGAGTTTTGCACCATCAAATACTTGCTTACAGACAATATACTTGACAATTACAGGGGTTGGACAATGAAATTGAAACACCTGGTTTTAGACCACAATAATTTATTAGTATGGTGTAGGGCCTCCTTTTGCGGCCAATACAGCGTCAATTCGTCTTGGGAATGACATATACAAATCCTGCACAATGGTCAGAGGGATTTTAAGCCATTCTTCTTGCAGGATAGTGGCCAGGTCACTATGTGATACTGGTGGAGGAAAACGTTTCCTGACTCGCTCCTCCAAAACACCCCATAGTGGCTCAATAATATTTAGATCTGGTGACTGTGCAGGCCATGGGAGATGTTCAACTTCACTTTCATGTTCATCAAACCAATCTTTCACCAGTCTTGCTGTGTGTATTGGTGCATTGTCATCCTGATACACGTCACCGCCTTCAGGATACAATGTTTGAACCACTGGATGCACATGGTCCTCAAGAATGGTTCAGTAGTCCTTAGCAGTGACGCGCCCATCTAGCTAAAGTATTGGGCCAAGGGAATGCCATGATATGGCAGCCTAAACCATCACTGATCCACCCCCATGCTTCACTCTGGGCATGCAACAGTCTGGGTGGTACGCTTCTTTGGGGCTTCTCCACACCGCAACTCTTCCGGATGTGGGGAAAACAGTAAAGGTGGACTCATCAGAGAACAATACATGTTTCACATTGTCCACAGCCCAAGATTTGCGCTTCTTGCAACATTGAAATCAACGTTTGGCATTGGCATGAGTGACCAAAAGTTTGGCTATAGCAGCCCGGCCGTCTATATTGACCCTGTGGAGCTCCCGACGGACAGTTCTGGTGGAAACAGGAGAGTTGAGGTGCACATTTAATTCTGCCGTGATTTGGGCTTCCTCTTGCGTCCACAGTTAATCCTGTTGGATGTGGTTCATCCTTCTTGGTGGTATGCTGACATTACCCTGGATACCGTGGCTCTTGATACATCACAAAGACTTGCTGTCTTGGTCACAGATGCGCCAGCAAGACGTGCACCAACAATTTGTCCTCTTTTGAACTCTGGTATGTCACCCATAATGTTGTGTGCATTTCAATATTTTGAGCAAAACTGTGCTCGTACCCTGCTAATTGAACCTTCACACTCTGCTCTTACTGGTGCAATGTGCAATCAATGAAGACTGGCTACCAGGCTGGTCCAATTTAGCCATGAAACCTCCCACACTAAAATGACAGGTGTTTCAGTTTCATTGTCCAACCCCTGTACATCCACGCACTATGGTTATGTAAGCTTGCTCAGAGATTCATCAAAGTTTCTGAGATGTAATGTTTCACCTTCCCCCTCAGTTCGCTTGTTGGGCAACTTAGATGATGTCACCATGGAGACAAATTCAGTTCACATGGTTTTTTACTGCCTTATGTATTGCTAAGCAAAATATCCTCACAAATCGGAAAAATGTAAATGTTCTTAGTAATAACCAGTATAGAGACCAGTTGGATAGTGTTGGTCCCCATCAGATCAATCTCTCTGGGCTTCTTTGATTGGCTCCATCACCTAGTGGGGACCGGGGACTTTTCCTGCGGGACATTGTTGTCGATAAGTGTTAATGTCTGGGTTTGGAGCATCTGGGGTGTCCCTGGGCTGGGGTCGCTGGTGGATTCGGCGCTGGGGGCTGTGGCCCTCACTGGGTTGGGTCTTTGTTGGGTGATATCTGGTGGCTGCATGCCATGCTTTTGGTAAGTCTGTGCCGACAGACATAGGTCACTGGCCTGGTGGTCATGCTGCTCCTGGGTGGGTCTGGGGTGGGCTTGGGGGCTCAGGGTTACCGGTGTGTGTCCCTGGGCTGGGCCTGGGGGACTTGGGTCCTGGTAAGTATGTCGGCGGGGTTTTGGGCCAGTGCAGGGAGATACCATCTCATTGTAGGTGCTCAGGCAGTGAATTCTGTTGGTTGCGCGTAGGATCTGTGGGTGGGGGTGGTGCAAAGTAATCCTGGGTGTCCAATGTCTTATGTGCCCGGGCAGTTGTTCCAATGTAGGGGTGGGCGTAGCTTTTTTTCTGGGGTGTGGGGGCTTGAGTGGGGTTAGGCACAGTAACATTGTTGTTGTCCTCTCACTTCTACCTTTTTGCCCCACCTCTGTCCCTTTTTGGATCTTTTTTTCCCTTTTATTGTCACGTTCTGAGTTTGGATCGGACCAATACGCATACAAGAGCTTGGGAGCCGCATGATTAAATGAGTTAAGAGGTTTATTAAGCGATTTCCAGGTGAAGCAAAAAGTCACTTCAGGTATCACAAGAGTCCAGACAAAAACTCACATGAGAGTTCACTGCTGCAGGCACGTAGAAAAACACAAGACTAAACCAGGGTGTGACGAGGAATAGTGATGGAGGAACCAGCGGGGAACAAAGAACACAGACCAACTAATATACAGGGAGAAAACAAAGTCAGGTAATAACAGGAACTAAGAACAGGCGTGGCAAGGAGACATGGAGGCATAAGGGACAGGTGAAACTAATTAACAATAAAGGGAAACATGAACCTAAGCAACAGTTAACACAAAAACACAAACCAAGTCCAAAGATGTCATACCATCACATTTGTTTCCATCTCTGTGTCAATTACATTTGAAATAATGCCAAAGCAATTTCTAATAAGGTTTTTTATATCTGAAGAGGCGCATTATAGCAATAGCTGTAATGCTCCACCTATGAAAGTTAATCTGTTGGGCTTCTTCTTGGCACCCAGATGTTCATTGACAAACTGTTTTTTTCAGTAACAGTGATGACAAAAACCGTTTAAATACCTCCTTACTGGGAGGAGCTGGATAAAATCCATCCTGTCTGATTGTATGGAGGAAGCAGCTCAGCTCTAAAGAATCTAAAGTCTAGGGTCTATTAAAAAATGTCCACTTTTGCATTATATGTGTAAATCATATTAAAATGTTGTTTTTCATTCACTTCAAGAAATCAGTCTGACAGAGAAACCAATATTAACCACAAATAACTATGACCAAACACATTCTGTTGATTAATGGAAAAGTATAATGTTTCCTTCAAATCAGTTTTTGATATTTTACTTGTTAAAGTTTAAAATCTTAACAACAAAAGGACAAAAAACCCAACCCAACTGTTGTACGTCATTTCACAGTACACATTTGAAGTTTTGCTTTTGTTATCTGACTTGATGGATCATTTTTAGGCATCATTATACAATCATTTATGTCCTCACCTTGATTTTTAACCTCTAATGTGATTAAACTGGAGACCAAGGATGTTCTGAATCCCCAGCTGAAGAATAATGGATTTAGGTAAAGGCTTCCCAATGGTTAGTTGGTGCACTTCAGGATGGCACCACCCTCAGTCACAAGCCACAGACGTCCCAGGTCATAGCTTGCGTGCTTGAAGGGCAAGCAGAAGTCGACATAGCTCCTCCAGCATCTACCTGTTTTAACTCCAGACCTGAAGACACAAAGAAGTACATCACTAAACAACTGAAATGTGATTCATGTGTAACCTCTAAAACCTGGTTCTGAAATATAACACTCTCCAAAAACAGGAAAGAAATTACCGGCTGCAAATTTAAAGACTCTGTCATTGTGGTTGACTCCCCAGATACCTGCAGGTCCCACTGAGACATGCTTGAGAGGAACAGAGCCCAGTTTGGACCAACTCAATCCACTCAAAAAGAAGACAGAAAGTTTGTCAGTCATCACAACCATCCCTTCGCTGCAGGTTGGACCTGCATCCAGCTGCTGAGGGGCAGCAGTGCAGGTCCAACCTGTAAAAAAGAAACAAATGATAAAATATATAACGATTTAAGAAACATAAAGAACACTATTTTATCCTAAGATATTAAGGGACCTCACCATGACAGCTGGTTAAGAAATTCAGCAAAATCAAGAAGGTTCAGACAGCTTTCATGTTGTCTTCAGTATGTTGCTGTGCAGCTCCAGATGTAACTCTGCTTCTTTGTCCTGAAACACCTGTGATAGTGGGACTTTTATACTTAAGGTACGATGTGCCTTAACTGGTTTTGTAAGCAAGCCAGGGAAATAAAAAGAGGAAGATGTATGTTCTGTTTCTAACAATTTAGCAGTGTATTGTTTCTTTATTGGTTGCCTTGGTTTCCTTGTAATCCATAATATCTGTGTTACAACAAAGAGACTAACTTGTTCCCACAGATTTTAGGATCATATTTGATAAACATTTTAAATTAGTGGAAGAAATTATAAATATAAATTTTAACTCAACACAGGCTGTTCATCAGCTGATCAAAGCCATATGCTCATTAGCCTTTTATGTCACCCATCGCTGCCGATGCAGGACACAGCAAGGCAGTCGCTGTACAGTTCCTAAACCAACCTCAGGCTTATGGGACAAGAAAGGCCAGTGGTTGAACCAACAAATCTCACCAGTAGATCCAGTGGGCTGTCCATAAACTCACAGGCAGATTATTGACCCAAATAAAAGCCCCTACTGGTGCTGATTATACAGAACAATAACCATGAGATTACAAGGACTTAAAGAACAAAAAATGACTTGAAATGCCACATCTCCTCCCACGCTGTAAACTTGCCTGTTTGTACTTTGCAAACAGCCAAAGTTGTATCGATTAGTTCATACTTACAAAGTAGAATGCAAATGAAGCATGCTTTAAATTTTGTTTTGTTGCAAACAAATATCTAAAAACTATGGTCTGCCTTCCAAATGTATCTTGGGGTCTGTTGGCTTGTTTATTTAGTTTCTTGAACAGGGACCAAGTATAGGATCATTAATCTGAAAAGGAAAATATGCTTCATACCAGAGGTCTTTGTTATTTGAATCCTGGCCTTTAGCTAACAATTTGTTCAGCTGCATGACTGTTGTGGTCCAGACTAATTAGTAATGATGAGGAGGTGATTTTGTTTTTAATTTGCATCCAACTTTAATTTTTTTCTTAAGAAGTTTAAAGGTAGATAAAAATGTGATACTCTGCCTTTTAAAATCTCATTAAAAAACATAGAAGTTTGAGGTAGTGATGAGAAAAATGTGAAAAGGTTCCAGAGGTATTGTTGTGCCCTATTCATGAATAACAACATGGATAAAAACATGGACTCTTAACTGTACACAGTCAAACATGTTGGTAGGAAACCACCTTTAAATACAGCTTTTAACCTACAGCCGAGGAAGGAGGAGTCACAGCTGGAATCCCCATAATGTCATGATGCTGGCAATCTGGACAAATATTTCAAACTTGAATTCAGAGTTGACTACGATCTGATTGAGAACAAGTTAAGTATGATCTGCTATTAGAGTACTCAGTAATCCAGCAAAAGGGAAATTAAGACAACCTGTCTTCAACTTCTGCAAAAAGCACCTTAAGTCAGAGATGTCCCAGAAGAGACGTTGTCCATAATCATGTCAAATGAAGTGGCTTCCTTTCTCCCTGCCAGAGAGGAGACAACAGGAATCAGAGTCTTCCAACATGGAGCACAGCAAATGGTGCTCCATGTCCATACCCAGGCATGAACTTGTAACTTGTAACTCTATGTGTTACATTAACGCTCAGCTTGGACTCCTGCTTTACTTGCACTGCTTTACTTGCACAATGATCACCTGCACTGTTGTATTGCTCTTGCATCTTATACTGCTCTATATTTACTCTCACTCACTTAAAACTGTGCACATATATTTATATTATATTGTAGATATGTTTATACTGTTTAATTTGTACTGTATTGCACCGACTACGCCAAAACAAATTCCTTGTATGTCCAAAAACGTACTTGGCAATAAAGCTTTTCTGATTCTGATTCTGAACGCCAAGAGTGAACCAGCTGAAAAAGGAGCAGCTGAAGCAGAGTGAAGGCAGAGCTGCTCTAGGAGAGAGAAAAATTTACCAGAAAGGAGCTTAACAGAAACACAAGTAAACCAAAGGAAGAATCTAACAGAAATCTTACAAGAAATAACATTATTTGTACAAAGGAAGCACACACAAAAGCACACACAAAAGAATGATATATCAACAATGATAAGCACAGGAACATGAACTGAATACCTAAGGAACATAATAAACACCAAAGAAATTGACAAAGTACACACAAAAAAGAAAATTAAACCCAAACAAAACCCACATTCTTAATTTCAACAGGGTTTTCCTGGTAATTAATACATTTAGAAAAATTCAAAGCTTTTATCTTCACCTGTAAACTGTTACTATATTAACTATAGTGACAGTTTCTTATAGTGCTTGTTCATTTCCAAAGACTTGACATGCAAATAAGCTTTAGAAAGTCCATTAAGAGCACAACTGACAGATAACCTTTTTTGGCCACTGACTTTTGGCTACTGCGTTGTACCATCCTGGTCAGAAGGCCATATTGTTCCAATAAAAAAACTGCAATAATTAAGAGCTTTAATAGAATTGTTTTGACCAAATAATATTCACGTATTGACCAATCTCACTGAGCTTGACCTGTTTTACAAAAAAGAATAGACAAAAACTGCAGTGTGTAGATGTTCAAAGCTGGTAGAGACAGACCCTGAAACACCTGCAGCTCTAATCAGCTACAAAGTATTGACTGTAAGGGACTGAATACAAATGCATGCCACACTCTTAGTGTTATTTGTAAAACATTTTTAAAACCGATAACATTTTATTTCACCTAACAATTATTAATGATTTTATATTCCTTTAACTCATAAGATTCCAGTAAAATACATTGAAGTTTGAGGTGGTGGTGAGATGTGAAAAGGTTTCATATGCTCTTCCTTGGCCAGCATCAAGCTGTTCAGGACCAAATTGCTGGGGGGTTTCATTGCACATCAAACCTGTGGAGAGGAAACCCCCCATGAAATAAATCGAAATGAAATTCTACAAAAAATGTACATATACTAGGTAAAAACGTTTAGTTGAATATTAGAAGGGACCAACTGCCACAGCATATGCACAAGTAACTCAGCATAAGCAAGAACACGACAGCAGCATTGCTGTTTCCTGCTTTATGTTGTTGAACAACTCCAAATGTACCTCTATAATTTCTGGGCTTTAGCCAAAAACAGTCCTTCCCTCCCCATCCTCAGACATCACACTACCACTCATGTAGGCCCTTGGGATGCGGGTGTGTTACAGCAGTGTCTCAAGGGTTTTCCATCTCTGCGGTCCCATGGCTGCCTGGGCCCCAATTTTAATGGGAATGTGGGAATGTGTGATTGTGACTATCTTGCACCTGTTTTTGTGTCAGGTTGGGCTTGGGCTGCTCCCTCTCCTGGATCAGCTTAGGCCCCCCATCAAACATGGGGGCTATTTCCTCCCCAGCACACTCCTTGCCAGAAGTTGGTGTCTGGGGCTGGGTGCTTTGGTGTGTGACAGCTCAATCCCGGTGGCTGCTTGCTGGGGCCTGGGCCTCCTAGTTCTGTTGGGCCTCTGCTTGAGGGATGACGTCATTTGTCATTAATACGGATGCCACAACTAGTTAATAGGTTTAGGGTAAAATAACTTTTTCACATAGGACCAGTTTGGTTTGGATAGCTATTTTCTCTCAATAGTAAATGGTAAACAGCCTACACTTGTATAGCACTTTAGCAAGTCTGAGGACTCCAAAGGGCTTTACACTACCATCAGTCATCCACCCATTGATACACACATTCACACACTGACAGTGGTAAGCTGCATTGTTGCCACAACTTTCAGATTGCAAGGCAACTACTCTCCCCACTGAACCACAGACACTTCATAACTCCAGGATGGATGAAACAAAGATTATCAATGTTTATGTCTCCAACAGAACTACTTACCAGGTGGCTGAGACTTACTAAGATGTAAACCACTATTATAAGGTAACACTTAAGCAATATATTTTATTACGATTTTATGAGATTCATAATTGTGAAGCAGAAGTAACCACATATTTAAATCAACACCTTTTACTCTGACTGCCCTAAATACAATCCAGTGCAAGCAATTGCCTTCAGAATTCACCTAAGGATTAAATAGAGTAAATAAGAGGCCCCACGAAGACCTAGAAATATGCCAGACAGGTCAGGGAGAAAGTTGTGGGGAAGTTCAAAGCAGGGTTAGATTATGAAACAATATTCTAAGACTTGAATGTCTCACAGAGCTCTGGTCAATCCATTATCCAGAAAGGGAAAGAGCATGGGACAATCACTAAGACATGGCTGTCAACCTGACAGCTGACAGGCCTGGCAAGGACAGCAATAATTGGAGAAGCAGCCAAGAGGCTCATAGTAACTCTGGAGGAGCTGCAGAGATCAACAGCTCAGGTGGGGCAATCTGTGGACAGGATAACTATTATGTGACATTCACGAACAAATCGGTTCTTTTGAATGGGTCTTTACCTTGAACGATAGGACTCAAGTCTTGATTAGTGACTCTTTGTTTGGGAGTAGATATGAACATACTGAGCAGATGCTCATTGCTTTTTGTTTGTTTTCGTCACATGTCATGGCAACAGGCATGGGTGTGGTGCTGTGTGCAACAGCGATGCAGACTGCATGCAGTTGGAGAGAGGAGGAAGGTTACAGGGGGCTCCTTGCTTGAGTATGAAACAATGAGTGGCGCAACAAAACGTTTGCAAACTTTAAGTGTTGTTTACTAGTGTGGTGCCTTAACAACTATATTTAATGGTCCATAAATGGCTTGTTATCAAAATTTTCATAATGCGTATCATTCAATGGCTCTTTTGAATAGATCTTTGAAGTGAACAAATCCCTTCAAAGAGCTATAAGTCTCAATCACTAACAACTATTAGTGGTGTGTTCCAAAAATCTGGCTTTAATTAATGAGCTGGAAGAACAAAGTCTTATTTAAAAGCAACCCATAAGAAGTCCAGTTTCCAGTTTCCCACAAACCAAGTAGGGATCACAGCAAACATGGAAGAAGTTGCTCTGGTCAGATGAGTCTGAAACTGAACCTTTTGCCCTACATGCCAATCACTCTAAATATAACATCACTACAAACTAAAAAGATCATATTGAACTTCACAAAATAAAGAAAAAAACCACATAAGAGGAGAAAGGGCTGGAACTCAGAGGATCATCTGCACTGCTTGCCCTGACCTGGGCAACATTTACTCAATTTGCCTCCTCACACTGCCACATAAATCCTGCAGGACCCCTAACATTCCCGGGAACCCCTTCTTAATTACCGTACACTCTTTTCAGGTAGATTCAGAACTCCAAACACATGTACAGACATAATTCAGAACAGCGCCCCCAGCTGTGGAAATGCTGCAGTGACATAAACACGGACAACACAGACTGGACCAAGGATGACATAGCTGACATTTATCTTATCTGATTTTCTTTAGCAGGGACGGGTAAACTGATCATGTATTGTGAAGATAGATGGAGAAGAATACAGGACAGTTCTACTAGAACTTTATATAATTTTTTAGAGAACATTTTGAAAACGATGTATCCCAGGGGTTTTGTTTTTCTCCATCCGTAGCCATAGTCCATTGGCTCGAATTTGAAAAGCGTTTGGCGTCACGTTTTGTGTTTTAAGGGGTTATTATGCAAACCTCAGAGGCTCGCCCCTAGACAATAAGTTTGCATGTAGGGCGGGACTTGTGTGTGCCAGAATCACTGCTCTTTTTCCCACTGCAACTTTTCGCGCTACGGTCCATGTAGTTGCAGCGCCAAGCATGTAAACCCCCACCTGGCTTCCATCTGTCTTTGGGTTTCAGGCCTAATTAAATGTACCCGCAGAGACAAAGGCCTTGTTGATTAGTTAAAGTTGTTATCAGTGGCTTTTGTAAGCTATGCGTCTCTGTGGGAGCTGGAAATAAACAGCGGTACAACCCAAAACTTTATAGGCAGACGATCAAAGATCGCTGATTTAGACGATGACTTACTCTTCTCAAAACCCTGCCCTCCTAATGGTGTGTTTTCAAAAATATAGTCCTATTTGTTTGCCAGATAGATGCGCCTGCCATGACTCCGATTAATAAATATTAGAGCTTCTTTCTTTCTTTCTTTATGTTGTCATCCCCTGTTACAGAAAAGCATTACCACATCATGGTGCTGTGTTTCAAGAAGGTGGTGCTCCGGGAAACATGCATTTTTGGACTGTGGGAGGAAGCCAGAGTAAAACATGCAAACTCCATCCAGAAGAGCCCGGGCTAGGGTTCCAACTTAAGACCGTCTTGCTACAAGACAACAGTCCTAACAACTGCATAAGTTTTTCTTTTGGAATTAAATTACTGAAATAAGTTTGGTTTTCGATGATAATTCTAGTTCACTCAAGAAACAACTTTAAATAGGCTGTGTGTTCGGTATCGCCGGAAATCCCATTTATACTACTGTCGTAAACCGTAAGTTAGCAGTGGGGTCGTGCGAAAAGTTGTACAGAGTGAGACCTCGCTTTGTTCCAAAGCTATCCTGAAATCAGCGCGCCGGCTGCCCCGCCAGCAAATACAGGGGCGTGGTCGTCGTGCTGTTGATTGGCCAGAGCTCGGTGACGAAACTAACCAACGCGGTTTGCGATTGGCTGTAGGAATCCAGCTGCCTCAGAGCGCCAGAAAACAAGCTTGAGCGGGTGATGCTGAAGTCCCTCCAGGACAGAACACGGTGTCCGCTCACTGGATGACACACAGGACGTACCTAAGCGGTGAGGAGTTGCCCGCTAATTTTAAAGAGGGAAAGAAGTGGCTATGTTTGGCTGAAGCAACCAGCGCGGTGACAAGACTGTGAACCACATCGTAATATTTCATTCATTTCGACGGCCACAAAAGGGTGAATAATTTCGCTTCTCTGCCATTTGTTTCCTACTGTGTCATGGTATGCTGCTCTGCTGACCTAGTACCCTCCGCCAAGTAGCCGATTAAAGTAATTTTGATTTCTGTAAGTATCAGCCAGTCTCAAATAATATATTCACTGGGAGCTCATCCAGTCTAAGTAATTTTGATAAATTTATGCAAACTGACCCTTTTCTGGCTGACAACGTTAGCGGTATAAGCTACGTTTAAGTTTGAATGAAACTTTGATTTATTGCAGTGTAATAATACATATAGTTTACATCTTTTAAGATAGGTTATAACCCAGCAGATCAAGTTTAAAAAACCTTAATAAAGAAGCGAACTAGCTTGAAGTTAGCCTGCTAGTTACCAGATGTTTGCGCCAAATCTGAACGTCTGGTCTGACTTTAAAGATACTCTTCCGCGGTGGGTTTTCTTTTCACTAACCAATGTATACTGACTTAAACATATGGGTAACAATGTATGGATCCCCATTGTAGGATTTCCAAAAATACATAGTTCAGCAAAGCCCACAGAAATGCTACTTCTGGTTTATGTGCAGTTGGGTTGATGACATCACAAGAGCGACAAATCAGCTGGAATTATGGGGTTTTCTCTTTGTACTTGGAGGTTGGATTTGCTCATTATTGTGTTGCTGCCTGCCAAATTTGAGATTTATTGCATAAGGAGGCTCAGTGACCCTCTGAAGTCAGAAATCAGACTGAGAAAGCCAAATGTTTCTGAACCTGAGTTCTCTGTCCTGCTACCCATATGAAATATAGAGAAAAGTTGCTGGTATAATCCAGGGATGGATGATATTGATGTAAAATTATCATAAAAGGTATATATTTTTTCTAACTCATCTCTTAGCTCAACATCGGTCACTGCTTTCAGTCCACCAATAACATGAAGTAGGGAAACTACCACTAAACGGTGCACAATAGTTTCATTCTAACATATTTTCAAATATGTTACATTCTATTGAAAAACTGTTCGGTTAACAATCCAAGCCATACCTTCGATTTCGGGGTTTTTTAACATCAATATGATTTTATTTGGATTAATCATAATTATTATTTCGATTAATCATAATTTTACTGCAAAAATATCAAAAACAAATAGAAACTCTGTTATGGACATGTTGCATAGGTAATAAACTCTTTTTTTACTTTTTCACTTCCTTTTTTACAGGTTTCCTAAATGGAGGTTGAATGCCTGGCACTGAAAGACCTCACAAGTCTGGAGAAAAGTTTCTCAGTGGAGACTAAGGAAGATGGGAGCCAAGGTGAAAAGGTGGGCTTCGATATGCTTTTTAATGTTGTATGGCAGCACATCTATCTAAGGAAGTCCAGCCAATTGCATCGAGTCCGTTAGTTTGACTCATAAATCAAAAAAGATTTTCCAAAAATTATATCAGTCTAGATTTCAGTTTACACAAACACACAAAAAATTCTTCCAAAAAGTTATATAAAAATACAAAAGTATTGTGTAGAAAAGTAAATACACCCCATTATATCTTGTACAATCAACTTTAACAGCAAAGCTGTAAAAAACACTTGGCCAAACCTTAGCTGTTGGACAGATGGCCTCACATTTGACATTAGAATACTTTGGTATGTAGAGGAGTTTATATTTAACCTAATGGGTACAAGGTGCCCAGGTCCTGTGGTTGCAGAAAAGGCCCAATCATAACCCCTCTACCACCGTGCTTGACATCTGCTATGGACAACCATCTGTACTTTGTTCTCAGAGTGTTGTTACAGAGGCTTTGTAGTTTATTCAGATGCAACATGCTGCCATATTCTGTTTTTTTCTCATTGTACTGTCAGCATAAATCGACAAAAATGAATAAGGTACTGTGAGGATGGTCAATGTACCTCTAAAATGTGTTTGATTAACAATGCATGGTTACTACCTTCCCTTTTAAGTACTACAGAAGCAACAAGAGTGTACTTTAAGTTTCTCACTCGCTGATTTTAGAGGCTTTATCTTTTCATAAACTATAATAGTTGACTCTGTTGTGCTTTTACATTTGAGCTTAAATGTGCATCATTATGACCTGAACTTCTACTCAAATCAGTATTACTCATTCTAACCATTCTTTCTCCATCACAGGAAAATGTGTGCATAGAACGGAGAAAAACCACCCCGCTGAAAACGACAGAGTCCAGCGCTTCTGTTTTCCTCATGAGCAGGAAGAGCTCAACCTCCGAGCTGCCCCACATCACTCCCGTCAAGCGTACGGTCCTGGCCGAACCGTGGTCACCCACATCCAACCTGAAGGTGCTCATCAGCGCTGCCAGCCCAGACATCAGAGACAGAGAGATGAAGAAGGTGCTGTTCAGACCTATAGAGAATGACAAAGTTAAGGCGGCGGGCTCAGAACCTCTGGTGGAGGACGCAGAGGTGGAAGACTCTGCTCAGGTATGTGAACCCTGTAAAGCTTGGTGGTTTGTTAAGACGTTATGAATTGTATTTTATTTTTCTTACAAATATGCCTAATCAAATGTGCTACGAAGCATTTGTGGGTTCTTATTTTTTTCTTCCCTTTCTTAGTTTGAAGGGGCTTTTGATGAGGAAGATGCGGAGAAGAAGCCGAGCAGGAAGGAGAAGAGCCTGGGTCTCCTTTGCCAGAAGTTCCTGGCCCTTTACCCTGATTACCCACCAGCCCACAGCCCCATATGGATCTCACTGGATGAGGTCGCAACTAATTTAGGTAGATACAAGAAAAACATCACAGGAGCAGCTTTACCCTTACAACCCTGGGTTAACTTAACAAATTCTGTTATTGCTGCCAGGAGTGGAGCGCCGACGGATCTACGACATCGTCAACGTGCTGGAGTCTCTGACGGTCGTGGGCCGGATAGCCAAGAACAGCTACATCTGGTATGGCCGACAGCGTCTGTGGACCACGCTGGAGGAGCTGCAGCAGAAGGGCCGGGAGCAGGGTTATCACCTTCAGATGGATCTGCCCGCCAAGGCCAGGAGGACCGGGCAGGGCCAGGAGGAAGATGGAGGAGAGGGAGACTCAGGCAATGGTAAAAAATCCCAGAAAATGATCTCTTATCCATAGCAGGTCATTTTAGATAATTGGAGGTGCACCGATCAGGCTTGTTCTGGCCAAAACCAATTTCTGGTTTTCTGTAAAGTCTGACCTGACTATTTGGGAGTTCAATAAATACAACTTTTTGTTTCTTCTCTAATAGTCAAGTAGCCTTGGTAAACTTCGACATGCTTGTTTTGCAGCTGGGGGCAACAGAAAGGATAAATCTCTGCGCATCATGAGCCAGAAGTTTGTCATGCTTTTCCTGGTGTCCAAAACTCAAACCGTTACCCTGGACGCGGCAGCGAAAGTGCTCATCGAGGAGAGCCGGGACTCCTCGAGCCACAGCAAGTACAAAAGTAAGAAAGCCAGCAGAGCTATGATGCATCATGCTGTTTTAGCCCCAAGTTCGAATATAGTGCAGTCATGTTTTGTTTTAACCCATTTTATGTCTTTAGCTAAGGTGCGGCGTCTGTATGACATCGCCAACGTGCTGACCAGCCTGGAACTCATCAGGAAGGTTCACGTGAGAGAGGAGAGAGCCAGGAAGCCGGCCTTCAAGTGGCTGGGCCCTGTCAAATTTAGCAGCTCTGGAAACATGGGTAAGAATCCAAGACGGGTTCATACACACCTGTCTAACCTTTTCTGCAAGTTGTTTTTTTTTTATGTATAAATTGACTAAAGGAACTGCAGTGCTCTAAACGTTTAATTTAAATTGGAGAGCACTACCTCATGTATAGTTAAAACGAGTTTGTATTGTTTCACGTGTATTCAGTGTTTCTGAACTAATAAGATTGTGACCTGAGAACACCTGACAGTGTCAGTTATTTTTTTTACAAATCGTAATCGGCAGGTCGGTCTTTTTAAAGATTGGTGATTGGTCAGAAAACTGCAATCGGTACACCCCTAGTTTAAATACAAAATCAGAAAATATAGGAGTTGTAAGAAGCGTCTAGAAAAGGAGAGCCAGACTAGAGTTGGAAAACAGAATCACAATACAGCAAAGTTGCTCTATTTGTCATTTTGAGCCTTCAGCCTCTGTCGTGGAACACGATGGAATCAGAAATGTAGAGTTAGGATAACGATCTACAGTCTACAGGGAATACACACAGAGGCTACTGTTTCAGGAATGCTAGCTGTGCTAATTGCTAACATAAGATGCTGAAGCTAGTATGAGATATGAATCACATAACTTGTCAAACAAAACTTAACGAAACCTTTACTTGAACCTCAGTTCTGTAACATGGTTTCCTATAGAAAACACCTTGGATGTCGCACAAGGGGAGGCTGCAGTAAATGAGGACTTCAGGAGAGCAAAGATGGCACGTCATTCCTCCTTCAGCATCACACCTACTACAGTCAGTGTGCAGCGGCAGATCAGCTCCGCACCCAGCAGCCCACGCCATCACCTAACAGGTAAGAATCGCATGTGGATGTTAACTTTGACTGTTTTGAATAGTTCAGAACAGGCAATGAAACTTCCTGTTCTGCACACCGCAGGCTTCCAGAATCAGTGTTTGGATTACACAAGGAAGACTATGAGCAATGGCCCGGTGTGTCAGCTGCAGCGTGGAGGCAGCACTGAGTGAGTTCGTACTAAAACACACACTCTACCCGCTTATACACTTGTCTTAGTTGTACAGTTCCTTGCAATTGAATTCATAACTTCTTCGCATTCTGTCACGTTACAGCCACAGAGTTCAGTATTTTATTGAGATTCTATGTGATGGATTGGCAGAAAATAATGAAATGGACGTTTTTTTATATATTTTATAAAATTCTTAAAAATGTGGAGAGCATTTGAATCCAGCACCCCTAAGTCAATATTTTGGAGAACCATCCTTTGCTGCAGATAGAGCTGCAAGTCTTTGGGATTATTTTTTTGCCTGTTTTTCAAATCTAAAAACCGACATTTTGGTCCATTCTGCTTTTCACAAGAGCTCAAGCTCAGTCTAACTGGAGAGAGCATCTGCAAATAAGGATTTTTAAGTCTTGCCACAAATTCTCAATTGAATTCAGGTCTGATTTTGACTAGGCCATTCTAACACATGATATTGATTTGAATTGATCCATTCCATTGTAGGTCTGGCTGTATGTTCAGGTTTGCTGTCCTCCGGGAGGTGAACCTCTAAGTAAGGTTTTTGCAGCCTCTAAGAGGCTTCCTTCCAGGATCGCCCTGTGTTCTGCTCCACCCATCTCCCACGTCAACTCTAACCAGCTTCCCCATCTGTGCTGGAGAAAGGCTCCCACACAACAGTAGAGATGGTAGAGCCCTCTGGCACATAGCCTTCTGCATTCAGGCAAAAATGTGTGGTTTCTACCGTTTTCCACGTTTGCTATGTCCTTCCACTTTCCATTTTTGCACTAGTTTGTGTTGGTCTGTCAGGTAAAAGCGTGTGGTTGTATTGAGAAATAGTTCAAGGGGTTTAAATGGTTTCGGAAGGCCATTGTATTTAATTTTTTTATATATTCCTAAAATATTCTAACCTTGTCTTGTTTCTGTTTGGCAGTCGCCTCAGCGTGTCGCTGTATGCCCAGCTCTCACATAGCAGCACCAGCTCTCTGCCCCCGACCTCCACCCACCCCACCGTTCTAGCGGCACAGCCCCACCCCGAGCATCTCCTCATCCCTTCCCCCCACTGCTTGGCCTACCTGCCCAGCCTCTCCCAGCCCTCCGTTGTCATGCTGTACAAGGCGCCAGAGCAGCAAGAATGGGCGCCTGCAGGTCAGAGGTCAGCTAAGACGGAGTCTGAGGAGGAGGGGAAGCGGAGTTGGGAGGAAAATGAACAGGAGGAGGCTGTGGTGACAAAGAAGAGCAAATCTGGTTTGGAGAAGTCAGAAAAGGTGAGGGGGTGTTTTGTGATGTCGTGGTTAAATCCTAAAAACCTCTCTGAAAAAGCTGTTGTTTATCGCCCTTTGAATCTGTAAACACGGTGGAAGGGTCGCTCTAAACCTCTGTTCTTTCTGTGCAGATTGGAGCTCAGTCTCAAACAGAAGCCCCAGTGAGCTCATTAGAGATGGCCAACACTACTGCCTCATCATGCCTCTCCGGCCAGCAGGGGGCCACAGAGAGTCACACTGGCAACAGCATCTGGGATCACACACAGCCATCACACTACCTCTATGTCCCCAACAGTGCAGGTATGAGCTTTAGGAATCCCAGCAAATATAACCAAAAGATACCCCAGCTTTGCAGCTATAAAGGAAACTGACACGAGCATTACAAATATAAAAAGAACTTGTAAAAATAAATCAAAAAAATGAAGGCGACCTGCTTTTCTTCCTCTTCTGTCTTATTCAGGATTAAACAACTTTAACTTCCTGATCCCAGCTGGACAGCCACCAGCCAGCCTGTCACTCCATCCAAGTGGTGTGCCCACCATGGCTCTACCATACGTCCTGGTGCCCTCTGCAATGCTCTCCCACTACCCCCTAGTGGCTGGCAGTGTACAGCAGCAAGCTTCTGATAATCCCACCAGCTTGGGTTTCAGTCTGCCTGCCATGATGTCACCGGCCACCTTTATAGTGGGGACGACGCCTCATAGTGTAGGGGAGGCATCAGAAATTAGCGGGCGGCATCTTCCATCACCAGCCACTCCCGAACAGGGCAGACCAAACGTGTCAGCAGCAGGGACGCCACGCTCCCCTTCAGGGCCCAGACAGAACGTCAGCATTAACACATCAGAATCTTCGGTAAGAATCAGCCTTCAGCCTCTCTTTCTAGTCGTTTGTAGCCTGTAACAGAATTTCTTCCAGGACCTATCCTGGATTTATGTCCTTCCATCTTTAAATTAACTTATCCCATATTATGATGCTGCCACCGCCATTTGTCACCATGGTAATGGTGTGTTCAGGGTGATGTCCACTGTTAGTTTTCTGCATTTTGCTTGTAGGCCAAAAAGTTCCGTTTGGGTCTCATCTGACCAGAGGACTTGCTTCCAGCTGTTAGAGTGAACTAAAACAAAGAGTCACACAAGCGAATAGGAGCAGCACTTCCTAAACTCATCTTTTCTCTGCTGTCTCTTCACAGACTCCACATACTCCTAAGGAAACCACAGCTTCCTCTTCCAAAGCCTTCTTCCAGACCCCAGGAACTCTGGGAAGTGTAGCGAGCGCTGTGCCAGCTGCTAGAAAAAGGGGCTCAGCACAGAGGAGACTGGACATCGGCCACTCTGCAGCTCCATGAACGGATGAAAGCTTGCACTTAACGAGCCACTATAATATGGCGAAACATTACTGAAAGCTTTTGGTGCTCGAATGTCCTGGAAAAAAAAGGGAGAAGAAATGTTTGAACAAAAAAGACTGATGTTTATTTTTTTAACTGTGTATCACTTTGAAGATGTTGATGTTGGCAGATCAAATGTGCCTCATGGTTAGATTCCAGGACATTTCACAGGAAATTACTCAATCAATATTGCCAATGTACTAGGGCCCTCTTGTGGTGGGGGTTGGTAACTGCGCTATTTGTTTTTTATTTGAATTTCAGCCTTAATTTTCCCTCCCAGACATGATCAAGCTACCTAATTTCTCTTATTGTATGTATTAAAGCCCAATTACTATTTATACTTTAGCTAATATATGTTGATTACAGGAACTGTAATGGGACATTTAGCTTTCTTGTAGTACTAAACATTTACATATAATATGCATCTAACTGAGATTTTTAGCTTTAGTTGGCCCCCTTTGTATTTTGTTACATGAAGAAGGTGTAATAGGAAATCTGCTCTCGGTTAGTAGTAGGAACGTCTTTCCCAGACGTTTCTGTGAAGAGGGGAAAAAATCACTAAAGCCTTAAATGTTTACAGCCTTTAAGTATCTGAACTGTTGATTTTCCTCTTCAGGAGGATAATGTTACTTTATTTTTTATTTCCGGTGTTTAAGGGTAAAACTCAAAAGCCCAGCACTGATACTAAGGACTAAATGTGACAATGCTGTCAGGTACTTGAATACTAGTACTAAATGGAATATATTTATATCAGAGTACTGTAAAATATATACAGGGAAATGGATCTTACGTGTTTTTATCTTTTTAGCATTGTTCTCATATATCCTGCAACATCAGAGATACCTGTGTCAGGTGTGATCTGCCTTCCGGTGCACAGCTGGAATTAAAATGTCACCTTTAAACACTTCTTCTCAAGTTGATCTGGAGAAAGATCCTGCTATCAGACAACCCAACAGAAATCTTAGTGCTTCGTACCAGATTTATTCAGATGTTAACAAAGCCACGCCAAAGGCTGAACAGTGGGTGTGTAGTTCTCCGTTTACAGGTTTATGTCAGTTATTAGCATTTCTACTTCGCCATTTAAAGTGTTCAGGTGCAGAATCTGGGTTTCTCTCTCTGTTGCTTCTCTTTCACTGTAGCTCTGCTCTGTGTTTTTCTGGGCCCGTATGGGTTTTCTTCAATGGGTTTCACAAAATTTCATTTTAATAAAATACATGATTTTCTTTTAAACACTGTGTTGTGTGTGTGTGTTTTAGTTCTAATAAACCATCAACCAACAAATGGCTATTAACGCTTTTATCAGCAGACTTACTACTGAATTTATCTGTGGAGGTGTTTATTGCACCGTTACATAAAGGTTACCTAAAAATATAGATGGCCTTTTCTGGCATATATAAGGTTTGGACAAATACACCACATTTAGTATTTTATATTACATGGTGGACTGGCGATTCCCAAACTGGCTTTAGCTCTGGACTTTGACTGGGCCATTCTAACGCATCAATGTGATCAAAATCATTCCATTTTTGCCCAGGGTCGCTGTCCTGCTGAAGTCTCTAGTCTTTGTTTTTTTAAGGGGTTGTCTTCCAGGATAGTCCTATATTCTGTTCCATTCATCTTCCACGTCAATTCTGAGTGGCTTGCCTGTCCCTGCTGAAGGACAGGATCCCCAGAGTATAGCACTGCCACCCCCATGTATAATGTTGAGTGTTTGTCTTCCCCTACCCATTGGGTTTTGCATTAAGGCCAAAAAGTTTAACTCTGTGTCATCTGACCAGAAAATCTTCTGCCATGTGTCCCCTAACTGGCTTATAGTGAACTATAAACAGGACGTCTTGTGTTTTTTCCAAAAATGGTTTACTTCCTACTCTTACATAAAGGCAAGATGTGTGGAGTGCAATATTAAAAGTTGTCCTGGCAGCAGATTCTCCCACCTGAGCTGTGGATCTCTGCAACTCCTCCAGATTTACCCTGGGACCCTAGGCTGCTTTGATGTTTAATGCTGTCTTTGCTCAGCCTGGTTTTGGGCAGTTGAGATGGACGGTCACATCTTTGTAGGTTTGCAGTTGTACCATAGTCTTTCCATGTTCAGATGATGGATAAAAGAGAGCTTTATAGGATGTTTAGAGCTTGGGAAAATGCTTCATAACCTAACCCACGCGTGGGTTCTCACCAGGTACTCTGGTTTCCTCCACAGGCCAAAAACATAACTGTTAGGTTAATTGCCCTTAGGTATGAGTGTGTGTGCATGGCTGTTTATCCTGTGTTGCCTGTGAATGGATAGCAGCCTGTTCAGCATGTACTTCATCTCTCACCCAATGGCCACTGGAGATATGCACCAGACCTCCATGACCCTGCACAGATAAGCAGGTATAGACCATGAATGGCTGTGTGATTAGGTCATGTCACTAATTCAATTACAAAACTGTAACTCATATTTACTACACACAGAGTAATATGTCAAGCATCCATTGTTGTGATTGTTCCTGAACATGGCTCACAACTAAAACAACTAGAACTGTGTTTCCCAAAAAATAAGGATGTTGCACATGACCAATAGAAAAATGTCAGCTTAACTAAAAGTGTGTCCAGGAAGCCCATGTTGCTTCAACAGCAGCCTTCAACTCATGTGCATGGTTAGGTCTAGTGTCCCGAAACTTTTTCTTGATGATACTTCAAAGATTATTACATGACTTTGCTTGAATACAGCTTCCTTGAACAATTAGGTCTTTAACAATGACCTTTTGTTGCTTAACTATTCTTGAGGAGGCTGTTAAGACAGCAGTCTTACCTATAAGTGTGTGCGCCATAACATGGCCAAACATAACATTTGTCTTTTAGAACCCTTGTTATTGGACCTACATAGTAGTCTCACCTTTCCGAGAAAACGAAATTAGGGTTTTCATTAGGTGAAAGAAATAACTGTCTGATCTGTGCACTGCATAACTAAAATACATAAACTTTTGGATAATATTCTAACTTGTTGAGATGCACTTTTATACCGTGGGCTAAAACTGAGGTCTTACATCATTTAAAACGGCAAGAAAGGTGAGTTTTTATTCAGAACCAGTAGCTTTGCGGTGCCTCATGATCTTGTGACGTCATGCCCCTCTGATAAAGGCGCCCTCTGCCAGGTGAGCGCGTGCAGGAACGTTACGACGTCAGCTCCCTCCTCCGTGAAGCTCCTCCTCCCGTTGAAACAGCAGAAATGTGGAATATGTGGCGTTTCAGCCTCAGTGCAGTTAACAGTGTACGTCTGGAGCCGCCGAGGAACCGTCTGGATTCAGGGTACACGCAGAGCAGAAGCTAGACTACTCTAACACCCGGAGCCAGGACTACTTTTTACTCGGTGAGTTTAGTTAAAAGCTTTGGTTTAATTTTAGTTTTCTGCCAGTTGGAATGCTCTTAATGATGAAACTGCTATGCTGGTGTTTGTAGGAAGGTACATTTTAGCTAGTTGCGGGGCTGCTTTTTAGCTACATTTTCTTCCTAATTAGCCAAATAACTGACGCATTGTTTCTTATTGACTATCAATCAGTATGTTCGTAGTTTTTTGTTTTTTTTTACACAAAGTCTTAAATAAGGCACATAATATAATCTTTTTAAACTCAGTTACAGTGTTTATTTATATATTTTATCCCTGTTTATAAATGTGTTGCACCAAATGTTTACAACCTCTTGTTGATTTGCCTTACTTCATTATGATGTGTAATAATTTTACACTCGGACTCATTTTCTCTGCAAGAGTTGAACAGTGCTAAGGTTCTGTTAGTGTTGGTTCTGCAGAACATCTCTAATATCCAGTAACTGAATCGGTTTTCCTATCAGTCTGTTTTAATAAAAGTACACCTTATGCAGCTTTAGTCTGTGTAATCAGGAAATCCAACTGGGAGAAAGATCTAGGTACAAACCACAGCCTGGACAAACATGGGACTGGATTATATTATGTTCCAGATCTGGATGAGTATGGAAAACAGGAAATTCTGTAAAACATCTGATTGTCCTTCCATGCAATAGATTGTAGATTATAGAAAAATATTTCAATTTCCAGACTTTATTAGTTATCTCATTCTATAAAAGGTAATTTCATCCATCCATCCTTCCATCTGCACATCGTGTATTCATCCGTTTAGAAAAGAAAACAAGAGAATGGAGAAATATTCATATTTCAGTATTTTATTCTTTAAACATATTGATCCATCCAGCCATGGATCCATTTTTGCAGGATCCATATTTAAATACTGTAAATGCTTTCTACTGAAGGAAATACTGCCATAAAATAAGAGTGAATGTTTGTGTTTATACTTTATAAACGAGCTAACTCAGGAATGAAAACTCTGGGAAATCAGAGCCTGGAAAAGTATGGAATGTTGACAAGAATAACGTTTTGCAACCCGGTAATCATTGACTGCTTTCTAGCTCTCAGCCGTTATCTTCTAATAGACTCCGGTTCACAGGACTTTCACATCAACATTTAAAGTATGAAATAACAACAGATGTGTTTGTTTTCTGAGACACACACACAGTTGGCCCTGTTAAAAGCGTCAGTTCCCTCCCTACTCTTGCTTTTAGACAGGAGTGAGTCTGTAAAGAGGATTAGCTGTTCATTCAAACTTCTTTTTGCTCTTCATGTGCTGATCCCATGGCTGCTAACTGAGGCATGGCTCCCTGCAAACATTCCTCTGGGTATTAGTCCACTCTCTTGTTTGGGTTGACCTTGTTTGCATAGCTTTGTTTTTGTTTTCCTCATTGTGGCAGATGTGGCCATGATTTGTGGTTTGTGTTTCAACCCTGTGGACTGTTGGTGCAGTAACAACACACTTTATTGGGGGGGGGGGGGGGGGGGGGGGGGGTTGTACATTGTTAGAATGCAGAAAGTCCTTTATTGCAGGACAAGAAGAAACACGCTCTCACAATCTCACCATCTCTTCCTAGAAAGACGCACAATGCCAAACTGGGGAGGAGGCAACAAGTGCTCGGCGTGCCATGGAACAGTTTACCATGCTGAGGAGGTGCAGTGTGACGGGAAGAGTTTCCACAAATGCTGTTTTCTCTGCAGTAAGTATAGCTGCAAAATACACGACGGGAGCGGAAGATTTGTCCAATCTCTCCCCTCTGGTTTCTTTGCTGACTGACGACCCCTCCACCTTCCTTCCTTCTGACCGTTTCCATCTATGAGCTTGTGACTGCTCAGGTTGTTTGGACTGAAGTTACAGTCATGGTAAAAACAAAAAGGACGCTCACACTTTCAGGTTTTTTGTATCGGGCTACAAAGACACTGCCATTAGTTATTAAATGAAAAGAAAGCAACAATAGAAAACTGTTTTCAGGAAAAAACTAAGTACACCCCTTCTACTTGCATAGGTGATAGTAGGGAATACAGCAGTCAGGTGTTTATAATTAAAGGACTTGATTGCTGATTATCAGCAGTGTGGACACTTCCATAAAAGCAGGTGTTTTGGCAGTTTGCATTCAGGTGTGTCTAACACAATGCCAAGGTGTAGTCAGGAAAGGATTTGAAAACCATTTCCAACAATTTGACAGTGAGAAAGATTCTTAACAAGTAGAAAACACTTTATACAATTCAGAAATTTCAAATAACTTGGGAGTAACATTGTACACTCTACAGAGGTTGAGGGTTAGAGATTCACAGCGCCATGTTTGGCTAAAAACCCAACACAGCATATCAGCTGTCAGGCATAGTGCCGGAGGGGTGATGATTTGGGTTTGTTGTGCAGCCACATGACCTGGTCGCCAGGCTATCATGAAGTCGACCATGATCTCTTCTGTCTACCAGCTACAACTTGGCTGAACCCAAACAGAGCCGGAAATCTCCAACAGAATAACGGAAAAAGAAAAGAATCAAGGTGCTAGAGCATGACGGCTCATTTAGTGGCGTAGCTAAAAATCATTAGGCTAATAGAAACTAACATGACGAGCAGAAAACTCTGGGCAACTCGGGCTATATTGGAAGAGAACTATGTGGTCCAGTGATCACAAAGCTTGTCTACTTATGGAGACCAAGAGGCTTATCTCCTCAGAGATGGGTTCAAAGTTCAACTGTGCATCACTCTGCTGTCTTTTTCTAGTGTTTGCAATTTTACAGGAAATTAATCCATTCAAACTTAAATGTGGCAAACTTACACCAAACATTTCCTGTATACAAAGTACCCGGCCCCATCAGATCAGGTGTTTTAAGCCGAGGCGGCCAAGAGCCGGGCCTCATTATGGAAATCCCAGATATTGCGTTAACTGCATGTATTTGTTTATCTGGAATATGGGAGGACACCTGTTACACTGTTTCTCTGCATTGGTTCTCGCTCCACAGCCATGAAAGGTCATGGAAGCTGAACTCGGTTTTGCCTCTTCATCAAAGGCTCTTTGATCAGGAATTCCTCCTCAGGTTAGAGTTCACACTTCCTTTTGTTGCACAGCTGAACGATTCATCCTCATTCTGAACTGGTCTTGAAGGAGCCTTAATCAGGAGGATTACGTTCATCTGTAGATGAGGAAAACAATCAAACTGCAGGACAATTGGATCTTTAGCGAACTTATTTTCTAAAAGCTTTTTTAAAACGATTGCAGGAGATGAGCTAGGGGTCTTGGGTCCTGTTAAGTTCTTCCTTTTGTTTCTCAGTTACAGATTGCAGCATAAAAGACATCTACAGGTCCTTCTCCAAAAATTTGCATATTGTGATAAAGTTACTTATTTTCTATAATGTAATGATGAAAATTTAATATTCATATATTTTAGATTCATTGCACATTAACTGAAATATTTCAGGTCCTTTATTGTCTTAATACGGATGATTTTGGCATACAGCTCATGAAAACCCAAAATTCCTATCTCACAAAATTAGCATATTTCATCCGACCAATAAAGGAAAAGTGTTTTTAATACAAAAAACGTCAACCTTCAAATAATCATGTACAGTTATGCACTTAATACTTGGTCGGGAATCCTTTTGCAGAAATGACTGCTTCAATGCAGCGTGGCATGAAGGCAATCAGCCTGTGGCACTGCTGAGGTCTTATGGAGGCCCAGGATGCTTCGATAGCGGCCTTTAGCTCATCCAGAGTGTTGGGTCTTGAGTCTCTCAACGTTCTCTTCACAATATCCCACAGATTCTCTATGGGGTTCAGGTCAGGAGAGTTGGCAGGCCAATTGAGCACAGTGATACCATGGTCAGTAAACCATTTACCAGTGGTTTTGGCACTGTGAGCAGGTGCCAGGTCGTGCTGAAAAATGAAATCTTCATCTCCATAAAGCTTTTCAGCAGATGGAAGCATGAAGTGCTCCAAAATCTCCTGATAGCTAGCTGCTATCCTTCCCACAGACTTCCCACTGAGGTGCCTTGATACAGCACTCTGGGTACAGCCTATTCGTTCAGAAATTTCTTTCTGTGTCTTACCCTCTTGCTTGAGGGTGTCAATAGTGGCCTTCTGGACAGCAGTCAGGTCGGCAGTCTTACCCATGATTGGGGTTTGGAGTGATGAACCAGGCTGGGAGTTTTAAAGGCCTCAGGAATCTTTTGCAGGTGTTTAGAGTTAATTCGTTGATTCAGATGATTAGGTTCATAGCTCGTTTAGAGACCCTTTTAATGATATGCTAATTTTGTGAGATAGGAATTTTGGGTTTTCATGAGCTGTATGCCAAAATCATCCGTATTAAGACAATAAAAGACCTGAAATATTTCAGTTAGTGTGCAATGAATCTAAAATATATGAATGTTAAATTTTCATCATTACATTATGGAACATAATGAACTTTATCACAATATGCTAATATTTTGAGAAGGACCTGTATGTGCAGAAGAAGTACACTGTGGAAGAAGGGGCCTCATATGACTCTCTGTATGCATTCCTTGTCTGTTTGTTTATAGCCTTTGACCATAAAACTCATGATGCAACTGCACTGTAGGAAAGGGGAGGGGGGTTTGTTGGCCAGCTGATTGGACACCATAACCCGTCCAACACCCTCTTATCGACGGGATGTGAGTTCAGGTTGAGGTGGAGTTTTTCAACAATGGCTTTCTTCTCGCTTCTTATCCATGAAACCCACATTTGTGGAACGCACAAGTTATAGTTGTCGTGTCAATGGACACATCTACCTGAGCTGTGGGTTTCTGCAGCTCCTGCAAAGTTGCCCTGGGCCTCCTGGCTGGTTTTACTGGTAAATGCTTGTCTTGTCAGGTCTGTTGCTCTTGGTGCATGACCATGTCTTTATAGGGTTGCTGTAGGCACATGTTCTTTCCATGATTGAACAGAACTCCTGGAGATGTTCATACCCTGCTTAAACATCTGTGCTTACAGCCGGACAACTTTCCAGATATTCCTACCTGGAATTATTTCTCTAGTTTAAAAAATTTGTAATGCTTGAGTTTCTTTCAGTCTTCTGTAGTTTTCCTCGGTGCATTGATGAAATAACAGTCAACAGTCAGCCTGTTTAGCTTTAGGACCCTTTTTTATGAACTAACCAAACATATTTCCGTTCACATCTCTCCTTTCGTCCGTGTTTCTCCTCAGTGGTCTGCAGGAAGGGTTTAGACAGCACCACTGTGGCCATTCACGACCAGGAGATCTACTGCAAGTCATGCTACGGGAAGAAATACGGGCCTAAAGGCTACGGCTACGGACAGGGAGCGGGAACGCTCAACATGGACCGAGGCGAGCGACTGGGAATCAAACCGGAGCAGTAAGTTGGGAATTCCAGTTATTGTCGGTCTGTAAACATATCAGTTATCATTGATCCACTTTGCTTAATTGAATGGAGATGAGAGAAAGGTTAGGGTGAGTTGTTGCATAAAGGGTTAATCATATTTTAATTTCCTCGTTTTCTGTTGAATTTAAAACTTGATCAAAGAAACCGGACCACATTTTTCTGCTGTGGGTTTTATTCCTTAGAATAAAACATCTAAGCCAATCAGAATTGGCAGGTCAGCCTTTGTTTATTTCTGATGTGCCTTTAAAAACATGTTTAGATCTCACACTCAACCTGACTCTTTAGTTTTCCATGTTCTGCACCATGAAGGAAGCATTTCTGTAAAGGACCGGTCATAGGACATAATCAGAACAGCGCTGCCGTGAGGTCGAAGAGGTCCCCAATTTCTGTGGCTCATAATGTGTAATGATTCTTATTAGATGTGGCTGCACTGCTGTCTCTAACCAGCATGGGTTCATGCCACTGGACCTGATGTTCTGCTCAGGAACAAACCAGACATCCCAATAGAATCAGTTAGTAAGAAATGCAAGCATGGCTAAAGTAGCTGAGTAAACAGCCTCTAACTCACTGAACCACAGAAGATCTGACTGGTGCAAGTATCAGTAAACAGTCTACAGCTCTCAGGTCCAGCTTGGCTTGGTGAGTACTTTGGATCCAAGATGAGATCAGCTGAAGTAGCTATTAATTGTAGAGTAGATAGAAACGGCGATCACAAGTAAAACAAACACATCACCTTCACACACTAACCCAGAGTGTTACCTCCACCCCAGATACCATGTGATGAGTTATAAAAGAGTTTTATTATGTAACCAGAGCGATCGTGCTCACCCTGCTCTCTGTCCTCCAAAACAAAGGCCCTCTTTCAGTCGCCTCTCAGTAAACACTGTATTGGGGGTCCCATACCACCGTGTACGAGGAGCAGAACCAGGAGGAGTCGTATCCTAGAAAACTTGTTGAGATGTAATCCATTACCTGGTAGATGCGTAGATGCAGGGCTGTGGAAAACAGTTTTCCCTCTCGTGGTTTGCTGTTCTGCTTTTTGTGGTGTTTTTTTTGTTTGTTATGCCTAATATTTCAGTGATTCTTTTTAAATTTTTTATTTACCAGACAAAAATAAAATCCCTTTGTCAAAGTATACCAACATCCCCAAAAAGTAGGACGGTGACCCAGAACACCCCTTTAAATCTACCTCTTGAGTGGGGGGAAAAAAAAATTCTTTTGAGTGTGGATGAACTAAAATAAAGCTACACAAGAGTGGACCAGAACTCCTCCACAGAGATGTTAAAGCCTCACAAACACTTGATAGCAGTTGTTACCACAAAGGGAGGCACAAGCAGTCATTAGGTTTAGGGGGCAATTACTTTTTCCACATAGTCAGGTTGGTTTGGCCTTTAGTTCTGCGTTTACTCAGGTTATCCAAATATGAAATTAGTTTAATTTAAAACGTTTAGGTGTTAAAACAAAATCCACATAGGTACAGTGCTGTACCTATGTTGATTTTGTTTGTTTGTGCTAATTTGGATGATCAACTTTTACTTGTTGTTTCAGTTAATTGTTTCTGATGTTTTCTTAATATGTTATTAAAATGTCTTTCCTTCTCAAGGACCCAGACTCACAGACCTACAACCAACCCCAACCCGTCCAAATTTGCCCAGAAATTTGGCGGGTCAGACAAGTGCGCGCGATGCGGAGACTCTGTCTATGCGGCTGAGAAAATCATGGGGGCCGGCAAGGTATGCCACAACAACCGCTAATATCAGCTTTAAACTTGAGAAACTAAATCCTTTAACTGAAAAAATAACCACCTAGAATACCAATAAATACCTAGAAGTTCAATGCAACACAGAAGGAAAAGGTTTAAGGGGTAAGGCGTTCTGCAGGGAGGAACCACATGCAGGAGGTCCGGTGCAGCCTCTGATAATGAGAGAAGACGGATTGAAGCTGCTTCATGCGGTTGGGTGGGAGGAACCCAGCATCCGTCATCATCCACGTGAGGCTCTGCTGATTTACTGCAGATGAGGTCACGGGGTGTGCACTTCTCAGACGTAGGACATTCAGCAGGACAAATCAGTGATCCTCGGATGAAATGGTCACATAACTGTTTGCAGAGAAGAGATTTACAGCCGTTTTGTATTGAATATAAACACGGACCATAAGTAATTTCTAGAACTGATGGGGTGAGGCTGATTTCAAGCGGATGATGTAATCAGAAGCAGAGCTGTTAATGGTTTTCCAGATGAGAGGAAGGCCTTCAGTCAGTGGTGAAACCCTAACCTGTAATTTCCAGAGTAATGAAGACCTTGTGAGGAGCCCTGGGGCTGCTGGGAAAGTTTCCTTTATGAAGGAACTGATATGTTTCAACCAACATCTGGAATCTGTTAAAATGACTTACAAATCTACAGTGAGTTGGAAAGTATTCATACCCCTTAAACATTTTAACATTTTGTGACATTACATGCACCGACCTCGTATTTTAATTGGGAGGGGGGACACAAAATGATTTAACGAACACAAATCTGAAAAGTGTGGCATATTCAGGCCCCTTTATTCTGCCATGAATATCTGGCAAGAACAGAACGTGGTTTTGTTCTTGGCGTCCTGGGAGAGAGAGAGAGAACACGTTTCTTTAGTTGGATTTAGAGGTCTTTTGTCACGCCTCCCACAGAGGTGGCAGCATCATGGTGTGGGGATGATGCTCTTCATCAGGGAAAGGAAGCTGGTCAGAGTTGATGTGAAGATGGAGGTAAAAAAAAAAAAGCGATCTTGGAAAAAACCTGTTGGAGGCTGCAGCTGTCATTGCTGTTAAAGATGGTTCTGCAAAATATTGTCTCAGGGTGCTGAATGCAAACACATCCCACATTTATTCTGATTTGTATTTAACAAAAAAAAATAAAACAAACCATGTACCATGTTCCTTCCACTTTACACATCTACTTTAGTTTGTGTTGGTCGGTCACATTGAAGTGTGTGGTTTTAACATGAAAAAATATGGAAAAGTTCAAATGATAGAAATACGACTGCTGCACTTTCACGGCTTATAAGTGTTTTATTGAAGTTCAACCCCTTATGGACTAATGTTGCTGATTTGCAAAATAAGTAACTAAATTTGAATGTGTTGTATTGAAATGAACTTCATTTACCATCCTGCTTTAGTTTGCGGTTGTAAACCAATTCAAACAGTAAGGGGTCAGAAATAGAAGTAAAGCGCCCAGTTTGCATGTATTAAACAGTCAGTTTTGTTTGGGCTTCTCTTCACAGCCGTGGCACAAGAACTGTTTCCGCTGTGCAAAATGTGGTAAAAGCTTGGAGTCAACCACTCAGACTGAGAAAGATGGAGAAATTTACTGCAAAGGTAAGATGAAACAGAACATGAGATGTGGTCAGACTTTCTGATGCTGCTTTGGTTTCCTTTTTACATGAGTCTTCCAATGATTTCACTATAAGAAGTTCTCACTTCCCTCATTACCCAGCCATGACTTAAAATGTTGATATCTTTTTTTATTTATGAGGCGTCAGAAGTCACGTCTGGCTGACTAGGTTCTGTTCTGGAGAATTTAAAGGCCATGTTAAGCTCACGCTCTGATTGTGTTCCTCAAAGCATTCTTACAAAAAAAGCTCTCATTATTCTCCTGCTGAAAAATGTGATTGCAAAACATGTTTCAGAAGTACTTTTACAAGAATCTTGTATAATGTGGTGAGTCTTAGTAAAACCATCTATAACAACCTTGTTCTACTGCTCTGATGCAGGTATAAAGCAGTGTTTGAGAACACGGATCACTGTGGAAACACTGCTGATAATATGCCTTGTAAAAGTATTCAGATGACTCTGATTTCAGCCATTTGTTCTAAATCATTCCATTGTAACTCTGCTTGTCCTCCTGCTGGAAGGTGAACCTCTGCTCCAGCTTCAAGTCTTTTGTAACTGCTTACAGATTTTCCTTCAGCTAAAGGAAAAGCATCCCCACATAATGATACTGCCACCACCATGTGTCGCTGTGGATGTTGTGTCCAGGACATCCTTTTATGCATAGCTAGTGGCAAACTGCAACCAGGACTTCTTATGACTTTTTCTTTTCTTGCTGCTCTTTACAGAGATAATGAATGCTATTTGTTCTGGCAATAAAGCCCCACACCTGAGCTGTGAATCTCCACAGCTCTTCCAGAGTCATCCAGGCCACTTGGCTGCTTCTGACTATTGTTCTCCTTGCCCTGCCTGTCAGTTTTGGTGGACCGACATGAACAGCTGTATACGGAGCCTATGCTACAAACCGTTTCACTACTTAATAACTGGATGTCTTGTGGGCTTACTCTTACCCATGACACAGCTCACAAGTTTATTGGTAAAACAGTCAAACCACATAATCCCTCCACTTGAAAATGATGTGCTATTGTGTCAGTCTGTCGCATAAAATCCCAATAAAATGCAGCCAACTCCGACTCTGAACATGCAGTTTGCCTCGACTGTCCTCTGACCCCGTCACCAGGGAAACGATACGTTTATCAGCCAGGTAAAATTAGAGCTGCTGACCTCAGGGAGTACTGTCTAGTTCCATGGCTCCTACCACTGACGATCATGTTTAGCGTACAAGGAAGCATCGGCCCTTACATAACCTCTGAGACGGCAGCTGCTGCTCGTTTGTTTGCTTTGTTGGTCTGACTGGACTGCATCGGCTGTCCTGTTCAGACAACAGTGTTGTAGAAACATCTGCAATCTGATCTCCACAATGGTGTCCGTCTCTCGGCTCCCCACAATGACTCAGAGGTTTAGTTAAGCAGAAGACGTACACAAATACGTCATCCATCATAATGAATCCTTGCACTGATCAGCAGGAATGCTGCGTCCTGCTGCTGCTATGTCAGATTGCTTTCTGTCCTTTTAATAGATATCTCTTTGACCAAGAGGGTAGAAACATCTAGAGTAAAGCAGGTTAGGTTATAAACGCTTTGACTATCTGACAGCTCTGTTCAGTCCATCCAACCTCTATCTGCTGTTTGCTAACGTCTCTTATTCCCCTCTGCAGCTTGTTACGCCAAGAACTTCGGGCCCAAAGGGTTCGGTTACGGCCAAGGAGCCGGTGCTCTGGTCCATGCTTAGTGATGACCGATCTCCATCTTGAATATTTCTGACTGCTTAGTGTCCTGAAGTCGTGCTGAAAAATGTGCTGTTATAAATAAACACATAAAGCAAATGTTCACGTTTGACTGTATTTTATTATTAAAGCCATTAAAACGGAACCATGCCCATATGTTTACATCAGAAGCGGAGTTACAGTGGTATCTGAAGGTGGGCAGAGAGGCACTGGAGATGATTATGTGCTTTATTTTTTCTTCAATTATCCCGCATGGTGAGGTGAAGGGGGGCAGAGTAGATGTTTGCAGCTGCTGGAAGAAATGGTGACATGAGATGGGTTTGAAATCACGATGAGCCTGAAGTGGTGAATTCTGCCTTGCAAACAAAACAGCCAGCATTCATTGGTGCCCACTTAAAGGCATTTATAAGACGAGTCACATGTGAGGCGTTTTGTAGGGTAGTGGTGACATCAGTGGTTAGTACGGTGGTGCTTTGACATGACAGAACCGTCTTCTAGTGATGCAAACATGAGGCTCTAACGTTTCTGAAGCCATTTTGTATAATATAACCTCTTTCTATCCTTAAAACTATTGCATGAACACATTTTTCACTTTTAGAAAAGGAAAAAAAATGTTTTTGTATTTTTGCTTTACAATTTGTACATCCAGTGGTATAACAAAACCCAGCAATGTATGACGTAAAAATAAAACCAAAATCTGAGTATGAAACATTCAAATATATTACACACCCGTTCTCAGATGGCCCAACTGGGAGTCTGGCAACCTCACTGAACACACTGGATCTGAAGAAAACTACTGAAAAACCCAAACTGGATGAACATAATGCAGAAACATACTTGCAAATACATAACATTCACTATATACAGACATGTGGCTTTGCTGGGCTGTCACCATGGTGACCATGATGAGGGCGTGGTCGATAGAGGCGGCGAGAGCCCAGTGGTCCTAGGCATCGTACATGCAGTGGAGAGATTCCAGGTATTTCGGGAGGGGGGGGGCTCAAATGCCTATAGACAGCAGCGTCGGACATCACTAAAAGCTACAGTCATACAACATGGATTATAGGAACTTGACTGTCTCCTTTATGTTTAGGTCAACAAAAAGGAATCCCCAGGAACACCTTCAACTAACACTGACAAAGGAGAAACCGTGTGTTTATGTACAAATGCACATTCTTTACATCTCAGTCCATCCTGCCGCCATGGCGACTGCACAGGGTCCACACGCAGGGGGTTTCTGGGAAGTGGGGCCCGTGTCGGATGAGCCCTTCCTCTCTGCAAACAATGGAAGTGTTGGCATGAAGCTGCTGGACCTTCTGTTCAGTAACGGCCAAAAAAAAAAAAAAAATATATATATATATATATACATATACATATAACGGAAATAAAACACGATCAGTGCAACATTGTAGGCAGACAAAAGACAAAACAAATAAGACTTTACAGCTTTAAAAGAATCGTCTGGAATGAGGCTTTTCTGTAAACTTTCCCTTCCTTCTGTTTCTATTAATAAATACACTCACTGTACCTGTCTGTAGTTTTCTACATAGTTGTCCACTTCCAACTCAGCTACCTCTTTAAAATGCTCTCTTCCTTATTAAAAAAACCTAAGTTAAAATGTGAAATGTAAAAATGATGGTGCTAGAACATAGTTACTTTATCTATAAATAGTTTTAAAATAAATAGACCTGTATCACATTGTCCGGAGGATATCTGTCATGATCAGCATGGTCACTGATGAGGGAGTCCCAGTTCTGCTTCTCTGCTGCACCATTTCCAGCTTATTACAAAGGATGCAGCTTAATTTTAGCAGTGGGATTCCTCCAACAGCTCCCTCCTGAAATTCAACACTTTCATCTGATAAGTTCTGCAAGTCATCATTGGCTCCATTCATATATCAGCACGTTGCAATATCGAGATCTTTAAAAGACATTCCCTTTTTCCTAGCACACTTAAGAGTCTAAATTCCATGTCTCGTTATCCTGAAATCCTTCCTTTAGCTTCCCTGGCAACGGAAATTTAGCATCACAGAAAGCGAAAAGTTCCAGATTCGATCCGAAACATCAAATACCCACAGGGACACCGAAAACAGGATATGAAGTATGGGAGGGAAAGGGAACAATGCTGCCTCATCGCCGAGGCTGCTGTGGGCGACAGCTTCACGTTTCCCCGACAGACAGAAACTTTTATTTTAGAATTGTTCTCTGTTGGCCTCTCTCCCCTCCACTTGTGTTTGGCAGCAACACACTGTCCAAAAGGCCCGGGAGAGGAGGTGGGGGGTAGTAGTAGTAGTGAAAAAGGGCAGGGAGGATGATGTCCCATAAATGCATGCTTGTCCTGTTCAATTCTTTTTTCGCCCCGTAGTCTTAATTGGCAAAGGAGAGATGGTCCACAAAAATAAGAAAAAAACCTAAATGAAGAAAACTGCTCCAGAGAACAGTATTGCGCAAGATATGAACGCCAAGTGGGAAGCTTAATACTTCCAAACGCTTCGTTTTCCGCTCTTCACTCCCCCCCTCTATTTTCTTTTCATCCGCCACTTCCTTCTCTACACCAACTGGTAGCCTGAGCCGGATGTCTGGTCGTAGTCTATTGTGTACTGCGTGGTCCAGTCCACAGTCACGGGCCGGATCAGGCCACAGCAGCGGATCTCAAAGAAATCGATTAAGTTTCTGATGCAGCCATGGCTAAACAGGGACACAAAGAGAAAGGTGCATTGCCCTGGTTAGATTTAGATAGAACAGTATCATCTGCATACATCTGAAAAACTTCATTAGAGCATAAATTTAGAAAATAATTTACAAGAAGCTAAAAGGAAGTGGGCCGACAACTGAGCCTTGTGGTACACCTCTTTTAAACTGAAAAAAGCAAACCTTCATCCCAGGAAAGTTATTTGAAGCAACAAATCTCTAGTTCATATGATAACTTACTTGAAGGGGCTCTCGATGGATGTGGCCGTAACTTTAAAGTGCTTGTATCTGCGGGCATTCATCCGCTCGTTTGTGGTGATTCCAAGAGCTGCGATCTACAATCATCAGCGACAAAGATCAGCCAACATTCTAGAAAAAACGCTGAGACATGACACCCTATTTTCATCTGGATGAAGCTGTACCTGGTAGAGCTGACACATGATGAGCACGGCCACCCACATGAAGTGGAAGACGCTGTTGATAAACATCCAGAAGATCCAGGGTGAGCACGAGGCGATCTGCGTCAGGTACAGCCAGAAACCGTCCTTGGCATAACTGGTGGCGCAGTGAATCCTCCAGTCTGGTGGGGGGGTATCAGAAGAACATGAGTAAGGGCTACAATAGGAAGAAGGATGTAGAAAATTGGCGAAATACATAAAAAGAAAAGTGTTGTCTGCTTACAGAAGATGCAGCCATACATCATCCAGCAGATCATACAGAGTAGAAAGAAGAGATAGCCCATGAAGTAGCGATGATTTCCACTTCCTGTGAAGGACAAAATATTTATCCAACTACTTCTTGATAGTTTATTCCTCTTGGGATAAGTGTTCATTAATAACAGAGACAGTACACATGAAATAAACACTAAGCAAATGCTACAGACAGGTAAAATACACACACACACATCTGAATAAAAAAACGATATTCAGCTTTTCACACTTGTTAAGGTAAGACAAAGATATTCAGTGGCATATTTAAAGTAACGCAGTTAAGCTCAAAACTATTCATACCCCTGACTGATTTAGATTTAAAGCAATATGACTGGAAGTAATATTAATATTTTAGAGCTGCCCAGCCAGAGCCCTGAGTTGAATATGATGGAGAATCTGTGGATGGAGTTAAATATTAGGGTGATGGCACGGAGTCCTCCCAACTTTAAGGACTTGGAGCTCATCCCCAAAGATAAACAGACTAGTTGAGACATGCAAAAAGCTGCTCAGCGATTACAAGAAGCATTTGATTCCTGCTGACAATAGAGGCTGATTACTGAGATGGGTGGAAATTATTTTTCAAACCCGATTTGTTAAATTTGAATAAAGAATAGTTATTTTTCATAAATTGTACCGCTTGTATATTGTCTCAACACAGAATCAAACTTCTTGCTTAAATGAAAATACCTTTAAATCAATAATTCTGCTAATGTTGTGTTTACCTGATCTGCTCCTTACCATGGTTTATAATTAAGTCTATACTAAAATAGTAGAAAATGTACATTGGGCCCAGATTATTACGGTATAATTAAACACAGTGTAGTATTATATGGGATTTATTTATCTGAAGAACTTTTAAGATGGACTGTAAAATGTAAAAATTCCAGATTGAAGAGCCTGTTTGTTCAGACAGTTTCCTCACTTTTAAAGCATCTTCCTGACCACCTGGTTTGAGACAGGAAGTGATCAAAGCCCCCACTATGATCTCCAGTCTCTCCAGTCTGTTTCACAGACAACAATGACTTAGGTTTGCTGGTTGTACCCTCTCTTCTCCACATTGTTGGGTTTCTGTGGTGGAATATGAAGCTAACAGTCCCTGTGTCTAGTAACGCTGACTCCACATAGATACCTGGTCATGATCCCTGTAGTGGACTTACCCACACAGTTTCCCACCCAGGGACAGTGGTGGTCAAACTTAGCGATGCAGCGGTTGCACACGGCACAGTGTTTGGACCGGATAGGCTTCCGTATCTGTAAGAAAACAGACCTAGATGATCTCTGCTTTCTTTTCTTCTGTGTGAATTAACGGCTTTGAAGAAAGATTTTACCAAGCAGGTGCTGCAGAATATGCTTAAATCCAAGCTGCCTGTCTCAGCTAACTCCACAATTGTCTGAAGAAGAAAGGAGAAAAAAAAAAAAGACACGTTTAGGACGAAAATAACTTCATGTAAAATATTTACTGTGTGGTCAACACTATGCATTAGCTGGGTTGGAATTCCAAGCACAACAATCGCATTATGGACTGGGACAAGAGCTACCATTGGAGATGCACCAGTCAGAATTTTGGGCTCTGTCTCTTTAGCAATAAGTTGCTAACAAGATTGAGTATTGCTAGCATTTGAAAAACAACCGTCTCAGTGTGTACATCCATGAGAACGTAGAAATCCAGCATGTTCCATAACAGACACAGGTAGAAAACACAACAGGGTAATACAGAGTAACGCTGCTGTACTGCTGGTCAGACTTCCTGTTATCTGCTGAGAGTCTTGCACTGTCTTGCAGCCTAAATGAACTGCAGACAGCTTGCTCTCTACATCCTCATTTCGTTTGGAAACACATGACTTTAAGCCTTTTTCACTCAGTAACAGCGTCTGCACACCGTTGGTAGAACTAATGTTTGGTGCATTCACTGCATGGAAAAAGCTTGGATTGTTAGTTTCTGACCAGCTGGTCACTGCTAAGGGCCGCTTCATTTTCACGTCCAATACCCAAATGAATTTCAGAAAACTGACTGCTGTTTTTTTTAAAATAAGTTTGCTTTTTAATGCGCATATCTGGGTAACAGCCCTCAGTTGTGATGGCATCACTGCCACATGGTGTAAGAATGGGAGCCTCTACGAAGAGCGGGGGGCTTTTTAGGGTAAATTCTGCTTTCCTCTTTCACAGGATGGAGAATCTGGGGCCTGGCTAGAAGAGGAGACACGTCTGGCCTCTATAACACTGTGACAATGAGGGACAGAGAGGCCTGAATGCAGCAGGGCAGGAAATCTGAAATGTTACACAACACTGTAACCAAAACTAATTCTTATTCATCAACCAATAGCAGTGAGATTAGTGTTAAACAATGCTGGACTAGATCACATACTGATTATAAAGCTGGAAGTGAGGGATACCTTTTTCTTCTGCTCCTCTGATGCCTTAATGATTCCTGGATCAGACTTCCAGGATTTGCCAAAGTTGTAGAACAGAGCCAGGGTGTTGATCAGGAAGGGTATATGGACTGTGGCAAATGGGAGGTGTGCAGAGGGGTCAAGGCAAATATGAACAATACAGCTTCAGGGCTCCTAATGATACATCTAAACTGGTGTTCATATTCTGATCCTATGGAAGCAATACACATTTTCTCAGTGACACTTGGTTAACTGTGTAAGTGTGTTCAGCAAATATGAATGAAAACATTTCAGAGTCGCAGTTTTTCCCTTAGGGATGGAGACCCTACAAACCATTACTCAGCCCACTCAGGACAATGAACGTGTGTGTATTTATGTGTCTGTATCCTTCATCAGAGCAGGCAGCCACTGCTGTTGTTCCAAAAAAGATGAAGGAGAGATAAGAGGTAATGATGCGATAACCGCAGGCCGTAACAGACTATCAGCACAAATCGCCTTGTAGGTGAGTGACCTGAATCCCACAGGAAACCAGGCAGCAGGCCGTCTGGACCATGCAGCAATGCTGTCTAAAGAAGCATGCAGATGTGCAAACTGCATCATATAATACTAATAAATATCTCGGTAATGCTGAAGACATGGTTTCAGAGGAAGCCATCTTCTCAACAATAAGGAAGACATGATCTAAATCTGGAGTAACTACTAAGGTGACACACTAGGGTTACTAGAACTACTCATCAAATAGCTGCTTTTGAGACTGTTTTCCACTGTTCTACATTGCCATAGACTGAGAGGGTGCCAAGAAAGAAGCCTCCGCTGAAGAAACTTAAGCGGAATCTGCAGCATGATGACCCAAATCTCTTCTGGAGAAAGGTTTTTTTTTTCCTTCTGGAGAAACTGTTGAGACAAGCCTATTTGACCCCAGTTACAACAGTGATGTTTTGAAGGAGTCACGGTGAGGCTTTCAAACCCATCAACTAATTACCAAGTCTCAAGCATGGTGGTGGGAGCATCATGATGTGGGTCTGTTGCAAAAGGCGGATTGACAGAAGTTTTTCCAACTTCAAATCAGGAGCAATCTGGTTGAAACTTTGTGCCCTCTGGGTTTTCCAACAGGACAATGTTCCAATTTATGAACAATGCTTCAGAGCGAGGTCCATCTCACCAAGCCGACCAATTTAAATGAACTCTAATAAAAACAATTATTCCAGTAGCTAACAACAATTATCTTAAACAGCACCTGTGGCCTTGCAGTGTTATTTATGTGCAGAAAAAGTCCCTGTTGTGAATTTGCTTTGGTCTGACAATGTGCCAAATAAACTCTATTACAACCTAATAAGGATCATAAGGGGAGCAACTACTGAGGCAATGCCAGCTGGGGTAGCCCAACATCAGTAAAAACAGTGAAGCTCATGTGTTTGTATTTAATTGCATTTCTTTTAAACCTCTAGTTAAAGAGCGTCAGCTTGTTTGCTTTTGTACTTAAAGAGAGCAGTGCTACCACTGAGCGCTAATCTTTCTGCAAGTAGCTGCAAGCTAAAGCTGGGGCCGGCGAGAACAAGCACACAAACGTCTGGGTGTGAAAGGAACTCATTTCCACATGACTAATGATCCATGTCCAACCACTTCACCAGGATGGAGGCGAATCCACCTTCCCTCTTTACACACAACTGCACATGTGTGACATGTTTGCTCGACAGCATGTCAGCAACCGTAACGGACTGCTACCAACCTATTTGAAAGCACCGTTGGCATGGCAAACATCCATGATAAATAAATGCAGTGCTACTTTTAGCTGCCTGTATTTTTCTTCCCAGATCAGCTCAGGTCAAAGACACCCTGAGCACCCCCCCACGTTAGTGAACCAATTAGCAGCTTGTGAACAGAAAGGCTAAACACTGATCTGCTGCGGCCTGTTGGCGTGAGAGCCAAACATGCTGCAATCAGAACTCCAGTGTTGGGGTGAAAAGGATATCATTCCAAAACCAGTAAAACCAGGTGGAGTACATCCAAAACTTGGTCGCCAGGTAGATTCCCAGAGGCAGAGCACTGTGCATGGAGTGGTCAAAGAAAGCCCTGCAGAGGGAAAGAGGGGTGAAAAGTTCTGATCAGACTAGAACAAGTTGGAACAAAAACCTTAGAATTTAAACACACGTTTAAAACAAGAAGCCATGCTTTGATATGACAGACCAACACAAAGCAGTGCATAACTGAGAAGTGGAAGAAAAGGATCCATCAGGTCTTCTGCAGCCTGTATTTAGCTCCATCCATCATCTCATCAAGTCTGATCAGCTTCCCTGACCCTGCTGAGGGAAGCAGGGCCACCATCACGATGTTGTACTGTGCATCGATAGTTTACGGCCACAAAGCGCAGGTGGACGCTAGTAATTGGGTAACTTCTGAAGGTAATTGGGTGCGCTGATTTTATTTAGGGATATGAGAGTCAGGGGGGCTGAATACAAATGCACATTTTAACAATTTTCATTACTTTGTACTGGTCTGTCAGAATCCCAACACATTTGAAGTCTGTGATTATAATGTCACAAAATTTGTATGCATGGGTGTGAATGTTTTTGCTAAGCACTGAGGCTTTGCAGCCATACATCATCAGAAACAAACCCAGCATTTACCTGATGACACACCGTTTCTACACTCAACAATGCTTGCATTTTCATTTTTTTCCACCCAACAAGCAAGTTTTCTAGGAATGTCAGAGGAAACATGAAACTAAGGGAGCAAGTGAGGAGTCTGGAGAAGGACAAAGAGCAACAACGGCGAAGGATGAAACAAGAGCGCACGGCTGGGGAAATTGAGTTAAGGTAACAGAGTCTGACTTTAAGAGTGTTTGTTTCGCTGCCAAAAACAGAACACTTGATTTTCTATGCACACCATTACGACGATGAAACAGGGTCCATTTTGAAAAGCCGCTCCTAAAAAGTAAACTATGAATGAACACGGCTCATTGCAAAAGAAAAGCGTGGAATCTGTCTGTTTTTCTTAGATGAGACATACTTGGAGAGAAACTGCACTGCGACCCAGACACCAGCGTACATGATGCCCTTGATCAGCCAGGAGTCGACGTCCAGGTCGGCGATGAAACCCACAAGCCAGATGACGACGAAAGGTGTTCCCAGCATCACTTTCTGTCTGAACTCCTGGACAGCGAATCCAGACGTGAGAGGAAGGAACAGAAGGTTAAAACATTGTTATTATTATTTTCTTTACCTTTTATAAGGTGAGTTGAGTATCATTTTTAACGTGTTTGTCTCCATCCTGACATCAACGCCCAGCAGTGCTAATCAGGCTCAGAGCATCCTATAATCTGGTTTTATCGTATAAACATCTAAAACCAGTGACGTAAAAAGGCAATAAGGAAAAGCTGCTTCAAACAGCAAAGCCGCCACAGGATATGGTTATCTGCTGCAGGAGTACACCCAGCAGTTTCTGTTTTTTTGTGAAAACAAAAACAGAAAATCTTTTTATCATTTGGCCATATTAATTTATCAGAGATTCACCAGTCAACTGGAAAGGAAATGGGAATCAGATCATTTTCCTTTTATTGGTTTTGTTCACCACTTTCAGTCTATAAAAGCATCAACCAACACCCTGCAGTTTGCTGCACTTTTTTGAGTTTAGTTCAATCAAATAAAGATTAGGCACTCATGCTTTTAGAGCATAACTGGGGGTAATCTTGTGATTCCTTCATTTATTAGTCAAATTGAAAACTTCAGTCTGAACCTGTAGGAACAAGTAAATATATTTCACATCTACATCCCATGAAGCTCTGCTCTCTGTAGGTTCCCATCTGACATCTAGAAGAAGCTGAATGGACCCAACAGCCAGGTGTGAACTACTCGTCACATCTTAAACACAATGACAGACTAAAGATCTATGCAGATCTATGCAGATAAGAGAAAGCATCCTAATTTACCTTCATGATCTAACATTCCAACAGGAAAGCAGGGAGAAGACAAACAATTACAGCAGAATAATTAAGGATCATAGCTGAAACCTGGAGACAGAGCGTAGGGCATTTTTAGGCTGCTTCACCCACTCTTGTGCTAAGTTTAGTATTTAAACGCTGCTACAGTAAAGCTACTCCTTCATAAAACAAATGTGAGGAACCACCCATGGTGGTCAGAACAAAGACAACAGACTGTCAAAGACAAGAAAACTCTTAGCTGCTTGGTTCTGTTTTCTGCTGATTGGAGGAGATCTTTCTGAACAGCCTCCTTCCTGTCAGACTATCAGGAAGCAACAGCCTGACCAGTCTGAGATGGTAAAAAGTGCCTGGGTCTGGCAGGCTGGTCTGAGCATGTCTCTAGCTGCTGTTTTACAGTTTAAACAGCTATAGATATTATTGATGGCTGTTAATAAGTGGATCTATATTCCCGAATTTCTGTTGGGAACTAAACCCAGTTACACTAGCGTTTCTACCTTGTCCATCTTCAGCCTTTTTAGGTAGGACGGGCTGTCATAACCTTTGGCCTGCCGCGCTTCCTGTAAGTGATTGATCATCCAAACATTCTTCCTTTGCTTGGCGAGGTCCAGAGGTGTTTCTCCCTAAAAATGGAAGTAAGAAAAGTCAATGCAATCATCTGGCAACCAGATTCATGTTTGTGTTTAAGGCTTGAACGGTCCAGTAATATTTGCTATTCTGCTGATCAAAGCACTTTGCTTACAGCATTATTCTATCAAAATATCAGAAGACAACGTTGTAGCATCTCAATAAAATATTACTGAAAAGCTCATTTCATTTAGTTGTTCAATTCAAGACAGTCATAACAAATTCATCACACACAGAGGGATATATTTCAATCATTAATTTCTGTTCATTTTTATGATTATATCTGTCACCTAATGAAAACCTCAATTTCTTAGAAAATTAGAACACTGCATTAAAAAAAAGGATTTTTTAAAACAAATGCCAGGTAAGATGTTTCTGACATTCTGGTTCAGGAGTGACTTAACACAAGTAGCCCATGTCCTAAATACATCCATGTTGGGTGGAATCCCCTCCAAATTCTTGAAGAGGCTTTAAAACCCTTCTGAGGCAGCAGTTATCACAGCTGCTTTCAGCCACAGATTTTCCTTCCACTAAACTTTCCATTAAAAATGTTTTGAAAAACCAGCTTCTTTAGCAATGATCTTTTGTGGTGTCTGTGACTGCCTGCTGGAAAACTGTCCACTCAGTATTCTTCTCTGTGTTTGTGTAGACAATAACATAACATTTCTGCATTAGAAATCTTTTTTTTTTTTTTTATTGGTCGTATGTGATATTCTTAATTTCTGAGAAACTATTGATTTATTCGATTTTTATTGGCTGTAAGAAATAATCCTTTGCATCACCTTGATGTTCTGGGCGTCGACATTAGCGTTGGCGTCCAGCAGCAGGCTGATGACGGTGGTGTTACCAGCCAGCACGGCCCAGTGCAGCGCCGTGTTTTTGTGATACTTGTCGCCCAGATTGACCGACACGTTAAATGTCAGCAGCAGCCGGGTGGGGTCAACACTGCGGGAAGAGAACAAGGAAACAAGGGTCAAACTAGAGGGAATCCCATCTTATAAAGACGGTCATCTATTTATTTATTTATTTAAAAAAAAACTTTTTCTTTTTCTGTGGGGGTTTTTCAAACATGTCTCCATTAAATAAGTTCTAATCAAGAATAAGGTCTAATTTTTTTTGGGTTCGTATGTCACTAATAATAGGATTATTAATAATAAAAGTTCCAAATGGGTTCCCTCTCATTATATCCCAATATGTAAAAGCTTAGATGAAGCCGCAGTAGTTTTTCATGTGACCGTTTCTTTCCTGTGTGAAAACAAGCTACTGTACAAACATACACACCTGTGTGTCCTGTAAGCTGCCCACATGAGAGGAGTCATGCCGTTCTGATCCATCATATCCACATCCTGTCAGAGAAAAAAACAAACCATAAGTGACGACATGCAGAGTAACTGGTTAAAAACCAAAGCAACTGGCACCCCCTGATGGAGAATACTGGTAAAACATAAATAGACTGAAGTCCATCAAAAATCCTGATTGTTGCGATGAACTGATCAGTAGAATCTGTGGCTGATTTCCGATCACCGATCTTGTAAAGAACTAAGAACTGACCAGCACATTCTGATTTTAACAGATTCATCTGAAAAAACTAGGATTACCAGAAAAATATCCTTTTCTGCTTCCTGGATTCACTGAAAATGTCATGATTCTAACAGTAAAACACTGACAGTGTTGTTAATTGTGTTTTTATTTATTTGCAGTTAGACCAGAGCCGCTGTCACACTGTGTGTTACAGACAAATCTGTTATACAGCGTTGCAGTTGATCGGGATTCAATAGTTACTTTTAAAATAAGGAAAGCATGATTACAGAGTTGACATTTCGACCAGAACTGAATAGCATTAGCAAGATCAGCACTATTAGCATTACTACCCGCGGTCTCTGTGTGTATTTGCCATAAGTCAACAGATTTTTCAGCCACATTTCCTACTCCAGCATGTTCCAAGACAGAACTGGACTCTTCAAAAGGATAAAAGAGCTTTATGTTCAGCTTCCTGTCTGTCTGGCAGCCTGAATGATCACCTTTGTAGCTAATAGTTTTCTTTTGAATAGCACAAAAAGTCTAAGAAGCTAAGGCTTCAGTTTTTAACTGATATTGAAGTTAAGCTTAAGTCTTTACTCAGTAGCAGTTCCCACACTGAGGAGTGTTCTCACCAATCCAATCTAGCAGTGCTTATGTTTGCTGTAATTTTAGAGTTTATGACTGGCCAATAATCGATCATGGCCAGTCAAGCATCAAATCGGTACGAAGACAGCAAATCTTGGTGCATCTCTACCTGATGGTGGTGTTTGTTCTCCCTACCTGTCCTTTGGCGATGAGGTATGCCACAATAGAAGTGTGGCCGAACTGGGCAGCCAGATGGACACAACTGCAACCTTCGCCATCGATCAAAGACGGGTCTGCACCATACTTCATGAGCTGCACCACCATGGATAGATGGCCTTGTCTGTGGGAGGAGAAGAGCACAAGACTTTAAACCACATGTAGATACCTCTCCTTGTTTTCTCCTCACAAATGTCAGCAGGATCAAACATCTCCAGTCTGGGGTTTGAATCGGAGTCTCCATACTCTTACTGCTAGAAACAGACATTTGCCAGAAAGCACAAGAAGTTCATCCTATTCGTTCGATTTTATAGCCTGAGTGGGCTGAATTTTGCCCAAGAAAACAAGACATAGATTCACTAATTTAGAAAAATGTTCCCAGACTATGGTTAGTGGCTTTTAAAAAGGTCACTGCCAGCTGGTGGTGATAGCAGGGGGTGAAACAGGACCCCTCAGTGCCTCTGAAGCAGGGATAGTGCAGATGTTGTTGAATCAATCCATCAATAATTCAGAAAGGAGAGAATGCAAAGCCCCTGTGTGCCTGGGGAGGATCTCATGTGACCTTCCAAACAGAGAGAACTCAGTGGACATTACAGAAAAATGATGAAGGACATGATTTCATCATCTAAACAATGAAAAAAACTGCTCCAAAATGTATGATTTAGAGACAGACATCAAGAAGAGAGACTGCTTTTATATATGGAATTACCAGCTTTCATTGATATGGAGTATATTTATGAAAAAAATTAAACATCTTCAATTTCATCCTTAAAAATTTATGAATTTACAACATATACATCTAAAAATGTTAATATAATGCACAAAAACATCCAGACAATCCCAGATTGACATAAGTTGGAAAAACCTTAAAGGGTAGCACTGTTGCATGTGGGATGTAGACAAGAGCCAGTTACTGATATCAAGGTACACCAAGATTTTAAACTTAATTTTTTCCTAAACCAATCCAATCTTCCGTCATACTGTTCTTACAGTTTAAAATTCCTTCAAGATGGATGAGGATGTGCTGTAGTGAGCAGAGTGTTCTGAAAGCATACAGGAACGCAGCGCCGGGCCATCTCCTACATCAGGGCTCAGCAGCCTTTTCCGTTCAAAGAGCCTTTCTGTCCTTGCGCAACTAAATGAAATATGTCTGAAACCACAGAACCTTCTTAACCCTTGGAATGAATGATTTAATTTTACAATTAAAAAAGCTGCTTTTATTGTGAAACCAAAATAAATTCTGTTTCTTTTTTAGATTTAGAAGAAGGCATGAATACTGGAACAGCTCTTTGGGTCTTAAATATCTATTTTCTTGTCCTGTGAATGAGAAAATCTAGTATTTCCAGAGTGTATAATCAGGTTTAATCAGGGAGATGCATGTGTGCTACCTTGTGGCCCAGTGCAAAGGTGTAGAGTTCAGGTCTCCTCCCAGCTGGTCAACTATGGCCGCCTTTGATATATAGTACCTGTACACAAACACAACATACTGAGTGAAATATGGCCCTTTGTCTAACTGTGACTCCATCTTATCAGTAACAGATACAGAGTAGCTGCTCTTCTCACAGGAAATTACCTTCATGGTACAAATAATATGACAAACCTCCATTACAAGCAGATAACATACACTTTATGAAAAAGAGAATGAAAGTCCCATCAGCTGGCCTGCAGTACATGTGAAACCACCTGGGCTGAGGTTAGCAGGTCAACAACATCCTGGTAACCCAACAGAAGCTTCATTATTGAGCTTTATCCAATAAATCCTGAAGTCTGTCCTGTTTTTTATTAACTTCCAACTTTCTGATTGTCACCAGTGGAGAAGGACTCGGTTCAGTTTGCTCAACAATTATAGCAGAAGAGCTAAATGAGGGTCGAGAAGCAGCTAGCTGATTGGTGGAAGGTGGCTGCAGTGCGACTGGCTAAAATACCCCATTGCTTTTAGGAATTTGCTACTTTAAGCCAGATTAATGGCATTTAACAAACCAGTTCTAGCTTTTCTACAAAGGTTTCCCTGGAAAAAATTTAATAAAACTTAAACATATATAAAAAAACAAGCAAAATAAGATAAAGTGAAATTCTTCCTATAGGGGATACCACAGTAGGGGGACCACCCTGCTCAGCCATCTGCACCTACAAGATGATCTGGACTGACTTACTTGACCAAGTCTATCCTGTTGTTGATGGCGGCCCAGTGGAGGAGTGTCACGTTCTCTTTGTCTGGCTGCTGAACGTCAAAGCCCGCCTCCACCAGCTCCCTGCAGCGCTCAAAGATGCCGTACCTGCAGGACAAGGCGGAGTGCCATCAGTCTTAAAAGGCACCGACATTTAATCGGGGTTAAATGCTTCAGCTTTATTCATGTGGATAAATCCCACTAAATAAAACCCAACACAATCTGGCAAACAGGGGTTCCACAACCTCAGAACAAAACTTAACAGATTCCCAAAGTTCAGAGTCAGATGATGCATAAATAAATTCTCCCAATTTTCAAGAAATTATTAATTTGAAAATACACAATGAAGACAGAAACTACAATAGGAAAACTGTGGCCTTTCCTTAATAAAATCTACTAAATATCTAATAAATATGTGGTTCCTGCAGTAATGACAAATACTCTTATTAAACCACTCGTTACCAAGCAACAAATACCAGCTCCAGCAGTGAATTTTGCCAAACACAGACATCCTGCACTCACTGTGTGGCTTTGACAATGTCCCAGGTGCTGTAGTCATCCACATGGTTTTTCCGGCTGACGTTCTCGCTGTAGCCGTGGTTGTAGTGGCTCTGGGGTCTGATTTCCTGAGAGATCAGAGGAAAACAAAAATAAACTGATGTGAAGAGAGTTCAGCTTGGCTTGCTGCTTCTTTTACCACCTGTATTGTGCTGGATGCCTTCCTTCATTTGTCTTTAGAAGAAAACTGCTGTCAAAAAAAAAAAGACTAAAAAAGACTTTATAGCACGTTACAGTCTTACAATGAGGGATTTACAATGTCAGATTGCAACTCAGTGACAAGAGGTGTGATTTTGGTTTAAATGTTTCAACATTTTGGCAAATCTCGTTAAAACAAATAAATTAACTAAACTGAAAGGCCATTGAAAGGGTTTTTCTGGGTCCTCCATCACTCTGATCCTCTCTGATCATTTTAATCCGTTTCTCTGTAGCATAGCAGCCCCATGTAGGAAGAAAGAACTATAGAAGCAAGCTAATAAGCCTTCATCTATGCTACAGTGGGGAGAACAAGTATTTGATACACTGCCGATTTTGCAGGTTTTCCCACTTGCAAAGCATGTAGAAGTCTTTAATTTCTATCATAGGTATTCTTCAACTGTGAGTGACGGAATATAAAACAATTTTCTGGAGTTTTGTTTCAGAGTCCGAGCAGGTCTGGGGGTCCATGCAAGATCTCACCTCGTGGGGCATCAATGATTATGAGAAAGGTGAGGGATCAGCCCAGAACTACACAGGAGGACCCGATCAATGACCTTTAGTGAGCTGGGACCACAGTCTCAAAGGTTACCATTAGTAACATACTACACCACTATGGATTAAAATCCTGCAGCGTGCACGCAAGGTCCCCGTGCTCAAGCCAGGACATGTCCAGGCCCGTCTTAAGGCAGGGAGAAGGTCATGTGGTCAGATAAGACCTTAAAAGAACTTTTAGGTATAAACTCCACTCTCTGTGTCTGGAGGAAGAAGGATGAGTACAATCCCGAAAACACCATCCCTACCGTGACCTGAAGTTAGCGAACAGCTTCTCTTATTACAGCTAGAAACCACCGATCCGGCTTGAAACCTGGGTGTAGTGATGGACTCAGACCTGAACCTTCAGAGGCACATAAAGACAGTAACAAGGTCGGCCTTCTATCACCTAAAGAACATCTCCAGGATTAAAGGACTAATGTCTCAGCAGGACCTTAAAAAACGAATTCATGCGTTCATCTTTAGTAGAACTGATTACTGCAACGGTGTCTTCACAGGTCAGCCTAAAAAGTCAATCAGACAGCTGCAGTTGGTCCAGAATGCTGCTGCCCGCGTCCTCACTAGAACTAAGAAAGTGGAGCACTTCACCCCGGTTCTGAAGTCCCTACACTGGCTCCCTGTAGCTCAGAGAATAGAGTTTAAAATACTTCTGTTAGTCTATAAATCACTGAATGGCTTAGCACCAAAATACATTACAGACTTGTCAGTGTATCAACCACCCGGACCTCTCAGGTCTTCTGGCTCAAATCTACTCTGCATACCCAGAACCAGAACCAATCATGGAGAAGCAGCTTTTACTTATGCTCCACTAATCTGGAATAAACTCCCAGAAAACTGTAAAAGCACCGAAACCCTAAGTTGCTTTAAATCAAGATTAAAAACGTATTTGTTTAGAGTGGCCTTTGAATCTGTTATCTAAGCATTAGTTACTTTTTCAGTCCAACTTTTAATTATTTTTATCATAAATGTTAAATTTTTTATCTTTTTTATTATCATCTTATTTTAATTAATAATTTTTATTCTCTTTATTTGTGTTCGTTAATTATTTAATTACCTGGGTTTTCCAGCATGACAACGACCCGAAGCACACAGCCAGGGCTACTAAGGAGTGGCTCCGTAAGAAGCATCTCAAGGTCCTGGAGTGGCCTACCAGTCTCCAGACCTGAAGCCAATTGAAAATCTTTGGAGGGAGCTGAAAGTCCATATCGCCCAGCGACAGCCCTGAAACCTGAAGGATCTGGAGAAGATCCATATGGAAGAGTGGTCCAAAATCCCTGCTGCAGTGTGTGCAAACCTTGTCAAGTACTACAGGAAATGTTTGATATCTGTAATTGCAAACAAAGGTTTCTGTACCAAATTTTAAGTTCTATTTTTCTGTCATATCAAATACTTAATTTCTCCACTGTAATGTTGATTTTTTTTTTATTTGCAGATGGGGCCATAGTTATAGGGGAGGTTATGCACTACTAAGTGTACATATGAACATATTACATATATGATACAGGCATGCCTATGAGCCATCATGCTAGAAGACTATGCAACTCAAAGCCTCCCAAGTCATCTAGAGATTCCTTTAAAGGGAACAAATGTCTTTCTGCTTTCTTGAAGGTTCTGGGGCGCAAGGAAGATGTTTTTCTTTAGCATTACTTAATGACTCAGTTCGTTCCTTTATTGAGAGAAAAGCTTGTCTGATCCACCTTCTCTGCTCTTGGTCACCTCTGGCACCTGAAGAACTGAGGATTCCTTTGGGAAATCACCTTGTGCATTTTTTACTTGTCTCGATGGTGTTTTCTCCCTTTACGTCTAGGTGGGTACATCGTCTTCTGTGTGATGCAGCAAGCTTGGCATCAGTGGAGCAGCTCAGTGAGGCATATGGCTGCCATTCCCCAGGAGATCCAGGTCACATGTTTATGGTTAAATATGTGTGTAAGCATCATACAGTACATCCATGCTTCAAAAAAAAAAAAAAAGAAATTCTCTGATTGTCACAGTACGTTGCTTCCCTGCAACTATTCTGCACCATTGTTCAGTTCCTGCCGGCTGTCGCCACGGCTCAAAATCCAATTCTGTCTGAAATTAGAGAGTCATTTCAGGAGGATAATTCAATATTCAAAGAGTAGTTACAGCAGTGGGATTAGGAGGAGAGCAGGAGAACGGATCTTCTTATGAGAGGGATCATGAAAGTGCTTCAAGCAAAAAGAATCAAGTGAATACACTACGAGCTGAGAAAGAACCTCAAACATTTCCCCTCATCTTCTCACTACCATCAACAAGATGACCCAGATTCGACCCAGTAGGCGTAAACCCAGGCCATGTGGTCAAGCAGGAAATGAGCTGAATTTATGGCTAAGCCACAACTTTGACAAATTATTTTATGACGAAAGGTTGAAGTGCAGCAGAAAAGATCACACTACGCATGCATGAATAAGGCATGATGAAGTTGTGTTACCACTAAGTTCAATGCATTTCTTCGTCCCCCCTTGTCTTGTGTCATAATGTATGTTTGGATGGGTTGTACTGGAATTCTAATTTCCCCTCGGGGATCAATAAAGTATCTTTGAATTGAATTGAATTACAGCACCAGGACAGAAATTAACTCCCAACGAGGACAATATACCGTTGTGTTCTTCCAGTTATAGTACAAGCATAATTACATATCAACTCCACAATGCAGAACTCCAGCCCTGTGCCTCATTCAATCTCCAAGCCAGTACCCATGACCCACCCATCTCTTCTTCTATTGTTCTCTACCTGTGTGGGAGGTCAAGGACCAGCCTCCAGACTGACGTATATCATAGTGTCAGTCTCAAGTCTTTCCACACAAATAAACAGGAGAGAATCCCAAACCATGGTTATGTTCTACTGTGTTTAGGTCCACATTATTACATCTTCAGTGATGAGGAAATGGTACTTGGTGTTAAAATGTGTCTTCCTGAAAGAAAGTCAGCAGGGCTTGAAGGGTAAGAGTTTTATTTCCATGTTAAAACAAATATAAACTGTCTGGACAGAAAAATGGTTACCACTTCATTTTAACTAAGCCCATCAATAAGATCATCTCATTGGTTGGGAACATCTGTGACTAATCTTTGTGAGTTTGTAACCGGTTAGCTAACCTTACCAAATGAACAATGTTATGCCGTTTCATGCAGGTCAAAGCATTGAGCTTTAGGAAGCAATCAAAACTACAACAGACAGGGCGCGGCGCTGGTAGTGTAGGGGTTAGCACGCGACCACATATAGAGGCTATAGTCCTCGAAGCGGCCGTCCCGGACCCGGCGACCTTTGCCGAATATCTCCCCCTCTCTTTGCCACTCCTTCCTGTCTGCCTACTATCAAAAATAAAGGCCTCTAGTGCCGTAAAAATTATTTTAAAAAAAACAGACACTCCTTAAACTACAAACAAATCTGGTTACGAACTCTCAAATATCTAACCTGGAAGGATAGCAGTGAACCATCGTAACCGTGACAACTGAATTGCAATAAATTCTCTCCTGGTGCACAAGATAATAAGAAATATTTAATAAAATGACTTATGAAAGTAGTTTGTGTTCAAGATTAGGGTTAGGTGACATTGCAACAATCAGGACTAGGAGTAAAGACTTGAAAGCAAGAATGCATGAACAGATAAAAAAAAAAGAGTGGTGGGGCTGAGAGCAATACCTGCAGCTGGACACGTCTCAATCTGAGCATGTGTAGGTTTCAACCAACACTGCCTTTGTTCAGTATACATGCATGTTAGACATCCACCAGTTAATTGGCCAGAGTTTGGAATTGGACAATTTTCCCTTACCCGGCTATAAGTGATCAGCAGGTCAAACACAGAAAAACTATCATCCCCATCAAAAGAGGCTGCCACATATTCTTCTCTTGATATTGGCATCAGCCAGAAAAAGCATAATTGTTGCATTTTTAACCTTTGCGGAAGATCTATAGGTTAAGCATGCACCGTTTCTGCCCTAATATTGATATATTGTCTTTTCCAGGAAGTCCAAGAATGTTCACATCTAAACTCTGAAATGCATGCAACCTTAGTTGGATGGGGTGTCAAATCACAGCTTAGGTCCAACCTGTATGTAAAATAGTGGTAAATTACATTGCAGTATGCTAGAAACCAACAAGTCTTTCATGTCATCAAGCAAGGTTCCAGACTCAAACAACCAAAGAATAAATACCATTGTCCATAACACAGCATGGAAACACAGGGATTGATGTACATCCAAGTAGAAATAAACATGACAGCATAACGTTTACACAAGGTCATAACTAGAATACCATCAGCCGAAGTGCCACAAATGGTTAAATTGTTCACATAAAGCCATTATTACGGAGTAAATTAACCCATTTGCCAGCATGTGGCATGAATGACGAGATGTTACTATGAATCATTTCTCGTTGAAGGCAATACCAGGATCTAAACTGGTCCACTTGGTGCTGCTGGCCATAAATCAAGTAGTGAAACAGGACTGCTGCGAGAAGAGCATGCCAGCTACTGCTGAAGCAAACTACAAACAGACATGCTGTGACTGAAAATCCAGCCAAGCAAATACAGCAAGTCATAATCCGTTTGAGGACAAAGTGCCTCTAGATATGAAAATTAATACCAAATGTACACAACCACTGAAACATGGTGAGCAGTGAGATAGAAAAGAGTTTCACTTTGGCTAGTTTCACTAATGTGTACAGTTTTCAATGATGGTCATGTGGTCAGGCAATAAATGCATCGAATTTCAACATAAAATTTGCCAAAATTTAAAAAAATATTCAGAATCCATAGGAAAATCCTGACTGGTGTATCTCTGCGTAGACCAAAAATAATGGGTGTTCTTAGTTTCGATGCATTTAATGAATATGGAGAGAAACCTGTCCATTTCTGGCCTCTAGCCAATTAATTGGTTCTTCCTGTCCATGTTATACTTTCACAAATCCAGGGCATGTGAGCAGTATGCATACAAGTTACCTGAGATGTTTGCACCACCACATCTCTAGAGACACAGATGGAAAAAGAAGCTGCTGTATCAGTCAGCTCATTTCAACCCCACCACAACATAGATGTTTAGAAAGGAAAAAACACCTCCGAAAGGAAATTAAAAATAACCAACCTGGAATATCAGGATCAGCCATGAAAAACTCCTAATACCTTCTTATAATGGATGGGTCACTAGATGACTGGGTCAAAACATCTCTAAAGCTGCAGCTTTTGCGGAGCGTTCCCGGTCTGCAGTGGTCAGGAAATATCAAAAGTGGTGGACAGAACCTGGCCTGTGTATTCTGTCTTGTAACCGGTGGGTTGCCGGTTCAAGCCCCCGCTATATCGGTCTCAGTCAGTGCGTCCTTGGGCAAGACTATTCACTCACCTTGCCTACTGATGGTGGTCAGAGGATCCAGTGGCGCCTGTGTATGGCAGCCACTGAGCAACAGACCAGCATTTTTTCTCCTTCTTTTCATTAAACTAGTTAGGACGTCTGAGATTTTATCTGGTTCAAGGAGTGGCTTAACACAAGGAGCGCAACAGCTGTAAGCCCAGGTCCTGGATCCTTGCCTCACAATCCTCTGGGCTGCAGTCACTCTATTGCTTGTAAGCCTTTTTCTACCACACTTTTTTCCTTCTACTCAACTTTCCATTGATATGACTGGATGTAATTATCCTACAATAAATCAAGATTATTTAATTCACAGTTTGTAACACAGAATGAACATCAATGCTCTGTTTAGGACCTAAATTGGACCCGCAGGTCCAGTTTTCAACTGTCATCTAAAAGGATCTGGAGACTAAAGGCTGTGAAATTGCATTGTTTAATTTTTAAATGAGCAAGCATTTCAGCATGTGTTCTTTCAGTGAGCCAAAAACCAAAATGATAAATTATTTTTGAAAAAAATATATTCTAATGTGGTAAATCAAGGACAAGCGGCAACATCTAAAAATAAATTAATGTAAAAAGATTATTTGGCAGATAACTGAATAGGAAAAAATTGGTCGGAAACTCAAATATCTTGGGTTTCTTTTATTCCAAAGATCCATACTTTCTATATTTTTTTAACTGAATTTTGGGTTGTTTCTGCAAAATAGTCAGAATTATTAGAAATAAACATTGCAATTGAATTGAAATATAACTGTGTGTAAAGAATCTTTATACAAGATTAAGTTTTAAACTGATCACTGAAATAAACTTTTTGATTTTAATTTAACCTAATGAGATGCGCATGTATGTATTGTTGCTCTCTTTCATGGAAACAACATTCTCTGATGGCTGTGACTTCCTTCACCATGATAACGTGCCCCATCACAAAGCCAACTCAAACACCATACAGGACTTGAGATATGCTGCTAAGATCTTGGTGCCAGATACCATAGCGCACTTCAGGGGTCCAACCCAGGGCTGTTTTTGGCAGCAAAGAAAGGTTCGACACACTATTAAACAGGTGGTCATAATGTTAAGCCCTATCGTGTGTGCGCGCATTATATATAAATTTACACACATACATAAATATGTAAATCCTTGTCCATACAGGGCAAATTTCAACACGCTACAGAAATACAGGCATATTTACAACATCATCATCAAAAAGAATAAGTGCTAGATTGATAAAAAGGTAGGAGTGTTGCCTCAGTCGCTGCGCAGACTACTGTTCAAGTTGACACTAATTTCCATATTAGAACCAGCGTTGTAAGCAGCAGCCAGGGCTGTCAGGTTAGCCTCAGAGCTAACCTCCTATGACAGGAAGGATTAACCCTTTACGTATTGCGTCGCTCCCTTCATTGCTCAGCCTCATCCAGCACGCACACACACACCGTCCCTCCATTAGCAACAACAGCAGCATTTCCTAAAGCCAGCATTTCCTAAAGCCAACATCCATAGCAACATCTGTCCAGCGGTTACTGGCTGTGCAGCCGGAGGAGAGGGCTAACGTTAGCGATTAGCATCGCTAGGCTAGCTGGCTGACACCCCCCTCCATCGGTGGTAATGCAGGGGGCATCGGAGTTTCCAACAAAGGCCAAGGAAAACACCCAGCCAAACCGAGCCGAACTGGCAGAACCCGTTGTGTGTGCGCTCATATCGCCGTGCTAAGGCGTGGAGCTTCCGGAGCTTACCTCAGGATGGAGAATAGGGACGCAGCCAGCTTCTTTCTCATATTCCTCCATAGCGTCGGCCATCTTGGTGGTGACAGTCGCAGAGCATTGTGGGAAACAAGAAGCTGTGTAGGGGGGAAACAAACAGTGGAGCTGTCAAAAAACACAGATCAGTGCTTCTTAAGCGCTTTATCAGGGCCGGTCTAATGTTATACAGGGTCCTAAACAAAATATGATCCCACCCCACTTAGGTTAAAGGGTTAGTTTTGATTTTTTGAAGATAAATTCTGTAAAAAAAAAAAAAACATCATTATTAATGGTTCCTTTATCTGTGGTAGACAGATGTTATATTGAGTTTGTAGAAACTTGAATAAATCCTAGAACCACTGGGATGCTGACAGCTAGTCACATCCCTTCTGTTTTAGCTGAGTTCCTAAAATTTGAAGCAACTCAAACTAAAAATATTTATCTCACTGTTATGAGGTGGTGGTCTGCCACTCTAATGTTCATAGAGGACAGAACAATAACCAGAAACTACCACTGATGATTTCCGAAACATTTAATTTAAAGAAATGTAGGTCATGTTTTGTTTTATATTATTTTCTGGGATTAACCCCAAATACCATACCTGAGGATCCCTGATGACTTTGCAACTTAAGATATTTTTACAGAGCCTAACAGTGTCTTTCCCAAAAGACTTAAGTGTTGTCCACAGCCCAAGAATTGCACTCCTTGCACCATTGAAACCGACGTTTGGCATTGGCATGAGTGACCAAAGGTTTGGCTATAGCAGCCCGGCCGTGTATATTGACCCTGTGGAGCTCCCGACGGACAGTTCTGGTGGAAACAGGAGAGTTGAGGTGCACATTTAATTCTGCCGTGATTTGGGCAGCTTCCTCTTGCGTCCACAGTTAATCCTGCTGGATGTGGTTCGTCCTTCTTGGTGGTATGCTGACATTACCCTGGATACCATGGCTCTTGATACATCACAAAGACTTGCTGTCTTGGTAACAGATGCGCCAGCAAGACATGCACCAACAATTTTTTCTCTTTTGAACTCTGGTATGTCACCCATAATGTTGTGTGCATTTCAATATTTTGAGCAAAACTGTGCTCTTACCCTGCTAATTGAACCTTCACACTCTGCTCTTACTGGTGCAATGTGCACTCAATGAAGACTGGCTACCAGGCTGGTCCAATTTAGCCATGAAACCTCCCACACTAAAATGACAGGTGTTTCAGTTTTATTGTCCAACCCCTGTATAATTACCTGTGTGCCATAAAAGTGTCTTAGTTGGAAATATCGAAACAAATCTGTATTTTCCAACTGAAATTCTTTTTTAACTTTGTGAAAAGACTTAAAACCCACTTCATTTGTCATTAGGCAATTTATCCTGGTCTTAAAAAAAGGGTTGTCTTTGAAGGCCACAACAGCACATTTTTAGTGTTTCAGTTGTTAATATCATCTTCCTGGTATTTATGATGTTTGTCTCCCAGCTCGGCCTGAGGTGGATCACTGCTCTACTCAAGCTCAACTTGTTTTTATCTGGCATGATAGTCTGAGGAGCACCAGTATATTATGCATCTGGGCTGCATAAAAATGTTCTCTGAAGACAGGCAGAGCCAAGCCTTGTATCCTTTCTTCTAACTAAGCATTTTGAGCTTGACTCTAGGGTTTTCACTAGCCCCAGATAAACCTGGAATCATGTTTCTTCCATATCATAAACTGAGAATTTGCTAAAATGTTTGTTTTTTTCACCTTAATTCTTGAGCTAAAGTCTTGACTTGTTGCGGAGCGTCTTGAGATATCTCTCTGTAAGATATCATTAATTTTAATGTCGTTTATTTTTTAGGGCTCCGGATTCCTCCCACAGTCCAAAAATATGCCTGTTAGTTGGTTTCTCTAAATTGCCCTTAGGTGTGTGAATGAGTGTGTGCATGGTTGTTTGTGTGTTGCCCTGCGATGGACTGGCGACCTGTCCAGGGTGTACCCCGCCTCCCGCCTATAGACTGCTAGAGATAGGCACCAGCTGCCCCGCGGCCCACTGTGGAAGAAGCGGTATAGAAATGACTACAAATAGTTTGTTTTATATAACTTACTTAAGTCCTGTGTAATGATAACCCCAAGACATTATGTAGATCTTAAATTTTTATTCGTGCTTCTGTTTCATTTGATTGCTCGATGTGTCATTTACACAAAAGACAAGTGTTTTAGTGATATTAAGTTTATAACGTGATTTGTGGCTGAAGCTGTCCAACTCTGTCAGAGGTTTGGGAAACGTTGAGTCTGGATTTAATGCATAAATAATGATTTCATTAGCAAATAGTACGGTTTTGTGTTCTTCTTGGCCTATTGTTATTCCTATCATTTTATTATTTTGTCAAATATAATGACTAAATCATGAACTGATTGGAAAAACAATATAATAATAATAATATCTGACAAAGTAATGAACTGATAGAAATGACAACAGCCCAAGAAGAACACAAAATAATACTATTTTGTGTTCTTCTTGGGCTGTTCTTATTCCTATCACTTCATTATTTTGTCAAATTTCCTTGACCAAGGGCTCAATAAACAGTGAAAAGAGAGGAGCTGAAGCAGCATCATCTCGGAGTGCCATTTATTTTAATTCTTGACTGTGGTTCCCTATAAAGAGTCTGAGATTACATTGTTTTAGTGCAAACATCAAAGCTACATTTTGACTTGTAAATAAAACATATGAAATCAGTTGATTTTTGGTACATACATACATTCAAAAAATTTGAATATAATTGAAAGGTTAATTTATTTCAGTTACACAGGTCACTAAGTGAAACACATTATATAGATTAATTACACTTAGCCTGATGTTTTCAAGCCATTTATTTCTGTTGATTAGGATAACTTTTTGCTTACAGCCAATGAAAATGTTTAATGTTTGAATATTACATCAGACCAATAAAAAACATTTTTAATATAGAAATGTGGGCTTAATAAAAAGCATCCTTAATACCTACTTAAAGGATATTATTTTCAAATGGTATTTTTAATTTAAGTGAGCCTCATCTGAATGCCTTTTCTAATTTGCTGAATATGACTGTATTTACTTCATGTTATGATCTGAAATACATCGAAAGTGCCAAACCCACATTGCCAAATAAAAAAATAAAAAGCTGTTTCTAAGGGTGTAGTATTGCCAGTATTCACTGACCAACCAAATGGAGCACAATCAGCCTAACTTTGTTTTGCTCAGCCCTCAAGTAAGCCCTATTCACTTGACACTTGGTTTCACTTCTGATTGTTGTGTCAAGTGTGCAGTAATTCAATATAGACTCAAAACGTACATACAGGTTTAAGGTTTTGACATCTGTATTCTGTGTGAAAAGGGGAACGTTCTTCGGAACGTTCAGTCATCATATGGATAAATCCCAGAAGGTTTCATGTCTCTGTGACTTTCCTTGTAGAAACTATAATAATTTTGTTTCATGGCGAGAAGTCAGATTTTGAGGCTTAGCCACGCCCATGTGCTTTCATGTATTAAAAAGCTTTTCTTAACTTTTAATCCCCAGTGCCTTAAGACTATATTCATTGATTTCGAAGTCTGTAAGTCAAAAGCTGTAGGAGGTGTTTGCTCAGATATGTGGCCTAGAAACAGCAAAAATGGGGTCAAAATGGCAACTTTAATCCAAAATGGCCGACTTCCTGTGGGGTTTAGACCAATGCTCCAAGAGACTTTTTCGTAGGTCCTGAGAAGTTACATATGTGTAGCAAATTTCACAATCCTCGGTCAAAGCATGGTTTGGGCGCTGTGGACGAATTTGACCACGCCCACCAAATATGTCATCAGATCTCTGTTGGGGACTGGACTAGGATCAGTCACATTGAATTTGATGCAGATCAGATGACGTATGTGGAAATTAAAGCCAAACGTATGGCCATGGCGTGACGTCCAACTTCGCCGTGTATTTCAGCCAATTTATGTGAAGGTTATTGCTGTTCGAAATTTGCGGCGAGAAGGCTAACTTTGAGGCCTGGTCCCGCCCCTTCAACATACTCAAAAACTCACAATTTTGATAACTTTTAATCCCCAATGCCTTAACTACATACTGACTAAATATGAAGATGGTGGCTCAAAATCCCTAGGAGGAGTTCGTTAAAGTTCGACATGTATGAAAAGTGAAAAACGTCCAAAAATAACCCTTTCACCCAAAATGGCCAACTTCCTGTTGGTTTTAGGGCATACCCCACAGAGACTTTTTTTTCATGATTTGGGGAGATCTAGCTATGTACCAAATTTAAACTTTCTAGGACTTACCAGTTGACCTATCTCACTCTAGGGGGCGCTGTAGAGCCGTTTGGCCTCGCCCATTTTCAAATCCATTAGAATACGAACATTTCCATTGGGGGACAACTTTCTGTGACGTTTGGTAAGTTTTTGAATATGTTAAGGCCTCCAAAAAGCCAATTCATTTCCCGGATGTATAATAATAAACATTCGAGTTACAATAGGCCCTTGCAAGCCTTCCTGCTCGGGCCTAATTATACAGAATCATAATGTAATGTAACAGAATAAAACAATACCTACAACGGCCGCGAGGTGACGTCGTTTACCAAATTATGAAAAGAACCTCTCCCTGAAATAGTTTTCTTGACCCTGCACACAAAAAATGTCCGATGTTACATTATTTTACAAGTCACAAAAAATACAGTTACCAAGATCATACCTCAAAATTCCCATGTTTTTATTTATGTAACCCTAAACATGCCAAAATTATTACGTAATCGTTCATCATTTCACCAAACCTAAACCAGGCTGACCACCGTGAGAGCGCACAGGAATAATCACGTGTCTATGACATGATCAGCCAGGAAAATCATACGATCGCCGAGCATCAACGAAGGAGGGAAAATGCTCTGCTAAGCAAAAACAAATGACACACATCGGTGTGTGTTTACCCTTCAAAATAAAATCCTTCAAACGTATGATTAGAAAGGACGCAACATTTACACTTTAATAGCAATAGGATTCACACACACCCATTCAGATCACTGAATTCAGGTGTTCCACTCACTTTCATAGTCACATAAAATCCAGCAAACATTTGTAAAATAATGGGTCTTTCTCAGGAACTCTAAATTCCAGTGTGGTAGTGTGAATGGATTTTACCTGTGCAATAAGGCCAGTCATGAAATTTCCCCTCTACTAAATATTACATAGTCAACTGTTAGTGGTGGTATAACAAACTGGAGGCTCATGGCATCAATAGCAACTCAACCAGCTGATGCTGAAGCTCAGAGTATGCAGAAGATCCCAACTTCTGCAAAGTCAATAGAGTTTGGTGTCGAGAAACTTGACTGGTCGCACAAAGTCTTGACCTTGACCCTATAGAACACTTCCTGGATGAATCTGAGTGGAGACTGTGAACCAGGCCTCGTCTGCCATCAGTGTCTAATATCACAAACGGGGTCAGAAAAAGTGTTCATAAATTGTCAAACACATTTGAGCTATTTTAGCTGTAAAGGGTGGCTGACATCATATTAAGTCCTATTGGATGGGATGTCACTCAAGTTCATGTGTATGAAGGCAGGCAAATTAATGATTTTGGCAATAAAGTGTAAATCTAAATATAACAAAACCTCTCTCTCTCTCTCTCTCTCTCTCTCTATATATATATATATATATATATATATACACACACATATATATATATACACACTAAGATTTAATTCAATTCAAATTCAGAAATTCTTTATTAATCCCAAAGAGAAATTAAATGCTATTGTAGCTCATCTTATACTATTATGGTTTGCGAGATATAGGACCCCAGAATGCAGACGAACAGGCAGCGTGATGGTAAGTGCAAAAGGTTTAATAACAAAAACTCACTCTCAACAGGAGGCAGGAACAAAACAACAAACGGGCAGGCGAGACAGGCATGGCATGATCAAAAAACAACAAGACTTGGTTTGAGAAATGTTTCCATGATAATTGACAGAACCGGTGTGTATTTATGGAGTGTGACCAGGTGAAACAAGAAGACAGATTAATAGGTGCAGGTGATCCAAATTAACAGAACAAAACGTGGCTGGAGCAAAACAGACTCTTGAACACAAACTAACAGAAACTAGAAAAAACATGAAGCAAAAGCATAACCAGATCTGAAAACCAAACTTGACAAAACAAGAACAAGATGACAAAACTAAAGCATGACCAGGAAAATAAACAGAAACATGATTCAAAACTTGAACTGTGAAAAACATAAGAAAAAACCCGAAACCCGAAACCAAAAACCAAACAACCCCAAATCATAACATTTACAGGTTTCTTCAAAGAGCTGTTGTAGATGTGGGCAGGAAGGATTTCGGGTTCACAGCCATATTTATATATAAATACAAAATTTAAAAAAACATAATACAAAAACAAAGTCATTTTTGCCTCATTGATCAGAATCAGAATCAGAATCAGCTTTATTGCCAAGTTCGTACATACAAACAAGGAATTTGACTCCGGTACACTTTGCTCTTTGGTTTTGTTTTTGCATTACAGAATATACATATTTACAATGTACAATATACTCATATATAATAAAAAGGTGCATTTGCAACATCTGTATGCTGTTGTTTTGTACTCTATTGAATGTTTAACAGAGAAACACCCTGGGGGAAGAAACTGTCTCTGTGGCGGCTGGTTTTAGTGTCTTTCTGTAGCGGCGGCCTGAAGGTAAAGCTCTGGACAGTTTATGTGCAGGGTGTGTGGGGTCTGCAGAGATTTTAGCAGCTCTTTTCCTGACCCTAGACCTGTATAAGTCCTGGATGGAGGGAAGGTCAGCCCTGATTATTCTCTCTGCATTCCTGATTATTCGTTGCAGTCTGCACCTGTCCTGTTTTGGCACGAGCCAAACCAACTGAGATGGATGAAGACAGGACAGATTGAATGATAGCAGTGTAGAAGATAACCAGCAGCTCCTGTGGAAGGTTGAACTTCTTGAGTTGCCTCAGGAAGTACAGTCTCTGCTGGGCCTTCTTTCGAACGGTCTATGTGTGAAGACCATCTCAGGTCCTCAGAGATGGTGGTTCCTAAGAACCTGAAGTGGTCCATACATTGTTGTTGAGGATGGTGAGGGGGGTGTATGGGGGTGGTGTTCTCCGAAAGTCCACCACCATTTCCACAGCCTTGAGTGGGTTGAGTTCAAGGTAGTTCTGACAACACCAGTGTACCAGCCAATCCACCTGCTGTCTGTATGCAGACTCATTACCATCTTGGATCAGTCCAATGACAGTGGTGTCATCTGCAAACATAAGGAGTTTCACGGACGAGTCCGGTGAGGTGCAGTCATTTGTGTACAGAGAGAAGAGGAGTGGGGATAGAACACATCCCTGGGGGGCACCAGTACTTATTGATCTGGATCGGGAGAAGATGCTCCCCAGTCTCAACTGCTGCTGTCGGTCCGTCAGGAAGCTGTTGATCCACTGATAGGTGGAGGCTGGGACGTTGAGCTGGTTGAGCTTCTGGTGGAGGATGTCTGGTATGATGGTGTTGAAGGCCAAGCTGAAGTCTACAAACAGGATCCTGGCGTACGTCCCTGGGTGGTCGAGGTGTTAGAGGATGAAGTGTAGACCTAGGTTAACAGCATCGTCTGCCGACCTGTTTGCTCGGTAAGCAAATTGCAGGGGGTCCAGCAGGTGGCCTGTGATGTCTTTCAGGTGCTTCAACACTAGCCGCTCAAAGGATTTCATGACCACAGACGTCAGGGCTACAAGCCTGTAGTCATTTAATCCTAGGATGGTGAGTTTCTTGGGCACCGGGATGATGGTGGATCGTTTGAGGCAGGAGGGGACCTCACACTTCTCCAGTGATTTGTTGAAGATCCTTGTGAAGATCTGAGCGAGTTGATTTGCACAGGCTTTCAGGCATGATGCGGAGACGTTATCAGGTCCTCCAGCTTTCTTTGTTTTCATGAGCTGAAAGAGCCTGTTTACATCTTCCTGGGAGATCTTTAGTGCAGGCAGAGGATCTGAAGGTAGGGGGTTGGTTACTTTATGGGAGGAATTTGTTCCTGAATGGGATGTGGAGGAGATGGTTTGAGGTGTGAATGGCTTCTTGTCATGTCTGCAGTAGAAGCCATTCAGACGGTTTGCCAGGTGAGGGCTTTGTTCAGGAAGGGTGGGTGGGCTCCTATAGGCAGTCAGGTTTCTCAGACCGGTCCATACAGCTGAAGTGTCACCAGTAGAAAGGCTGTTCTTAAGCTTCTCACTGTAGCTTCTCTTGGCTTTTTTGATCTCCTTTGTTAGTCTGTTCCTGGCCTGTCTGTACCGCGCCCAATCTCCATGCTGTGAGCTTCTTCCTTGTCCTTGCACAGATTTCTGAGGTGTGGAGTAAACCATGGCTTGTTGATCATGGGGTTGACCATGGGGTTTCTGATCATCCTAACTAGTACTAACATATTATTACATTTAGAAAATGATTAATCAAAATAAGCTGAGCGTAAACTTTAGAGTTTCTCTTATTCAGGACACCCCGTCTCCAACCACTCTTGACCTTCATAATATGGCGGACGCGCTGACGCACCGTTCCTTCTGTCGACGTAGTTTTAATGTGAAATTTTAACCGGAAATGACGTGTCCTTCAACAACTATCACGTGTGCCTACTCAAGCCGTTGACAGAATAGTGCAGACGCTCTGGTTGCTTACAACTACGCTACATTTATTGAGAAATGGACAGCAGGGAACGGAATAACAATTCGTGAAATTCAATATGAACTTTTCCGGACTTTAATATTTCACCCACGCGACGTCCCCGGGGCGAAGGATAGGGCGTATTATCACCCTCGCGTCGACCACTGAAAGCCAAGAGACATTAATAAACATTAAGCGTCGTCAGCTAACAGTTAGCAGACAGAAACACGACTCAGAGTATTGCGTTACTGTTTCTTTTCTCTTAGCCTGTCACGCAGCCAGCAAGGAGACCCCCAGAGACTGAAGCAGAGGTGAGTGGGATGTAAACAAATTGGCAAAACACTGCTTTTTTTTAACCCGTGCTGGGGATTAAACGCGATTTGTCTAATTGCTCATTCTCAATGTCTCCGTGGCGGGGTGACAGACGAACGCTGCAGTCAAGCAATGCGTATTATTATTTAATAAGTCAGGATTAGCGGGTCTGGGGTGTACGTGCAGCAGCAGGTCCGTCTCTATACGTTTCTCCGTCTGCCCCGCATTAAGTTAAGAGATGAAGCTTAACCAAAACCGTGCTGCAAGGATGGTGTGGATTGCAGCTCTAATTGCTTTTTGCAGCCTATGGTGGAAATAAGGTATAGATACACAAGATGTTGAGGTGGTTTAGAAATTGTCTTTGCTCTTCCAACCTCCTGCCCTGAAATGTTTATACATCTACATCCTCCCAGTCATATTATCTTTCTGCAGCCTCCTCAGTCCTGGTGCTCTGTTAACACTCTCACCTGGCAGCAATAAGGAGTAGAAATCTGAGACTGATGGGTCAACTTCCTGTTTGTATCAGGCCACTTACTTGATATCTGATATTAACCTAGGGTGAAACCCAGCTACTATTCCTAAAGCTTTCTCTGTTTTTTCCCTCCAGCCCAGTTTGCGTATGTATTATCCTCACTAGTTTTTCCAGCTAAAAGCAAAGTCTTCATGTATTCAACCTTAACACCTGAATTCACATCCTTGGGATCAACATAAAGAGGGACATGAGGATCTATCTATCAATGAATCTCTGCGATTGACCCCATTTTGCCCTTATGTTTTTAATTGGATTTTCTAATACTGGTTACCCGTGATTGCTATGTGTATTCCACATATTTCCACCCTTGTTCAACCAGTCTGCAAGCACCTTGAAGGCTGATTGGTCAGCCTGTTTACATGTGATTGGTTCATTTTAATTGTTTTTCTGTATTACTCGTTTGTATTTAAACGCAAACTGTTTAGTGTTTTGCATTGACCTCAATGACGGACACAAGCTGTGAAGTGAAAGAAAAATGTTTTTTAACATTTATTTTACAATTAGAAATATGGGAAGTGTGACGTTGCCTGTCTACATAAGTTTTCTCTATTTACCTGTGCCTAACTTGGTCTTTTGGAAACTTGTGGAACATTTCCATATTTCCATTCACTGCTTGTTTGCACATGTAAAAAAAGGTTCATCCCAGACAGTCATCTTTCTTTGTTGGTAGGGAACAGCTGAAGGGCACAAGAGCTACCAGCTTATTTGAAAGTTAAATGGGGTTTCTGTTCAGCCTGCGTCAAACCACAGAATGCTGATATTGCGCCGCTCGGCAGCTGCACATTTAGCTTCATGTGAATAGAGTTCTTCTGTGGTTTGTTAAAAATAGGTTAACCAGAGAGGAAAGAGGCAGCTATGTGTCCACAGGAGACCTAAAATGAATGCCAATTCTCTCTGATTTTAGGCCTTTAGAGATCAAAGGAGGTAAGACCATGAAGTAAATGAAGAAAGTACTCTTTTCCCCATTGATGTGGTCCAAAACTAGCCTTGTGATGGACCTGCAAGCTGTCCAGGCTGTACTTTAGGGGTGTTTAGGAGACCGGTGCCCATGGAAAATAAGACTTCAGTGGAACATTTACCTCTGGATGTGAACTAACTGAACAGAAGCTGATTATTATGCCAAGTCCTTGGCTTGGCTGGAAAAGATGGCGTTTGCAGATACCTCACATAAATAATTCTTTGTGTAATCAGATTGCATAAATCCTGTTTCTGTTTGATGCTTGTTTGGGTCTAAGGCACGTTTCTGTGTGTTTGAACATGCAGGGCTATACTGTGATGGGAGATGTGTTTCTGTAATTCATCCAAATATAAGGATTTAAGTTCATCTTTGAGTCCAGAAGCTACTCTTATTCCTAAAGCTGAACAAGGTGGTCTGGATCAGCTCGGGACATAATATTAGCTGTCTGCGTAAGGGAAACTATTTGTGGTTAGTGTGACACGTGCTAGCAATCTTCTGTTGTGGTATTTATTTAGTCCAGTATGTTAGTTGAACCTTACAGGGTCCATTGCCTGATGTCTGCTGAACTACAGGTCTTCGGTGCAACTGGGGTGGATCTTCGAGCTACAACGTTTTGGGTCCCACTTTGCCTTTTCACTCATGGAGGTCATCTGTTTGAATAGCTTCAGAAGGTGCGTTTACATGCAAATCAATATTCTGATACTATCCTGATTGAAAGCTTACTCAAAATGCGAAGCAGTCATGTGAAGCAGCCTTTCCTGATCACCTTAGCCTGAAGGTCACATTCAGAGGTAGCAATAATTGAATTAGGGCAAGTGGAGTATCCTGATCTCAGTCGTATGCTGTGGAGGTGGAATATTGTGGTAAAGGATGAAGCATAAATAAATCTGTGTTTTTAGAGGACATTATGTGTAACAGATTAACGTCAGTGATCTCACATTAATGCATGATAATGGAAACAACCATACAATATCCCGTGTGGAGCTCATGGAAACTAGGAATGTACTGATTGTGTGTAATATTCCTTTGGATTTGTAATTAGAAGGCTGATTCCAGGTGCCATGAATTTCCAAAGTTGCTTGGATGTTTATCGCCCAGAGACGCCATCACCAGACCTAGATTTTAGCGACCGTTAAGCAGAGTGAGTGGTAAGGAAACTGTAATGGCTGGCTGGGAAAGGAAAAATGAGAGAAATGTGCCTCAGTTGCAAAGCTTTGCACTGTTCATAAATTATATTGTTGTTATTGTCCCATTTTGGGCTGTCAACATACCATTACAGTCCAGTGTACCTCCCAGTGCCTGTTTATTTCCTCTAGTAAGTATTTGGACAAATGGGGAGAACGTGTATTTGACTCTTATACCAAATGAGACATTATGGTGACATTTAATGATATATTTTCCTGGAGATTTAAAGACCCTTCCCATAGAGTGGACTATTAGTGTTTTGTAATAGATTCATTTTAATCATCAGCCATTAAAGCAAGCCTGGCAGACAGCTCCTCTTGGTCCTCACCAATGTTTGGGGTAAAGATACCAGAACAGCGAAAGTCTGAAGCATTGAAAGAACCAAAACCCATCTATGTACCTACTGGATCAATACAATGATTTCAGAAGTGGAAATCAGAGATATGGCATTGTGTCTAAAATCTATTCGGTGTTATAATAATTAGCATTTTCAAAGATCTCCACCCCTATGGTCTGTTCCTGTTGATTAAGTAGATTTTAGCAGATTACCCTAAATCAGTGTTTTTAGGATCCACTGTTCTACATGGTTCAGATGTTTCCCACCTTGATCACCTCTGATTCAAACACAGAGGTCTTTAACGGCGTTTCCTTTCAGGATTTACTGACGAGATAATTCAATGATGTGACACAAAATGTCTTGGAATGGAGAAACATTTAAAACAGGAAGGATAGTGGTGCCGGGGACCAGGGTTGGGGAGCACTGCTGTTAGTCATCTGTTGCCAGGCAGAATACAAAGTGACCCATGCTAGTCTCCTTTTTGGGTCTGGATACCAAACTGATTTAAGCTTCAAAGTTATGAAGTGTTGAAGGATCAGAAAATATACAATATTCACAACATATATAGCCATTATGTTAATTTCGTTGTTGTTTAGGAATTTCCAGGATTTGAGATAAAAAGTATATTGTTCAGTTATGAGGGGATTCCTTGGAGTGAGATAAATAGTGTCCTGGTGAGTCTAAGAGAGCTTAGCTAGCATCTCACCCTGGTTCCATGTGATGTTTTCCATTCAAAGGTTGATGGATATAGGATACAACCTTTAAAACATAGCGGAGACTATTAGTTTTTTTTTGTAACCTCTAACATTGTTTAGTGTTTCCATCATAGAAGAAGACAACACCCCTTCACTTTAGATCTGTGTCTATCTGTCTCCAATCTCATGGAGAAGCCAAGGCCAATGCAGCAGTTCAGGGTAATCTTCCCTGCTGGGACGCAAAAGCCGCTCGCTGTGGTCCAGCTGATTGGATCCATTTGTTCTGGCAAATGCCAGATAACAGTTGTTCCCTCGCGCTACATGTCGATGTTAATGTACGCAACAGAAGCGCACAAACCTGAACACATTTGAGCCTGGCTTTCCCCAGTGAATGCGTCAGCTGCCTTTATTAGACCCCCTCCAAAAGGTTAGCTGAGGCTTACACAGCTGTTTAAATCCCAATAAAACAGTGTTGCCTCATGTACCTTTATATCCCAGTGTCTCTTTGCTGTCACTCGTTCTCATATGACCAACAACACTCAACAAACATAACCAAAATTTTCTCCGTTTCTAATGTCTACAGTCATCCCAGGGTTCTGTTAAAGGCGCTTTTTTCTCATGTTACTCCAAGGATAAAGGTGGAGCGGGATTAGTTGGGATGGGAAAAGAGTGTGGGCACCTCAAGCCTGCTGAATGTGTCCCAGCACATTACCTACATTGTCCATCCTCATTAGACCCTGAGAACATGTCTGTGGCCATATTTGGACCCTGACTTGAAATGAAACCACCAGAATCTGTTCATTTTGTAAAACATATGTAAATAGCTAAAAAAAAATAAAAATATATATATATATAATGCCAAAAATATATTGATAAGGTATAAGATGTATTGATTTATTTCTGTATTTTTTTAACAATGTTTTCTTTGCACAAAATATTAGATTTTTTTATTTTATTTTTATTAGTGTTTTTTTTTTGTAATTCTTCTGTCTAAATGTTCATCCTTCATGTCATGCCAACCCCACCTGGAGCGGGGCTCTGCGTACAGAGCTCCTGTTAAGGTCTCAGCAGACTCCACATGTGTCATGAGTTTCTGGCTTTTAGACAGAGAAAGGCTGTTTTTCTGGCACCTCTCTCTAGTAACCAAGTGGGATGCAGGTAGCTTCTAATGGTTGCTATGGAGACTTGGTGACCATAAAAGGCCACTCTTTGCTGTAGTTTTCTAATGGTGAGCTTTTAGATGTTTTCAGCCTTCCTCAGAATCCTTCAGACTGGGCATGGTTACCAGACCCCGTTACCAGTTTACCGCAGCGGGAGAGGAACTATATTGTTTCCAATGTAATGGTGTGCCGTGCAGACACACACACGAGGAGCAGGAAGGCGGAGAACATGGAGAGACATCAGTGTTTCCCTTGTAGTTTTATTGAAGGAGCGGTGTCGACCCTCCTTTCTTTAATTCTTTCAAATTTATTTTGATATAAAAATACAGGATATAGTCCACACATGAGCTAGGCTGTAGATGTTTAATTTGCAAGGAGCCAAAGGGGTGGCATCATGAGTGGAGCGATGTGCCACTGTCAGACAGCATCCGACAGTCAAAACAGTGACTGAATGGGTGCATTGGATGGCATTAGCAGCCCTTTACAGACTTGGAAAGGGGTCGTACTTTGGGGTTTTCATGTTGTGCAAGTGGCTTATATGTGTGGCACACTCATGGTGAGGGGTGATAGTATCCACTGGTTCTCTATAGATGCACAGAAAAATGTGCTGGTAACAGCGGTAGGACAATTCTCTGCATTATCGGCACCGACCCTTGATCAGCCAGCCTTAAACTCAAAAACTGGCGCTTTTTCCGAGCAGGGAACACACCATGCCTAGGGCTACCTTGTCACACTAATGATCCTCTTCAGTGTGGATCCTGTTACTGAGGGAAGAAGTTTCAAAGTTAGCCATTTCAGTTTCATAGCGGCGTTTAAAATGAAGTCGGAGGAAGCAGAGAGATGTCGGGACATATCTCAGAGCGAGGCTTTCAGCAGGTAAAGGGAGGACGGAACGTATTGCAGTAAAGTTGCTCTGTTCTATCCTGTTGAGCTTTCTACCTCTGAGTCATGAAACATGCTGGATTTGGAAATGTTTGCAGGACATCTCAGAGTTCAGAGCAGGGACTACATGCTTTAGGGAATGCCGGGTTGTCAGGGTTTGCTGCAAGGATGTTGTTTTATGTGTTTGTGGAGTTGCATTTAGTTATTTAGGTATAATGGGTTGATTATGCCACATTGATATCTATTAATCAATCAAATGCACACAGGAAGTAATGCTTAAACAATGCTGGCTGTTCACACCATGCCAGTTACTAAAATAACAACCTTCTTTTAAAATAAAAGTAAAACTCAGTCTTTGAGTGACTGCTTTGACACAGTGACATGATATGGCCTCTGGTCCTAATATAAATAATCAATAAACTGTCATTGAATGACAACAATTTTAAATGATGTGCTTATTCGTTCGTTCGTTCGTTCGTCGTCTTCCGCTTATCCAGGACCGGGTCGCGGGGGCAGCAGACTCAGCAGAGACGCCCAGACGTCCCTCTCTCCAGACACCTCCTCCAGCTCCTCCAGGGGGAGCCCAAGGCGTTCCCAGGCCAGCCGAGAGACATAGTCCCTCCAGTGTGTCCTGGGCCGTCCCCTGGGCCTCCTCCCGGTGGGACGTGCCTGGAACACCTCCCGAGGAAGGCGTCCAGGAGGCATCCGGTATAGATGCCCGAGCCACCTCAACTGGCTCCTCTCGATGTGGAGGAGCAGCGGCTCTACTCCGAGCTCCTCCCGGATGGCCGAGCTCCTCACCCTATCTCTAAGGGAGTGCCCGGCCACCCTACGGAGGAAGCTCATTTCAGCCGCTTGTATCCGTGATCTCGTTCTTTCGGTCATGACCCAAAGTTCATGGCCATAGGTGAGGGTAGGAACGTAGACCGACCAGTAAATTGAGAGCTTTGCTTTTCGGCTCAGCTCTCTCTTCACCACAATGGACCGGCACAGCGCCCCCATTACTGTGGCAGCCGCACCGATCCGTCTGTCGATCTCCCGCTCCATTCTTCCCTCACTCGTGAACAAGACCCCGAGATACTTAAACTCGTCCACTTGAGGCAGGAACTCACCTCCAACCTAGAGGACAAGCCACCCTTTTCCGGTCGAGTACCATGGCCTCGGAGGAGCTGATCCTCATCCCAGCCGCTTCACACTCGGCTGCGAACCGCCACAGCGCATGCTGTAGGTCTTGGCTAGAGGGGGCCAGCAGGACCACGTCATCCGCAAAAAGATGAGACGAAATCCAGTGGTCCCCAAACCAGACCCCCTCCGGCCCTTGGCTGCGTCTAGAAATCCTGTCCATAAAAGTTATGAACAGGACCGGCGACAAAGGGCAGCCCTGCCGGAGTCCAACATGCACTGGGAACAGGTCCGACTTAGTGCCGGCAATGCGGACCAAACTCTTGCTCCGCTCGTACAGGGACCGGATGGCCCCTAATAAAGGGCCCCCGATTCCATACTCCTGGAGCACCCCCCACAGGGCATCACGAGGGACACAGTCGAATGCCTTCTCCAGGTCCACAAAACACATGTGAACCGGTTGGGCAAACTCCCATGAACCCTCGAGCACCCTGTAGAGGGTATAGAGCTGGTCCAGTGTTCCACGGCTGGGACGAAAACCACACTGTTCCTCCTGAAGCCGAGGTTCGACTATCGGTCGGACTCTCCTCTCTAATACCCTGGCGTAGGCCTTACCAGGGAGGCTGAGGAGTGTGATCCCCCTGTAGTTGGAACACACCCTCCGGTCCCCTTTCTTATAAAGGGGGACCACCACCCCAGTCTGCCAGTCCAGAGGCACTGTCCCCGACCGCCACGCAATGTTGAAGAGGCGTGTCAACCATGACAGCCCTACAACATCTACAAGCATCTACTTAGCATCTACTTAGCATATTAGCTCTCGGTCAGTCAGATTGGATGGAGAGCGTTTGTGATTATTGCTGTAGATTCTTCATTGGATTGAGGTCTGGATTTTGACTGGTATGAGGGACCAGAAATGACAAATTGAAAAATAAATATGTAAATAAATAAATACACATATAAATAAATAAATACACATATAAATGTATAAATAAATAAATAAATATAAGAAGAAATAAATACACATATAAATATATAAATGCATAAATGAATAAATATAAAAATAAATAAATACACATATAAATGTATTTATCTATTCATTTATTTTCTCCTTTTTTTGCATTTATACATTTATGTATTCATTCATTTATTTATAAATTTTTTCATTTATACATTTATTTAATCATACATTCATTTATTTATACTTTTATTTATTTATTCCTACATTTACTTCTGTATTTCTACATATTTCTGCTTTTCTGTCTCCGTATGTTAATGAGGTGGGTGGTGCTAACATTAGTCTTCAGCACCACGGGTTAGAATTGTGCGTATGCTTCCGATCCTGCTGCTACTGCCTAGACTCCGGTACCGAAGTTCTTTTGGTAGGCATGATGGAGGGTTCTCTTACAGCCATTGTCAAAATGACTACCTCCATTTTCGTTTTGCACGGGTCATGGAGGATTTCAATCAGCTCCAAGCTGAGATGGATGTGGAGGTTGACTCCACTATATTGGACAGTCTGGAGGAAGTTGGCCGCCAACTTACTTTGGTAAAGTTAGAAAGATATTGACAGATTCGGCTTTTCTGGATCAATAACTCATCAGCGGAACATTACCTCTAGAAAACCAACACCTCTCTGCAACCACAGCAAGGCAGACAGTGAGCATCAATCGTATTTTCCTCAAAACGAGCTGAACACCGTGCTGGGAGACTTGCATTGGCCTCTATGCAGAGCTCGCTGATCCTCAAATGCGATCCACCGCTCCTTGGCGACTTTATTGAATATTTCTCTATCATATTTATCTGGTTTTGCAATTTGAAGACGATCCCTGCGCATTTGAGGAGCAGCGAGCTCTGTTCTATAGAAATACAGAAATAAATGTAGGAATAAATAAATAAAAGTATAAATAAATGAATGTATGAATAAATAAATGTATAAATGCACAAAAAGGAGAAAATAAATGAATAAATACATAAATAAATACATTTATATGTGTATTTATTTATTTTTATATTTATTCATTTATGCATTTATACATTTATATGTGTATTTATTTATTTATATGTATATTTATTTATTTACATATTTATTTTTCATTTTGTCATTTTTGGTCCCTCATAGACTGGGCTCATTCTAGCACATGGATCTAAATCATTCCATTGTATCTCTGGCTGCATGTCTGGGGTTTTCATCCAGGATGGCTCTGTATTTAGCTCTAACCAGCTTCCCCGTGTCAGCTGAACAAACATATTCAGTTCTTTGCTTCAGTTCATGGTTGACTCATCGTTAGTCTTTCTTTTTGACCCACAGGATTTCTGTTCATGTTCTGCTGTGTCCTGTCCCAGTTTTCTCCTTCAGACTCCAGAGCCCTGTGCACAGCTGCGGCTCTTTGAGGATTGCACAATGTGTTGCTTTTAAAGAGTCTGTTTGATACTGTGGTATAGAGAACAATTGTTTTGCTGAGCTCTTGTCCTAACAGAGTTTGAGTTCATTTTGCAAGATGCTAGCACACAGTATCACGGTGACTAAACAGCATGAGCCTGTGACGGGTATTAGTGTCTGCTTCTCCTCTGCGCTACAGACACACTTCTCCAGCGGTCTTGTGAAATGGATTTTATCTGAAATGTTGATGCGTAGAGAAGAGTTACTGCGTCGGCAGGACATATTTGCATCTGTTTTTAAAAGTAAAAAAAAAAAAAACAGCAGGCCTTTTGGACCTGTTTAAATATCTTCCTCTGACTTTTTCCACTTCTAATAATGTTTTCAGTGTCATTACACCAACATTGAGAGTCATTTTATTTCCTCTGGGTCAATTGTGAACTCTGAGCCTGAGTCTTAAATCACCCTGCTCAGTTATTTCCTTTTCTAATCATCTCAGTGTTTCATGTCCATAAAGCTCTACTGAACTTAAATTGTAGGAATTCCTTTTTACAACTAGCTGCTGCTAATCTTTTTTTAGTCATCTCTGGTTTTTCAGCTTTTAAAACATGGATCCTTCAGATTAAAATAACCACAGCTCATTTTCCAGACTCAGTGCTGGCTAACATATTTAAGGCTTTTATTAATGGCAACTTACTCCGCTTTTCTCAGTTAACAATAGTCAAACATCTTAATTGTGGCTTTAGATCAAGTAGTAGTAGTACAATTATACCAGCGTCAGTAAAAACAAATTATATCCAGTTAGCGGACAATTAGGCAAAAAACTAAAGAGCTTTGCTGGAAGCATTTAGTCATCTCTGGAAGGGGTGACAGAGAAGAAATAGGTTATAACAAATGAAATTATGTTAATGTTAAATAGCTGGAAAATAATAGTTTAGGTGAAGGTAAACATACAGTATTCGAGTATAGGATATATGGTAGAGATGATAAAACTGCTATTATGCAATACTTTTTTCACTGACAGGAAAATAATTTTATTTTTAATTACTGTAGATGTTCCCCAGCTAAATTTCTGTGCTTCAGTATGTAATTATTAGTCTTAGTAGGGAAAATAATTCTTTACTTAAAGCGGAGAGTCTTGATGCGGCTTATGACAATGTCATTTTAGTTTAAATAATCCAAAGAGAGATTATGAAAAAGGTTCACGCAGACTTATATGATTACCTTAGATTTGATCGTACAAAACAGAAGCAATATATATATATACGTGTAACGTGATCTAAAAGGTTTTTATTTGAAACAAAAAAAGTGAGAAATATTTGTGTAGCTATATAGTACAAAGTATTGCAGTTCCAATATTATTATTTACTAAATTCATGCATTATTTTTGATTTTATTGAGTAAAAACCTGGTAAATGCAATTGCAGTTTACAGAAACATTTAAAGCGGGGCTGGGTTCCTGATCATTTTAACTGCAGTGTGTGTTAAACACTGAGACAATGTGGAGAATAGGCCGTGCAGTGCTGAGCGTAGATTCAGGATCGTCAAAGCGGGTGTATACTATTATGCGAGAGGGTTAACATTTAATATGGTGACCTGGTAAGGCCGGGCAAAGCAACTTTATTTGTATAGCGCCCTGCATACACAAGGTGATTTCAAGTGTTTTACAGGAAAATAAAGAAAAGGTTCATAGTAGCATTTAGGAATAAACAGAAAATATAGAAAATGTCAAATACGTTCATAGTTATGACTTGATAAAAATGAGCTGATTAAGTTATCATAGTCCTTTATGAAAAAGCTGCAGTGAACAGTAATGTTTTCCACCCTGGTTTAAAGGAGCCAGCTGTTTCTTCACATCTCAGGTTTTCAAGGACTTGGTTCCAGAGCTGTCGAGCATAGATACTGAATTCTTCCTCCCATTTCTACGTTTTGGCTGTTTGAACACCGATTACCTGACAACCTCAAAATGTATTTAGGCCCTTTCAGTGCCTTATTAGACCATCAAGGAGGTTTTAAAATCTAGCATTTAAAAAAATTCAAACCAAAATCTAATCTTCAGTTTCAAGCTTCAAACAGTTGATTAGTCAGATTCTTTAAATAAAAGCTGCTGAAAACCAAAATGTTTTCAGTTCTGGTTTAACCCTTTCTCTCTCCTAGACATGGCAACTGACTGAGCTTTTACTGTGATTAACTCTATGTGCTCTCTTTCAGACTCTAACCTTGAAAACTGGCTCAGAGTTTATCTGTTCTTTTTTTCTAGGTGAAACGACTAAAGGAGCTACATCCATTAACATTTACATTTCCTTCCCATAGAACGTACTCCTGGATCAGTGCTTTTGTGTTATTTTCTGTCTCTACTCTGTTCTCTCAAACCCCCAGTTGGTCGTGGCAGATGGCCGCTCACACTGAGCCTGGTTCTGCTGGAGGTTTCTTCCTGTTTAAAAGGGAGTTTTTCCTCTCCACTGTTGCTACATGCATGCTCAGTATGAGGGATTGCTGCAAAGTCAACGCCAGTGACTGTCCACTGTCTCTACATGCTCATCCGGGAGCAGTGAATGCTACAAGTCTCTGACTCGATGCAATCTGCTGGGTTTCCTTAGACAGAAAAACTTTTTATCCAATTTGAATAAAAAGCTAACTCTGACTGCACTGTTCAATGGTTAGGATTAATTAGAATGTATGAACCTGACTTTTGTGAAGTGCCTAGAGACAACATGTGTTGTGAATTGGCGCTATATAAATAAAACTGAATTGAATTGAATTAAAGAGTTTCTATTCGTTTGAAATTGTTTGAATTCCATTCTTATATCCACTCAAAAGAAAGTTCTTAAAAATAAATCAGAATCTGCTGTAATTGTGTTGTGAATTGGCGCTATATAAATAAACTGAATTGAATTGAATTAAAGGAGCCAATGGTTTCTGGATATTTTAGGTTTTGAGGGAGTTTGTTCCACAGCTGAGGAGTATAGAAACTACACAGCTGTAGAAACAGAGAGTAGTAAGATCTTTGTTGAAATGAGGGGCCTACTTGGTTTGTAGTACACAGAGTGATGAGGTCGCTGTTGCCAGAAAACGTATTTCGTTCCAAGACCTTTCAGTGCTTTTTGACCCATATCAGAATGAAAATATCTATTCATTGACAAACAGGGAGCCAGTGTCGTGATTTTAGAACCGGTTTGATATGATCCAGTTTCCTACAGTTCTTTCCCACCAAACATTTGGAACCTTTTTTACCATGCCAGAGTCCAGTATCTGGAGCAGATCATGCTGGTGTGAACCCGTCCTGGACCGTGAAGCAGACGAGAGAACTGTACTGCCGGTGTCTGCACCATTTATTTGGACCCCGGAGCGGCTCGCTTGCAGTGTGAATGTATGCCATTTCCAGCATACCATATGGTGTGCTGGAAGCAGCACATTTGAATAGAAGAAGAAAAAAAACATGGTGAGCGCAAATCTAAAGAAGAACTTACATTTGAACACCAAAGTAGCAGCAGAAACCCAGATGAGACGTGCTTTTTTTTCTTCTCGATCAGCGCAATACTGCAGCAATGCTGCCCCCAAAACAATCCATTGCAACTGCATTATGTTGTTTGGTCCAGTCTAAAAATCTCTGTGTGAAGCACACCGCACCAACTGAAGCCGGGGTTTTTCCCACTTTTACCGATCCCTGGACCGGACCAGCAGTGTGAATGCACCCATAGTGTTGATCAGTACTCTGGCAGCAGCATTTTGGATAAGCTGTTGCTGCCAGTTTCTTTTTTGTTTGTTTTGATCAGTTTTTTTTTTACAGTGTCCAGGAAAAACACAATAATCTAACCTACTAAACATAAAGGAAGCACTTGTTTTCGGTCATGTTTTGGCAGAAGCCCCTTCATTTTGGTTATGTTTCTTAATCAGCAGTAGACAGATGTTGTAGTTGACTTTATGTTGATGTACAGGGGTTGGACAATGAAACTGAAACACCTGGTTTTAGACCACAATAATTTATTAGTATGGTGTAGGGCCTCCGTTTGCGGCCAATACAGCATCAATTTGTCTTGGGAATGACATATACAAGTCCTGCACAGTGGTCAGAGGGATTTTAAGCCATTCTTATTGCAGGATAGTGGCCAGGTCTTTACGTGATACTGGTGGAGGACAACGTTTCCTGACTCGCTCCTCCAAAACACCCCAAAGTGGCTCAATAATATTTAGATCTGGTGACTGTGCAGGCCATGGGAGATGTTCAACTTCACTTTCATGTTCATCAAACCAATCTTTCACCAGTCTTGCTGTGTGTATTGGTGCATTGTCATCCTGATACACGGCACCGCCTTCAGGATACAATGTTTGAACCATTGGATGCACATGGTCCTCAAGAATGGTTTGGTAGTTCTTGGCAGTGACGTGCCCATCTAGCACAAGTATTGGGCCAAGGGAATGCCATGATATGGCAGCCCAAACCATCACTGATCCACCCCCATGCTTCACTCTGGGCATGCAACAGTCTGGGTGGTACGCTTTTTTGGGGCTTCTCCACACCGTAACTCTCCCGGATGTGGGGAAAACAGTTAAGGTGGACTCATCAGAGAACAATACATGTTTCACATTGTCCACAGCCCAAGATTTGCGCTCCTTGCACCATTGAAACTAACGTTTGGCTTTGGCGTGAGTGACCAAAGGTTTGGCTATAGCAGCCCGGGCCATGTATATTGACTCTGTGGAGCTCCCGATGGACAGTTCTGGTGGAAACAGGAGAGTTGAGGTGCACATTTAATTCTGCCATGATTTGGGCAGCCGTGGTTTTATGTTTTTTGGATACAATCCGGGTTAGTACCCGAACATCCCTTTCAGACAGCTTCCTCTTGCGTCCACAGTGGTTCGTCCTTCTTGGTGGTGTGCTGACATTATCCTGGATACCGTGGCCCTTGATACATCACAAAGACTTGCTGTCTTGGTCACAGATGCGCCAGCAAGACGTGCACCAACAATTTGTCCTCTTTTGAACTCTGGTATGTCACCCATAATGTTGTGTGCATTTCAATATTTTGAGCAAAACTGTGCTCTTACCCTGCTAATTGAACCTTCACACTCTTCTCTTACTGGTGCAATGTGCAATCAATGAAGACTGGCTACCAGGCTGGTCCAATTTAGCCATGAAACCTCCCACACTAAAATGACAGGTGTTTCAGCTTCATTGTCCAACCACTGTAGATGTTGATTTGGTGTGTGTTGGAGTGCTGAACTCCTAACACAATTCCCTTTTTCTTTATTCAATAAGTTTAATGAAACCGTGATACAACCGTTATCTACTTATGATTATTTTGGCCAATGTGTATAATTGTGACATAGATTAAAGTTGTGTGTCATCAGCATATGATGGAAGAATGTTGTAGTACTCAATGATCTGAGCTACGGGGAGCACATACTGTAGATATTGATAAAAGTGGCCTGAGAATAAAGTCTTGAGGGACCCTAATTGTGATTTTTGCTCATATCTACAATTACCAAACGACACAAAATAGTCCTGGGCTCCCAATTAAGATCTGAATCTAGTTCAGTACCAGACCACCCTACTGACTTCAGCCGTACCTGGTCACTCGCATCAGTCTGTGTGTGGGATTTTCAGCTAGATGCATCAACACTCTACTGATGCTTGTTGCTCTAATAAAATATGCATCTGGCTCATCAGTACAGAGCAGCACGGAGGGTTTACATGTGGGACACACACACAGGGAGCTCTGCCTGCTGCTGCTCCTCCGCTGACACCGGTAGCCTTGCAGCAATAGCCTACATATCAGAGGAGGAGGATGGAAAATATGGTGATGTCATCTTGAGGTCTCTCTCTGTCCGTCTATCCCTCTTCCTCTCTGTTGTGGGACATAATGGTGCTTTCTGCGGTCTGAGCTGCATAAGGTAGGTCTCCCATCCCCTCTCCTGTTGTTCCCTTGCACACGTGCTAGCTGCACTGAACCGGTTCTGTTTTTATGTGTTCTGGTTTCTCATTATAATTCTGTGTCTCACTTGCATTGGCTCTTAGGTAGGTGAAATCACAATGTGTCTGTAATGCCCTTATAAAATAAGAGATTCCTATGCAGTGAAGTCTCAGTGCTGCAGAGCGTGTTGACATGTCCTGAAATGGGATAGATGCTTAGTATGTTTCTGCTGCTAGTCTGAGAGGAATGTTTGAATTATGTTTACCGAGCTGCTATCACTGTAGAGATGTCCGAGGGACCATCATTTGGCTCATCCTTAAGGTCATTCTCAGGTCATTCTCAGAAATATCACTGATGACCTTTATATCTGTGTAGCTTCTTGTGACAGCCTCAAATCCATCAAAGGTTATCTTAGAAATGACAGCATAGTTGAGCTTAAAGCGCCCCTGTCTTACACGCCCCCCCCCCCCTCTTTTTTTTTTCTTCCTGTCTTGCAAGAGGTATCGCAACACAAACATCTTTTATTCCTCTGAAGCTGCATGCGTCATCCACATTTTAATTTTGCAGTGCTGTAGTTGAGCTGTCGCCCTGTTTGCTGTGTGATGTTCCTTATCTCTCGGTGTGGCAGGGATGGTGTGTTCTGTGTTATCAGCCAACAGTCAGTTTAAATCTGAAGGACAGCCATTCTTTCTCTCATCACTGGAACGAACACTATGAGGTGTCCTTGACATCCTGTGAGCCAAGTCCCCTCCAATACCGCTCCACCTAATCAGCATTCACATCCACCTGAATCATATGAATGGATGTTAGTATGTACTTGCGTGGAAATTTATTTCTTTAAAGCATTTTCAATTTTCTGGCTCATACTTATAGTGCTCTGTGTGCACGTTCAACATTATTTAATATAAATAGAGAACAAAACAATATGATTTTTTTCTTCATTATTAAAATGCTTCTTGGTGAAACGCTGTATATTGTTGAAAAGCCTGTTTATTTTCCTTTAAATTGTGACATATTTGTGAGGAAAATGCATTTGCAGGTTGAGTTGAGTATGTTGGTTACGTCCATCAATAACTTGCCAAATCCTCCCAGCCAAAACCAAACGTCTTGTTTTAGCTTTTTACTCTTTGGTCTTGTTTATTTGTTTAAGTCTGGAGAAACAGCATTGCCAAATACAGACAGTTCAACAATTTATTCATTGAACAGCCTGGTACCTCCTCCTCATGCTTGTCACCAGCATAGTCACACACTGCTGTGGGATAGCCTATATATAAAGGAGGATTCTGGTCCCTCAGAGATATGGGATTGCCACCAGTTGCATAATGCCATCACTATATCTCTCTACATTGACTGTGCCTTCAGTGATGACAAGCCTTGGTTTTCCACAGATGCAGATGTCGGCCCACATCATCACACTGCCTCCACCATAGGTTGTTTGGAATTGGCAGAGAGGAATTGGGAGATTTTTATTGGCCAAAACTAAGGCTGCACAATGTCAGGAAAATGTTTAATTGCAATATTATTACTGCACCACCACCACCACTAAGGATTTGTAACTGGTTTGGGGATGAAGCGAAGTTATATTCCATTCAATTGGCCATATATGTTATAGATATATAGAGTGTCAATGCATGACTCTTGACATATAGTTTCCTACCAAGCTGTCCTTTGCAAATGCAATATTGGACATATTGGTATTACAAATACTATTGGGATTTGATATATTCAGATGCGCCATTTAAGGGGAGATAAACAGGATTTCATATGTATAAGATGAATTGTCAAGATGCATTATTGAAACGAAGAAATAATCGGTCAAACATAAAATTCCTTGTTAAGTTAAATTACACTTAACAAAAATGTGTTAAGTGTAATTTATACGTGGTTGTCCCAAAACGTTTTATTTTTATTTATCTACAATTAAGGATAGTCCAATCACACTTTTTGTTCTCCATGTTGACTCTAATCATTCAAGAAGACGTGTTTGCTGATACCGAGCCGTAGTCCGATACTTCTTTAAAATGCCATCCATGTGCGGTAACACACTGCTGATGTACTATGTTGTATCACTACTACATGGTCCACTTAAGTACTGTATAGCACCTAGGTCCATTAATGATAATGTTCTGGACTATACATTCTCTCCTGTCAGTTTTTCTTAAACAGCAACAGATGATTTGTCCTAGTCTGTGTTTTTCTTTTAAGTTGGTTAGCCTTAAAATGATGCTCCATTGCTCACCTAATTACTCATCTAAGGAAGGCTACTACATTGTTCCTAAAGGCATACTTCACTCAGCACATACAGCTACAGTCTTCAGTAAATTCACTGTGTCAACTTTAGCAAACCAGTAGACAGTTTGCTAAAGTGCTAGGCTAACATTAGCGTGTTTACTCTCTGTGTTGATTTGACTCGTTAATAATTTGGCTCATAATAGTTTTTTGGTGCAGTTCCACAATTGACTGTGTGCACTAAACTTACACTGTTCTCCTGTTGCATAGACCTCAAGTTTTGCTTTGAACGTTATATTTTTTAATTACTAGTGTTTCAGCTGCTCTCTACCACATTTGTGAAAGTATGGAAAAAGGAAATGAGAATAGTAAAGTATTTGTATCTCCAGATGTCATTCTATGTCCCATTGTTTAAATGTTGTGCACATCCTTCTATCCTGCCTTTTCTGTGCTCTTACTTCCTTTATTGAATACTTCCTTCTTGCCTTCCTTCCTTCTTTCATGTCCTTACTTATTTCCTTCTTTTATTCCCTGTGCCCTTACTTTTCTACTTCCCTGTCTTTCCCTCCTACCCTCTGTCCATCTATCTCTGTGTCCTGGCTTCTCTCTTTCTGTCACTCCCTCCTTCCCTGGTTCCTTCCTCCTTTGTCTCCTTCCATTTCTTCATCTTTCATTTCCTTGCAGCTCTAGTATTTAAATGAATAGTGAACTTTTCCTTTTTGTTTTTTCAAAATAAGTGAGAACTCTGGAAAAGTCTGGGATAAATCTTGAGTTTTTCCTGAATAATGTTTAGAAACCCTGAATTATGGTCTGGTTAAACTAGTGTTGCTGGTTTAATAACACTGCTATGTTTACCTGAATCCTTTTTGGACAACCCTCCAATCAACTCCGATATGCAATCAATCATACATTTGTGAGCACAGTTAGTAATTTTTTTTAATGTCAAAAAACAACAGAAGGAGATGAGAAATTTGAAATGTCTGTCAGCTACATTGTTTCATCATTGTTTATTTCTTTTTGTCGTTGAAGATTTATAAATGAAGTTATCACAAATCATTGTGCTGCATAAAGATATTGGTTTTTTAACTTTGACTTGCATGGTGTGTTGCTGCGCAGAAAGCAAAGACAGGCTTGGTAAACATATTTTAGATTAATGATAGAAAGCTTTTCTGAACAACATTCAGCCTTTAAAACGGGGATGCTAGATATGTAATGTTTTAATGTTGGGAAATAATTGTATCAAATCTAGCCTGAAAATTAATCTCACCTTCTATTTTTCATTTTCATATTTCTATAAATGCAGTGTCAGAGTTTGTTCTTTTAAAATCCCACTTGGGGATATAAAGCAAATCTTATCCTCGTGGACATTCTGGATCCTCTTTGCACTTGAAGGAGCTGTCTATCCCTCGGGCTCGGTGGATTAATATTCCACTCTCTCTGACCCACATGGTTTAATTTTTCTTTAAAGATGTCTTTCTCCTGAGTGCACCGTCAAACTGGGACACCCAGAAGATTACATTGGAGCAGTTGTCCTTCCTCCAATCTCTGTCTTTTGTTATAGGACGTTCATGAAAGCATTTGCTCCTCGGTTCTAACAAAACGGCATTTATCATAATATTTATATTATCTGCATATCGGCATCAATAAAGGGCATAACACACCTTGGATCATGTTTAATGTGGAGTGGTGGGCCCAACTGGTTCAACTGGACATCAGTAAGCCTGTCTTCTTAGTGATCTTTCTTGCCAGTTGTGGTGGATGACGCAGCAGTTTTTGAAAATCACTGCAGGATATACAGTCGTAACTTCAAAATCAAACCTGATCATCCATGTCCACCATGGTGCGCTTTATGAACCACTTCCATGCAATTTTGTTAGCAACTGATTCAAGAATCTATGCAGTGTTCTCACAACAGCTCAATAGTTTGGTGCATCCCAAACATAGAGGAAAAACACAAAGTGTCGCTCTTTAGGGGCAGTAGCTGGACTTAACAACACTGATCTGTAGCCTAATCCCTTCTATGATGTCTTCAGCTGGGCTTTTCCACCAAAGCGCTTTGCCACAGCTGATTCTTAACTGGTTCCACCTAACAACCTGTTTGGTTTTCCTCAACCTGAGAGCTACCTCAACTCACATAACTGAATCGCTATAACCGCCTCATCCAGTAAATGTTTGATCCACCTTCTGGTTTTCAGGAGGTTTTTGTGGAAGATCTTAGTGATCTCAGCTTTTCTGCAAACAGAGGCTGTAAAAATCAACATCCTAATTTATTAACACTGCAACAAGCAGTGTTTCTGACCGATTCACAATCCCAGCCAGCTAGCCTGGGACTATCATCATTAGTGCTGGAAAGCAGGAGTTAACAGATGTTAGAGCAACATTTATTATCTGGCCCTGGTGATATTAAAAGCCTTTGAGCGCTTATGGTCTCATTGGAAAACATTAGCCATGAGTTCAGCTCAATGGGCTGTTTTTGACATCTGAAATGTAACCTGCTTGATGAGAACAGTGGAAAGATCATAGACTGTGAACTTATTCAGTTGTTAATCTAATCCAAACTAACTCTGGAGAACTGTTTTTATTGGCTGAACAATATATCAGATTTCACAAATAATCAGTTTCTGTGTTTAATCACAGTTTCTGTGCAATTCTCATCACATTAACTTGTTTAATCGCCAAATACTAACAAACTAATCAATATTCTCATGTTAAAATGGTAACTAGAAAACATCTAGCTGTAATTTTTGAATCCTAATATTATTTTTTTGTTCAGAGCACGTCTGTTTGTTCTCACTAGAAAACTTCTCTAACTATAGGAATCACCTTTTCAGGACTCGGCTTTCAGCTATACTGATGATAATAGACTGTCCTAAGCCTGAGGGCAAAATATGCACATACCAGATGAAAACGTGGTTAAATGTTTACTATTCAGCATTTATGGAAAGCGTTTTAATTATTTAATTAGCATTGGAAACCTATAAGCTTGAGAAACCATTTCTATGAGCAAATGGGCGTAAAGAAGAACACATTTTACTAGATTTAGACACAGATGCAATCATCTTAATATCAGAAAGTTACTGTTGCCCTCATTTGTCCTTTAAGAGAACAGTCAATATTTACACCGTATTTTTATCTTAGATTCATTTTTTTCCCCCCCTAATCTTGGTGTAGGATTTGCAGGATGCTGAAAACTTGACAGTCATAAATTGATTTTGGTATGAACCCTAATTAGAGAAGAGGATTTCTTTAATTGGACCATAATGTTTCCTCTGAAGTGTAATTACTCCTGTTCAAAAATTATTGAGATACAAAGTGAGAGACTCCTTCAACATTCTGGATGGAGCACTGCCTCAAAGGAGAAACCCACCGGCCCTCATTTCCGCTGTAGTGGTCTGCTCTCTAGGATTCCCTCAGCGTTTAGTTTCAGTTTCCATCAATGACTCAGAGCTGTTGGCCAGGTGGTAGGTGGAAGCGGCCTGACGGAAGTTTAGGAGGGAGTTAGCACAGCGGGTGTAATTAATACTGGTGTTCAGATCCACAATAATGATATGCAATAAATAAAATAACATCATTAAATAACTCCACCACAAACCTACACCTTGTAGAAACGGAAAAAAAACACAGCTTTTTATGACCACTCTACACTGGGAATATTATGGCCAAGAGTTTTCCACACTGACACAAATCTATTTTGTGACTTTTTTTATATACTCAAGAAAAATAGAAATTAACAAATTAGAAATGAAATTCCAAGGCATTAACCCTTTGGGTACTGTGGGCGGTTTTGTTTTATTATATTTATCACAATACCAAGATTTTCAGCAGACTCTAAGCTGTATGTAAGCAGAGGTTGAGTTTTTTGGTTCAGAGCATTGAGAAAAATTAATAAATTGGACTTGAGGCTGAGACAATTACCATGTGTTTTATCAAATATTATAATAATATGATATCTTTACTCATTTTAATGAATTGTTTTGATGCTTGGCTATAGTTATCCCAAGTCTTAGCTACACAAGAGTAATGGGAAATATAGTAAATAGAGTAATGGGAATATAGTAAATACATGTAAAATAACTTCACCAAATGATAATTAGTAATATTTTTGAAATGAGCATTTTATCCCATTAATTTTGCCTAGACATAGACTGTGATAAAAATAAAATGACTACCTGTTTTTTCCGAAATTAAACATTTATTGGAAAACAAATAAACAGAACTGTTTACATTTGATATATGAATTAATGACTTATTATCAGCACCTCTTATGGCTCCTGTAGCTGTCAAGCACCTGATTCTTGCTGCAGTCAGGTCTCCACTTTCTGTCATCTCTGTAAAAATGGAGGACTTTTATGACTTATTACTTCCTTTCTTCAACAGAATCAGGTAAAGAGCCATTTACATCCAACACAGCAACAACTTTAGTCTGACGTCTAAACATGGCAGCTTCTTCCATGCAGGACCTCATTGAGCTGTCTTGTGAACTGGGTAGAGATATACAGTGCCTTGTGAAAGTACTCGGCCCTCTTGAACCTTTCAACCTCTTGCCACATTTCAGCCTTCAAACATAAAGATATAAAATTCAAATTTTTGTGAAGAATCAACAACAAGTGGGACACAATCGTGAAGTGGAATGAAATTTATTGGATGTGTCAAACTTTTTTAACAAATAAAAAACAGAAATGTGGGGCGTGCAATATTATTCGGCCCCCTTGCGTAAATACCTTGTAGCGCCACCCTTTGCTGCAATTACAGCAATTACAGGACACATTTGGGAAGGTAGCTGACAGAAATGCTGATTCTCCTCGGCATGCAGTAAAAACAGGCCATTTATTAACGGCCAGAAGTTTGGCTGTAACATATTTTTAGGAGCATGGAGAGCAGGTGTTTTACTACGCTTTAAAACATGAATTAAAATCTTTGCTTTACTTTCACATGGTTTACTCCTCGTTGTTGTCTCGTGTCGTAAGACGATGCTTCTTTATTTTACAGAGATGCAGTCATCAGCGCAGCACGGGCAGGCTTGACTCTGGTTTCAGACAACCATGGAGTCCTCTTCTGAGTCCCAGCTGGAGCCTGACACAACTTTGGTAAGTAGCTACATGCTTTCATGAAATAAAGCTGGCTGTGCAGTGTTGGAAGGAGGAGATGTTGAAGACATCATGGTTGTTGCATACCACATACAAGACTTCTAGGGAGAAGAGAAAGAACGGTACAAGTTGCTTAACCCAGGAATTGATGAAACACAAGTAAAGAGCTAAAGAAATTCAGTTTAAATGGGTATGTTGTGTGTGAGAGATGCACCCATCAGATCTTTGTGGCCGATTTCTAGTAGCTGATCCTGATCCTTCTCTTTAAGAAATAAAAGAAGGGAGAAAGAACAGCGTTTAACATTTTGTTTTTACTATTGTAATTATGTATTTATTTATATTAGGAACAGAGTTTCATATTTTAAGCTGTTTTTGGCATCATATATTCCTGATTCCCTGCTAATAGCAGTATCAGTGTGTATTCCCTACAGATCCTTACTTCAACTGAGAGTTTTCCAAAAGTCTTCCAATATGTCAAAATCCAGCATGTTCCACAGGGGTTTAGCCTTCAGCAGCCTTATATGCCTGAAAGAACCACAGAGATATCTCAATATATTTTCAACAGCTTCTTCAAGCTTTAGTCAGTTCCTCACTGTTAAGCACCTCACTAATGCTGTGAATAGCTAACTTTGAGTGTCCTCACTCTTTAACAGCACCCACAGCCAGCAACGTGGTCAGCATGCCCTGTTAGCATGTAGTCATGGTGCACTCACTCATCGAGAAGAACAAATTTTAAATTTTTACGATCAGGTTATAATGGCCCGATCCCAGTCATCACCTGGTTTCTCAGTTCTTCTCCACTTTAGAGACTTAATCTGTCTCTAACAGGCACAAGTCCAGCCTGTGTTGAGACAATTATTTTTAAAAGCTGAATTTAATTTCATTCAAAAATGCTTTGTTAATCCCTAAGGGAAATGAAATGTTGGAACTCATATTTTACATGCTTTACAAGAGTTGTTGCAGATGGCGATGCCTGTGGGTGAAGGATCTCCTGTCTGTGAAGACATTTTTTTCAATGCTCTAGGTTTTATCAAGTTAATAATCTTCAGCTTTGCATGCATATTGAACAAGGTCATTGCAAAGGTCACGAAAGACATTTCAACAAGCATGCTCTAGGTTACAAGTTTTAAATTTTCTGCAGAATTGGCATATCCAACTTGCAGAGTTTGGTTCCAACTTGGCTGGGAATTATCCACTGCTGTGATCTTGTTTGCACCCTTTATGTGTTACTGAGCTCATTAGTGTGGCAAAATGGAACAAATGCTGGATTTGGTCTCTGGTATTCTACTAGGGTCTGTTTCCCCATCACTCAGTCTCTCTGTGGGATGTTTTTATCAGCAGCTTGCAAATGTTAATGCCACATTTGGAATCCGTTTTCTCTTTAGGGCCATATTCACTGTTTGAGTGTAAGTTTTCTATGGGCGCATTCACACTGCTGGACCGGTCCAGGAATCAGTAAAAGTGCCAGTTTGGCTGGCTGTCACAGACACTGAACTTTGCTGTACACGTCTCAGTGTGTGTGTGTGTCGGTGTGTATGTGTGCTGGTGGTGGAGGGTGACCAGTCTGGCTGCAGACAATTAAAGGTCAGTGATGTCTATTCAACATCCTCTTTCCAAAGAACAGAAATAGTGAACAAGCTGGTGACTGATAATAAAAAGCACGTAGTCATCCACATTGTTCTGCACTGTGATGGAAAGTCAACAGTTCTGGTAAAACTGGTTTGCGAAGGCATAGAAGCTGCAAATGCTAAGCTATCTTTAAAAGAAAACAATCATTCGAACATGTATGTCAGTAAAAACTTTGCTTCCTTTTCTTCTCATACTTATTTGTCTTTCTGAATGCTTAGATTTATCAATTTACTCTTTGCAAAGCATCCAGTGCATCTTCTTAAAGGCACATGTTTTTGTATTACATTTGGTTAATAAACTAAACAAATGTTTGATTCAGAAAGCTGACACTGTGTCCTTTTTCTTATCTCTCAGCCTTCAGCCATGGTTTATGATTTGTAAATACTAAAATTATATTTCAGTTTGACCTGACTGTAGGTGTTAGAAAGCTGAAACCGTAGAACACCTCTTCTGTTCATTGGCTGTCCATTGTTGATGTAGACGGCTTTATTCACTCCTCTAGAAACATTTGAGAATTATAACACTAAGCAACAGTCTTTATGGGAATAATGGTGACAGATAAATTAGGTGATAATATTCCTGACTACATCTCCCACAGCCTTTTTTTGTACAATCATCCTCAATGAGACTGAGTGGGAGCAGAACTAAGCTCTTTTCCTCTTTGACACTGGCTTAAAGTGGGTGTGAGTTTTGATAGCGCTCTTTCTGTGTCAATATTGCAAGCTCATTTTTCCTCCGCCTACCTCCCTTCCTAATTTAGTCACTGGATAATTAATCTGCTGAGGATGGTTAAATTAAATTGTGTTGAAGGTTATGCTGGGTACATTTACTTCTGAATACACTTTTCTAATTGACTTTTATTAATGGTTTTTAAATGTTCAAACTTTATGCAACTTCCTGGGCACAGTATGATGGGGTTTGGTCAGTTAAAAGCAGCTGCAGTGCTGGGATACTGAATGTCCTACATCAACCGCAGCACCTTGTTAGGAGAGATGCCCCACAACCTAGGCCTCATAGGGCTGCATAATAACTTGCAATATATCATCATTGCAATATTGTATAATTATCACAAAGCACCGTTTTGAGCCCATTATTTGTTAGAAATAGAACATAAAGGAATTAGAAGATTTTTCCCATTTATACATCAAAGCATTTATCCCATAACATTTTTTAGATGTTTAAGAAATCCAAAGCAGTGCATCACAGTATTTAGTTATCAGTATGAATAGTAACATTTTTAGGTTTTGTGTATTTATTAAATGGCAGAAAAGAAATCTGTTTTTTAAATTATTATTATTGTTTTTTAGCATTCACCCGCTAATCCCTGAGCAGAGCTTATCAGAGGTAAACTTGTTGATTTATTGTTATGTTCAACAGTAATTTCACCATTGCATGATTTTCTAATATAACCCAGCCTTAATTTAGAGGATTTTAGGTCTAGCCCAGGAAGACTGCTGGTCAAACGTCGCTGAATAATTATATAGTAGCTTATTCAGATTCCAAGCAAACTGTGCTGAAAAGTAAAAGAATGAGAGAGGTTTAAAGACTCTGCACTGTCTGAGTGAGTAAACATTTAATGAGTGAGTGGGGAATCAGAGAAATGGTTTACATGTAATTAATCTTTGATGGATTCAGATTCTTTCTTTTAAAGCAACACCGGCCTTGAACTGAGCTTCCTAAGCCCTGATATGTTTGCGGTAGCTGGAATCGGGTCTAGGAGGCTAATGGAGCCAGATTTGAAAATTGACTTCAGGCTTTTATTACACAGTGAGACACCAGAACTGAGCCCGCCTGTGTTCATCAGTGATCTGATCGATCAGACAGGCTTAGAGTTTGGAGACACATTCCCTCCACTGAAGGAAATGGATCTAACTGAACATCTCCAGCAAAGGTTCTGCAGTTTGAAAAATATGCAGCGACTTTGGACCCTGCCGGCGTGACCTTCAGATGATGTCGGCACAGTTACATATTTTACCATTCATTATTGCGCAACAGTGAAGGCAGAACATCTTCTGCCAGAAAAGAAAGTTCTTCCCTAGGCTGATAAAATCTGTTCATTGGGCCAGGCTGGTGGCTGGTGGACAGACAGTAGAGAAAACATTGTGGATGGATCAACTCTGGAAAAGAACATTATACAGAAGCATGTGGATGTATTTTTGGTAATGTTGTTTACTCTTTGTTACTCTCTGTTGACCATCACCAGGCTGGAAAGAATACTCTGGAGAAGTAAAGAATATGACCACCAGCTGCAAATCTTCGTTGATTAAATTGTCTATCTGAATTTAATTTACTAGTTAATATCATATTGAGGGTGTTCCCACAAAGAAGCAAATTGCAACGGTAGACTGAAATGTGTCTTAAAGCACACACAAATTTCTCATACATCCCCAACTCAAACTGCTCTGACGGGCTCAAGCAGAAAATAAGTCAAATGTGTTTTATAGTTATAGGGAAATAGCTGTCTAAATATTTTTCTTTATGGAAACAAATATAAATAAAATTTGTTTACTCACTTGGTGCCTTTTGTGAATACCTGGAAGGCCCTGAAGTTTCACTATTGACAGTGATGTAAACCTTCCAACACCTCCTACATAATGTGAAGTCTTAATTTGCATAAACATAAAGGTAACCAGTGTGGGGGGGGGGTGTGAATCAACCTTTCCATTGTTATTCTATAGCAGGGGAATGTGTGACTCATAAATGTATTCTGCATTTTAAAGTTTTTTCTTTTGCTTTTAAGAGGCTTAAATTTCTAAATTTCTTTAGTTTTTACAAGAAGTGTTAAATAAAAGTTCCCTCGCAGTAACTGTAAGAGATTCTCTGGTGCTATCCAATAGTCCCTACTAAATGGTTGTTTTTGTGAAAACCTTTTTAAAGTCACAGACTGAAAGTCACTCATCAGGGGGGTTCCTGCCTGCAGCTGAATGCTGATGTCTAATTATAAAACCAGTGTTTGACTGCAAAGGAGCTTTGCAGTTCTGGTTGCAGCTGTAGTTTTTTCTGAGCTTTAATCTGCTATATTTGGTGCAAGAAACAGACCTTTCTTGTCATTTCAAAAATAATATCAAGTCCCATGACGTGAATCACAGACCACTCTGTCAGCAGACTGGATGTTGTCTGGTGTATTACAGTAATTGCTTTGTGAATCTGGTTAAAGTAAGTGCTATTGCGACTCTGTATCCATGAGGATACTGAGGACTCTGCACCCCTGTTGTCCACCAGGCTCCTGTTAATTCTGACCGACCTGGGCTTGATGATGGGCTGTAAAGCCCTGCAACGTGGGCCCGGCTGCTAATGGACCTTTCAAGCTGCTACCAAAATCTTTTAAGTTCTACAGGGAATAGGATTGCACTTAGTATAGGTTGTGCAATGACACCACATGTAGTCTGGGACAGATTTGCTATTGCAGTTTTTTTGTTTTGGTTCGTAAGAGACAGACCTATTTGGACTTTTCCTGGTTCTAGCTTTCAATGGTGTCCCCCCTTTAGCTATTGCCCGAATAGCCGATCCCTTTTTGCTAAAGGTTGTGGGGATTGTCATTTAAGATAACTTTAAGAAGTTGAACAGGGCCACTTCTGTGTTATCATTTGCAAATACAAGCATAAGGTGAGGGGCTCCAGCTCTCAATGTGATGACGGTGGAGATGTGTGTTTCAGTGCGGACTGTCCGCTAAAGATGCTGACTTTATTGAAGTATTGAAGAAACTGATCTGATCTGACTGCGTTTAAGAGGATGCAGTTTTTGTTGGCTAGACTTTATGCAAGACACATGCAGTTGTAACAACAACAATGTCCTTAGTACTTTGACATGTCGGTGTTTGTAAAATAAACATAATTAGTCTTAGTTTGGCCTTGCTTGTGACTGAAGATGGGATTAGAAGGTTATTATTTAGGGTATCATTTCCACTGAAGCACATTCTAATCAAGTTCTGTGTCCTTACTGAATAGGATGAAATGGGACAACATGTAGTGTTCATGTGTGTTTCATTTTGTGGTGTGAGTACAGAAAGTTTAGTTTTGACTCATTACAACCTTAAGCCGGGCATTTTATTAAGATTTTAAATGACAGATCAATACAAAGTAATCTTTCATGCACTGTATTCAGCCCCCTTTACACTGATAGCCCTAAATAAGACCTAGTGTAACCAGTTGCCTTCATTACTCCATTAAATAGCAAAATACGGTCTACCTGGTTTCTCAAGGCTTCAGAAGAAATCATAATAAGTTCTTATTTAAGATTTCCACAAGCCATGTAGTGGACACTGCAGACCAAAATTCAGCTTCTGGCCGAAATGCAAAATGCTGTGTGGAGCAAAAAGCTTACACTGCACTTTACCTTGAACACACCGTCCTCGCCATGAAACATGGTGCTGGAGGCATCACGATTTCAGGGGGCTTTTGTTCAGCAGGGAAGCTGGTTAGAGGTAATGGAAGGATGGATGGAGCTAAATACGGGGAAATCCTGGAAGAAACAAGTAAACATCCAAGTCAATGGAGACCCTAGCCGAACAGCATGCATTTAGATCTTCATTAATGGGACCATAAAATGGTGCAGGGTGGCTAGGTTGTTAGTGAGCCCTCCTTTATGGTGGCCTGGAGAGGTTGCCCTTGTCACTGGTTTATTGATGCAGGGGAGTATCAGTCAGCAAGTGCCCAAGGAGGAGTAGTGTGGTTACAGTAACTGAGCTGGGTGGCGTACACAAATCCCCATCTTCAATAGTCTACCCCCTATATGTAGCTCACATTTTAGCTCTTTGTTAACAATAAATGAAGTACTTCCTTGTTTATTGTAAAGTAGTGGTTTGAAGTTTTGCTTCTGAGGTCGGTCTAAATAAAATTTTCAAGAGTTTCTCAGTCTGTGAAAAACAAGTTAAAGAAGGAGGAAAATCACAAGGGCTTTAGAGAATGGATGAAAGCAGAGCAAGAGTATTCAATGGCAGTGATGTAACAACCTCTCAGAAAGTAAACAAGTAAATTACTGAAGGCGTTGTGTGGTGGGGGGGAAATGGAGAGGAAGAGGAAGAAAGCAAAGAGAGGAGAGATCTCTGATCAGAGAGAGAGGGAGGCTCAAATTCTCCTGCATGTGTGTTCTCTCTGTCTTCTCTCCTCCTTTCCTTTCAGCGTGTGTTGGAGCTCAGCAGCACATCTCACCACTTTTAGTCTGAACAAGAAAGCGGTAGCAGCAGCAACAAACTCCTCTCGCTCCACTGACTGCAGTTCTTCTGTGCTGTAAGTGAACCTGAAAAACGTTTAGTCTCATAGCAGGAAGCAAGACTGGGTGGCTTAGACTGAGGAGTGGCTGGGTGATGCTGTGTGTAGTCACACTTGATATATGTTGCTCTGTAATTTACTAGAAAGTCGTTAGTTTTAAATAAATTTTCTATGTAGTTAAGCATAGTCATCAGTTACAGAGGTAAAGGATCATAAAAATGCTCAAATCTCATGTATGATTTCATTATTAGTTGTCATATTCTGAAAGTTTTGTATCGCGCCCGACTTCCATTGATTGTGGTTCTGATTCTGATTTGGACCAGGCCTAACCAGACATGCAGCTAGGGTCACAGGGTCGGAAATCAAACCCTTAGATGGTTCCATTGAGGACTCATAGCCTCTGTATGTGGTGCGCAGGCTCTAACTCTACGCCACGTGCCGCTGTATTATTTTATCTTTTAAAATGAACATCAGACCAAGAACTCTGGAAAGTTGAGACTGGAAAAAATTTAATTCTTTTTTTTTTATGAAAGATTTGTTGGAAACCTGCTATGAATAAATATAAAAAATGACTTTAAATCGACTGTCAAAGTGTTTAGACAATGATCCCTTGGCGGGTCAAATTTTAGCTATGTCTGGCACATAACACCTAGTGGCAGATAACCCTATTTTCTACCCACAAAAGTCAGGTACCAAACAACCAGAGCTACACATAAACAAACTAGTGAGCTGGCAAAATGACCAGAACCAGGCTGTCGTTCACTGCCTCGGTGTTTATTGCTTTAATTGGCTCTCAATTCCCTACATTAGTGAATGAGGAAGCCCTCTACAGGCTGACAGCTGAAGCATGGTCATAATGACAGGAGGTGCAAGCAGCTCCATGCAGAGGTACAAATACATAATAGAAACATAACAGCTCCGTCGTCATAACCCCTTTTCAATCCACCTATATTCCTAATTGATTTTAGCCCCTATCTGTAAATGCTGCTGAAATACAGAGTAAATATCCCAGCCTGTTCAGATGGTTCGGATGAGAACAAATAATTCTTTGTTTCTACGGTTCTTTTAAGTAAATATCAGTTTTCCAAGTAAGGGTTGTGTTTTTATTTTTATTTTCATTACAATAGAGACTCTGGAGGATTGTTGGCTGTGTCCAGTAGATGCAGCAGACAGGCTGGTACTGAGATCAATCAGCCTGACGGTACTAGCTGAGGTCTGTGCTTGTTCAGCTGCTGGAGTTTGCTGTCTAACTTCACAATGCTTCCTCCCATACCACGAAGATGAAGCTTTTAAACCATGATGCATAGAGATGAGCTGTTCAGAGCCTAGTTGCCCATTTACAATATTTGGCTTTTCTAAAACTTCGACCCACTGATACGTATTTTGGCTGAATTTTATTTCTTTTGAAAACCATCAATAGCATTCCAATGGTTTCTATTAGCCTTAAATCTGTCAGGTTTTTGTTTAAATATTTATATTGGGTGCAGAGGTGACGTCACACTGTGTGAGCGGGCAGCTGCCATAAAAGAGGTTGTTACTATTATTTAATAACAAAGGCAACTTGATTACTGACTTCACATTTGAAACGGTCTGTAGCATTTTATGTTGGTGATTAACACCGTTAGCATTATTACCAGTAAACAGCAGGCTTTGTGTGTGCTCCCTAGAGGATGTAAATCTTTCCCATAGGTCTGATATTTCCAAATCCAGCCTTTTCCAAGACAGACAGTGGATTAAAGTTTAAAGGGTAAAATGGAGAAGTTTGCAGTACTCCTCCAGGCTGTTATCTGCTGGAGTCTGAATGAGTCAATTCGCTCCCTCGCCATCCTCAACGTAACAGATTTCACCTTGATCAGTGGGAGGAATTGCTACATATTAGCCAGTGATTTGATGCTATCGACTGGGCTGCCTTAGCTGGCTTTCTACCATCTGACATTGTAAACTGTGACTGCACTGTAATACACTGCTCAAAAAAATAAAGGGAACACTCAAATAACACATCCTAGATCTGAATGAATGAAAAATTCTCATTGAACACTTTGTTCTGTACAAAGTTGAATGTGCTGACAACAAAATCACACAAAAATCATCAATGTAAATCAAATTTATTAACCAATGGAGGCCTGGATTTGGAGTCACACACAAAATTAAAATGGAAAAACACACTACAGGCTGGTCCAACTTTGATGTAATGTCCTTAAAACAAGTCAAAATGAGGCTCAGTATTGTGTGTGGCCTCCACGTGCCTTTATGACCACCCTACAACGCCTGGGTATGCTCCTGATGAGACGGCAGATGGTCTCCTGAGGGATCTCCTCCCAGACCTGGACTAAACTGTCGTCCTGGATAGTCTGTGGTGCAACGTGACGTTGGTGGATGGAGCGAGACATGATGTCCCAGATGTGCTCAATCCGATTCAGGTCTGGAGAACGGGTGGGCCAGTCCATAGCTTCAATGTCTTCATCTTGCAGGAACTGCTGACACATTCCAGCCACATAAGGTCTAGCATTGTCCTGCATTAGGAGGAACCCAGGGCCAACCGCACCAGCATATGGTCTCACAAGGGGTCTGAGGATCTCATCTCGGTACCTAATGGCAGTCAGGTTACCTCTGGCGAGCACATGGAGGGCCATGCGTCCCTCCAAAGAAATGCCACCCCACACCATTACTGACCCACTGCCAAACCGGTTATGGTAAAGGATGTTGCAGGCAGCAGATCGCTCTCCACGGTGTCTCCAGACTCTATCACGGCAAACCTTCTTGCCACAGCTCGCATTGACGTGCCATCCTGGATGAGCTGCACTGCCTGAGCCACTTGTGTGGGTTGTAGAGTCCGTCTCATGCTACCACGAGTGTGAAAGCACCACCAACATTCAGAAGTGACCAAAACATCAGCCAGAAAGCATAAGTACTGAGAAGTGGTCTGTGGTCCCCTCCTGCAGAACCACTCCTTTATTGAGTGTGTCTTGCTAATCGCCAAAGATTTCCCCCTGTTGTCTATTCCATTTGTACAACAACATGTGAAATTGATTTTCAATCAGTGTTGCTTCCTAAGTGGACAGTTTGATTTCACAGAAGTTTGATTTACTTGGAGTTATGTTATGTTGTTTAAGTGTTCCCTTTATATTTTTTGAGCAGTGTATAACTGGGATTGGATAGGAATGGATGTATTTGAATTCTGGTGATCTGGTGATATATTTCTGGCTCGGAATTTGATCTGTTTGTCCAGTAAAAGGTGCCTTGAGATCACATTTGATGTGAATGTCATCTCATGCTATATAAATAAATTGACTTGAAGGGACTGTGCTGAACCTCTAATATTTGTAAAGTTAAAGTTGTCTTGTTAAATTCCGACTGTTGTATGTAAAAATGCTGAATACATTAAGCTTCAGAATGTGATTGTTGTTTTGTTTTATTTTAGACTTCAGAGTGAAGTTTGGCCAAATTCCATTTCGTTTTTGGTTTTGGTTTCTCTCTAGCCATAATTTATGTTAAATTATTTTTCCTGCAGTAGTTTAGGATGGAATCTAAAATCTTCCCTTGGTTTTTCACAAGCTTTTTTCAGACTGAATGCCTAAGAAATATTTAACCTTTTTCATAATGTACACACAACAGGCCAACTGATGCTCTTTGAGCAAACCTAATGGAAACCTCATGCAGACTATTTATCCAAATAGTTATCATGTTATCCATCTTGATCCAGACTTCTCCGGTTGAAAATATTGCATTGCTGATTCTCTTCCAAGTGGGAATGTTGCCAAAACAATCCCCTGTGCGGTCTAGCTCATTGTATTTTTATTTTTCAGTGGGTTTCTCCTTCAAAATTTTGTTTGTATGGAGCATTAAGTACAGTCGTGCAACGTCATCCTAAAATCATGAATACTGCTTTTTTCTTTAATGACTTGACACCTGTGAGGCGAATAGATTGTATTTAATATTTAGGGTGCATTCACACTGCTGGTCTGGTCCAGGGATCGGTAAAAGTGTGAACCTTCAGTTGCCGCGGTTTGCTTTCACACTGAGATTTTTAGACCGGACCAGACAACGGCATGCAGTTGCAACGAATTGTTTCGGGGGCAGTATTGTGCTTTGTGGAGAAAAGGTTTGAATGATAGGGGTCTTTTTATGCAGCAGAAAATGGGAAGACTTCAGCAATAATTTAGCAAAACTAAGAATCACATTGTTTTCACAAATGGAGTAAAGGTTTTACAAACTCAAACTGTGTTTAAAAGAACTTGTGATCAGCCCAGGTTTTTCCCAATCGAGTTTTTATGCCTGTCTGATTCTAAGGGGGCCCTCATGTCAACAAAGTATTGAAAATTCTCCCTGGCTGGGGGCCGGGGGGTCTGATGTTTGGATGACATTTATACTTTAATATCTTTAAAAGGGGGAACACAAATGCTTGCCATACTTTCAGATTTTTATTAGTAGAATAACTGTTTTTATCATTTTTTTCTTCCATTTTACAATTATGCCCAACATGGTGTTGGTCTATGGTGTTCATGGTTGGAACTTGGCAAAATGTGAAAAGGATCAATAATTTTTTATTTAGCAAGTTTCAGATGAAGCCAAAGACAAGTGTTCAATCATGAGTACACTGCACACTTTTTGTGGGTAGTTCACAATGTCTGTAATGGTGCTAGTTTGGGACAATGTAAACAAGAAAGCTAAAGTACAGGAATGGTTAGCAGTTCCCCTTTCTCATCACAACTCCTCAGCTTCTTTGGATCAAAGCAATGAGGCCATAGACATTGTATCCCCACCGTCAGTCACATTGTTTTTTTGGATTGGTAATGGTACTCTCATTATATTGTTTAGCAGCAAATTCCTTCAGTCTTGACTCAGGCGTTTTTTCACACCATACCTGCTGCACTCTATAAACCCAAACAATGTGGTCTCACACCATGACGGTGCTGCAGGGGATAACTGGAATTGGGAGCTTTGATCAGGTAGAAAAGTTAGTGATGCACAATATGAAATATTTCTAGTGATAACCGATACTTTTCTGCTTGTCATGGCTGATTGAATATTTTTAATATTCATCATTATTTTCATGTAATTTGCAGCTTGTGCTGGAGCTATAAAAAACATATTTAAGTAGCTCTGGTTGAACTATAACACAAAACAAATGGTTTTGGCTCTTCAAATGTTTATTGTTTATCACACCAAAACGTTGTCATTTGCTGTAAATAACAGCAGCAAAAGATACAATTCATTAAAAGAACAAAGAGCGTTTATCTGCAAAGGTATTTGTGAAGTAAAGTCAAATATTTTTCAAACACAAAATTTTATGTACTAGCATACTGTATGTCAGCCTCAGTTGTAATAAATCTAGTAAAATAAATATGTGCTCAAAATATATGTGAATAATCCACAAAAGGTTGCCTGACTGTATCAGGCATCAAAGACATTTTATTTGAAAATCTTATAGCTCAAAATAAAATATCCCCCTCCCCCCCCGGGTTTCTTGGTTGGTTGGCTCTTCAACATTTTGTGCTGATGTTGCACATTTCACTTTGTCGTGCAACACTTCTGGTGCTTCCTGTTTTGTTGCTTGGTCAAAATAGCAGTCCTTATATCTAGGGTCCAAGATTGTAGCAAGAAAAAACAGGGACTCCTCCGTGTAGATGTGACTGAAACGCTGCTCTATGGCTTGCAGTAGGGTGCTCTTTGAAGTTTGAACTCCATGATCTGTTGGAACATTCCTATTTAACAGACGCTTTAAGGCTTCAATGGAGGGGATGACATGAGCTGTGGTGGCTGTAGCTGAACTTATGTCTTTTGTCAGCTGTTCACAAGGGTCAATAATAGTGAGCATGTTTTCAATTAAAGTCCACTGGTATGGGGTCAGATAAGCTGGTAACTCAAAATGTACTGCATATGCTGCAAGGGCTTGCTTCTGCCCCAACAAACTTCTCAGCATGTAGAACGTGTTGTTCCATCTAGTGGGCACGTCTTGTTGAAGCCTTGCCTCTTTCATGCCTAGTTGTTTCTGTAAGCTTTGAAGATGGGAGATGGCAAGCTGGGAGTGTCTGAAATGCCCAACTATCTTCCTGCAGATGGAAACAGTCTAAGATGCTTCTTTGGCTCAGCACAGCCTCATTTACAGCGAGCTGTAAAGTGTGTGCCATACAGCCCAAGCTTGCAAGCCCACAGTCCTCCATGGCCTTGATCATATTTCGTGCATTATCTCTGAGCACAACATGCACTTGGTCTTTTTTTATACTCCACTGCCCGAGCATTGTTTCAAAAGGTTGACCTGTCATCGTTGCTGTATGCAACCCGGGGGACTCCAGCATTGCTTTTTGGATGTTAAAATATTGATCAAACCACTGAGCTGTTAAGCTTAGCATGCTGACCGGACTAACATCTGACGTCCATATGTCTGTGGTAAAACCTACGTGCAGTCCGTTCCTGTTGATCAAGTTTTGGATATGTGTGGCAACGATATCATTGAGGGCAGTCAGGGACTCATCCGAGAAGGGATGATGTAACGTGGCTCCAAATGTGCTATCAGCTTACAATAACCTGGGTTCTCGACGACAGAAAAAGGCTGGTTGTCGAGCTTCTAAAACTGAGAAAAATGACCACACTGGTGAAGACATGTTTGTTCATTTATAGAAAGGCAATGACTGTGCCAACCCAGGGTCCTGCTAGTAAGGCACGCACAACCTGCACGTCTCAGCCTGCTTCGGGGCTGCTCTGCCTGAATAAAATTGCCCCCAAATTTAATTAATTTATCGACTATTTTTATCGGAAAATTTTACCTATCAGACAGATAAGAAATTCCACCAAATTGGCCAATATTTTATCGGTCCGATAAATATTGTGCATCCCTAATAAAAATGGATGCAAAAATTGCACCAGTAAGGCTTCTAGTATCTATTGTTAATATATTGGTAATTTATGATGCTTGGTAATCTAAAGGTCTCTGTTGATAAAAAATCTGAATAAAAGCATCTGTTTTGTCTTACCAACAAAGTGTCACAACAAGGTGCTATTAAAAAATGCAAAAATTCGTTTTGCCTCTTTGAATTTGCACTGTAATGACTTTTTCAGCTCACACAGGTGGCTGCCCATTCCTACTGCTGAATTACATCATGTTATTTACTGAAAATCAAAACATTAATATTAAACAACGGAGGCACATTTGAGTTCTCTTTCCTTTAATACTCAGAATATTAGATCTGTTTTACCCTCATAACAAGTTTGAATTTCAACCTGCCCTTTAGATATAGTACAAAAAATAACCAGTTGTTTTCATCTCTCTCTCTCTCTGTTGCTAAAAAGAAAACTGGGTCAGAAATGTGCTGCAAGTGATGTTCAAATGTTATGTAATATGTCACAGCGCTTTATCCCGCGTCAGCAGTACCCATCTTTTCATAGGAAATAAGAGCAGACTGTGTTTTAGCCTGTTTGTCCTGTAGATGGTTAGAGAGAAATAGGATGTGGTACAATAGAATATTAAGATTATTATAGGATTATATTATAATTCCTATTTTTGTTTATGGCTATAGGGTTGTGTTTGGTAAGTTCATACTCAGTTATATACAGCAGGTCGAAATTCAAATCAAATCCATTCCATTACAAACCAATCAGAGTCACACTTAGCTTTTAGTAAGTTGATCAGCAGGGCATTATAATAGCTTTATTAAAATCGTTAACCTCATGTTGGAGCAAAATATTGAAGCTTAGCTACAAAAACTTGAAAATAAAGGCATGCACCAGTTTTTCTGTGTCCTGTTTTGACAGAAAACCCTTTATTCTGGCAATGATTTTAAGGTGATATCGCAACAGAATGTAGATCAGAGTCTAAAACAACATCCTGCTCTATAGTCTTTAGCCCCATTGAGTCTAGTTGAGCGCTGATACTTACATTTTTGGGACCCAGAAACAGTGATTTCTGTCTTATCTGCATTAAGCTGGAGGAAATTCTGGCACATCCACTCACTGATTTAATGGACACACTGACTGAGTGAGTGTAGTGCATTATGGTCATGCTGTGACTGACATATAAAGCTGCATGTCATCAGCATACATATGGTGAGAGTATGTTGCAGTATTATAGAATATGAGCTAGGGGGACTCTATAGATGTTAATTCACAGCGGCCCCAAAATGGGCCCTTAAGGACCCCATAATTGTATTTCAGATAAGAGAGGTTGTACTCTCCTGAACATCGAGTGAGTTGTCTTGTGAAATTGTACAAATTCAGAAGACCATTTACCACTGATGAAATGCATTGTTATTTTATGGAATATACTGTGGGCGGTACTGATTTTCAAAAAGTATCAAACAGGAAGTCAGTATTTGGAAAAATCAGTTGTTAAATGGCCCAGAAACAACGAAAAATCCTTATACGGACTTCTGTAACGCAAACTATTTATTTCAAGTTTTTGCTCACAGTTCTTATTTGGCCACCCCATCTTTTTCTCTCGAAGTTCTGAAGAAACATTGTTATTCACCATTGTCCTTACCTCTTTTTTCCGTTCCCTATTAAAGCAGATGTGGAAACATTTTAATATTAGGTTGAGCATTTCAAATTACGTGTCGACACTGCAGGGCTGTTGTTTTTTAAGTGCAGAAGAGACTAGTTAAGAGTTTTAATGTGTCAACTTTGATCTGGTGTGTGTTTGTACAGACCAGGCTTCTCTTTGCACGGCTTAAACTCACTATTTTCTATGGTAGCAACTACTCCCTTCGTTTTTGGGTGTTTTCAGTTGATGATATGATTAGACTATCACACCGCATGTGTGGTCATGTTGACCAACATCCTGCTGTCTATGAATGCTGCACTCACAGGCCTCATCTTAGATCTGCTGTTTGGTTCAGGCTTCAGCTGTAACAGAGAACTGTTATATTATCTTCTCACGAGTGGAGTTTTCATCAGAATTTCCTTAAAACAAACAGGTTGTCAGCTGCCAGCTTTCCCAGATTTTCCCAGGACATGTAATGAACTGAGGAGACAGTTTGTGTTTGCCAGATTCCTGGAAAGGACATCAAGGGAGAGGCCCATAAATTTGTGAATACTTACATGATGATTTTTATTAAAGATGGTAAAAAAATTGAATGCATTAATGCAGTTTTCTTCTTCATGACTTGAGGTTTAATCATAAATTGATTAGAAGTTATACTGATTTAAATGAATGGCTTGTTACAAGACCTCTGCAGAGCTGAATGAACGTTCCAGTATGGTAGCTCCTGACAACTGGACCTGGACACCAGAACAGTGTTTGTTTTTTTGCAAGTGGAAATATTCCTCGACAACCAAATCTGTCTTTCATTTAAGTGAGGTACAAGTGTAGGATCGCTCCTTCAGCCAGCTGAGTAGCAGTGTGCAACAACAGGTTGGGGGCGGGGAGAGGAGAGAGAGAGAGAGAGAGAGATGAACACAGAATCATTTTATTTTTATAGGTTTTCTGAAATGGACAATAAATTTCATCACATTTTCTTTCATTAATTGTGATGACAAAGTAAATGATGATAAAATTCTTGAATATTTATCACAGTGCTTTTGGCTAACACTCTATCGCTGGATGCAGCCTATTGCATCTAAATAATGTAAAATAAACAAGGTATTAATGTTTTAATCTCCCATTAACCACCTTTGCCATCTGATCAGTAATCAATTAATTGAAAAAATAGTCAACAGATTAATTGATCAGCAAAATAATCATTAGTAGCAGCCCTAATCCTAAATAAATGTCATGGATAATAAAATATAATATCTACAAAAACGTCCTGAATGTAATTCTTATACATGTTTGATTTTGTTCAACTGTAGCCAATCATAAAACACGTCTGATCGTAGATACTCCCCTGTATGCCACCCAATGCTTGTCAGTTTGTAATGGTCCTAATATTGTCCTAACAAACCCTGTCATCTATAAATACATTCTCATTCTATATATTTTCCAGCCTTGATGCTCTTTTCAACATAACGTTTTCTCCCTGTTGGCCTTTTGTCATCTCAGCTTTCTCACCTGCATATGTAATAATCAGCCCTAACAACAGGGACGAAGTTCTTTTTTATCCAGCCTGGTCTTTTAGCCACTCAATCGAGTAAAGGGACCGTGGTTATTTTAAGTTTACGTCTTATTAAACCAATTCAGAGAATTTGACTGAGTAAGAATAGTTTATTATAGGATTAGACTCCGGCTGTGATCACGGAAAGCCGCAGTATTACTCAGGCTACAAAAGCTGATGATTGTTGCCGCAGATCCTAGCAAGAACTATCTAGGAATGCACCTGTCTCCCAGGCACAAAGCCAAGTAATCGTACCGTCTTGAAGTTGGAAGGCAGTGTTTTGCAAGGCAGAGACGGCGTCCAGGTATAACTGTACTTTCCAACTGCATGATGATCAGCTGAGTTGAGATTAAGGTTTGTTAATCGACCTCTGACGCTCAGTGACTGTTTTCTAATCCCTTCCTCTTTCCGCAAGCAGCTCTTGGTGTTATCTTCTTTTTCCTCAGCTACAATCTGTCAGGGTTCCAACTGAACAGCTTTTGGCAATTTTGTTTTCCCTTTCTTGGAACAAACACCGACGGCATTGTCTACCATGGCTTCTAACTTATTGAGCTACGTATGTTAACATTATTTTCTTCACAAATGTGATGAGAGGAACTGTGAAAGGAATTCATCAACAACAACCCAGAAAGGGGAAAGACATTTAACTATAATTGTACCGAACTGTGGAATATTTCCAAAATGGCAACTAAGACTTTTTCAAAGCCAAAATTCACTCCGTACACACATGCCTCTGTAGTGTCAAGCATGCTAGTAATTTATTCATGAAATTATGTTTTTAAATTAAATTAAATTAAGTTAAGGACCGCTTTGTGGCATGGTGTGGAAACAATCATCTCATCTTGAACGTGACTAAAACAAAGGAGATGATTGTAGATTTTAAGAGAAACAGGAATAAGTCAAAAACTATTTCCATCATGGGAGAAGAGGTGGAGGTGGTGGAGGAGTATAAATACCTAGGTGTTCACCTGGACAACAGACTAGAGTGGAAATGCAACTGTGAAGCCATTTACAAGAAGGGACAGAGCAGACTGTACTTCTTGAGGAAGCTTAGGTCCTTTGGTGTTTGCAGCAAAATGCTGCATATCTTCTATAAGTCTGTTGTGGAGAGTGTGATCTCTTCTGCCATCATCTGCTAGGGTAGCAGCATCAGAGCCAGGGACTTAAAAAAGCTCAACAAGCTGATAAAGAAGGCTGGCTCTGTTCTGGGGACTCCTCTGGAACCTCTGGAGATCATTGTGGAAAGACGGATTCTTCGTAAAATGAAGAACATTATGGTGAACCCTGAGCATCTTCTTCATGAGACTGTCCTACAGCAACAGAGTGTCTTCAATCAGAGGCTTCTTCAGATCTGCTGTAAGACGGAGCGCTACAGGAGATCCTTCCTGCCCACAGCCATCAGCATCTACAACGGCTCTTTGAAGAAACCTACATAATGAGATACAACAACATTTAATTTCCCTTTGGGATTAATAAAGTATTTTTGAATTTTAAATCAGCATTCTTTATTGTATACAATTTAAATTCAAAAACAATATTTATTTCTTATTCAGTGTAGGGCTGCGCAATCATTGTACACCCCCGTCGAACCTAACACGATTGTAATATCACTGTTGAACATTTTAATGATGATATGCTGCTCTTTGTTTATCATGACAACGATAGCAATTTTCTACTTCAGGTACAACATGTAGATCTCTATTAGGTGTGGGCAGAATAAGCACTAAGTCCATCCAGCTGGCCATATATATTATTGGAAAGCAGGGTTGAATACCCGACACCAGAAATGTAAATACCTACTACTATAATGTGCATTCAGGCAGTGCTTTGCATTGGTAATATTTCAGTTTGAGAACAGGATTTGATGCATAGTGCAGCTCTGGTTTACATTGTTCTATTGTGGACTACATTTGAACTAGTCATATTCATATGACTAGTTCAGAAGTATAGTTAGCTAAATCAGATTCCCCAAAGAAACTGTGTGTGTGTTTAAGTTGCTTCTGATCTGAGCTGGTAAAAAAGAATTTTTTCCTATTTTAAACTGAAGTGCATAACCATGGAAAACCTCAGTCTGATGGTTCTTGTTGACAAATGTTTTTTTATTTGTTTAGCTGGTTAAATTAGGAAAGGGATTTTCTTAGATTTCATTTATAACAAATATAGTTTGTCCTGACAGGGTGGGAAATTGAAATAAAATTACATCCTCGGTTGTTACAGATGTTATGTCTCTCATGTTTGTACTGTTAATTTAGTTATATTTTATTTAATTTTTCCATAATTCACTGTTATACCCTCCAAGGCCATTATTTTTTTTATGTTGTTTTAGTTTGTCTCATGAACATTTTCAGTTAAACTAATGTCTGTTTTTCTTTTGTTTGTCTCTTGTCTTCTTTTTTGGGGGGATTATTGTCACTTGTTGTCGTCCATGTGGCTACATCCTCACTTGCTGCTGCTGTTGCTGATGCTGCCCACTGTGGCCAACACCACTGCACGCAAACCTGCCAACATCTGGTCAACAACGCATGGTGGACATCCATCTTTTTCCTCTCCCCTCCTTTAATCTTCATCCAAAACTTCCAACTCACTTTTTCAATCCCTACAACTCTTTCCTGCTCTTTCTGTTTTCCTCTTTTACTTTTCTGTCTCCACCCCTTTTTCCCCCCTGAAGCACCATGCAGAGTTGAGAGAGCATCATGCCGCCTCTGGTAAGCCAGCGACCTCTCAGGGGAAGGGATTTGGGCAGTTTACACAGTCAGCAGTGGGTCCAGGGCTGGTATTTAGTCTCAAGTAGAACAGAGGAAAGTGTTCCACTTTACAGAAAAGAATACTAAAGTAATAATTCATTTTTTCAAGCTTTCCTGGGACATTTAAAATTGCATATTGTGGTTTTTTTAAGGAAATATATATATATTTTTATGCACAGTTCCTTTTATTAAAAGATTTTCAAAGGTATCATTTCTTGCACCACTTATTTAAAAATTCTTTTTGTGAGATTTAGTTTAAGGCCTTTCGTGGTTAAGTAAGGATAATTAATGGGCCGATATGAGATTCTCACTTTGTTGACCTTCAGTTAAAATACCATATCATAATACTGTGTCACAGTCTTAACACGAAGGTTTACAACAGAGTTACATGATACTTACAGCATGTTACATGTCTTCTGGACTGTGTGTTTTTCTCTCCAAAAGTGCAGCCTGAAAGTAAACCAAACCTAAAGAAGGTGTGAAATTCCCTGTCCAATTGTTCCGAGTCCACTGGGCTAACCAGGCGTAAAAACGCCAGAAGAAAACTCAATAAGAGGGATGCATGGTGCCCTTTTAGTTTCCACCCTGTGATTGCTAGTGGGTATACATGGCCTGATAAAGGGAAAGGGTTTGTAGCATTTTTATCAGCCGACTGACCGGCAGTGCACAGCAACTGCCAGTCAAGAGGAGGGGGAACACTTAATTACTCTATTTCCCAGACAGCTGTAGATAAAGCATGAGTTAAAAACAACTTTTATAGTAGTGGAAAACTGATAGGTCAGCCTATCAGTAGAATTTCAGGAGGTCTTTAGATTCTTGGCATGATTTGTATGGTTTTGCAAATTAAAATATAAAAACTATTGAAAACTGGGTCTATCACATAAGAGCAGCAACACAAACAGTTTTAACACATTTCAAGAGTTATATGAGGAGTACTTTTAAAAGTCACGTTAATTGTAAATCTGTAGAAACATCCAATGTTTGCATGCTCAAAAATAGCAAAATAAAAAGTCAGCAGTTTGTATGATTTGTACAATCTGGAGATTTCAGGTCTAGCTTCGAGCAACACTCAGTTCAACACTTTTCATGTGAATACTTCATCATAGGTGCTAATCTAAAATGGTCTCCCTTTCCTGCAATAACATCCATGCTTGTTTCATTAGCCACAGGTAAACAAGGTAGAGCGATAAGGGACAGGCTCATATATTTAGCTTATCAGCTCCTATGAAACATCATATTTCCAGTCATAAGACTTGGATAAAAATGAATGTTATGTAAGTTATCAAAATGAGTTATGAAACAGAGGAAGCACCGAAGTGGTACTCAACAAGAGGGCCCTCTGTAGATGTTCTCAGTTTGAAGTAAGAGATGGCCTAATGTCCTCTGTTTCCATCTCTGTCCCCATCCCCCCACCACCCTCTCATTTCCTGTATCCACCTGAAGCTGCTGTAACGTACAGCGATGACACCGTCCTTCTGACCCCAGGCAGGATGAGCCAACGGCAGGCGAAGGAGCGGGAGAAGGACAAGGAGAAGGACAAAGAGAAGGAGGCAGGCCTCCAAACACCCAACAGGGAACACATTGCAACCCCCTCTAACCTCAGCCCAGGGGTCAGCTACAGCCACGGTAGGACTGGCTGTATTGACACAACATTTACTTTCCTCTGTTGTAAATGCACGAAGGGCTCTAAATAACACACATTATCAGAGACAAAATATTTCAGGTCTTTACTCTTTAGCAAACGTAAGGGGATAACAAAGATCAGAATCAAGTTTTCCATCAAACACTCATATGCAAAATCCTTTTGGTTCAATTGCACCACTTTGAATTGGGGATCTGTTTGACCCTCAAAGAAAACATCATTATATTAAATTACTGGGGTTTCTCACATGGAGTTGGGGGCTCTTTCAATTTCTTTGTGGGTTGACTGTGCCTTCTTTGTTGTAACATTGGTGTATCTGTTTATATCAGTTTTTTTTGTTGACACATCTGTGGAGGGACCTGCAGACTCTCTGAGTGGATCAGATGGCCTTCATATCGCCCAGGACTTGCTTACGTAATCAGCTGAGATCCTTCAGTTTGATGTTTATACTATTTTATAGAATAAAATAGAAATATCCTTTATTTTCCCTTGTTTTTAAAGGCATGGGGTTACGAAATTACACTTTTTTTTTTTACTTTCTTATTTAGGACAAGTAGGGGACAATTCAGCCATTCTTTAGAAAAGATTTGGCTTTAAAAGTGCAATTTCCCCTGTTTTGCATAACAGTAGACTAGCTAACACTTAGTATAAGAGTTATTATTCTTTATGGAAGTATGTACCTTTGATTCAGTTGTGTAATTGTTTTAATAATTACTTATCTATAATATGCCACTGTGTGCTTCCATTTACAATTTGATGAATGAATTTAGGATAATTCTATAGTAAAATAAATGTTGTTTCAAGACAAACATGGATCTGGTGCATACAAAACATGTTTTCTACAGTGTAAACAAGGATCTGGTCCATGTTAATGTTTTCAGCAGGATCCCTTCACAATTTCTGTCTTTCTGCTAATTGTGATGAATATTTTCTTTAGTGATCAGCTGCAGCAGCAGGGTGGATTGATACAGGTTCCTGCTTTTTTTTTTCTGTCAGCTTCAGTCACCTGTGTTGTTACCATTAGCCACATTAGCCTCCAATGTCTTTCCAACTAAACAGGAGTAATGGAGGGGAAGCACTAATTTGTTCTGTTTTGTTGCTTCACTATTTAGTAAGCCGTCAGCTTATTAACTGTGTCCGTGAAGCTAATATTTAAAAAGATAGCATTAGCTTATGTCGTCTGGGAGGTCAGTGTCGTAGCATTAGCTTGTAGCATTAGCACAGCTAGCATGTTGCATCCTTCAGCATTTGTTTTTTTTCCTGCCTGTCTGTCTTATAGAGGAAATGCCTCTGAAAAGCTTGTTTGTGTTTGCCTGTTGGGCTAAAGAGATTAGCACATGTTGTTTTCTGGCTGGACTCACCAGGTAACAGTTTAAAAACGTCCAGCAGCTCAGGGAGGGGAAGGGCTAAGTGTCTCTGTTGTTGCAGTGCTGCTGCTGGAAGAAGTGCAACATTATGGGCAAGTGTGAATGGGTCAGTTTATATCGATTTTGATGCAGTAATTCTTTGAATAATTCATTTTTCTAGTATCGATTATTCTGACAACCCTGGTTTTAAAAAATAGCATACTAAAATAAAAAATAAGTGTCCCCACTGGGATTCTGATCTGATCACAGTATGTCACCAGTTGTCTGAACACCCACTCCACTCATTATTATCACGTGGAAGCTAGAAGGATGTAAAACAACTACAGCAGGAGCAGTAAAAACAAACTGCACAACTTCTGCAGTGTTTTTCCTGATCAAAGCGGCAGACATCAGTTGCAGAATAGTCAGATTAGCTGTTTTAGACTGGATTGAGAGGCAGCAGTGTAACTATCTAAGTATCTCTGAGTTGCTGAGAGTACGAGATGTTACAAATCTATCCATTTTCTCCCTGAATGTTCAGCATTGTCTACTCAGGGCCATCCGATTACTCTGGTCTCGCTTTTCTGCCTTTAGTTTTATTTTCAGGACTATATCTCAACGTGTTAAAGTCAGTTCCAACCAAGGGACATTTAATAATTTGGGGCTTTAATCAGTGTCGGCCTCTCTGTTAAAACCTGTAGGAAACATTGTAATTGTTGTTCCAGCATGTAGTTCAAACTTTGAATGCGTCATCTACTTGCAGTGATGCTACTTTAACAAAACTCTAATATAAAGTTGTATCTCTTTATCTTTAGGAGGATGTTATTTATTCCTCACACTGATAAAAACAGAACATCCCAGGATCTAAAATGAGGAGTCTTGCTGGGAAAAAATAACAGTAGGTTTCACCAAGGTCTTAAATAACTACTCATGCATCTTGTTCTGGTGTCACGGCGCCCTCTGCTGGGTTTATAAGGATTGTTCCACTGTGTCTGTTAGTGTTAAATATTCATGCAGGTCTTGTTAAATTCCAGCCTGGTAAGAGTGAAGTTTCTGCTAAGCTTGTCCTTGATAAAGATCCTTTAATGAAACAAAATGCAAAGTATGAGAGTGAAGAAGTGGTGATTTCCTGCATCGGCTTATTTACCTGACGTTTCTCCTGATCATGGAGGCAGGACCGAATGGTAGCCCTGCTGCAGAATGTCCATGCCAGTGAGGAGATGCTTGTTTAATGCTGATTAGGCAGTTGGCAGGTGTAAAATGATACCAGGGAAGGAGAGGCTAGGAAACCATAATTTTAAACAGCATGATGAGTCATTTTATCCATCGGTGGTTTAAGTAGATATATTATGTGTGTTGAAAGGGATGATCATACTACAAGAGGGAGCTACTAAAACATAAGTCTATCTTCTAGTGAAAGCATCCAAGCCCTTGAACGTTTTAACCTTTTTTTTTGTTACAATCACAAACCTTTTGATGACAGACCAACACAAAGTAGTGTATATTTCTACATGGTTTTCAACATATAAAAAAGAAAACCTTTATTTCCTGATAAAAATGTAAAATATGTGGTATGCATTTCTATACAGCCTCCTTTGCTTTAGAAGCCTCAAAATTAAATACAGTGCAGTCACCATCAAAAGTAAATGTGGTCCAACAATCCAGATGTTCTGTTTAGTGCTCAGAGGTTTGTTAAAGAACTTTAATGAACAAACAGCATCATGAAGACCAAGAAACACAGCAGACAGGCCAGGGAAGGAGTTTAAAGCAGGATGAGGTTCTAAAACAATCTGTCAAGCTTTGAGCATCTGACAGAGCACTGTTTCCAAAAGTGGAACAACTGCAAACCAAGCAGAACATTAATCTGAAAAACAGCAAGGATGCCCAGGGTGACTCTGGAAGAGTTGTAGAGGCCCACAGCTCAGGTGGGAGAATCTGAACTAACTCACGTGCTTTATACAAGTCCTTCTCAAAAAATTAGCATATTGTGATAAAGTTCATTATTTTCCATAATGTCATGATGAAAATTTAACATTCATATATTTTAGATTCATTGCACACTAACTGAAATATTTCAGGTCTTTTATTGTCTTAATACGGATGATTTTGGCATACAGCTCATGAAAACCCAAAATTCCTCTCACAAAATTAGCATATCATTAAAAGGGTCTCTAAACGAGCTATGAACCTAATCATCTGAATCAACGAGTTAACTCTAAACACCTGCAAAAGATTCCTGAGGCCTTTAAAACTCCCAGCCTGGTTCATCACTCAAAACCCCAATCATGGGTAAGACTGCCAACCTGACTGCTGTCCAGAAGGCCACTATTGACACCCTAAAGCAAGAGGGTAAGACACAGAAAGAAATTTCTGAACGAATAGGCTGTTCCCAGAGTGCTGTATCAAGGCACCTCAGTGGAAAGTCTGTGGGAAGGAAAAAGTGTGGCAGAAAACGCTGCACAACGAGAAGAGGTGACCGGACCCTGAGGAAGATTGTGGAGAAGGGCTGATTCCAGACCTTGGGGGACCTGCGGAAGCAGTGGACTGAGTCTGGAGTAGAAACATCCAGAGCCACCGTGCACAGGCGTGTGCAGGAAATGGGCTACAGGTGCCGCATTCCCCAGACCTGGGCTACAGAGAAGCAGCAATGGACTGTTGCTCAGTGGTCCAAAGTACTTTTTTCGGATGAAAGCAAATTCTGCATGTCATTCGGAAATCAAGGTGCCAGAGTCTGGAGGAAGACTGGGGAGAAGGAAATGCCAAAATGCCAGAAGTCCAGTGTCAAGTACCCACAGTCAGTGATGGTCTGGGGTGCCGTGTCAGCTGCTGGTGTTGGTCCACTGTGTTTTATCAAGGGCAGGGTCAATGCAGCTAGCTATCAGGAGATTTTGGAGCACTTCATGCTTCCATCTGCTGAAAAGCTTTATGGAGATGAAGATTTCATTTTTCAGCACGACCTGGCACCTGCTCACAGTGCCAAAACCACTGGTAAATGGTTTACTGACCATGGTATAACTGTGCTCAATTGGCCTGCCAACTCTCCTGACCTGAACCCCATAGAGAATCTGTGGGATATTGTGAAGAGAACGTTGAGAGACTCAAGACCCAACACTCTGGATGAGCTAAAGGCCGCTATTGAAGCATCCTGGGCCTCCATAAGACCTCAGCAGCGCCACAGGCTGATTGCCTCCATGCCACGCCGCATTGAAGCGGTCATTTCTGCAAAAGGATTCCCGACCAAGTATTGAGTGCATAACTGTACATGATTATTTGAAGGTTGACGTTTTTTGTATTAAAAACACTTTTCTTTTATTGGTCGGATGAAATATGCTAATTTTGTGAGATAGGAATTTTGGGTTTTCATGAGCTGTATGCCAAAATCATCCGTATTAAGACAATAAAAGACCTGAAATATTTCAGTTAGTGTGCAATGAATCTAAAATATATGAATGTTAAATTTTCATCATGACATCATGGAAAATAATGAACTTTATCACAATATGCTAATATTTTGAGAAGGACCTGTAAATCTCGCCCCCCATGAAAGAGTGTCAAGAAGAACAAAGGGGAGACCAAAATGGAACTTTTTTAGATGCAAAACAAGATCTGTTAGTTGTCCTGATACTAACATTTTAAACGTGATACAATTACTAAGAAAAATACTCGATACCACATTTAATACTTTAACTTCCTTAATTAGGAAGTGTGCCACTGTGTGCTTCCATTTACCCAGTCACTTTGATGTGGATACAAATAAATGTTAGTAATGAGGGACGAATAGAGGATTATTCTATACTCAAATAAATCGTGTTGTGGATACAAAGCCTATTTGTTACAGTGTAAACAAGGATCTGGTCAATGTGAAAGTATTCAGCAGCAGCGCTGTACAATTTCTGTCTTTCTGCTAATTTTGGTGAATATTTGCTCTACCATGACATGTATTACCACATTATTCTCCAGTGCCACTCCTTCACAAATAGGCACTTCTTTAACTTGCCCTGTCAAACGAAAGTCCTTCTAAAATAAATTGAAGCTTGTTGTAACATGGCGTGTATAAGAACTTCAAAGGGTATAAATACTTTTGCAATACAACATAAAAAATATGCCAGCTTTCAGACTTGTCATGTGAAACCAAAATCGAACCTTCGGGCATACATGCAAAACTGTGTGTGAAACAGAAAAGCAACACACCACACACACTCCCACTGCAATGTGGATAAAACGGTAATCACACAAACCTCGCTAACATCTGCAACCAATAACATGTGTTATATTTATGCCCAATAACTCTAAACACTGCCCAGCTTAATGTTTTTTGTTGTGATGCATATAAAAAACCTCTACTTCCTGTTGAATAGAGTACACCTTAATTGTGCTGCAGCAGCAAATAACCTGCCTTTGTGCTCACAACAAGACTCAGCAAGAGGGGATGAAAGCTTTCACTGACCCTCGACTCCTTCAAGTCCAAAATGGGTATCCATGGCAACTGATTTTTTTTTTTAACCTCGACCAATACTGATGTCGGAGCCACTAAAGCAACTGGTCTTGATCTATCAGAGAAAGGTCACAGCCCACACTGGCGTCTCAATGACAGCTTGAGCTTTGGTTAGTTTTGCTTGAGCTCTCTCCCATAATTCTTTCTTTACGGCCTGTGGCGGTTCAGTCGTAGAGCCACACACATCCCAGTGACATAAGATTACTCAAATCGAGAAAAGTGCAGTTGTAGCTGTGAGGGAACATTCACAGCTAAGGTGTGAAGATGAGTGGTTGTTTAGCAGTGCCACAGTTCTGTCAAGGAACACGTTAGTAGGTTTAGCATATAAAACGAACAATTACCTGAAGATCAAACTTATCAAGTCTGTTGAAATATGCAAATATTTGAATGCATCCCTGGCATTCCTTGCAGATCATTTTGACTAATTTCCATATGTAGAAATGTGTGTCGATGACCATCCTTCTGGTATCCTCTCCAAAGAATAATGCATTAATGTCAGCCTTATTTTAGCACCAGGAAGCAGTTTTGACAAGATGTCTTCAATAAGCTTTGAAGCCTCTCTTTGCTGTAGAAGGCTTGTGTCGCCTGGTCCTCTTTAAGGATGAACACTCATCCTGCGCTGTGGAGTCTTGATGTGCTAGAAAAGGGAGGATGTAGTGAAACAGATGCAGTATGCTTCCTAATGTTTTATTGCACCCTAAACCTTTTCACGTGTCCTCACATTATAACCACAAACTATAGTGTATTGTACTGGGATTTTATGTCATAGACCAATAAATGGCAGTGCCTTATTGTGGAGTGGGACAACAATCTGAAAAGTGTGGTGTGAGATTCACTGCAGTTTCAGCTGCAGGTCTTTATTACTCTACCTGTTTTGCATATCTAGAGACTCATTTTTGATTTTGTTTGTATATCGTTTTTGCAAAATAACTCAAGCTCAGTCACATTGGATGGAAACTTCCTTTTACAAACCTTGCCACAGATTCTAATTGGATTTAGTTCTGGACTTTGACTGGGCCATTTTAACACATGAACATAGTTTGATCTAAACCATTCCATTGTAGCTCTGGCTGTATGTTTAGGGTTGTTATCCTGCTTGAAGGTGAACCTCCACCCCAGTCTCATCTCTTTCGAAGCTTCTAACAGAATTTTTTCCAGAGTCTCCCTGTATTTAGCTCCACCCATTTTCCCATCAGCTCTGACCAGCTTCTTTGTCTCTGCTGAAGAAAAGCAGTGCTATAGCATGATGTGGCTATCTAAAGGACTTAAGCCTCATCTGACACAAACACCTACTTCCACGTTTGCCGTGTGTCCCACATTGCTGTCTGAAAATATCAAGCATGATTTCCTGACTGTCATGCAATGGAGTTTTTCTTTCCACTTTTCTATAAAGACCAGATTTGTATGAGTGTGTTACTTGTTCTGAGCTTCCACCTGAGCTGTGGATCTATGCAACTCCTCCAGAGTTACCATGGGCTCTTTTCGATGAATTCACTCCTTGCCCAGCCTGTCAGTGTAGGTAGATAGATAGCAGGTTTGCCGATGTGCAATACTCTTTCTATTTTTGAGTGATATTGACCTAACCTGCTTTAAAATCCACAACTTCCTTGCTGACCTGTCTGCTGTGTTCCTTGGACTTCATGAAGCCATTTGTTGACTTGATGTTTCCTTACAAACATTTGAGGCCTTCACAGAACAGGTGGATTTATACTGATTTATGCTGCTGAAGGCAATATCCAGGGTTGCATTGGATTTTATTTAGGGGTGTTAGAGTAAAGTGGCTCACTTGTTAAATTTTTGTTTTGGAAAGGGGTTTGATTATTTTGCAGGAGAACATTAATGTGTGCGTGTTTACGTTTAAAAGAAAAAGAAACAAGAAATAAGCAGTAGAAGACAAAAAGCAAGGGAGCAGGTGGGGTCAGGATGAATTAAGGATCAGCTGCAGGGATTAGGCCCCGTCAGACAGGGTGGAGTCACTGCCGATCCAGCCTCCTGTCTTACCCCCGCGCTCTGATCCAGTGAGTGAATCCATGGAGGCCTGAGCACCAACATTGACTGGGACAGAGAAATGCTCCGTGTACAGTGAAGAAGCTCAGCCAGATATAAAGACACGATGGAGAACATCTCTGTCTCGGTTTCCGAGCTCTGCTCGGACAGCTGGAGCATTTGGACTGAACTCTGCTGTGATCCATGACATGGGAGATTAAGCTGCTGTCTTCTCCTGAGCCGTGGACTCATTCTTTTGATCATAAACCACAGAAAAACTGAGGTACAGTATAGTAAAGTAGCAGTATGGCTCATAGTTTGTACTTGCTTGTCTTGTTTTATCTTTGTGCTTTTATACATTTTTCCTTTTGCTAAAATTGCTCTTTTGAGGACAGAAGAGAAACCATTCAAACAGAAAAGGAGATTTTTGAGGTTGTAACGTTGTTGAAATGACTCTAACAGGTGAGGAGTACAGTAGAAGGTGTCCATAGTCCAATGATTTAAATAGCCTCTCTGTTCCAAAAGTAATCCCAGACTTACATGGTTTCCTTGTAGGCTTTAGCTGTTTATTTCTGCATGTGACCCTCTGTCTCTGGTCTAGACATCACAACAGCTGTGATAAAAATTGGATTGCAATTTCTGGGACTGTTGTTCCTGCTTAAGCTCAGAATCTTGTTCAACTTTTACTTCATTTTATTATTTCCTCAGGTCAGATGTGCACCCAATTAGTCCTAATTTCTCAGGAAATAATTGAAAGAAAAAAAATGACCCAAATGGAGACTAATTTTAGAATGCTACTGGCGCAGCAGCAATGGATGTTTCCTTTGCACGCAGGTTAATGAGGTGTGGGAAATGATTCGCACATTCTGAACATCCAATTACCTGCTTTAATTAAAACATGTTTGAGTCAGACAGCCACGGCTGCACATTTATAAGGTTTGGTCAGCACAGCCACAGACGTTTTTAGAAGGTTTATACTCCTAGATGAATTGTCTCCATGGACAGTTAGTGGGGAGGCTTGATAAAAGGCTGGCAGAATGCTCCAAGCTTTTAGGACGGTTCACGTCAAAACAATAAATAGGGCAGGTCAGCCGATTAAAAGGAAGATGATGGGAGAGAGAAAGCATTGTAGATGCTGTTCCTCACAGATTGGGTTATGTAGATAATCTTCAAGGCTACGTCTGCCAAGATGGAACAATGTTTCTTGTTCCCTATATTTATGCCATTGCACACCATTTGGTAACCTTTTCTGACGGATCTCCGTCTGCACACATCCTTCCTTCCTTCATTCATTTTCAATACTTTCTATTGGTTTGTCAGGACAAAATGTCTTAAGCCACATCCAACCCTCTAAAGGAAAGAAGCTGTATTGGTAGAGGAACACTTAATGGAAATGGTGTCTTCAGTGCACCACAGATGCCTACCATCAAATCAATGTACATACTGTGTCACTGGCCGTGTTATTGACTCAGCTTTTGTTTTTAGTGAAGCTGAGTTTGCAGATGGAGTGCATGTTACATTGCAGCATTCAAAGATGAGCTGCAGCATTTCGATCTTACAAATCTGCAGCTGTAAATATTTTAAACGTTTTTTGTCACTTTTAAGTGATTTTCTTTGCTGGAGTACCTACTGTATAAAGATGAGGCATCTGATCTGACCTTCTGTCCTCAACAGAGCTTCTGTTTTTGTGCTTATTTGTGCGTGGATCTTTGTGCTGCCTGATGACCTCTAACCTTAGAGGAGCTACAAGCTTTTAGGATTACAGATGGACACACCCCTCATAAGGGACATTTCACTGCTATTTATCAGGATGTCAGTACCAGCTCCTGTAGGGCAGTCTCTTCCTAGATGTTTTTCCCTTAATGTCTGACATGCATGGATACAACACGGGTTCGTCCCTTGATCCTAGGTTAGATAGAAAAGGCCCAACTATGATTAATACCAAGCTGTAAAAATTCAATTCAATTCAAAGATACTTTATTGCTCCCTGAGGGGAAATTAGAAAATGAAACCATGTAATGTAAACATTATGATAGTAAAAATTTGTTAAATTTTCAAAGAAAGTCTAGAAACTCCACAGAAGGAACATTCAAACAAATAGGGGATAATTGTAGGTATGTATAGAAGCACATGTAAGATAAAATCTAACTATTTTGAGTTTGGGATAAATATGAATGTGGGAATGTGTGAGAGCAGTGTGTGGAAAACAGCAAGAGCTTTGGGAACAGGCACTCCACAAGCTGCCATGGAGCTTTTGATTCCGTCTCATGAACGCCATCCTGTTATCCTCACTGCAGCTTCCAAAGATAAAAAGCAGACTGAATGTCATGGACATAAATCCATGATAAGTGGCCGTGATTTTCAATATGCTGCGTTTATAGCCTTCAGAAAAAAAGCAGTTATCACAGTTAAACTAAATGATGCTGTAGCAATATTTAGAAACATTAATCAGCTTTATATATGCTGGAGACCTTAATTACTGGAGCATTGAGGTGCAGGTGGAAAGCAATGAAGTGTCCCTTTGGGTCCACACGGATATTTAGAAACTCCTTAGGAGCAATTCAGCAGCAGAGGAAGATGAAACGTGGAACATAGGAGTGTTTTTATCAAGCCAGGATGCAGCTCCCCTCCCATCCGGAGCAGAGCGAGGAGGCGGGGCTTGGCTTATTCCTTATTAAGTACTGACAGGCTCTCACTCTCATAGCAGGGAGAGAGTGTGTAAGGGAGAGGGGGCAGTCAGCCGCACTGATTTAATGCCTGCACCCTGAGCTCTCTTGCGTGTGTTTCTGTGTGCTCCTTCATTTCTTCACTCACACACTAGAGTGAATTGGATTCCCGATCACCCTCCGACCTTCCACCCTCGACCGTTCCTCGCCGCACCCCCGCCCCCTTGTTTCCTTCCCTTGCCCCCGCCGAGGGAGCTCCGGCCAGCCCCATGATGAAGGAGGAGGGCCTGCTGAACCGTCGACGTTTCTCCACGTGCGGCGGGACGGCATCGGTTCGACCCCCACACCCGGACGGACGCAAGCTCATCCGCAACGCCTCTTTCGGGGGCTATAACGAGCTGTCGCCCATCTCACTACCAGGTGGGTGTGTGACAGCATGGATGCTCCCGAGTGGGGGCACGGCAGACACTATTAGGTGTAGCTTGTGGTCACTGGAAGACATTTTGCTCTGTTTATGCTGCAAGGAGATGTCATATATTAGTTTGACAGATTTCTACTGCAGAGTTTGGATTCACTTTAGGACTGGGAGAGTTGTCTCAGAATGACCATCATGCTGTATTTTACTACCTTCTTAGTGTTGTGACAAGACCAACAGTCCTCACAGCTCTTAAACGTTTTTTATAGTCATGTTTATGAATCTGTAGTAAAGCAACTGTGCTGGGAGGTTATATTCCTTTCTGCTCATCGGGGAGAAAAAAAACTTTAGAAAGTGTCTGAAACTGGGAAACATTAGCTATGCTCTACACTTCATTTTTTCCTCCTTATAATCTCAGTTTCAAATGTTCTGGCTTCCGGATTTAACACATCACTCATGACACCACCATACACAGCGAAACTAGGGTTTTTGGGACTAGTAGCGTCAGTTTAAATTGGTCATTTTTTGCACGACTTTATCAGTCTCTCCCATCATCGTGGAGGAACTCCGAACAGCTTTTCTTTACATCGTCGCTTCAGTTTATTGGGATTTACAGGCTTTTGTTTCTGCACAAGTCTCAGAGGTTCCTGCCACATAATTCCAGTCAGCCTGGACTTTGACTAGGTCATCACCATTGTTTACTTTTTCATAGATTTTGTTGCATATTTACTGCTGTGTTTTGGTACTGTCCTATTCGTCTCCCAATGGTATACAGAGGACTTCATGCTCAACTAAAGGTCATTAAGGTGCCCAGGTCCTGTGGCTTCCAAGCCCAAATCACGACCCCTCCAACAAGATGCTTGACAGTTGGTATCAGGTCCTGATGGTGCCTGCTTTGTGCAGATCCTGGTCAAAGATCTCCACTTGGTCACTTCTCTACCAAGGACAAAGTTCCAGAAGTCTTTCAGTTCATTCAGATGCAACTTGCAGACTTTTCAATAATCTTTAAGGTCTGATTTGCCAATTCCACTTTTCTTTATTGGGACAATATCAAATGCACACTCATGTTTGTACATTTTCATTCATTGCAACAGTTAAATATAGCTAACATTGACCTTCTAGGCATTAATACACGCTAAATGCTGCTTTATGTAAATAGTGGTATGGAATCCAACAGAAGATGAAGGCAAGTCATCATAACACCCATGTTTGCACCAAGCATATGTCCCTTAGCTCTGTCAAATTTTCAGTTGAAACAAAGAGGCATTCATGTGTTTAGTGACTGAAAAAAGCAGGAGTTTTCAGTTTTGCTGCATATTTTATTCATAGTTTATTCACTGAATGCATGACAGATATTGGAGTTAGATAAGCTTGTCCAAACTGATAGATGGACTCCCCTTCTTTGGTCCAGCTTAACACAGGTTCCTGTCATTCCTCAATGAAAGTGCAGGAACAATCCTTGTTTTCTAAAGTGCCTTTAATACTACAGTAAATGAAGGATTAAATCAATTTACAAACCATTAGTTTGTAAAATGCCTGTCTGTGATCTTTGTTTTGTTCATCCTGATGAGAAGAGCACTGACCTGGAGGCAGACAGCTGGCAACCACTCCCGCTTTCATAGAGAACATGTCCCCTGTTCCACCTTTCCTGATGACTATTTTTAACCTTTGTGAAACCCAGTAAAGACTGACTGTGCACAAACCTTGTTTTCTAGCCACCAACGGCTGCAGTATTTATGACTTTCCTTCCCTAGCTTGTAACTCTGTCCTCTTGTGTTTGCCAGTCTGAGTGTCAGAGCTTTAGGCTGTCTCAGGAACAGTTGTTGAGGGAAGAAAGTGTTGGCTGGAGATTTACTCACAAGCCGGCTTCTTTCCTCTTCGAAAGTACCTCCTCCAGCTATACAAATCTTTCAGACTTCAAGACAGCATCTGAGTCATACTGTGTTTCTCCTCTCACAGCCCCGGCTCCATTTATCTTAATTTTTGACATTCAGCTACCAGACGCGAGCTTTAAGAACCTCTGAGAGAGATAACTGTAGCAGGCAGGTTGAATTAACCCACTTCTCTTTTTGTGGGTTTAGATTTTCTTGTGAGCCCAAATGTCTGTTTCATTGTTTTAGATTTCACTCCCACACCTCTCATCTGCAGTGTTTCATACAAAGTAACTCTATGCTAGCTTACTTTATTTAGTTTGAAAGCTGGTTAATGTATGCTGTGCACTATAGTTGGGAAAATGCTGTGTCCGAGTTAGAGTCCAAGGTCCTTTGTTATCCTCTCTTCACTCCTGCAGGTTTTAGGCTTTAGGTCTGCGGACTGAAATGGCTATAGAGATGATGGATACATTTGAGTTTGGTGAGCCATTTCTGTACTGAACTGGCCATATGTTCTAGATAAGTATCCACTTTAAAGATCTACTGACGACCGAGTTTTCTAGTAGAGTCCAACTGATTTTTTTGGTAAAAATGATCAGCGATCAGCGATCAAACATTTGTGGCCAATTCCCAAACTCCAGTTGTTGCCAAAACTGATTTTAGATGAGTCTAACCTCTCTTTGAGAACTATAATTAAAATGGTTTCCAGCCTTTCTGTGGTGAGCGGTTATTTTTATGGTACGATCAGAGGCAATGTCACACTGTGTGTATAGGAGAGAATTTGCTGTAAAACATGGTTCTACCAACATAAGACAATTACATTTAGAAATGTTAAAAGCATTTTATATTAGTGATGAGCACATTTACTGATTAGTTGTTAGCATTACTAACTGGGTAAATAGAATTCTTTGTATTTCCTTGAGAATGTTGACTCTTTTCTTAACTAAATGTTTTCCAAGTGGGTCCGAGCTTTTCCGAATCCAGTTTGAAAGCTCAGAAGTACAAAACTAACATTGAATACCTGACTTTTCCTCTTGCCTTCAACCACTTCACATCCACACCAAAGAGGGCCGTGAGTAGCTTGATCTGGTAGTGCTTAGGTGTGGTGCGTTCACTGATCTCGGGGCAATTAGATGGAATCTTTAAATATAAAATATATACCAGTTGGCATAATAAATTAAACTTGGCAGCATTTATAACTAGGATTGACTTTGACTCTATAAGATTCTTTTGAGTTGTCTGAATCAGCACTAGGTAAATTGTATTGAAGTGAATTTGTTGATGTGTTTCTAATTTTTATCAGAAGTTCATAAAGCAGTGTGCTCTGACAAGGTTCCCAGTACATTTGGAAGAGTTAGAGGCCCACAGCATCACAGATCCTACACTAGACCCAATATAGTAGATGGGCTAAAAGAAATGAGCCTCTGTGTCACATCATATTTCTGCTTAGATATATGTATTTTAAATGAGTTGTTATATGACCCTTAAAGTACTTTTAAACAAATATTCCTTAATTTGAGATGTTTTTCCAACTGAAGAAATGTATTCTAAAAGTTGAATTTCTTAACATCTCATAGATTACTCTACAGGGATAAAAGATGAATTCATATAAGGTTTTTTACACCTCTTTTCCTTGAATGCTAACAAGTGGATCTGTCTGTAGCCTGAATATGACTGGAAAACTCAAAGATGATAATTACTACAGATGTAGGTTTTGTATCACTGCTGAGCTAAACAGGCAACGATATAATTGTCTATCAGTCTATGAGTATATTACTCAGTAGTCGTGGATAAATATCTCCACACTTGTCATTTCTGTTACAAACATAAACGGTTGTAAGGCATCAGCATCTGTAACATAGAGGACCCTTTGTTGCCAAGGAGATGATGGGCTATTTGAGGATAAATGATGTCTGATGGTAAAATAAATAGAAAGATAGTTGCCGTCAAACATTGACTGTTTTTAAAAGATAGAATAATAAATGTAACAATTTCGTATTTTGCCCTGCAGCGAGATGTTGATCATGTTTGAGTGTTTGGTAAGAATAAGACATCTTGTTGGACCAGTCGGAAATCAGGATGAGCAGGATTACTGCTGTTTTAACAATTTGTTCGAAAAATAACAAAACAAAATGCTCATTGTTGGTTACCACCCCACCACTGGGCTGTGCTTTTATTTTGATTCAAAGTGTCTATTTAAGTACCGCAGCTATAGTTTTATTAACCCTAAATTGCAGTTTGATTGTCCTTCTTATATGAATATATATGACAGGAGAACTGCCTCATGGTAAATATAAACTTCCCCACCAGAAAAATATAAATAGATCACCCACGCAAAACTGCTACCATGGCAATACAAGCTAAATCCCCTTCTGTTATTCAGACATCTATGCCTAAAATATCTCTCCACCCAAAGGAAAATGGGTTTTCTCTTTATTAAGGTGCCTGAGTGAAAACAGAAAGAGACCACAGCCTTTCTAATGTGGCTTCATCCACGTCATTTCTTTTCTTATTTCTGTTCACCGACGGGCTGACAAAGAACAGCGCTTAATGGCTGCAGCGAGAACGTCACGTCTTAGATCTTAGCTGTGCACAGCAGAGTGGTCAAAAATACCTTTTTAAGAAAAGCTAAAGTTTCCTTCAGTTCGAGGAAGAACCTAAAGCTCTATCGGGTTAATTTATTTAGATACATTTTACATGACAGACACGGATAGAAAAGAAACATTGATTACATTTACTACCACTTTCATTGTGGAGAGAGAAAATAATGACCAATAAAGAATATTATCAGTCTTCTGGAATATCCATTAGTAAGCAGATTAATTCACAGCTGAAGAAGGTTTAAGGGGTGGGTATAAAAACAGCCTCCATCAAAACGTCTGTCCCAGTAAGAAAGTCATGGTGCCAAACAGGTGATCAGTTCATGTCTGACCTCAGAATGCCAACAAAGTTTGTTTTAAAAAAGCTGGAAATTCGTGTTGAATGTTCATGACCTTTGTGTCCTGAAGCTACTGGAAAAGAGGTCATCTTGCTTTTAGCAATACCTTCATAACCATTGTCACTGGTACCACAGTAAACCCAGTTCACTGCTCCTCCCAATGCATGTTACCTTAACATAGAATTTCACACTATATTTATCCATAATCTTTACCATAGTATCGGTGTCTGCAACCACAAAGTAATGGTGAGGTGCAGCATTTACAACAAAGTATAGAGTACAGGTCCTTCTAAAAATATTAGCATATTGTGATAAAGTTCATTATTTTCCATAATGTAATGATGAAAATTTAACATTCATATATTTTAGATTCATTGAACACTAACTGAAATATTTCAGGTCTTTTATTGTCTAAATACGGATGATTTTGGCATACAGCTCATGAAAACCCAAAATTCCTATCTCACAAAATTAGCATATCATTAAAAGGGTCTCTAAACGAGCTATGAACCTAATCATCTGAATCAACGAGTTAACTCTAAACACCTGCAAAAGATTCCTGAGGCCTTTAAAACTCCCAGCCTGGTTCATCACTTAAAACCCCAATCATGGGTAAGACTGCCGACCTGACTGCTGTCCAGAAGGCCACTATTGACACCCTCAAGCAAGAGGGTAAGACACAGAAAGAAATTTCTGAACGAATAGGCTGTTCCCAGAGTGCTGTATCAAGGCACCTCAGTGTCTGTGGGAAGGAAAAAGTGTGGCAGAAAACGCTGCACAACGAGAAGAGGTGACCGGACCTTGAGGAAGATTGTGGACAAGGGCCGATTCCAGACCTTGGGGGACCTGCGGAAGCAGTGGACTGAGTCTGGAGTAGAAACATCCAGAGCCACCGTGCACAGGCGTGTGCAGGAAATGGGCTACAGGTGCCGCATTCCCCAGGTCAAGCCACTTTTGCACCAGAAACAGCGGCAGAAGCGCCTGACCTGGGCTACAGAGAAGCAGCACTGGACTGTTGCTCAGTGGTCCAAAGTACTTTTTTCGGATGAAAGCAAATTCTGCATGTCATTCGGAAATCAAGGTGCCAGAGTCTGGAGGAAGACTGGGGAGAAGGAAATGCCAAAATGCCAGAAGTCCAGTGTCAAGTACCCACAGTCAGTGATGGTCTGGGGTGCCGTGTCAGCTGCTGGTGTTGGTCAACTGTGTTTTATCAAGGGCAGGGTCAATGCAGCTAGCTATCAGGAGATTTTGGAGCACTTCATGCTTCCATCTGCTGAAAAGCTTTATGGAGATGAAGATTTCATTTTTCAGCACGACCTGGCACCTGCTCACAGTGCCATAACCACTGGTAAATGGTTTACTGACCGTGGTATCACTGTGCTCAATTGGCCTGCCAACACTCTTGACCTGAACCCCATAGAGAATCTGTGGGATATTGTGAAGAGAACGTTGAGAGACTCAAGACCCAACACTCTGGATGAGCTAAAGGCCGCTATTGAAGCATCCTGGGCCTCCATAAGACCTCAGCAGTGCCACAGGCTGATTGCCTCCATGCCACGCCGCACTGAAGCAGTCATTTCTGCAAAAGGATTCCCAACCAAGTATTGAGTGCATAACTGTACATGATTATTTGAAGGTTGACGTTTTTTGTATTAAAAACACTTTTCTTTTATTGGTCGGATGAAATATGCTAATTTTGTGAGATAGGAATTTTGGGTTTTCATGAGCTGTATGCCAAAATCATCCGTATTAAGACAATAAAAGACTTGAAATATTTCAGTTAGCGTGCAATGAATCTAAAATATATGAATGTTAAATTTTCATCATGACATTATGGAAAATAATGAACTTTATCACAATATGCTAATATTTTGAGAAGGACCTGTATATTGTTAATAGTGTTGGGTCACTCCTCAACATCATCGTACAGTTGTGCAAAGTGAAAGTTGGATATTAATTCATTCCACATAGTTATTTATTTTTAAAGGTTTATTTCTGTTCATTCTGATTAATGTGGTATTAAGTAATATTGAAATTTTCTGAGAAACAGAATTTTGGGTTTTCATTAAATGTCAGCCAGGATCCTAAACAGAAACAAATGCTTGACATCGATCCCTATGTGTGTATTGAATCGTATCTGTCAACCCAGATGACTCCGACGGTTTAGACGTGTCCTGACATCAGATGTAAAACTGTTGTGATTTGGGGGTGAACCTGTTTAAGTTTGCTCTCCTTTAATTCTGGTTTTTACCTCTAGGTATGGCTAGATGATAAAGAAAACAGACCTAGACACCAGGAATGAATTCCTTTAAAAGCTAATCAGAGTGAAGGCCCTGTGTTAAGTAATTAGATAGAAGTCAGTATGACTTGGCATGTAACATACTGGCAACAAGTGGAATATTTGACTATAAATACCAGAAAATACCATTAAAGGGAAGAGAAGTATTACTGTAGCAAATATAGGACAAGGTGTTTCAGATAGAAGTACATTTTAGGGGATTTCCACAGAATCTTAAGCTCTGGGAATAGTTGGTATAGCAGCCGTCCTTAAATTTTCTATGTTTACATTTCACTCATACCTAAACAGTTGGTCAATTTCAATGACTTTGTCTGATTAAAGAAGGAACTACTGGCGTTACCCTCCATTTGTTGCTGTCAGTTTAAATAAAACTAGAACTGCAAGCAGTTATGACATGGCTCCTAAGTTTTCTTAGCAAGTATGACCTTGCATATGACCCTGCCAGAGCACCTCCCTCCATGTGCCTCGCCAACCTAATGTTCTGTTATAAGGCAGTGAATGGATGTGGTAAACATTCAGTCTAGCAGCTGCAGCTCTTTCTCTTTTCTTCACCATTGCATTCCTGTCGTTCCCCCTTCTTCCCCAACAGCTGATCTTTTATGCAGAGATGCTCCTTTTTTACTTTACAATCAGGATGCAGCGGTGTGTGACTCATCTACAGCTAAAGGGTTACAGACCCTGGTCAGACTTCCACTGGACAAAACTGAAAACACAACATGAAATGTGTGTTTTTAATTCTTGTTTGGGCTTTTTGGATCATACATAGATTGTGAAAAGCCGAGCCTATAAACCGGTCAAATGTGAACTGAATTGTTCTGCAATAATTAAGGATTCTTGGTGTGAGATTTTTACTTGGAAAAAAGTAGATCCTTCGTCTTATCAAAAACATTGTTTCTGTCTATCCATACATCCATGCATACACACCTGCATGCACGCATATGCACATACGTACATTGACACATACCTGTATATGCATACATACACACACATACCTACATACGTACTAAGATTTTTTTGCAGAATAGGCTGTATTGGAGAAATGGGAATGGGTTTGGTTTTGTATGATGTGGAGCTGACCTTGTGCGTCACTCATGCAAGAACCACCACTGCAAGAAACATGTTTGAAATGATCTACCTTTGATAGAAATGTAAGACTGTGAAAGATTCAGCTGGGGGTGTAGCTCGGCTTCTTTATAGATTATCTGACAAAAACACTGCATCGTCTACACATCAGCCTTGGACTGCATCAAATATACAGCGCTAGATAGAAGGGGATGTTTATGGTGAAAATATTTTTCTGCTAAGATGAAATAGCCAATCAATATGTTGACAGGCATGCTGAGTTTGTTGTTGATGTTCAGACAAAAGTTAGAGGGGGTGGAGGTGGATTTTCTCTCTTAGACTGGGAGACTCTGCTTTTAGCGAGTCTTTGCAACATCTGTCAGCTGTGTTGGCTGACATTCATCGTCAGTTGGATCATCCTTCAACGGTTTGAGGAGTTCGTCAAACTCCTTCAGACTTCAGAAGAATGCAGGTGGAATACAAGATCTCCCTAGTTTCCTGACTCTTTTTTATCAGCAGCTTATTTTGGAATCAGAATTAAGTAAACTGAGCAAGCTACAATGTGATCTCGACTGTTTAACTGTGATCATAGCTTTTTATCTCCTACTTCTGTGACGAAACTCTGCATAATGTTTGTGTGTCGTCATGGTAACAACATTTGGTTAACAGTGAAGGCTGCATTTGATTATGTTGACCATATTAATATCATTGTTCACTAATTAAAACATTAATAGGTTAATGTAATTATTGTTGTCAAAGTTAAATAGTGATGTTGCAACACAGTGTTTTATAATAAGCGTTTGTATTTGGAGAATCAGGATGGCTCATGTTACGCTTTGATCAGATGGTATTGACAATAAAACTGGCTTTAATAGAGGTTTAAAAATGTAAATATTTGGGCGTGGCGTAGAGGTAGAGAGCGGGACACGTATACAGACGCAGCCATCCTGGGTTCGAGTCCCGACCTGGAGAGCTGCATGTCTTCTCACTCCAACCCACTTTCTGTCTGCCTACTTTAAAAAGAAATAAAATTAAAAAATATATATAAAAAGTGTAAATATTAAAAATCAAAATATCAAAATCTGTCTTTTTACTCTTAAATGATGAAGAGACAGAGCTGACTTAAACTGAAGTTTAATGGAAATGATGGGTTTGTTTGTATTTAAAAAAATATATATGGGAAAATGTTTGCAGGTTCCTGAAAAGAACATCATTCTATCTGCTCTGGGTTTGGCTTTCTTCTCCTTTGGCTGCAAACCCGTCCAGATCACCAACCCTCCAGCGCTGCGTCCGACCGCTGAGATGTTTCTGCCGATAAAGAGTAAAATACTTTGGTTCAGAAGACTCGTAGACTATTTAGAAGCAACTCTGCAACCCTAAATGATGCTGCAGCCTTCGTTTTAGAGAGATAACACTCCCTCAGGGCAACCTTGGAATCAAGCCGTTGTTGTTAATTAATTTGCACTGTCATGAGCGCTAACATTTAACCTGCTAATTGAGGCCAGGGAGCCGAGGATGTAGTTTTTAGGTTTCTAATTTCCCTTAGTATTGCACAATTTGATGTCAGGGGGAATATGTCTAGATGTCCAACACAGGTTTTCATCGCCAATATGCTCTGTTTGTGAAATGATGATTTGCTAATTGGTTGTAAATATATTTTCATTGTAATGTGTCATATATTAAATAATAACTAAAGATGCAGCAGTCAAGCTTTTCCCGACTGATGTTGTTTTCCAGTCATCTTTAATGTCAACCTGAAGGATTTCTATTTTGGCTAATTTTGACTTTTAACTCTGAGGACTACGCCAGGTTAAAGATGGAGGTAGCAGTTTTGGATCCAGCAGAAAAATAAGATTCCTCCCAGTAATGCATCGAAGGATATTTCTCTAAACTTTATCTGATTTCTATTAAACATGCACAAAGGACATGCAGTTGGTTAGTGCATTTAAAGACTGAAAATAGTAGGAATTCTTAGTTCTGATGAATGAATCTTATTTTTTCAGGGTCTGACTTTCAGACCACAGATCAGGGTAAACTGGCTGATTCGGATATTTTGCTGATTGATTGGTGCGTCTCTGCTTGTAACCACGACTCTGTCATCTGCCAAATAGTGTGAATTAACAAAAGCAAGCGTAGTCTCCAGTGATTTGTGATTTGAATCCAACCTGCACATCACTCCTCCACTGGACTCTGTTCCATATCATAAACATGACATGTAAAAATAGATCTCTGCAGGGGCTCCTCTGTTCTCAGGGCAGAGCACCGGTGTCCAGGGGTTAAGGGAAAGAAACCATGAAATATTTACAGGCTCCTCTGTTCCTGTGGACCCGGCAGTGTCGCTGACTGCTATGCTCCCAGCAGAGGATCCGTTGTTTGGTTTTGGGAATTGAGTAGAAACTCACTAATTAGAATAAGATTTTGCTGAAGTCGGAGGCTAGCCTACCTCTGGATAAGGTTCTCCTGATATCCACCCTGGCCCAGTTTGATATTTATAGAAACACACCATTAATCTGGATCTTCACATACCTTCCTTGGCTTTCCACTCCCACACTCTGGAAGCTACACCAGGGACTGAAAGAAGGAGCCTCCTGTCTGCTACCCCTGACCTCAGCTCAGATTAAACATTCAGCAGTCGCCAGCTTGCTGCCTTTGAGACACCCAAGGACAGCGTGTAGCCTGGCTTCATTTGCCTCGTCAGGCACTAAAGCCTCATAGTAAAAAACACAAAACAAGAGCAAAGTAAAACTGCAACAAGAACTGTAAATATGCAACTTTTAAACCCAGTTTTTTTTTAAATATTTGAACAGTTGAAACCATAAATAATGCACAATATGATTCTTTAAAAATAATTGCTGTAACTTTTATTAATTGTAAGTGCTTTTGCTTTTTGCTGTGGCTGGAATTCTCATATTATAGGGGTACCTAAGTGCAGACCTGGAGAGCTGTTGTCCTGCAACTTTTCCATGCATTCCTGCTCCAACACACCTGAATCTAATGGCTGTATTCCCTCATTGGCGGTCCTTCAGCTCTGCAGAGACCTGGTGTGGAGCCAGTAGTTTGATTCAGGTGTTTTGATGAAGGGGTGCAGGGTAGTAGCTCTCCTGGGCTTGAGCACCGCTGCACTAAATAAAGCTGTTGAATCCACAGTGAGTTATAGAGCTTTGTTTTAGATATTTATTCCTGAACAAAATGGAGGATTGGAAAAGGAATCCTGACTTGGTGAATCAGCAGAACTGATTTTAGGACGATGTTTGTTTTTTGCTGATGGTTTCCTGCTCAATCTGTTTCTCGCCAATATATTTGAATCAGCAAATTGTACATCATACAGTTTACCTATTGGATATTTTTGGATATGCTAAAATGTTCTCAATAAAGCCTTTATTAAGAACATAAATACTGGGTCTTAGAGTTCTCTTCCAGTCAGACAACAACTCTGAACATTTTATTTGTCAGAATGGCCCAATCAAAGTCCTGACCAAGTTTGGTAATGGAGTGAAGTAAAATAAAAAGGACACAATCAATAAGGTATACAGGTAATTTCTAGTGGTGTGCAGAGATTGATGGTGTTGATCTAGGTCTGCATCTGTGCTAATTATAAATGCTGATGACGTTTGACAAGCAGGAGAGAGTAGAAGTGAGCATTAACATTTTCTTTGCTTTTTTTTTACCAGGTTTTGAGAGAGTGAAGGAGGACCTCCTGCCTCTGCCTTTGAAAGAGGACTCTAATTCCATATCAAAGAGCAAGGTAATTCACTGTGCCGTGATAGCTGGGAAGGAATACCTGGGTACTGTAGTGTTTTTATTGTAATGAAAATCATGTAATATGGGGATTATTTCATGTCTTTTTGCTTTCCCAGTCTTGCATCAGCGGCGTTATATCCCCATAGAGATGACTCATGCATCACATACACTGACAAACATTAAGCAGCTCCATTTCTTCTTTTGAGTGAGCTTTGTGTGGAGCAGAACCGTCTAGAATATTTATCAAGGTTCAGATAAAATGTGGATGTCTGCCAGTCATCTAGACTCCTTTTAAATTCAAGTCACCTTCAAAGCCTGATCCAGTTAATAAAGATTGTTTAATGGTGAATACACACACACACATTTGAGGCTTCACTCCTACAGTGGTTTAAGTATTTATACCCCTTTGACCTTTGACATCTCACCAAAATTACTACACACTTCAATACATTTCATTGGGATTTTATATTGTGGAACAGCATAAGAGAGTTCACAAATACATATCAGAAAAGTGTGGCATGCATCTGTTAAATGACTTAAATCTTTAAGGTGTCCCTTAGACTCTTAGTTAGATTTAGGTCTGGACTTTGACTAGGCCATTTTAAGAGTATTACTTTGATCTAAGCCTTTTCAACTGTATATTTAGGCTCGTTGTTCCACTAAATCAAAGGAGGGTAAACTCCAGTTTTAAGTCATGTAGCCTCTGTATTCATCCCCGCAGCATGATACTACCATATGGTGTTGTCACAGCAGAGATTGTGTTGTGCTTTGCTTCATGAGTTGATTAAAGCTTAGGAAATGGTCTTCCTAATCATCCTAACCATGCTTTAAGCTGGATTTTATTTGGTGTTATCTGGGTAAAGGTGGCTGACTGCAAACATTCACCACAGTTTTAAATTTTTTATTATTAGGAAAATGTTAAAACATGCCATTTTCACTCCACTTTACTATTAGGCACTGATGTGTGTTGGTATAAGGTACAATAAAGTTTGTGATTGCAGCATGATGGTATTTGGAAAAGTGCAAGTGTTATGAATACCTCAGCATATGAGGGCAACTGTAGACACAGCCATTTATAGTCCAGCAGATAAACTGGGGGTAAAAGACAATCACTTCTAGAAGAAGCATTGTTGTTTTAGTAGCTTTTCTTATTTGTATCTTTTTTGGTAATTAGCCTGTTTAAAGAGAACACTTTGCAGATAGGATAACATCTAAAACATTAAGTCAGTGCTGTCATCCACAGGACCCTTGTTGTATAATTAGGGCCTAAACAACCAACCACATGGTTAGGGAACTGATTTCAACGTTGTTCTCTTTAAATGTGATAGAAATTATACATAAACAGGTAGGATGTCTTTTGAGATTAACTCGTAATTGTTTTTCCCCTCCTGTTTGTTGAAAGTCTGAAACAAAGCTGTACAATGGCTCGGATAAGGATGTGCCAGCGTCTGGTGGAAAGCTCACCAAGAAGGAGTCCCTCAAGGTGAGAAACTTGTAAGCAGCTTAAGACCCACATATCCGGATCCTAATTCTCAACAGAGGCACCACAAGCTGTAAAAATACACTTTCATTCAGGTTATGTGTTGTATAATCATGGCTTCCTGTGACATACTCTTAGTTTCCAGAGTGTTTGTCCCTGCAGATAGAGCCTCAGTGTAATAACAGTGCAAAACAAACAGTATGCATTAGGTTCAATATGAAAAATGAAGTGTAAATGATACCACATCCAGTGGTCAGAGATGCTGAGGAGTGTTACTTCACGTCATTAAATGGAGGAGAGAACCATGTACAGATTGGTCTTCATCATTCACACCTCTGTACTCCTGTACCTGCAGGTGCAGAAGAAGAACTACAGAGAAGAAAAGAAGAGGGCGACCAAGGAGCTACTCAGCACCATCACGGATCCCTCTGGTATCGTCATGGCTGACTGGCTGAAGGTACGCCACCCCACCTTTATCACTTCTTTTCTCAGATGTTTTAGAAGAACACCGTACAGTTTTCCTACATAGTCGAAAGCTGATGCACAGCTTAGTTGAGATTACCTGGCATTTTTTTATCTTCAGATCCGAGGCACACTAAAGAGTTGGACCAAGTTGTGGTGTGTGCTGAAACCAGGCGTCCTCCTCATATATAAGACTCACAAAAACGGCCAATGGGTGGGAACGGTACTGCTGAATGCCTGTGAACTCATCGAGAGGCCTTCCAAGAAGGACGGCTTCTGCTTCAAGCTCTTTCACCCCCTGGAGCAGTCCATCTGGGCTGTCAAGGTCAGAACACCCATCCGAATACAGATAAGAATCTGATTCTAAGCTGCCGTAAGCCAGTAGATCGATTCCCTGGAGAAAACACTCTCATATTAAGAAATAGCAGTTTTTAACAAAATCACCAGTGGCCCAATTATTAGCATATCTGCTGTCAGGGCTTTATACAACCCTGCCCTGCCAGGAGGACAGCATGTAATGTTCTCCTGTAACATTTCACAAGGTTGGAGCATACAGAGAGAGATCCCACAATCCCTGTCATGGGTTATGTCTTTTAAATTATTCTATTCAACATACAAACCTCTCTGGATTTAGTTGTGGGGACTGAGATGTTGATGGAAGAAGGTTGATCATCTATCCAGTGGACTATATGTGCTGATGTGGCCTCATGTTTTAGAGAAGGTTGTACCCAATTAATCAATGAGGTACCTAGAATCAGATAATTTATGGCATCCTTTATGGCTTGGTTTTCATCCTCCTTAATCTACAAGGACTCCTTTTTGCTCCTTTATTGAACAGACTAAGTCATCACTTCATCAGGGTATAGGAGCTGGAGCAGCATTTCTGGGTTTAAAATAAGTGTTTGACGCATCCTGTTGGGTGTTGATTTGTGTTATGCCGTGTGTTTGTTTTTTAAAGCCCAACTACAGACAAACACTGCAAATTAGCTCCAGGTAAAAAGGTAGAAGTGTTTGAGGTCTGTGGTCACTAAAAACCTATCATTTATATGGATAAACTAAAAAATGAAAAATCATTGTTTTGTTAAAAGATGCAAGGTGCCTATAAATGTCTCTCTGTATGTTTCCATATTTAATTTAGGAAATACTTGTACTAGAAAGAATCGGATAAAAGTGAAAAGTCCATCTGACTCTTAGTTTATGAATAGTTAACTACTTATATTGATCAATATTAGAGGTTCACAAATGCCTCGGCTATGGTGGTCCAGATCCAGACCCAGATAGTCTTATATAGATCCATATCAGTTTTCGATTTGTTACTGAACATTTTTAAATAAAAACATGTTTTTTTAATTTTTCACTAATCAGTTTTAAGGGGCACAGCTTTTGCAGTATTGCAGTACTTGAGAAAACTGTGATATTTTGTGACTGACACCAGGACTGTGCGGGCTCGTTGTCTGCAGTGCAGAGAGAAACCCACCTGCAGAGAGGCAGAGACACATAAGCCTGGGAACAATGCGAGTGTTTAGTGAAGAAAATCAGCTGTTTTCCTACAAAATCAAGAATTAATTGTTTATACAGTCAAACCTAAATAATCTAAACTGGAAAAATAGAAATGAAGCGATCATAGGACATGGTTCAACTGGTACACCAGAATCCTGACAACATCTCAGACTGAGCAAGATTGTTCAGAAAAATTACTTTCAGCTGACCTCTTTAAATTTGAATGAAAGGAGTTCTACTGTGTACAGAATGTCAATGTTTCACATCAAGCTTGACTCGCCTCACTGTGTATTTACTACGTCTTTTTTTGTGTGTGGACAGAGTTAAACTCTGTTTAGTGCCGAACTAAACCAGACATATTCAGGTTTGGTTCTACAGGGGTTGGACAATGAAACTGAAACACCTGGTTTTAGACCACAATAATTTATTAGTATGGTGTAGGGCCTCCGTTTCCGGCCAATACAGCATCAATTCATCTTGGGAATGACATATACAAGTCCTGCACAATGGTCAGAGGGATTTTAAGCCATTCTTCTTGCAGGATAGTGGCCAGGTCACTATGTGATACTGGTGGAGGAAAACGTTTCCTGACTCGCTCCTCCAAAACACCCCAAAGTGGCTCAATAATATTTAGATCTGGTGACTGTGCAGGCCATGGGAGATGTTCAACTTCACTTTCATGTTCATCAAACCAATCTTTCACCAGTCTTGCTGTGTGTATTGATGCGTTGTCATCCTGATACGCGGCACCGCCTTCAGGATACAATGTTTGAACCATTGGATGCACATGGTCCTCAAGAATGGTTCGGTAGTCCTTGGCAGTGACGCACCCATCTAGCACAAGTATTGGGCCAAGGGAATGCCATGATATGGCAGCCCAGACCATCACTGATCCACCCTCATGCTTCACTCTGGGCATGCAACAGTCTGGGTGGTACGCTTCTTTGGGGCTTCTCCACACCGTACCTCTCCCGGATGTGGGGAAAACAGTACAGGTGGACTCATCAGAGAACAATACATGTTTCACCTTATCCACAGCCCAAGATTTGCGCTCCTTGGACCATTGAAACCGACGTTTGGCATTGGCATGAGTGACCAAAGGTTTGGCTACAGACGCCCGGCCGTGTACACTGACCCTGTGGAGTTCCCGACGGACAGTTCTGGTGGAAACAGGAGAGTTGAGGTGCACATTTAATTCTGCCGTGATTTGGGCAGCCGTGGTTTTATGTTTTTTGGATACAATCCGGGTTAGCACCCGAACATCCCTTTCAGACAGCTTCCCCTTGCTTCCACAGTTAATCCTGTTGGATGTGGTTCGTCCTTCTTGGTGGTATGCTGACATTACCCTGGATACTGTGGCTCTTGATACATCACAAAGACTTGCTGTCTTGGTCACAGATGCGCCAGCAAGACGTGCACCAACAATTTGTCCTCTTTTGAACTCTGGTATGTCACCCATAATGTTGTGTGCATTTAAATATTTTGAGCATAACTGTGCTCTTACCCTGCTAATTGAACCTTCACACTCTTCTCTTACTGGTGCAATGTGCAATCAATGAAGACTGGCTACCAGGCTGGTCCAATTTAGCCATGAAACCTCCCACACTAAAATGACAGGTGTTTCAGTTTCATTGTCCAACCCCTGTATATCTGCTGAACCATTTCTGTGTTGATTTGGTCATTTGTTTTGGATCGCTACCCTGCCCAATGACCCAATGATCCGGGAACACGTTAATGCTCATCCATTTTAAGTTTTATAGCAGAAATCACCAACTTTCCAAGAGTTCATAATGCCCATGGCCTTTAGAAGAGAAACATGCCAGCAGCATCACACATCCTCTTCCATACTTAACAGTCAGCATGAGGGACTTTTCTACGTATTCATAGTTTGTTTAATGCCAAATCCACCTGGAGCTTTTTAATTTGGTCGAAGGACCAAATTAATGATAGGTATTATTTAGTCAACTCAGAGGTAAAGAACGACACAGTCAGTTATACTTGCGGCAAGGGTAGCTGTGCAACACAAACTATGAAGTATTAGCCCCCTCTCTCTTTATTTATACATGCTTGGTCACACACAGTTCAAACATCATTCAGGGTGTGTGTGTGTGTGTGTGTGGGGTCAGAAAGGTTAGGGTTCATTTGTCTTGATTATAAACAAATAGAGGAAGTGGGAAGTGGGGACCTGGTGAATAGCCCCCAGATGCTGCTAGTAAAATAATAAAATAATAAAAGAATAAAAGCATAACTCATTCTTGTGGCCATTTCCCTTCCTGTAACATGTAAGGAGGGAAAAGCACTTAGATGAGTGATAAATAATACAAAAGTCATAAAAACCCTAACGGTTCCCCCCTGTTTTATCACGGATAAGTCATGAGTAAATACATGTAAAATGAAACACTCTGTGTAAGCACAAACCCACAGGACGGAAAACAGATTATTTTGTGGGAAACACTTACACGGTTCCTCCGCCCCTAGGCAACCACCAATCATGGCAGAGTGAAACAATATAATAAAACAAAGAAACAAAATGTAATAATAAAAAATAAAATAATGAAAACAAGCCTTGTTCATATCATCATTGCACTTTTCTCATTTCACTTAAACAGCAACTTCTTTTGATTTTCTGCTATAAGGTCATTTTATGAAGTACAAATATGAATACACTCAGGCATTGAAGATATATTCATTTACAACATGTCATCATAATCATCTGCTTTTTGGATCCAGTGTCCATCTTGTCCATCTCTTCTCGTGTGATGTTGCATCCTGTGGATCCTGTCTTAAACAGAGAAAGAGCCCTTCTACCAGGATTAAGCTCAGGCTTATCAGTCCTGTCCACACGTTACAAAAAGCCATGCTAAAATGGGCACAGGTCAGTTGTATTCTTCGCCGGTTTGAGATGTTGGACCATATGGGTCCAACCCCTTTGTACCCGGTCTTTCCCCTGTTACCCCGTCGGTTGGTTTGGCTCCTGTAACGGTGATATTAGCTTACAGTGTCTCTTGTGGATCCAGGATGGTCTCTCTGCGATTTTCAGAGCTGTCGGTGTGGTCAGGAGAACACGATATGGCCCTTTCCAGCAGGGGGTGCTCCAATCCTTTCTGTGAAGTGTCTTAATCAGGACCAGGTCCCCAGGCCTCAGGTTGTTCTGGGAAATCGGAGCAGAATTTACTGGCAGACTACTGGACAACTGTACTTCTTTTGTTTGTAACATCTTATTCATCCATTCAGCTAATGATGTTTCCTGCTGTGCTTTTCCTATGTCATCCATTTCTGATGGCAATGGAAAAGGTCTGCCATGTACTATTTCAAATGGAGTGAGACCAGTTTGATTTGGAGTTATTCTCATCCATAATTTAACCAGAGATAGACATTCAGGCCATGGCCTCCCTGTTTCTTCCATTGTTTTCCTTAATCTATTTTTTATTGTTCCATTTGTTCGTTCAACCAGCCCAGCAGATTGTGGGTGGTAAGAACAATGGTTTTTTAACTGAAACCCTAATGCTTTAGAGCACAGTTCTATTACATTATTTACAAAATGAGTCCCATTATCTGATCTTATGATTTGTGGGATACCATATGAAGAAATGTGTCACTAAACTCTTCGCCACTGTGAGCGCATCACAGTGTTTGGCAGGGTACATTTCTACCCACTTTGAAAATGCATCTATAACCACTAAACAATATTTCTTTCCCCCTGACCATAATAACTCTATGAAATCCATGTGTATCGTGTGAAAAGGATGAATAGCTGCTGGGAACTGGCCTCTTTTGGGTCTCATGTTCCCCTGTGGGTTATGTTTGCAGCAGATAATACATGATCTACAAACGTTTTTTGCATAGTCAGAAAAATTTATGGTATGGAAATGTAGATTTACTAAGTGTATCATTCCCCCTCTCGACACATGGGAAACCCCGTGTGTCGCATGGGCCGCCATCTTGTATAAATTCTTTGGTAATATTGGCTTATTTCCCAAATGATAAATGTCATCTTTCTTTATGGCCCCTCTATTCAGCCAAGATTTAACTTCTGCAGCTGGTGCAGATTGTTGTGAATCTTTCAGCACATCTGTATCTTTAAATAAGAGATCTGACATTTTCAAAGTGAGGGGAAGCCTCGAAGCTATTTTAGCAGAAATAGCAGCAAAGGTGTTCCCCTTCGTTTCCATGGTTTCATCAGATTGATGCGCTTTACATTTACAAAGTGCTATCTTTGCAGGTAGCTGGATAGCTAACAGCAGTTGTTTTAACAGATTAAAATGTGTCAATTCTGTTCCAGTTGATGTTTTAAACCCTCTATTTTCCCATATTTTAGCAAAATGGTGAACAGAACTGAATACATATTGGTTGTCTGTATAAATGGTTAGGATTTTTCCTTCATATAGTTCACACGCTCTGATAACAACATACAGCTCTGCAGTCTGTGCTGAGCATGTATGGGGCAGGGCCTGTGATTCTATAATTTTAGTTTCAGTGCTTACTGCATAACCAACTCTGTTTTTTCCATATTTATCTTTTGATGCTGATCCATCTACAAAGATTATTTGTGAGTTTTCCAGAGGTGTCTGAGAGAAATCTTGCCTAGGTTTTGTATCTTCCTCAACCTTTGTTTTGCAAGAATGTGGTTTCCCATCTTCTGCTGTTGGAATTAATGTGCTAGGGTTCAGTGGACCACATCTTTGCAGAGTTATATTTGGTTGTGAGAGTAACAATGAGGTCAACGTAATATACCTTGCATGAGTCAAGAAAGGAAGTAAAGTTTGTAGCAATACAAGTGACACTGAATGAGGACCTTTCAGTGTGAGCGGGTGGCACAGCACAATTTCAGCTGTCTGCTTCACAGCTTCTACTGCTGCGATGCAGCTCTGCAAACAATTTGGAAATCCAGATGCCACCGAATCCAATTTTTTAGAATAAAATGCTAAAGGTCTGTTTTTGGAGCCAAATGGTTGGGTTAATACAGCTTTCATATAACCCTTACATGCATCTACACAAAGTGTGAAAGGCTGGCTATAATCCGGCAGAGCTAAGGTGACTGTTGTTTGAAGCAGATTTTTTAGCTCTGTAAATGCTACTTCTCCTTTTTTAGTCCATATGATTTTGTCTTTTAATGTCATGTCTTTACCATAGATCATAGATTGCAAGGGTTGTACAATGGCTGCACAGTCTGGTAGCCATTCTCTGCAAATATTACACAGTCCCAGAAAGGACATCATTTGTTGTTTAGTTCGTGGTTTTGGGGCTTCTTGTATAGCTGTTTTTCTACTACTTGGGAGGGAACGACCATGTTGTGATAACATATGTCCCAAATAAATCACTTTCTCCTTGCAAAACTGCAGTTTATCCCTAGAGGCTTTGTGCCCCGTCTGGTAGAGATGTTTCAAAACTATTATGGTAGCTTCCTCACAGTGTTGTCGAGTGTCTGAAGCTATGAGAATATCATCTACATACAACAGGACTTGACTATGTTCAGGCACCTCACAGGTGCTCATAGAGTATCTTAAGGCTTGTGTATATACATGTGGACTTTCACTGAAGCCTTGTAGTAGTCTGGTGTAAGTGTATTTTTTCCCTTTAAACTGAAAGCCAAATAAATGCTGTGACTCTTCATGCAGTGGTACTGTAAAGAAAGTGTTGCTAAGATCTACCACTGAGAAATATTTATAATCTGGAGTTAATGTATGCAGTAATGTATGTGGATTCAGGAAGTCCGGAATCGCATGTCACACTATTTTATTTATCGGTCTAAGATCCTGAACCATCCTCCACTTTCCTGTGCTGGCTTTCTGCACTGGAAAGATAGGTGTGTTGCATGTAGCATCAGGTGCTTCCCTTAATATTCGTGACTTCAACATATCCTGTATTACTGGCTTAATACCCTCTTCAGCTTCTGGCTTCAAGGGGTACTGGCGAACTACTGGCCGTTCTTCAGATATTAATTTAACCTTATATGGTGGAAACCCCTTTATAAGTCCTACATCAGTTGATGATTGGGACCACAGTTCAGGTGGGACAGCAGCTAAGGCAGGGTGCCTGTTGCTCTCTTTGCTCTCAGCTAAACCCTGTATTTGTCCCTCTGCCTCATCTAAATGTGTCCTTGGATGGACTTTGACTATCCACCCTAGAGTGAGTTTCCAGATTCCTGTGTTAGGATCTACTTTCCAGTCAGAGCTTGTTAATGCCTCATATCTCCCTCTTTCAGCACGCTGTATAAAGTTTTCTAATTCTTCCCACTGACCCCCCACGGGTTTAGTTAATGACAGATGAGGTGTACTGCCTTTAAACTGTTGGAGCTGTCGGTGATTAGCGTCACCTACGTTTGGATTTGCTACCTCAACTAGAGGAAATGTGTCTCCCTCTAAATTTATTCCAGATGGATGAAATTTCTGTTCGTGAGCCATTAAGGCTTCGCCTAGGTACATGCTAGAAATAGTTTTCTTATCTTTACTCCTAGTTCGCACTCCTGTACCCCCCCAGGAATTAGGAGACCAGGGCTCACTAGAAGAGCTCTGCTCTTCTGTTTTAAAAGCATTGCTTATTTGTTCTTGCTTACTTATAGAAGTTTTAGGAACTGCCACAGCTCCTTCTATGTCTCCTCCAATTTGTTGTGCTCCAGCCTCCTGTCCTGCTTCCTGCACGGCAGGGGGCCGAACACCTCGCTGCCTGGATGCAACCACTGTTTCCTCATGTGGGCGCACCAAGACTGCAGCTGTCAGCTTCTCCTTTCGTTTCTCCTCCTTATCTTGCCTCTGCATGTTTCTTAATTTACTTTGTTCCAGCCATTTGTCTGAGAATTTATACTCGACCTTTCTCTGTTCCTTTTTAGTTGGTTTCTTGGTTTTCATTATTTCTAATTTTAAATCCCTTTGTAATTTTAAGATATCGTTAATATTTAGTTTACCTAAGAAACCATGTTTTTTATTCCATCTATGACAGATCATACCTGCTCCTTTTACATAATTCTCCATAAATTTTACATCCCCTTCCAAGTTAATTAGTTTACTTTGTTTCTTCCCCATGATGTTTAATTTTAGTTCACAATACTATAAATGTCCCAAATAGAAATTCACTGGCATGAGATTCAAGGAAAGGATATTGACACGCCCTTCTACTGCGACTAATTCACAGCGGTGTTAATTTTCTGGGATTAAACCCGACCTTTATCTCCAAGAATCACCAATACATCTTTCTATTCTGGGCAAAAGAAAACACAAGACCAGCAGAATCCTACTAAGATTCTTCCAAAATTCCTAGTCTTCCAAACACACAAAACAGCACTCACACAGTTAGTATTTTAACATATTTATGTCCCTTCAGCAATATGTATGGTCGACCTATCTTAGTTTATGAGCTCTCTTTATTATTCAACACTTCATTTCATTCCCTTCAGGCGGAATGTTACCAACCAAATTATCCAGTTCACTTTATGGCACCTAGTTGTTTTTAATCTCTTTACGGCGAGATCCTACCTACATTTATCACTATTTCTTTGCGGCAAAATAAAACCTTCCCAATGCAGTGTCCTTAACCGGCAACACACTACCAAACGACTTTTAAGTACTTTTCTTCTTTCATTTATATATCGCTTACTCTTATCTCATGTACTGTATTTTAAAACTGTCTCACCTCGGAGTTGACTTCTAGGTGACTCTGTCGGACCTCCAGAGTCACCCTGGCATCGAGCAAGACAATAATCCACCGGCCAGATGCCAACGTCACACAATTTCAGCCACCAGGCCTAGGTGTGGCTGTGCGGCAGCGCTTAACTCGACGTCAGGCTGTTCCCGGAGATCCGCCAGTCACTGCAAAGAAAGATAAAATCAGTTTAGTTCTTATAATCTCCGGCTCGAAGGACCAAATTAATGATAGGTATTATTTAGTCAACTCAGAGGTAAAGAACGACACAGTCAGTTATACTTGCGGCAAGGGTAGCTGTGCAACACAAACTACGAAGTATTAGCCCCCTCTCTCTTTATTTATACATGCTTGGTCACACACAGTTCAAACATCATTCAGGGTGTGTGTGTGTGTGTGTGTGTGTGTGTGTGTGTGTGTGTGTGTGTGTGTGTGTGGTCAGAAAGGTTAGGGTTCATTTGTCTTGATTATAAACAAATAGAGGAAGTGGGAAGTGGGGACCTGGTGAATAGCCCCCAGATGCTGCTAGTAAAATAATAAAAGAATAAAAGCATAACTCATTCTTGTGACCATCTCCCTTCCTGTAACATGTAAGGAGGGAAAAGCACTTAGATGAGTGATAAATAATACAAAAGTCATAAAAACCCTAACAGCTGCTTTTTTTGTCCTCTCATTTCTCCACCTCCAGGGAAAGAATGAAATAAAAACTGGTAGCTGCTTCATCTTCAGATTTGTATATGAAGTCATAATTGAACGAACATCCTGCTGTAATTTAGGACAACAAAGAAAATAATTGGTCAAGGAAGCCATTTTTATATTTGGCAGGCCACGTGCTCCGTTTGTTCCTCTATTCCTCAGCTCTCGATTGGCCACTCCAGCTGTTATTTGTTATTCATTACTGACCATGAAAGCTCTCTGGTGTTTGCTTTTGTCCTGAAAAGAGCTATCCTGCTCTGCTCTTCATTAGATTCACCACCAAAATGAGCTCCTCACTCATTCTGCATCTGCCCACTTTGTGCCCTCTCATATTTATGTATGTGTTCATTTTTATAATGACACTGTAGTTTCCACTTCTATAATTGGAATTATTATTAAATAAAATAAGTATAATCACATTAAATGACATGAGGATCCGTCGCATTACCCTTAAACCATGTAATTGGGGCCTGCCAAAGCAATGCACTGCCTCCCATGCAATGCATGGCAGGCACCTATTGTTATTCACCTTTAAACTGGACTCTTTATTATATATTTGGGGCCTGCCAAAGCAATGCATAGTGATTCTGTCTTTCTTTTTGCCTCTCTTCTCTCTGTGTCCCACACTCGGACACACACATCCATGGATTACTATCTTTCTGAGGACTTTGCATTGACTTCCATTGATTTTCATTCATTTCAGAATCAGAATCAGAAAAGCTTTATTGCCAAGTACGTTTTTGGACATACAAGGAATTTGTTTTGGCATAGTCAGTGCAATACAATACAAATTAAACGGTATAAACATATCTACAATATAATATAAATATATGTGCACAGTTTTAAGTGAGTGAGAGTAAGTATAGAGCAGTATAAGATGCAAGAGCAATACAACAGTGCAGATGATTATTGTGCAAGTATGGCAGTGCAAGTAAAGCAGGAGTCCAAGCTGAGCGTTAATGTAACGCATAGAGTTACAGTTTACAAGTGTCCTGTCAGCAAAAAAGGGGCGGAGGGGTGGGGGGGTGGGGGAAAGGGAGAGTGTCAGGGTGGTTTCCGGGCTTTGTTAACCAGGCTGGTGGCAGATGGGAAAAAACTGTTCTTGTGGCGTGAGGTTTTGGTCCGGATGGACCGCAGCCTCCTGCCAGAGGGGAGAGTTTCAAAGAGTCTGTGACCGGGGTGGGAGGGAGGGTCCTGGAGGTGTACAGTTCCTGGAGCGACAGTAGACTGCAGCCAATCACCTTCTCAGCAGACCGAATGACACGCTGCAGCCTGCCCTTATCCTTGGCTGTAGCAGCGGCGTACCAGATGGTGATGGAGGAGGTGAGGATGGACTCAATGATGGCTGTGTAGAAGTGCACCATCATAGTCTTTGGCAGGTTGAATTTCTTCAGCTGCCGCAGGAAGAACATCCTCTGCTGGGCTTTCTTGATGAGGGAGCTGATGTTTGGCTCCCACTTGAGATCCTGGGAGATGATGGTTCCCAGGAAGCGGAAAGATTCCACAGTGTCAATTGTGGAGTCACAGAAGGTGATGGGGGCAGGTGGGGCTGGGTTCTGCCTGAAGTCCACAACCATCTCCACTGTCTTCAGAGCGTTGTGCTCAAGGTTGTTCTGGCTGCACCAGTCCAACAGATGGTCCACCTCCCATCTGTACGCGGACTCGTCACCATCAGAGATGAGTCCGATCAGGGTGGTGTCGTCCGCAAACTTCAGAAGCTTGACAGACTGGTGACTGGAAGTGCAGCTGTTGGTGTACAGGGAGAAGAGCAGAGGAGAGAGAACACAGCCTTGGGGGGAACCGGTGCTGATGGTCAGGGAGTCAGAGACGTGCTTCCCCAGCCTCACGCGCTGCTTCCTGTCAGACAGGAAGTCAGTGATCCACCTGCAGGTGGAGTCGGGCACACTCAGCTGGGAGAGCTTCTCCTGTAGCAGAACTGGGACGATGGTGTTGAAGGCAGAGCTGAAATCCACAAACAGGATCCTGGCATAGGTTCCTGTGGAGTCCAGGTGCCGGAGGATGAAGTGAAGGGCTAGGTTGACTGCATCATCTACAGACCTGTTGGCTCTGTAGGCAAACTGCAGGGGGTCCAGGAGGGGGTCGGTGATGTCTTTTAGGTGTGAGAGCACAAGGCGCTCAAAGGACTTCATCACCACAGAGGTCAGGGCGACGGGTCTGAAGTCATTAAGCCCTGTGGTCCTTGGCTTCTTGGGAACAGGGACGATGGTGGAGGACTTGAAGCAGGCTGGCACATGACATGTCTCCAGTGAGGTGTTAAAAATGTTTGTTTACGTCCCTCTCCTGGATGGAAAGAGCCGTCCTCGGCGTGGGTTAGGGGCTGGTGGGGGGGAACTTCAGGGTGGGGGTTGGAGGTGCCAAGGCCCCTCTTGAGGTTGGAGAGATGGGGGTGGTGGATTGTGGCTGCAGCTGTTGGGGGGCGTCGTGGGGGATGGTTGCAGGACTGTCCCTTTGTCTTTCAAAGCGGCAGTAGAACTCGTTCAGGTCGTTGGCGAGGCGTCGGTCGTTAATGGAGTGGGGGGCTTTCGGCTTGTAGTTGGTGATTTGCTTGAGCCTTTTCCAGACAGACGCAGAGTCGTTGGCTGAGAACTGGTTTTGGAGCTTCTCAGAGTACAGTCGTTTGGCCTCTTTCACTGCCTTGCCAAACTTGTACTTTGCCTCTCTGTATATGTCTTTGTCCCCACTCCTGAAGGCCTCTTCCTTATCCAGTCTTAACCTTCTGAGTTTAGCTGTGAACCAGGGTTTGTCGTTGTTGTAACTCACCCTGGTGCATGATGGTACACAGCTGTCCTCACAGAAGCTGATGTAGGAAGTCACAGCCTCTGTGTACTCGTCCAGACTGTTGGTAGTAGTCCTGAACACATCCCAGTCTGTACAGCCTAAACACGCCTGGAGATTCTCCACAGCCTCACTGCTCCACTTCCTTGTCGTCCTCAGAACAGGTTTGCAGAGCTTTAGTTTCTGCCTGTATGCAGGAATCAGGTGGACCATGATGTGGTCGGATTGGCCCAGTGCAGCACGTGGGACGGCGTGATAAGTGTCTCTGATGGTGGTGTAACAGTGATCCAGAATGTTGTCCTCTCTGGTCGGACATTTAATAAACTGTCTATATTTGGGGAGTTCGTGGGTGAGATTACCTTTGTTAAAGTCACCAGCGACGATTACTAAGGAGTCCGGGTTGGTCCGCTCCACACTCAGTATCTGGTCGGCGAGCATGCGCTGTGCGACCTGCACGTTAGCTTGCGGCGGGATGTAAACACCGACCAGGATGAACGAAGCGAACTCACGGGGGGAATAGAAAGGCTTACAGTTTATGATGAAGGATTCCAGGTCTGGAGAACAGTGCTGCTGAATCACTGTCACGTCGTTGCATCAACCACTGTTGAGGTAAAAACAGATTCCTCCACCTTTCGCTTTGCCGGAGAGTTCCGTGTCTCTGTCCGCTCTGTAGAGCTGGAATCCTGCCAGCTGCAGCGCAGAGTCCGGTATTAATCCATACAGCCCCGTCTCCGTGAAGCACAAAACTGCCGATGAATAAAAGTCCCTGTTTTTCCCCAACAGCAGTTGTAGTTCCTCAATTTTGTTGGGAAGTGAGCGCACGTTAGAGAGAAATATTCCAGGTAACGGTGTTCGTAGTCCACGCTGGCGAAGTCGTACCAGCACCCCAGCCCATTTCCCTCTCTTCCGGCGTTTCACCGCGTGAACAAAGGTGAGCGCACCTTTGACCAGAATGTCCAAAAATTCCAGAGCAGTAGGCAGAAAAGTTGGAAATAACTCCTCTGGTGTAGTAGTCCTGATGTTCATGAGTTCTTCTCTGGTGAGAGAGCTCCGGGTACCATCACAGAAGACCGTTTTAAAGCAAAAAACAAAACAAAACAATGCGCACCAACACGCCGAGGCGACCATCTGCGGCGCCATCTTTGTCTTCAACCTGACCTGACCCCTAACCCTTTGACCATCTTCATAGGAGGCAACTACATGGTGGCCATTTTGTGTGGGGAACTTAAACAGCATGTACTGCTGTTCCAACATACAGACAACAGTGATAAACCCTAAAGGTCAATTTCTTTCATCACCCTTCCATGGTTACTAATGATTTTTGAAAGCTGATAATAGCATACACAAGGATTTCAGAAGAGCAATCAGGTTCTATATAACTAATAGAAATAACCCAGACCTGAAAGTACAACCATGCTGGATTTTCAAAATAAGACAAAACATGCTCTACAAAATAAAAGCCTTTGCATTTTAAACAATAGATCATTTCAGTACTGGGCTTCACACTAATGTTGAAGCTCACCCAGTGTTGGCTTTTTAAAATAAGGCTTACTGAAAATTTCAAAATAAAAGCCTCAGCCTTCCAGAGTTACTAGTAATTTTTAAAGCTGTTAATAGCATACACAATGATTTTTAAATAGTAAGCAGGTTCTATATAACTAATGGAACTAACCCAGACCTGAAAGTACAACGATGCTGGACTTTCAAAATAAGACAAAACATGCTGTACAAAATAAAAGACTAGTGTTGGAAATGGGACTATGTTGGCCCTTTTAAAATAAGGCTTACTAAAAATTTCAAAATAAAGGCCTCAGTCTTCCAGACTTACTAGCAATTTTTCAAGCAGATAATAGCATAGACAATGATTTTTAAATAGCAAGCTCTGGTCTGAGAAGCACGCAGCTAGAGGCAGGCCCCGTCTAAATTTCTTCCGAAATTTTCTAGTTGTTTTTAATGTTTTGCTCCCTCTCTCCGTTTGTGTTATCAGGGTCCTAAAGGAGAAGCGGTGGGCTCTATCACGCAACCGTTACCCAGCAGCCACCTCATCTTCCGAGCTTCGTCAGAGTCTGATGGTAAGAGAAGGGGTTGTCATTTACAGATCTATCTCTGACTCCGGTCTGGAGGATCTCACACTCAGTAGCTGAAATACACTAATACATGTACTCAGCGGTGTCTTCAGCATAGAGTAAATGTGCCTGCTGAAGGCCTGCTGTGAGTAAAACTCAGTCCCTTGCAAAATGATTCACACACCTTAAAACGTTTCAGATTTTGTATTGTTAGAACCACAAACCACAGTGTAGTTTTATGTGACTGGCTGTGGAAAAACCTTAATAACTATGAAAACATAAAAAAAATTCAAGGTAAGAGTAGTTTCTTTTAGACAGCAGCTTGTTTTGTGCTCAGCTGATAAAGTATTTACCCGAAAGATATTTTTTTTTATCTGCACTGGATGATGTTTTTAGTGCAATTTTTCTTGGTATTTGGATAGAACAAGAGGAATCCTGGCAGGACGTTTAGCAGGGCGCTGTCCATGGTGCTGAAACATGGAGCATGTTTCCTGCTTGCTCCATGGAGTCTCTCTCCATGGTGCTGGAACGAGTCAAACTGTCTGACACAGGAAATAGTTTTGTCTACTTTCTGAACATGTTGCTGTTGTTTTTAGCTGATTTAGATTTCTCTTTAAGATCTATAAATAACAATAAATAATTTATTTCTACATTTTGGATAAAATATAAATTGAACTGTCTTAAAAATCTAATTTTAGGGCTAAAATAAAACAAAAAAGTTACAGATCTGCCTTTCTCTGTATCACTGAAAATCCATAAATACTGTAAAATCCTCCAGGTTCCGAAACAGAAGTGTCTATAAAACAGGCCCCACTAAAATCAATTATGTTCAATAATGAGGTGCCTTGCCAAAAAGTTCTATTTTTGCCTCATCTGTCCATAGGACATTCTCCCAGAAGCTTTGTGGCTTGTCAACATGTAGTTTGGCAAATTCCAGTCTGGCTTTTTTATAATTTGTTTTCAACAATTGTGTTCTCCTTGGTGGTCTCCCATTAAGTCCACTTTGCCTCAAACAACGTCGGATGGTGCAATCTGACACTGATGTTCCTTGAGCTTGAAGTTCACCTTTAATCTCTTTAGAAGTTTTTCTGGGCTCTTTTGTTACCGTTCGTCACTTTCTTTTGTCATCAGTTTTCCTCCTGCGGCCACGCCCAGGGAGGTTGGCTAGAGTCCCATGGATCTTAAATTTCTGAATAATATGTGCAACTTTAGTCACAGGAACATGAAGCTGCTTGGAGATGGTCTTATAATCTTTACCTTTACATGCTTGTCTATAATTGTCTTTCTAATCTCCTGAGACAACTCTTTCCTTCGCTTCCTCTGCTCCATGTTGAGTGTGGTACACACCATGTCACCAAACAGCACAGTGACTACCTGTAGCCCTATATATAGGCCCACTGATTGATTACAAGAATGTAGAGACCTGTGATGCTAATTAATGAACACACCTTGATTCAACATGTCCCTTTGGTCACATTATTTTCAGGGGAACCATCATTTTTGTTCAGGCCTTTTTCATGAGTTTATTTTTTTAAATAATTCTGTTGAAGCTTGTTTGAAAAGCAATGTCTGACTTTCATTTGTTCATTTTCATAGAATTTTTATTCATTATTACCTTTGTCAGATTCAAGTTATTTCTGTGACCATTGTGGGTTTTTCTTTCATTAACCGAGGGGTACCAACAATTTTGTCCACGTGTGTATGTCATGTGTGTTACTGCCTTGGCAAAATGGGAGGGATTTTTTCCAGTGTAGCACCTTTAATTCATTCTGAAGGATACTCGTATAGGTTGTAATTAGGATTTTTTCCCCAGGTCGGTGCTGGATGGACGCATTGGAGCTGGCCCTGAAGTGTTCCAGTCTGCTAAAGAGGACCATGATCCGGGAGGGGAAGGAGGACATGAGCACAGTATCCGCCGGTGGAGAGCACTCCATTAATTTCTACAGCCTCCTCAGGGCACACAACATGCATGGTTTCCAGTGAGTAGCAAGCACAGTAGCTACATTCCCCTCAAGGCGTTTGGCTAAAGATCTCTAACACCCACTTAGTAAATATATTTCCCTACTTTCAATCATGACTGTAGTTTTGGCAGTTATACTGATGTGTTTTGCTAACCTTGCAGATTCATGTCTTGTCAAGTTCAACATTGTTTTTAGGGTGAAACTTTTTTAGATGTTGTTTTGGTCTCATCTTTCCAAAGCACCTCCTTCTACGTGTTTGCTGCCGTTTCTTTTGTCCAGTTGTCCTCATCCTGTCTACATTGTTTTGTGAAGTTCTTCTCTTTATATTCTCTAATTTCTCTTATACTTCTCAGCTGTCTACCTATTTGCTGTCTCATTCAGGTTTAACGACACTGACCATCTGAAAGACCCGGACCTGTACTCAGATAAATCAGACAGGGAGGGAGAACAAGACCACGAGGAGTCAGACCCAGAGGGCCTGGAAAAGAGCGAGGAGAGCGACAGCGACACATCAGAGCGCCAGGATGACTCTTACATCGACCTGGACCCCAATGAGCATCTGCGGGAAACCCCATACATGGAGCAGTCACATGAGGAGCTGGGGGAGGTATGAAATGCTCTACTTCCTCAAAGCATATTGATATAGTTTCAGCTGTACGTCATGTTCTCAAAGGATTTCTACATTTTCATCTGTATCTTGATCTGTAGGATCCTCAAAGGGCTTGTTTTTGATAAGGATTCTTACATAATGAGAAGAAATTAGCACAGTCTCCTGCTGGAGCTCTTGAAGATGCAAGCTGACAGTCTTTGATCACAGTGTGTGCAGTTTGCTGTGCGTGGGTCCCTCTAAGTGTGAAAGTGCTAACCTTCATTTACATTCCGAGCGTCTGTCAGCTTACAAATGAAACTCTTCATATAACCTCGATGAAACCCTCACAGTCAGCAGGGAATTAGCAGCCCCAGTGGGATTTAATGTTGACAAATGGAAGTACAGTAGTTGGTTTGGTTGTAGATGTATGAGCAGCCACCATCTTTGACCTTCTCTGTTTCAGGCCGGTGAGGCTGCTCAGACAGAGACTGTATCTGAGGAGAATAAATCTCTAATCTGGACTCTGCTGAAGCAAGTGCGACCAGGCATGGATCTATCCAAGGTTGTGCTGCCCACTTTTATCCTGGAGCCAAGATCCTTCCTGGACAAACTGTCCGATTACTACTATCACGCTGACTTCCTGTCAGAGTAAGATCTTCCTATTTCTTCTGTTAATAAAGGGATATTATGAATATTTGAGGTTTTTATGACAATAAGGCTTTGGTTGTCTCATATTATGGAGGAGCTCTGTCTTGCTGGGTTAAACTTAATACCCATCACTTATTTGTATGACCAATTATTGTCGTTTTGGTAAATAAAAAACATCAATTATAAGTTGGTGGTTCTCCTTCCAGAGCTGCAGTTGAAGAGAACGCCTATAACCGTATGAAGAAGGTGGTGAAATGGTACATTTCTGGATTTTACAAAAAGCCAAAGGTGAGTTTAATCCACTTTATGTTGAGTTGTTTCTGTGCATCGTTTTGTTCTGGTAAACCATGTTTATGCTTTTGTTCTACAGGGGTTGAAGAAACCTTACAACCCCATCATTGGAGAGACGTATCGGTGCATGTGGCTCCATCAGAAGACCAACAGCAAGACATTTTACATTGCAGAACAGGTATCAGCTTCAGCAGCCTACTTAGAGTTCTGATCAGAGGTCTATATAAAGTTTACATTGGCATAAATGTCATATTAATTTGCTGATTGAAATTATTCATTTAAACGGCTGTTTTTAACTTCTATGAATTTTACAAACTGGTGCTGGAACAGTCAGATGTGTCCAGAACCACCGGACCCAAATTCTCACCCACATTGAAAAAACAATGGGTCCGAAAGTTTATGAACAGGCCAGGAACCAACAAAGGCTCAAACTTCTCATAAACCGCAAACTGCTGGGACACCACTGTAACTATTCATGGTGAAGTGAGTTTAACGTCTCCATGCCAACCCAGAATAAGGGCCCCTGCTCTGAGCTGAACTTTGTAGGTGCCCACAGTGGCAAGCAAAATGTCCTCTGGGGGAAACATTTCATTGACAAATATTTGGCCACAATGATAAGAAGTATGTTTGGAGGAGTCAATTAAAATACTGCACCAACTGTGAAGCATGGTGGTGGAAGCAGATGTATGAAGAGATGTATTTAATGGCACATTTAACCAAATATTGGTGTAGATGCATGTAATTGGTTGAACCTGTTTGTATTTATTTGAGCTGGTGTAGATTAAAGAGAATCTGCATAAAATTTAAAGTTGATTGTCCAATTGTTGTTCCTAGAATCATTGAGTGGATGTTCGCCGGCACTATAAATAATGTCCGGTTTTTAGAGAAACTACAGGAGAAAATGATGGCATTACCAGCCTAAAAAAATCACCAGCGTTCATTCTGATTTACCACTGTGATGGAGTTTTCTAATCCCCTACATTGTTTCAGGCGACAGCTCATCTGCTTCCTGTCAGGTTCAAGAGCTTTTTAAAATCAATAGGTGATCTTTTAATTATAGGCTCATTTGTGGAATTAGACTTGTGCTGGTATTTGTTTTCCAAAAACATGAATCACATGGTAATTCCATATTTTTCATCCATATCATCTCAAAGAAAGTATAATTTATTACAACAGTGTGAGTGTTTAACAGACTCAGAGGACTCCCCTGTAAAATAACATCGTCTTAGAGTTTTGATTCCATATTTCTTTGCTTCTGGGTTGCATCTACTATTAAAAACTGGTTTTTAGTAACCTTTAAACTCTTTTTTTTTTCAGGTCTCCCACCACCCACCAGTGTCAGCCTTCTATGTCAGCAACAGGAAAGATGGGTTCTGCCTCAGTGGCAGCATCCTCGCCAAGTCCAAGTTTTACGGTACAGGCAGCCTCAGCGTTTTTAATCCTCACCTCATGAGGTTTACGTCCCCTGTTCACATACTAATGATGAGTTTCCACATCATTAATTATCTTTTAGGAAACTCACTGTCGGCCATATTAGACGGCGAGGCTCGGCTCACGTTCCTCAACAGAGGGGAGGACTACATAATGAACATGCCTTACGCTCACTGTAAAGGTTAGAGTTCAAGGCACAACGCTTTGTTTTACTGTGTTCCTGATTGGTCTGCGCTGACTGAACCATGTTTTTTTATGAAAGGCATACTGTATGGAACCATGACCCTGGAGCTGGGTGGTCAGATCACTATTGCATGTGAAAAAACAGGCTACAGCGCTCAGCTGGAGTTCAAACTAAAGGTACGTCTGCAAGATTTATGGTGATCGTCAAAGAGTCGGAGATAGTCTTGGACTTTTCTAAACAGAAGAGCTTCAGTGTTAGTGGATAAAAGGAGCAGAAATGTTTTCTATGTGATGTTCTGATCTGATTGTCTCGCTCCTCCATCAACATGTCCTCTACCCCACCTCTTTACCCTCTCCCCTACACAATATCCTATCAACCCCTATGACTCCCATCATAATCAACGGCATTATGCTGTCATGAAATAGCGACAGGTATGTGCAGGATAAGTCATATTAGTATAAACTCGGCCTGGATGTTACTTTTATGAACATATACCAATGTTATTGTGAGTTTTATTTCTATTACAAATTTCAAAACAGTAAGGTTGACCACAGGATTTTACAAGGTAATTAAAAAACAAATGAAAGAACATCATTAAAATAAAACATAAAGGTGAACTAAGCTAAAATTAAGGTTTTTATTCTGGCCTGTTTTTATGATAATTTCAAGTCTTTTTAATGAGGTAAAATCTCCCATTATTCTGCCATTTAGCTAATTGAAATAATTTTGGTCATCTTACTTGACCTGAAACAGGAAACCTTCAGTCTGACTTATTGTCAGACTATAAGTTTTATGTGCCCTTCCATAAAGTATATGGAAATATATGGTTTTGACTGTAGTTTAATGAATCTCAAACAAAACAATGCAGATAAAATGTTTCTTTTTTCTTTCAAGTAACTACAGCAAGTACATTTTCTCTCCATCCTTTACTCTCTTTGGTTTTACTGTCCTTTGGTGGTCCTCCATGTTGTTTCTTGTCCTGTCCACTCCCCCTTCCTCGTCCGAAATTCCTCTTATTTCCCGTTACCTCTTGTCCCTCGTCCTGCTTCTCTTCTTCCCTCAGCCGTTCCTGGGCAGCAGCGATTGTGTCAACCAGATTTCTGGAAAGATCAAGCTGGGAAAGGAGGTGTTGGCTACTCTAGAGGGACACTGGGTAAGTCCTATGCGCCACATATTGTTCTGAATAACACCTCTTGGTTGTATGCTTTGTTGTTTTAATAGATAGGATGTATTTATTCAGATTTCTATTATCTAAGGATCTATGCAAAGATTTTTGAGGACCTAATAAATAAATGATGTAGTCATTCAGGTATTCAGTTACAAAAAAATCGTAGTTTTTAACCAACTGGAACAGAAAACGGCTTCACTGTTTGTGTGTCCTCTCACAGGACAGCGAGATCTTCATCAACGACAAGAAGACGGGGACGGTGGATACTTTCTGGGACCCAACGCCAGAGCTGAGACAGAACAGGCTGACCCGCTACACCGTCCCACCTGAAGAGCAGGGGGAGTTTGAGTCAGAAAGGTGCACTTTAATTTAAACATTATTTATCATCTCTAACCCCTCCACCCTGCAAGCACTCTGTTTCACCTCTGTTGTCCTCTACTTGATGCTTTGGATGTTTGACTCCAGGTATCTGAACCCATCCACCCTTCTACTCCCTCCATCTTTACAGTTCTACCTGTCTGTCTTTGTTATTTAGATTGTTATGGTTTTCTTGATGAACATTAAAACATCTCATAATGTCATTTCCCGATCCAGACTGTGGCAGCATGTGACTCGAGCCATCAACAACAAGGACCAGACTGAGGCTACCAACGAGAAGTTCATCCTGGAGGAAGCTCAGAGAAAGGCAGCCCGTGAGCGCAAGGCCAAATGCGAGGAGTGGGTCTCTGCCTTGTTCGAGCAGGACCCCATCACCGGAGAATGGCATTACAGATATGCCGAGTGAGTGGCTCCTCTGTGGCCCTTAAACCAGTGAAATCTGTGATCATATGGTGTATTGATTGGCAAACCTGAGTCCCCAGCTTCACATCTGCAAGGTGTTATTAAAAAGAGATGGTCATGGTTGAGTCGGTGCAAATATGTATGGAACTGGTCTTTCAAATGTTCATCAGACAGTCAGCCTGGGGCTGTTTTTGCAAATAATGCTCTGTGGTGCTGACCTGAAGGTAAAGGTCAGTTTATGTCCAGTATGTGTGGGGTCGGCAGATCTTCGACCTGTACAAGTCCTGGATGGACTCAGCCTTGATGATTCTCGCTGCAGATCTAATTGTTTGTTGTAGTAATGACTTTTATGGGGTGCGTTCTTCGGAAGTCCACCGTTGTCTCCACTGTCTTGAGCAGATTAAGCTCCGGGTGGTTCGGATCCCACTACCAGCAGATTAACCTCCTGTCCATACAGACTTTTTACTATCCTGGATCAGACCAATAACTGTGGTGTCATCTGTGAACTTCAGGAGTTTCAAAGACAGTTCTGCTGAGGTGCAGTTGTTTGTTTACAGGGAGACAAGAGAAGTGGGGAGAGAACATACCCCTCAGGTTTGTAGTCATTTAACCCCGTAATGGTACATTTCTTGGGGATGATGGTGGAACGTTTGAAGAAAAAGGGAACCTCACACAAGTCCAGTGACTTGTTGAAGATGTGAGTGAAGATGCAGGGCCAGTTGGTCAATGCAGGTTCTCAGGCATAAAGGGGCAGATATTGTCAGGTCCTGGAGCTTTTCTGGTTGTCTGATGCTGCAAGAGCCTTTTTAGATCTTCCTCTAAGATCTCGATTCCAGACAGGGGTCTAAGGTGAGGGGTGTGGTTGGTGCATGGGGAGTTCTTGATCCAAAATGAGATGTGGATGTGTTGGTGCAAGGTGTGATCGGCTGCTTTTCAAATTACTACAAACATGCACATTTAGCATCAATGTGTTTTACACCTTGTAGGCTGTAAAATCCAATTTATAAAACACAATATACTTCAATTTTTAATTGAACTTTAAAAACAGAGTGTAAGGGTGCCATCTCCTGGTGGTTACTGTAACTGCAGAGTTCAATACAAGCCTGCTCTTGCTTGAAATTGTAAACAGAACTTTTAACTAAATTACACAAAAACAGCATAAACAACTGGTTTTAACAAAACCTGGCTGAAAGATGGAGGATAGTCCAAGAAAATGAAACAGGTTGTTATTTTTTTATGAAGTTCAAATTCAGCATTGATCATGCTAGATTATGTTTTATTATTTAGCTGACCTTTATTTTATAAGGGCTTCCCTTTAATATAATTGTTTTACACTAATATATAATATATATATAAACAAAACAAAAAAACACGTCATGGCCAACATTATTTACATTAAAGATCATCTGCAGGATAACATTTACATTCTGCTGTCACAGAACTCTTTTAAAGAGCTTTAAAGAGCATTCTGAACCAAAGCTCATCCATCCAGCCAAATAACCAAACATTAGTAACATGATACTCTATCAATAAGGTTTCCTCCGAGGGTAGAAATATCAACACTGTCTCAGAAGTATGGGAGTCATTTCCGGAAAACCCAAAGTTAGTTCTATTATCAGAAGCAACTTTAAGCTAAACAGTGAGGCCAATGCAGCCGAAAAGCTGTTTGAGGCTCAGAAACAGACTAACCCAGAGTAGAGGCATGTGAATAAAGTTTAATGTCATCTGCATGAAGGTGTACCCTTCCTAATTATATGAATAAATAGGGGAAATGGGGTGATGCCTAAAATTGAGCCTTGCGGTACTCCATTTTAAAACTTAGAAAAGCTGGTTTTATATTTCTCTGCAAAAATGTCTAATGAAAGGTAGCTTACAGACGAGTCTGAAGCTCAATGATTTAAACCAGAATCACTGAATTTGCTTCACAGCAGATCAGGATCAACAGAATCTAGTGTAAAAAAGTGTGCCTGTTTAGCTTGTGCATTGCCTCTTATGTGTCCCCCTTTCTCTGTGCTAATTTCTCAGCACAAGGCCGTGGGATCCACTCAATGACCTCATTCAGTTTGAGAAAGATGGCTGCATCCAGACCAAGGTCCAACACTGCACCCCTATGGTACGTTCTGGCAGTCTTATTAGTCTGAGTAACCAGGGGCCGCGGAGGGACAATTGCAAGTGCCAGGTAGGTTGTCCCGCTGAAAAAGCATGCCACCGCCTCATCCATCCTTCACGCATCAGCCGGTGCACCGCCTCCGCTGTTGCTTCAACTCTTTGTGCCTGTGCCATCTCTGCTGCCGCCATCATTGCCTGGACTCTTTTGTGTCTATATTTTATTTGGTTATTTTAAACTTCTTCCCGTTTTGACACTGGCTGCTCTGTCATCCTCATTGTTTCATTATTATGTCTGCATGACTCATCAAACACTAACCCTTATTTAGTTAAAATTAGTTTAACAAAATAATTCAGCTATCACTAAAAAGCTTTTTGTTCCATGAGTGAATGTGGAGTAACCATTTGCCAGTTACCACAACCAGTGACAATCTTATCAAATTACTGCCCTTTTTTATTTTAATGCTGTTGTAAACTTCTTTAATAGTCGATCATGCAGGGCGAAAGCCAATAGAGAGGGTTGGAAAACTTTAGATCATGTCATGGAGAAATGCTATTCACCTGCAGTGATCCTTGAAGGGTTGTGAACCATGCTTAGTTTTTCTTTCATCCTGCCTAAACACGGGATATCATAAAATCTGAACACAAGCCGTCAAAGTTGACCGAAAAGTTGTGGCGATAAATAGAAATAAGAATGAAAGATTTGTCTTGGGTATTAGGTGAGATCTAACAAGTTCTGAGCAAAATCCTCATGATCTCCATACAGAGAAAGGGCTAAATATCGTCTCTTCCACGCAAAACAGTGACAGCCTCATTCACCCCTACGTTACCTTTGTGTGGTGTTCATATTGTTATTGAGCCAATGTTGCTGGGTCTGGTGGCCCACGGTATTGTTGGGTTTTTCATTTCACACAATTGAATTTTACGTTAAAATAAGTAAATAGATGTTTACTTCATCCAAATTGCAATAATATAAATGACATATGTAGTAAATATATTGCATTGATGTTTGTTTATTAGGTTAAATGTAATAGATTTTTAAAAATGAATTATAATGAAGATATGGGTGACAAATAGATAAATATACAAATGAAGCAAAATTTTTATAACTATTCATTTTAATTTATATGAATTTTATTAGGAAAGTAACCCTATGAGGTCATTTTACACAACAGAAGGACAACATACAGTGACCATGTCATTCCGGCTGAACAGAGTTCTAATGGATGTGTGTTGTAGAAACCTCTTGAACTTGATACATGAAAACCTCCAGTGAGAGGCAGAACCCCCTGGAAGGAGAAGCACATAAATGGCTTTAGTTCATCGCTTTGATGTTCTCCGCCATCCTTTTAAATTTCTGCAAGCCTCAATACTTTCTCAGATGGAAACAAACCTGATGTTCTCCGTATGAATTACTGCTCTCCATTATAGCGCTGGGTCCATACTTATCACATAGGGTGACATTTGTTAGTGGCTAACTCCTTGTTTTTTTATAATGTACCAAATATTAAAGGGTTCTCTTTGTAAAAAGAAAAATAGAAATTTGAAGGAGTTTTTTGATGAAATTTTAACAAAAACATTTAATTTAAGTTAAATTCTCAATCATTCACATATTTGCACTCATCACTACAAACAGATGTCCCATCTCTCGGCAGGCTGGTTACTTTTGAATGCTCGCTGTGTGTTGCCTATAATTGTGCACTGATGTACCTGCATGTCTGACTTAGCCGCCGTTGTTCGCCACCACCAACAGGCTAGGCTTAATAAGCCCAGTTTTATTCCTGTTTATTCTCCTTCTTTTACCTTTTCTGTGTTTGCTTTATCTGCTTTTTGCTGATAATAAGGTGTGTTTCACCTGTCTCTTATATCTGCTTGTGTGTCCATCTGTGAACGCTAAATTAGGTAATGGTGCCAAAGAGAAAACACAAGAGCGACAAGCCCAAGAGCCCAGAAAGTGGGTGCTCCTCACCAGAACCTGATCGACACGACTCATCTGGCAGTGAGCGTGAGTCAGCCTCATCCAACACACAAACACAGAAACCACAATTCAAATATGGCTCCCTACACCCCTCCGTAGATACAAAAATATAAAATGGATTACTTTCAGTGATGTAATCTGTATTGATTAATGCTGTGATGCAGCATTGATCAATAAGTGGATTCCACAGTAGCAGGGACCCCGATGATAACAAACACCCATAAATGTTATTGCAGGACACAAAAGCAAGCATAACAGCCGGCTGAGGAAAAAGGGTGCAGACCTCACTGAACTTCAAAGTGCCATCGAATCTATAAAGCAGACGCAGGAGGACATTAACAGGTGAGAAGGACATTGACCCGTTCAGTGCTAGATGTATGTTCTGATGCTACACGTGTTAAAACTTCATACCTGTGTTTAAAGGAGCATCACTGTACTGCGGAGCCGTACAGTAAGCCAGGCAGAAAGCAGTTCCTTCCTCCAGCAGCGGGACTACGTCGTCATCGCTTTCCTCATCATCCTTCAGGTTCTGATCAACTACATTTTCAAGTAGCAGCCACAAGGCCCCCCTCACACACACAACCCTTGAAACCTAACCATCGAGATGGAGATTTTTAGACCTCTGCTTCCATCCTTCTCTCTGCCTAATAAACCCATATACTTATGTTCTGAGAAGCAGAAGCCTCCCCTCAAAAAGAGAGAGTTTTTAACATATTCATTTGTTACCATCACAATACCAAATCTCTGCCGAGATGCGCATATTTCATGGAGGACAGGAGCTGTGGGCAGACATTCCTGAAGAAGGGAATTTCATGTGAGAAAGTCTCGACTGCCTCTCGGGAATTTTTATTCATTTGCCTTGATAATGAAGGCAAAGACAGCAGCCATTTTCTTTGTGCTTTTTAATTATTGTTTTTTTTATGGAATGATGCTACTCTGTTTCACATTTCACCTCAAACGACATGGAACCTGTCAACACAAAAACAAGGACCACAGCTCAGATTGTAACACAGGCACATTTTTAGCATTCCTCTCTCTTTTCTGATCACATCTGGAAGTCTGCTCAGAACATAAAACAACAAACATGAGAAAAGGGAAAGAAAAGCAGGGTGGTCCAACCTGCGTGACTTTTATTTTTGTATTATCAGATCCTCCTATATTAACTCTGGATTCCATACGTGGAAATAGAAGACAACAATACAAGCGACAAAAGGAACAGAAGCTATAGAACTCCACTTTTTGCATACAAGGTCATTGTTTAGAAGAAAAACAATCACATGTTTGACACGTGGTATGTGTATATTGTAAGTATTGTGTACAAACTGGAATGAACTTTAACCCTTTGGGGACCATTTTTGTCTTATGGCACAAATGCACTGGAAAAGTGAGACATTTGCATTGTTCCTGCACTCATCCGTTACATCACTTCAACATGGGATCAAACTGATGCTCTCATTAAGGAAACAAATTGAAATATATATATTTAAGCCCTTTTTGGAATATCTTGGTTATCACTGCCCTTCTACTAATCTCTGAGCTTATGGTTGAGATTACCAATCACCAAAGGTTTCAACGAAGTTTAGAGCAGCACTCTAACACGTCTTAGACCTCATTTTGTAGTATTTGTAGTTTTTTTTCCAAGATCAGAGTGAACAAATTATCAAGATTTCTGCTCACTATTTAACATCCTTTATCAGATGAGTAAATCTCTATAGCAACTAACGCCTCACGTCTAAGTTGGTAAACGATGTATTTGACCAATAGTTTATTGGTGTTATTAACATGTTTTCACCAATGCGGTTCTAGTGTCAAACTAGGTCTGGTGTTGTAGCTGATTCTTAACCGGTTCTATAGGAAATCCAGCAACAAAGACCTAAATCACACCATTGATGACCTAATATCACTGGGATAAATATTGACGTCCCAGTCGGGATTTATGGTTCCCATTGCTGACCCAATTAGTTTAATCACAGCACTAAGTCACTTTCTGATGACGTTCAGGAAGCTGCAGATATTTTTTCCTAACTGGAGTTTGATTGTTGTAATAACATTTATTATTGAGAAGGATCTAATAATATAATATACAACATACAATGTTTTTATATAAAATGTAAATAAAACAGATTAAGTTTGTTTGTTTTCAAATTTGATACTTCTTTTATAAGTTTTAGTATCTTTTAAAAGATGTCTTATTCCCTATCAGAAAACAAAAATCTTTTTTTTAAAGAAAATAATTTTAAACCTAAATTTACTAGGAGTATGAATCCCTTTGGGCTTTAATGAAGGTCACTCTTCTTTCTCTTGGCAGGATTTATAAACAACAGCAGACTTTAGAAATTCAGTTGAGGATTGCATGCGTGAAAACAGCGCTGATATTTTTATGCTACAGTATAGAAAGGGGGTCATATTGGATAAAAACAGGCAGATATTAGTGCAAACCTGACATAATGTTGGGACATGATGTTGCTGTTGGTTGTGTCTTAAATTAAGCAAGCTATAATTGAAACTGACACTGTAGCTTTAAAACCCGGTGCTTGCACCGTTTCAATTGACTGTTGGTGTCCACGATCCCTCATTCAGCTCCTTACCAAATAGTTTCTTTAAAAGTCTTGCCAAAATAAAACCTGTTTTTGGGTGCTTCGGTTAAAAATAAGTGCCAAGCAACAGTTTAACATGTGAACTGGATTGGTGGAAAACTAATGTTAAAGCAAGTAACTGTTTAGTGTGCAGAAATAGAAATATAACAGAAATAGACTCCAGGTAAGGAAAAAAACCTCACTTATTCACTGCCTGACTGCAGTGGCTTCACTGCACGTCCCGTAGAGAGCATCATTTGCCTCCTCCAGCGCATTTGAGCCTTAGATTTTAAACATGTAACCTAGATTAGACATGTTATGAAGCTCCTCATCAGAGCATGTAGACTTTTTCTAACTGTCGCCATGTAAGAGCATTCCAAATGTACAAAAACGTCCAGCAAAACTCTGTAGAGTAGAAGTCTGTTCAATTCACTGTGTAAATATCTAGGTGGGCAACAGCTCCTCCAGAGCAGCACGCAGACACTCACTGTGTGCACAAATCTTATTTCTTAGACTTGCTCAAGTTGAAAATGTAATCGACTAGTCCGTAAAGATCCAGATAAGTTTAGGAGCACTGTTTCAATGTGTATTTTATTCATGTCTTCGCCTATTATGATGTTAGCCTTGTCGACGTTTACACATGCAATTGCCTCCACCGTCAGCAGACTGTTAAAGTGATGGAAGCGTTGGGACACTGAGACCGGTAGCATTGGTAGGAGCCAGCTGCACACACCCCCCCACCCACCCACCCCACCCACACACCCCAGAAGTTACCCGGCTGGCCCGAATGTATGCGTCTGTGTGTTGCCGTGCATCCTCATTGCCTCAGATGGTAGAATGTGGACAAATAAGTATATACCAGTGCCTTTTAGAGTCTGACTTGGTGTGAGGTAGTACCTCAGTGGAGGTGGAAGGAGGGCAAGAGAGCTGTGGACAGGGTGGGAGAGAAGAATAGTCTGAGTCCAGGTCTTAAAGAGGAGTGGTAACGAGGGATCTGCTGGTGAATAGGTGGTGTCGGACTTGGACTAGGACTTGTAGTCACTATAGAGCTGTAGTGTGGACGTGCCATATGAAATCTGACTCCACAGGTAGAGATCCTGCCCAGCTCCTGAAACGCCCCCTCAGAAACTATGATGCATCTGTAGGTTCCTGAAGGCTGATCCCTGCCACAGGAGAGAGAGTGGTGTTTTCCTTCTTTCTCTCTCACCCCCTTGTCTTCAACACACCAAACATGGAGGGAATCGACCATCTTTACTGTATGTTGTTGTTGCCGTGTCTGTGAAATACTGTTTTATTTATTCCTCTTTTCTACGTGGATTTATGTTGAACATTTCTTTCAGGTCATAGTTTTAGGTCACTGTTCTTTTGTCTTTTTTTGTCTGTTTTTTTTAACAGTGATTTAAAATGAACATGCTCGTTTTTATTCCACACCACGTTAACATCGAACACAAGGGACTGTCCAAACTGACTAACTTATACACACACATCACACACCTTTTTCCTATTCAAGTAATTGAATATATTTACTGTATCTCCATGGAAACTGTAACTTCTTGGAAGTTTATGGTCACATGTAACCCAATAAAAACAAATGGCATACTTCCTTCTGTTGTCTGTATTTGGTATAATGAATACATTCAGTGCTGGTTAAGCTATAGGAGATGTTGTCACCTCTGATTAATTTTACATAGGAACAAAGTGGAGGTCAATATTATGTTGGATACCAGGAAAACTAGTGTTTTTATTTTCTCCTCTTGTTTCTTTTGTTGAAATTTCAGAGTTCCACGTTGCGAATTCTACCTGCTCCTTATTTTTACTGAGGTCACAATTTTAAATTTCCAAATTATACATTTCACTTTCTGTGTTCCCTGAATTCTGGCTGCCTCACATATAATAAAAATTGTGATCGCTGCAATAACAAACACTTTATTTACATTTCAGATTGTTTCGATTTATGAATTGTCACCACATAATAATGCTGTGTAACATCTGTTTGGGAATGGTTACATTGTTTCAGTCCCGGCCACCAATAAAGCATAGCAAGGTTTTAAATCATTACATCTTTACAACGGCAACAATGTTCCTTAGTACAGCTTCTGTGGTTTAGTCTTTTTAAGATGCCAAAAAAACTGCCAGTGACCTGAATGTGCCAGTATAACAGGGTTTTCGATCCCCCACCTATTGCCACCTATTGCTGCACCCTGATAATCAGCTGGCTGAAAGGAGGCTTCTGCACTTTTCCCTCACAAGACAAATTTAGAAATTCAGAAATATTTTTGGATTCATAAAACAAGGAAAGTCATGTTGTGGAAACTAAAGGAGCACTACCTATTTAATTGACATAAATACAAATAAATATTATGAATAATAATATAACTGCGATTTTAGTGGCAGCATCATTTAGTTTAAATAAGCAGTGAGGTAATTTTATAGATTTTTGTTTAAAATGTCTGCTTAAAAACACATGTTTCTCAAGGTTATCATACTGTGAGAATCTAATTTCAAATACTAGCGAATTCGACTGGAAGTGGGTAAATTGGGAGCGGCATCATTCCTGAAAAGGATCCTAAAGCTCATTCAAGAAGGTGTTTTAGCATGAAGGATTACAAAGCATGTTGTTCCTGGTCAGGTGTGAATGAGATTAGGAGTGGATGCAAATAACAGAAAAGGCATGGGAACCCCTCCAAAACAAATCAACATCTTAGTGAGTTAAGGGGTTTTAGTTGCTCTATAATTCTGGGGTCTATGTTGTCCAGGGCTTGTCCTGGTAGGTTCTCCAATGGCAAATTTGCCTTAGGGGAGGGGACAGGCTAAGAGCAGTTCAGTGACTGGGGAAAGCTCCTGGAGCCAACTTACTTAGTTCAGCATAAGCATGAGGAAGCCCCTTCCATGTGGGCCCACCCCCTGTGGTGGGGGAGTGCATAGCATAACTTTGGGACATGGGTCTTGCCTCAAATGTATTCATAAACCATCTTGACGGTTGTAGAGGTAAAGTCATCAATCTAACAGACTGATAAAATTAGGAATAAGTGCTGATGTCAATAAATGTGAAGAAGGATAATTAGGTTTTGGGTTGATAAACTTAAACGGCCACCAGAGGGCATCAGAGAGCTTTTCTTAAATTGATGTTTTGGGTTTTTTTGAGCCGGAAATATACAGATCTATCACCATACGCTAACTTTACCTATTTATAAAATCTGAAGTCTCACACATCATCACATTAGAAAGCAAAGAAATAATTGTGTTTACACATTTTCTATAACTCTTTAGGAAGTCCTTCCTCTACCATTTTTTTATTATTTGGGATTAGAAATATTTAGAAACACCTTAAAATATAGTCATAGTTGGATTAGATCAGATGTGAAAAGCTCAAGGTAGGGTTGAACATCACTTGTGCATCTCAACTGTTTGTTTCCATCGGCCAGCCACCCCCGCTGTCAGTTCTTCAGCCAAGGACGTTGGTAAAGGTTGATAAAGCAGGGCTGTCCTTTCCGTACCTCTCAGATAACAGTTAAACATTTGATATCAGTACCTACTCTTTTCAAACTCCCTGTACTTTGCTTTATAGTCCTTTATATACAGTAGGGAGGAGGAGCAAAGGATTATGACGTTACCATCAAAAAAAGACCAAACAATGTAGAAAATTTGGTTTCTTCTACAGATTTCTCCTGTTTTTCTATTTTCGTTGCACTGAAATGTTTCAGATCAACACATTGCTACATCAGACAAAGATAACCTGTGTAGGCCCAAAAAGTCATTTATAACTATCCTCTCTTAGGTGAAGTTGTCTTGCCTTAACCTTTCTGTGGTGTTCATATTGTTTTTACTCAGCCAATGTTTCTGGGTCTGGTGGACCCGTTGCATTTTGTGATTTTTAATGCCTCACAATCAAACACTTAATTAAAATCATGATATGAGTGGAAACAAATTTCCAATTAATTTACATTAATTGTATAATTTTTCCTTCAGTAAATAATGAAAATGGGTCCCACAGACCCGAACACCACACAAGGGTTAAAGAGATGACGGTATTGGGATGATCAGTCTTATGTGTTGCTGATGCTGGAGATGATCAGAGGGGCTGAGTTTCTGCCACCGTCACTTGGACAGGGACTGAAGTAAGGATAGAGTTTCTCACTAAAGTTACAGCTAGTGAAGGAGAAGATGAGGTGTGCTGCCTCAGCATCATAAAAGGAAACCAGACCCTCCTCATAATCCACAAACACCCCCACCTTTTGGGGCTTTGACATCAAAAACAGAGGCACAGAGGGACCAGTAAGAGCTCTGTAATGACCGTTTCTCAGCCAAACAGCCCAGTAGCCGTTTTTAGGACAAATGGTTTTCTCACCCTTCCTGTTGATGGACTCTCGGACCACTCCTAATTCCCATTTAGTTTTCCCTTTAACCTCAACCTCGTAGTAAAACCTTCCTGAGGAGAAACTCTGCCCTCCCAAGACTGCAAAGGAAGACAGTCTCTCTGGCTTGTCTGGGAGAATCTGCTCGACATCACAGCAGCTTACTCTTTTGCAATCGTCAGACAGGACCAGGTAGGGATTTGCAGTATTTGGATTGAGAGTCACGTTCACTCCATACAGCCGGACTCTCTCAAGTTCAACACCAGCGCACAGCTTCTTCATCTCTTTCCTGATTGTCTCCAGCTCAGCTACAGCTGTGTTTACGGTTGTGTCGCAGGAGGACTGGACTTGGACCTGGGTCCAGTCCTTGGTGGTAACCTTTGTTGGTTGGTTGTTTTGGAACAAATGGAAATGGTCTTCCATTTGTGACAGCTGCTCCAGCTCAGACCTTTTCACCATCAGCTTGGAGATTTCCTCTTCCAACTCTTTTATGAAACCTTCTGCCTTTATTTCTGTTGCTTTCTGCTTCTGTTCAATCATGTTGATGAAATTGTCCAGACTTTTCTGTGCAGAGTTGATCAGACTGGAAAAATCCTCAACAATGGCTGTCATCACTTCCTCCGCATCCTGCTTGCTGAGCTTCAGTGACTGTTTAAGCTGCTCAATCTTTAGTAATCTCTCCTGGATCATCTGCTCAACACAAGCTCCGGTCTTCTCCAACCCTTTCTTCTTTTCTTTACACTCTTCCTTTAGAGCAACGACCCAATGCTTCTTATGGTCGCATGCAGCACAGCTCGGACACACACACATTTGATCGGTCTTGCAGAACAGCTCTAGCGGCTTCTTGTGCTTCCCACACATCATATTCTCCAATTTCACGACTGGATTGATCAGTTTATGTCTCTTCAGGGCTGTGATTGTCATATGAGGCTCCAGGTGAGTCTGGCAATAAGTGGTGACACACACTGGGCAGGACTTCAGAGCTTTCTGTTTGGGTTTGGTGCAGACATCACACAGAACCCCTCCTGAGCCGGGAAGTACTTGTCCTGACAAGATCCTGGCATTCCTGAAGTGAGCAGCCATCTCAGACATGAAGGTGTTGATCCGTAGAGCTGGCCTGGGGTCAAACAGCTCTTCACACAGGGGGCACTGCTGGTGGTGGTTGATGTTCAAGTGCTTATTGATGCACAATTTACAGAAGTTGTGTCCGAATGGTATGGTGACTGGATCCGTGAACACGTTCAGACAGATGGAGCACAGAAACTGTTTTTTCAGATAGAAAACTCGAAGCAGTCGCCATGTTTACGTACTGGGATCAACAGGGTAGCCTGTAAAAACCAACAATATTTATTTTATTCTCTCATTTAAAACACATCAAAACCTGTTGGGTAAAAAGATCAATGTATGTAGAAGCTTATTAAAACGTTTCACTCCAATCCCCCAGAGTCTTCTAGACAAAGAATTTAGTTTTCTGAGTTGCTTTACTCACCTGTGTTAGTTTTATTTGAGAACACCAAAGGAACCCTTCTCCAAGTGAGTGAGTTGCTTTTGTTTTTCCTTGAGGAATGTGATCTGTGAACAGCTCTGTTGCTACTCTAAAACCCTACCTCTTGTTTTGTCTCCTCCTTCAAAGAGGATTTTGGTGTCATATTGCAGTTTATATGAATCCTCTCGGTCACAGATGGAGTAAAGATGACACCACTATTTCTGGAAAGATTGTTTTCATCCGACATGTTGGAAACATTAGACAAATGCGCTTCAACTGCATTTCTGTTTTTATGGTATAGTGAAGACAAGTTAAAAGCATTTTGTATGTTTCAATTGCTTTTTATTAGCAAATACATCAATACTTCCACTGTTGAACCTTTCTTCTTCATAGCTTCTGTAAGTTTCTCTTGAGGTTGTTGTCAGGAATTAGGTTCTTAGCCAAATCCTGATTGATGGTGACCCATCCTTGTTTCATTAGCACTTGGAGTTGGTCAAAGATGGTTGGTTTCTGTTTATCCACCTACTTTTTTGAGAACAGATTCTGTCCTGTTCTGTTGACACCAAATAGGACTTGTGGAAGCTCTCACCTTATCTTCTCTGGACAAAGGATTTTCCAGATGTATCAAACAATCAGGAGGATTCATCAAAGAAAACATAAGGCAGGATTCCACGACCATACTAACATACTATTTATAGAGTCCTGCCTCCTTAAACTCCCAGATCTGGTAGAATTTCAAACAGCTCAGCTGATGTATAAAGCTAGAAATAAACAACTACCAGAAAATATTCAAAAGCTGTTCACTGATAGAGTGGGGGGTTATGACTATAGGGAAAATCTCAATTTCAAAACCTTGAGGGTTCGAACCACCATGAAGAGAATGTGCATTTCAGTCAGTGGTGTGAAGGTCTGGAATAAACTCCAAAAAGAGCTGAAGCAATGTCCAAGCATGAGTCTATTTAAAAAAAGACTAAAACTGATGTTTTTCAACATGTACTGGGATGAAGAGGTGAGGTGAATGGTATCTCATCTGAGCACGGTATGTATGTGTGTGTGTGTGTGTGTGTGTGTCTGTGTCTCTGCTGTGTGTTTGCATGGGGTGCATGGGGGTGCTGGGCCCTCTTCTCTGCTTCTGGTCCTCTGTGGCTGCAGCCTGACGCTGCAGTTGTTGCAGCCTGGCTTCTCTCGCTGCTCCTTGCTCTGTGCCTCGTGGTGGTGGGGGGCAGGTCGGGGTTCAGGGGACTCTTGTGGACGGCTTGGTAGTTCAGGGGGGTCCTGGGGATCTTGTCCGCCTCTTTGCGCTGTAGGGTGGGGGGTTGGGATTGGTGGGCGGAGCTGGTGGTGGTGGAGCTGTGGTGTTGGATTGTGGCTCTGATGATTTGGGGGGGGTCTCTAAGTGCCGATATACAAGAATGTGAATGTGGATTTAGGCCTAATGTGTGGTGTGTTTCTGTGTGTGTAGGTATGCATGTGTGCAGTTACATGTACATATGTGGAGGTACATGTTTGTCTGTATGTGTACATATGTATATGTATGTATATGTGTATATGTATATGTATGAGTCTGATGTTGTATATGTGTATATATGTGTGTGTGTATGTATGCATGTATATATATGCATGTATGTGTGTATGTATGTGTATGTGTATGTATGTATATATATGTAGATATATATATGTATATATGTATATATATATATATATATATATATATATAAATAATTGTGTATATATATTTATTTATTAGTTTTTGGTTTGTGAATTCTGGATCAAAAACATAGATGTTAATTAGGAAGATTACTCAAAGTTAATTTAAGTGCAATTAGGGGGAGAAGGGGTATGACAAATAAGTTTTACTTCTTCATACCCCTTTTCAGACAATTTATATTAATTAATAATCAATGTCAGATCTCAGGTTAAATATACTGACAAGTTTGCTTGTTGGAAAATGTTTATTTTACTGGTTTCTATTTGTGTTTAAGTTAATTAAATTTATTTGGAACTGGAAATTTAATTTAATTTAATGTTTACCAAACACTTCTTTGTATGGTATTTGGATATTTGTTTGTTTGTTATAAGCATTTCTGAAATTGATTTATTTATTTACTGTTGCTTGTCATTGTCTGAAATCATTGTCTGAAATAAATAAATAAATAAAATAAAAAAACATAACCAGAAACTACCAAACATAATCACTGCCATAATTCTCTACCTAAGCAGTTCATCAAGAACCCACTAGGTACAGGAAGAACTTCCTATTTATCACACCCTCTCTCCATTTATTGTGATTCTTTACTGTAATCTAAGTAGGTTATTAAACATTGCTTACACTGTTTTTTGTCAAAATGGGAACTGTAGAGGTTAAATATTGTGGAAGCCTCAAACAGGATCTAAACAAGCAGTAATAAAATGGGTTGAGGAGGCTTGTGCTTTGACCCATGCCAACAAATCATCCCACTTCTGACACCAAATGTAGAGGTTTGGTGATGTTCAACCTTAAAACAAGATGAAAACAAACAATCGTGAAGTGGACAATGCAATGGAAATAAGGCAAAAGGCCTTGGATGTTACTGTTGCTAAGATACATCTTCCTTAGGATTCCTCAATGTATCTTTAAAGCTGGGAAGGAATAAGGAACAGCAGATGAAACTGGCTAAAAGGAATATTACAGAGACTGTTGGAATGAAAAAAATGAATGGAGGGACAGTCTTCAAGACAAAGGGTCTGGGAAAGTAAAAATAAACATATAGAAAGTACTAGCAAGCATAGGGTAATGATTCAAAGTGATAGGGAGGTGATAGTGGCTAAAAGTAGTAATGATACACTGATGGTGTAGGGGTTAACCGCATGACCATATACAGAGGCTACAGTCCTCGAATGACGGCTGTCCCGGACCCAGCGACATTTGCCGAATGTCTCCCCGTCTTTCTACCCCTCTTTCCTGTCTACCTACTGTCAAAAATGGATAAATAAAGGCCACTAGTGCCGAAATAATATCTTTAAAAGTAGTAATGATGAGTGGGAAAAGAGAAGGTGGTAAATATACAGAAAAATAAAGGAAAAACCTTGGGTTTGAAATATTATTACACAATCCACCTTCCTCTCTTTATTGTCATCAACTAATCCCCTTGACATTGTCCTGGCAGTTGTCTGTCAAACTGAGGTTTGATTTAATGACACTCTGGGCTCTTTTCACAAAGTAGGTCAGTTAAAAATGCATGCACACATAGGCCACATTTAAAGTTGGTCTGTTTTCATACAATATTTTTAAATATGAACCTATTGGTAATATTGTGATGAAGAGAAGAAGCAAAGATGATTGGATGCTCTGTTGCTCTGGGTAACGTCACTTCCTGTTTTCGCTGGTGGTGAATTGTTTGGTGTGTGAAGCTCTCTCGTTTGATCTGATTTCTCTCTACTGTGATATCTCTTACTTGTTGTAATACATAAGCACGTTAAAACACTTACTTTCTGTTGCTACTTTTAACGTTTGGGGACTCTCCGTGTTTACACGGTTTTTCTAGTAGTGGTAAGGGTCGCTAGCTTAGCGTTAGCTCCACCATGGCTACCCGTTCTACTGTTTCTCTCTCTGAGTCTTCTCCTCTCTCCTGCTCTCTGTGTCAGATGTTCAGTTACTCCTCTGCCTCTTTTAGTGATAATGGGACGTGTAATAAATGTAGCATTTTTGTAGCTTTGGAGGCGAGGGTGTCGGAATTGGAGGCCCGGCTCCGCGCTGTTGAAAAACCAGCACATAGCCGAGGCCCCTTAGCCAGCGCGGAGCCACCGAGGGTAGCTCCCCGTAGCAGTCCTCCAGCAGAGCCCGCGCAGCCGGGGCTTCAGGCCGGCTGGGTGACAGTATGTAGAAAGCATAGTCCTAGATCCCAGCCCACAGGTCTGCGTTTCTAACAGATTTTCCCCGCTCAGTGACACACCCGCTGAGAAGCCAACTCTGGTAATTGGCAGCTCCATAGTCAGAAACGTGGCACTAGAGACACCAGCGACCATAGTCAAATGTCTGCCAGGGGCCAGAACGGGCGACATCAAATCCTACCTGAAACTGCTGGCTAAGGATAAGCGTAAATACAGTAAGATTGTTATTCACGCTGGCGGTAATGACACCCGGTTACGTCAATCGGAGGTCACCAAAGTTACTGTTGCTTCGGTGTGTAAGTTTGCCAAAACAATGTCGGACTACGTAATTTTCTCTGGTCCCCTCCCCGATCGGACCAGTGACGACATGTTTAGCCGCATGCTGTCATTCAACCGCTGGCTGTCTAGGTGGTGTCCAGAAAATAATGTGGGTTACATTGATAACTGGCGAACATTTTGGGGAAAACCTGGTCTGATCCGGAGAGATGGCATCCATCCCACTTTGGATGGAGCTGCTCTTCTTTCTAGGAATCTGGCTGAATTTATTAGTTCTCCAGAACTCTGACAACCCAGGGTTCAGACCAGGAAGCAGGGTCGTAGTTTAACACTCCTCTGTGCAGCTTCTGTACTGCTACCCACCCATTACCCTATTTGCCCACGGCCAAAATTGAATAGATTAAAAAATTATCTAAAAGGAGGAAATCAGGAAAATCTAATAAAAATAAACACAACTCAGACCGAAAAGAAAAATAAAACAATTAAATGTGGCTTACTGAACATAAGATCTCTCTCTTCAAAGACATTGCTAGTTAGTGACCTGATTTGTGACAATCAGATTGATTTACTTTGCCTCACAGAAACCTGGCTGCAGCAAGAGGATTATGTTACTATAAATGAGTCAACTCCTACTAATTCTTTAAATTTTCACATTCCTCGAATTACTGGGCGAGGAGGAGGAGTAGCAACCATCTTTCAGTCTGATTTATTGATTAGCCCCAGACCACTCAATAACTACAACTCTTTTGAATATTTTATCCTTAGTTCTCCTCATTCAAATTACAAAGCACTAAAACCTCTTCTGTTTGTTGTTTTGTACCGTCCACCAGGCCCTTACTCTCAATTTTTAGATCAATTTTCAGACCTTTTATCTGATTTAGTGTTAAATACAGATATAGTTATTATAGTGGGGGATTTTAACAGTCATGTAGATGCTAGCTCCTTGGTTTAATTCAGAGCTGCGTACTTTAAAGCACAATATTAGAAAATTGGAGAGAAAATGGCGTTCTACACACCTAGAGGATTCCTACTTAATCTGGAAAAATAGCCTACTGTTGTATAAAAAGACACTTCGCCAAGCTAGAACAGCTTATTTCTCATCATTAATAGAAGAGAACAAGAATAATCCTAGGTTTCTCTTTAGTACAGTTGCTAAACTTACACAGAGTCATAGCTCTGTTGAGCCATCCATTCCCTTAGCTCTTAGCAGCCATGACTTTATGGGATTCTTCTTAAATAAAATTGATTCTATTAAAAAGAAAATCTTTGACATACTCCCGAAGATGATTACTTCATCCTCAGCAAGTGAGACAACATTGGAAATAACTGCAGAACCTAATTTGTGTTTGGACTGTTTTGATTCTGTGAAGCTTCCTGAGTTATCAGAAATATTAGCTTCATCTAAACCTTCAACTTGTATGTTAGACCCAATCCCAACCAAATTATTTAAGGAAGTGTTCCCTCTGATTACCAGCCCCATTTTAGATATGATTAATCTATCTTTAGTAAATGGATATGTACCACAGGCTTTTAAGTTAGCTGTAATTAAACCTTTACTTAAGAAACCTTCGCTTGATCGAGATGACTTGAAAAATTACAGACCTATATCCAATCTTCCATTCTTATCTAAAATTGTTGCTAATCAAATGTGTGAGCATTTATACAGCAATGACCTGTTTGAAGAGTTTCAGTCAGGTTTCAGAGCTCATCATAGCACTGAAACAGCTCTGCTGAAAGTCACTAATGATATTCTTATGGCCTCAGATAATGGACTTGTGTCTGTTCTGGTTCTGTTAGATCTCAGTGCTGCATTTGATACAGTCGATCACAAAATTCTCTTAGAAAGGTTGGAATATGCTGTAGGGATCAGGGGAACAACGCTAGGCTGGTTTAAATCTTATCTGTCTGACAGATTCCAGTTTGTTCATGTAAATGATAAATCATCTTTAAACTCCAGGGTTAATTGTGGAGTACCACAGGGCTCAGTACTTGGGCCAATTCTCTTTACTATATATATGCTTCCAATAGGTCAAATTATTAGGCAGCATGGGATAAATTTTCACTGTTACGCTGATGATACTCAGCTTTACTTATCCATAAATCCTGATGAGCCCAACCAGTTAGATAGACTACAAGCATGTCTTGAAGATATAAAAACTTGGATGCTTCTAAATTCAGACAAAACAGAAGTTGTCGTCTTTGGACCGGAGTCTTTTAAAAAAGAAACTGCTTAGTCAATCACTTAACCTGGATGGCATTAAATTGACCTCTGATAATAAAATAAAAAACCTTGGTGTTATTTTTGACCAGAACATGTCATTTAAATCCCATATTAAACAGGTTTCTAGGATTTCCTTCTTTCATCTCCGGAACATTGCCAAAATTAGAAATATCCTATCTAGGAGTGATGCTGAAAAACTAGTCCATGCATTTGTTACTTCAAGGCTGGACTATTGTAATTCGTTACTATCAGGATGTCCACAAAATGCAGTTAAAAGCCTTCAGCTGATTCAAAATGCTGCAGCAAGAGTTCTGATGAAAATTAAAAAGAGAGATCATATTTCTCCTATTTTAGCTTCCCTTCATTGGCTCCCTGTTAAGTCCAGAATAGAATTTAAAATTCTCCTCCTCACATATAAAGCCCTTAATGATCTAGCTCCATCATACATCAGAGATCTGATTGTTCCATATGTTCCTAACAGGGCACTTCGTTCTCGGACTGCAGGTTTACTGGTGGTTCCTAGAGTCTCTAGAAGTAGAATGGGAGGCAGATCCTTTAGTTATCAGGCTCCTCTCCTGTGGAACCAGCTCCCAGCTTTAGTCCGTGAGGCAGACACCCGGTCTACTTTTAAGGCTAGGCTTAAAACTTTCCTTTTTGATAAAGCTTATAGTTAGAGTGGCTTAGTTTATCCTGAGCTATCTTCCTTATTTTTTACCTCCATCTTCTTCCCTCCCTGTTGGTTGGAGTAAGGGGGAGTCAGGTTTAGCCTAAACCGGCTCAGTTATGGTGAGGTGCAAACACACCCTCCATTTCTGCTACCTGTGTGACCCCTTCTCTTTTCCAATGGTTATAATCAGTCTGACAGAGAGAGGTATCCCAATCCTTGTGGTTTTTAGTATAACAATGACCATCAGTGGGACCCTTTGTGAGGTGTCTTGAGACGACATTGTTGTAAATAAGCGCCGTTTAACTAAATAATCTGAACTGAAACTATCTGTGTAGTTATGCTGCTATAGGCTTAGGCTGCTGGAGGACACAATGACCACTTTACCCTCTTCGCTACATTATCACACTACTCTCCAATTTTGCATTATTTGCTGTTATTTCAGCTTTCAACCTTGTTTTCTCTATTCTCTTCCTAGAAGCTACACCTGGCCTGGCTCTGTGTCTACCTGTGACACCTTTCTGGAGAGGGGCATCGTCCAAGCTTCTGCTGGCAACAACTTAATGCTCAAACCTCTACCAATGATCCACAAGCACTGTCTTTTAGTGTTTAACCCTTTCTCTCTCCTAGACATGGAAATTGACTGAGCTTTTACTGTAACTAATTATATGTGCTCTCTTTCAGACTCTAACCTTGAAAACTGGCTCAGAGTTTATCTGTTCTTTCTTTCTAGGTGAAACGACTAAAGGAGCTACATCCATTAACATTTACTTTTCCTTCCCATAGAAAGTACTTCTGGATCAGTGCTTCTGTGTTCTTTTTGTGTCTCTGCTCTGTTCTCTCAAATCCCCAGTCGGTCGTGGCAGATGGCCGCTCACACTGAGCCTGGTTCTGCTGGAGGTTTCTTCCTGTTAAAAGGGAGTTTTTCCTCTCCACTGTTGCTACATGCATGCTCAGTATGAGGGATTGCTGCAAAGTCAACGCCAGTGACTGTCCACTGTCTCTACATACTCATCCGGGAGGAGGGAATGCTGCAAGTCACTGACTGGATGCAATCTGCTGGGTTTCCTTCGATAGAAAAACTTTTTATCCAATTTGAATAAAAAGCTAACTCCGACTGCACTGTTCAATTGTTAGGATTAATTGGAATGTATGTACCTGGCTGTTGTGAAGTGCCTTGAGACAACATGTGTTGTGAATTGGCGCTATATAAATAAAACTGAATTGAATTGAAGTGAATCAAAGCTTTGTGATGTGTAGCACACAGAAATACAACGTTTCAGTATTAAAGAAGAGGGGTTTAGAAGCAATTTATGAACGATTTATCTATTAAAGTCATACTAAAATGCCTAATATCCACTAAATGTCTTGAGTGGAATGCTAGAGCTTTAGCCTTTCTCAGTCTTGCAATGCCACATTCACTGGCAGCATGGGACTCATTGCTTATTATGGTGGGTGCATCAATGCTGAAAGCTACCTAACCCACTCACATCCATATTTTGCTGCCAAATTTGTTAACAAAAGGCAAAACTATGGTGTATAAACAATCCTATTATTTTTGAAGCTCATTGGAGTTTAAAACAACTGCTTTTCAAACTTACTGTAGCAGCCAGCTACAATGTTAGTTTAAGCTATTTCTGTTCTCCACATTGTTGTTATCATCTACAGCTATAAAAAATTATAATGTTCCTAGGTTCTGCTTGTGCATTGATCTTAAGTGAAGCTGTTCTATCCTTCAACCACCACAACATTGAGTGCAGAGCAGCTTTCTGCCACTTTCTTTACCAATGTCTAAGATAAACATAGGCTAGTAATACATTTTAACAGTGTAAGGTTGAGTAAATATTCCACAGATTCACGATATCACAGTATTAACCCCAAGGTTTAAAGCAAAACTGTGCAGCCATTACATCCTACGACAGCCTGTGCCTTTTGCACATATGTACACTTAATATCAATTTTAACATTTCTCAAAATAATGTGGTTTTATATAACCAAACAATTCAAAGTGAATAAAATAGTTTTTTTAAAGTAAAAGAAAATATCAGAATAAAATTATTTGTGGTGAGGAATACTTTAGGGCAGCCTCTAAATTCCCATTTAAAATGGCTAACACACTTATTTAGTTTAGTGTGCTCCTGGTTGTTGAAGGGAGGGTGAAGATGGTAGCAATTTATGAGTTTGGTAGTGGGTCTTAAGAAGTTTCATAAGATTTAGAAAATAGTCTTTAAGAGGAGGGCAATCAAAAACACTGGCTAACCTGCCCATGTCTGGCCATGGCTACAAAGGATGGATTAATGTTTTTTGGACAGATGAGGCCAAAACTGAATTCTTTACATACCAGAACAGAGAACAGGTTTGACATAAAGTATTCCAGGAAAAGAACCTCATACCAGCTGTGAAGCACAGAGGGTAAAGTCACGGTTTGGGGATGTTTGGATGCAGCAGGACCTGGTCAGCTCTGAAAGTGTTTGAGGAAAATGAGACGGTATCTGTAAAAACAAAAACCCAAAAAAAACATTGAAGCTGAAGCAGAAGTGGACCCTCCAACATGACAGTGATCCACAAGCGGAGAATTAAAAAATGTAAAGTCTTGCGATAAGTCGAGGTCTGGATCTCAACTTAATCTCATTGAGATGCTGTGGAGTGACTTGAAACAGGCTGTAAATGCAAGAAACCCTCAAACATCTCATGGCAAACATGGTAAAATATTCCTCAATCTGATGTCATAGACTGTTAGATGGATGCAAGAAGCCTCTCACTGATATTACAGGTCCTTCTCAAAATATTAGCATATTGTGATAAAGTTCATTATTTTCCATAATTTAATGATGAAAATTTAACATTCAATTATTTTAGATTCATTGCACACTAACTGAAATATTTAAGGTCTTTTATTGTCTTAATACAAATGATTTTGGCATATAGCTCATGAAAACCCAAAATTCCTATCTCACAAAATTAGCATATTTCATCCGACCAATAAAAGAAAAGTTTTTTTAATACAAAAAACGTCAACCTTTAAATAATCATGTACAGTTATGCACTCAATACTTGGAATCCTTTTGCAGAAATGACTGCTTCAATGCGGCGTGGCATGGAGGCAATCAGCCTGTGGCACTGCTGAGGTCTTATGGAGGCCCAGGATGCTTCAATAGCGGCCTTTAGCTCATCCAGAGTGTTGGGTCTTGAGTCTCTCAACGTTCTCTTCACAATATCCCACAGATTCTCTATGTGGTTCAGGTCAGGAGAGTTGGCGGGTCAATTGAGCACAGTGATACCATGGTCAGTAAACCATTTACCAGTGGTTTTGGCACTGTGAGCAGGTGCCAGGTCGTGCTGAAAAATGAAATCTTCATCTCCATAAAGCTTTTCAGCAGATGGAAGCATGAAGTGCTCCAAAATCTCCTGATAGCTAGCTGCATTGACCCTGCCCTTGATAAAACACAGTGGACCAACACCAGCAGCTGACACGGCACCCCAGACCATCACTGACTGTGGGTACTTGACACTGGACTTCTGGCATTTTGGCATTTCCTTCTCCCCAGTCTTCCTCCAGACTCTGGCACCTTGATTTCCGAATGACATGCAGAATTTGCTTTCATCTGAAAAACGTACTTTGGACCACTGAGCAACAGTCCAGTGCTGCTTCTCTGTAGCCCATGTCAGGCGCTTCTGCCACTGTTTCTGGTTCAAAAGTGGCTTGACCTGGGGAATGCGGCACCTGTAGCCCATTTCCTGCACACGCCTGTGCACCGTGGCTCTGAATGTTTCTACTCCAGACTCAGTCCACTGCTTCCGCAGGTCCCCCAAGGTCTGGAATCGGCCCTTCTCCACAATCTTCCTCAGGGTCCGGTCACCTCTTCTCGTTGTGCAGCATTTTCTGCCACACTTTTTCCTTCCCACAGACTTCCCACTGAGGTGCTTTGATACAGCACTCTGGGAACATCCTATTCGTTCAGAAATTTATTTCTGTGTCTTACCCTCTTGCTTGAGGGTGTCAATAGTGGCCTTCTGGACAGCAGTCAGGTCGGCAGTCTTACCCATGATTGGGGTTTTGAGTGATGAACCAGGCTGGGAGCTTTAAAGGCCTCAGGAATCTTTTGCAGGTGTTTAGAGTTAACTCGTTGATTCAGATGATTAGGTTCATAGCTCGTTTAGAGACCCTTTTAATGATATGCTAATTTTGTGAGATAGGAATTTTGGGTTTTCATGAGCTGTGTGCCAAAATCATCTGTATTAAGACAATAAAAGACCTGAAATATTTCAGTTAGTGTGCAATGAATCTAAAATATATGAATGTTAAATTTTCATCGTGACATTATGGAAAATAATGAACTTTATCACAATATGCTAATATTTTGAGAAGGACCTGTAATTCAGCTGAAGGAAGCAACACTAGCTAGTAGGAGGTAGGGTCTCCTACCGTTTCCCTCAGCTTGAGAACACATTTGTGTTACCTGCTGTTTAAGGAGTAAACAAGACTATTTTGTTGCTAAAGTTCAATAAATCAGTACGTTTTGACATAAAAGTCCAAAGCTTTCTTAATAATGAACCTAATATTTAACATGCTGTCGTAACTTTTACACGACCGTATCACATGATCCAGTTTTTCCTTCTAAAAACAATAAAACAACAATTACTCCTGCTTCTGCTAAAGCAATATAATATGATTACTATGCTGATAATGTCTAAACATACAGAAGATTCATTTATAGATTTGTTTTTGATAAATAGACTTAAGCAAAAAAATATATATACCGGTTTAGTAAAAGATTTCATGTAAATATGCTCAATGCAAGGAATATTATAACCATTAGCCATTTTGGTCATTATAGTAACCCAGGTAAAATAAGTTGATTGTAGTTGGTTAATTAGTCAGACTATCTGCTCCTAATGAGTCTGCAGTCAGCTGCTCCACAGACGTGCAACTGTAAGACCGCGGTGGATCTTGATATTGATAACTGGCTGGTGCTTAATGCATCCCAGTCTTGGGGTCATTCACTGTTTTATAAAATGGTTTTTACAATTAGCAATCCACTTGCTTGCTGGCTAAGTAGATAAGTTAAGATCAGAATTTATTTATTGTAAACTAAAAGTAGCTATTGGTTTTGTGATAAAAGAGCTCTGGAAGAAAAAACTTCAGAAATTCAACTATATGAAGACAGTGTGAAGTATGTGTTATATAATAAGTGTAACTAGCATTCAGAGTGGTCCATTTCAAACAGATTAAATTGTCAGCAGTTCATCAGAAACCTTTCTAGGTTAAAGGAGTGAGGATGATTTGTGGGGGGGAGCTCCAGCTTGGCCGTCGGATGGTATGACATGTTATCCCAAATCCCTCCGGCCACCTTTGCAGCTGTATTTGTAGCTAGGCTTAAATGAGTTAACACACATATAATGAGGTAATCCGCAGTGTTTGCAGTGTTGGTGAGGTTGTGTTGGATGCTGGCTCAGCGCTTATCCCCCTGTGGTATCGACAGAACATAAAGGAACTGCTGCAGCAAGCCGCTCTCATTCATAGCCGGATTAGTGCTACGTGCAGTGTCTTTTTATGATTTTTCTCTTCTTCTTAAAAAACAACTGACTGACCCAAACAACACAAGCTACAAGGCTGACCTTCAGGGCAGTGCTGCCCATCTAACAACATCTTTATTGTTTCCTTTGCTGCAACACAAAGCAGCAAAGTGTTGAAATTCAGAGATCTTCCCTCAGTCTCTATCCCCTCATTTTAATGCATGCCTACAATAATGACTTTTTCCTTCCAGTCCATGTTGGAACTGCTACATCTATTTTTAGAATGAGGAATTGCTGTAGGAAACCTCTATAAGTACAGCTGCCTCCCTGCTTCTCCCTGAATGCAAACATTAACTGCAGTCCAGCTGCTTAATATTTAATGAACTCCCCAGTCTAGTCTCAGGTGTCCTTAATATAGCTGTGGACTGCCAGAAAATCAAAAGCTAATCTAACATTGGCGTATCTGTCGGGATCATCAACAAAGCTCAGGTCTGCTCAGATTTCCCCACCGAAGCTCTTTACCAGAGCTACATATGCACAGGCATCGGTGTAGAATGATTTTGTGCTGGTTCTGTTGTTGATCATCCAGTGGATCCAGCCAATCAGTTTTCAGTTTGTGATCCTTCGACTGTCCACTCCTTTACTAGGATAAAACGGCCTATTCCATGTGCACATCATTCGTTTGGATCCCAGTCAGAACCTGCTGCAACTCAGTGGGAGTTTATATCAACACTATAAACCTGTAAGAAGTAAACTTTGTACAATGTTTTAGGCCTTATGTAGAAAATGCAGCATTTCACATGCTTTTAATGCTGAGCAAACAGCTGATTTATCAAACAAATACTCTTTTGCTTCATCAAAAGTAGTTTGGTTTTAACCGTTAGGTTAATTCATATAGCATTATTATTTCATCAACAAGACAATTCAAAATGCTTTACATGATGGAAAAGAATACTTTGCACTGACAAAAAAAACATAAAAAAGTACTTTGCAGTGGCATGATAAAAAAAAAATTTAAAAATCAAAACCAAAGAAAAGTTGGACTACAGGTTAAAATTAACGAATTTTTAAATTTTAGGGCGGAACGAGCCCCCTGTGGGAAAATGTATTGTTTTAACCCATTCATTGATGCACTCAGTACTTTTCGGTCCTTATTTTTTCTTCACATGAAATCAAACGTTTCTATCTGTGGAGGAGACAATTCCTTAAAACTCTTCTGGCTAGAGAACCTGTCCATGTTTGAACCAAGAGTCAGAGCCTTCTCAGCATTCCCCCTAGCTATTGATAGGAAACATTCAGTGTTCTGCAGATAAAAGTTGGGGATTGCTGGGACAGTGTTCCTTGACCTATGGAAAGTGGCAAACATGCTGGCTCATTATGTGTTGCGTAAATCAAAATCTGTCAATACAGTTGGGATGTTCTTCTCTAAAAACAAAATCACTTAAACCAAGACATTTTATCGCCGTAGAAATACGTCACTGTCTTTTAATATAAATGTTAATATAAAGTTTGTATTTGTATTATACCTATGGAACTAGAAAAGGTCCGTTCCGAGACTGAGTTTAATTTGGCAAATTTTAAATATCACATATTCACCTTCGAGTGGATTCTCTCTCATATTAGTTACTCAATGTTAAGTTACTTTAAAACAACCCCTGGAACTCCTAGTCCAACTCCTAGTCTTTGAAATCGTTAAAGAAACAGGCGAACGTCTTAATTGATTCTGTGATGCAGAGGGAGGGTGAAGGTGCACAGCTTTCTTTTTGTACTCACTAATCACAGAGCAGTGATTAGTAATTTCACATTTAAGCCAAAAGGTTTCTGGGTTCAAATCTCAGCTGAGGTCAGATATGCAATTATTACCGCACTGCTTATCTTCTTTGCTTATTAATGGTTTACAAAGATATTCTACTCTAAGTAAATAGCTCTCCTCCATTGCCTTTCTACATACACGTTTTCTGAAATGCTACAGGCTCCTCTGCTACGGACTTTATGCAAGTTTTACTTAAATATCACAGCAACAAACTGATAAGAACAAACTCCTAATTTGCCATGCAGACTCTCTGTCTGCACCGATGAAGACTTACTCACCGATGCATGAAGATTGCTCGAACAGTCAGATTAATTTCCTTATTAATTCAGAGCTTGACTATTTGATCCCTGCATGTAGAACATTGACTCTTCATCGCCGGATGTTCAGTCGATCATTAAATACCGGAAGAAAACGAGAAAGTGATGTCACAGCAAATATAACTTCCTCTGGTCTGACTCAGTAACATTTAGCACCCTTCGTTTCAGTACACACATTACGTAGATGTGCTTCATCTCTTCATGTATGTCTCCATGTACATAGAAAGTTAACAAACAGTGTGACAGCATCATTAGGAATAGTTTAAAGGTTTTTATTTCTTTGTGGTTGGTGAATTAAGGTTAAAGCCTGATGAATCGATATCTGATCTAATGTTACAGATGTGAAACTAAAGCTTATTAGACTAAATCTCAGTTCATCTCTTAATTTAGTATCTTTCTTCTGGCTGCACCATGCAGCTAAAAATAGATTGGTCACTTTATAATTGCTGCTGGGATCTGGTTTCTATTGTCTTTGAGTTGTTGGCATATTTTGTCGTTTTGCAGTCTGAGTTCAATGTTTTATTTCCAAAAGCTTATAATAAGCTTATAATAACCATATTTTTCTGTCTGTTTCGGATCTCTTTACAGAAAGCTGTTCTGACCACAGATATAAAGATCTGAAGCCATTTGCTCCCATTACATCCCATTGTGCCCTTTCAACCCCCTCCAGCTTTCCCCTTCACTCTGGCTGCCAATGAGCCATTATCGTTATCCAACTGTAACCACGGCAGCTGGAGGGTTCTCTGTTAGCCTCTGTGTGGACGCTGCCATCCAACTCCTAACAACTCTGTTTGAATGCGCTGTCACAGAGACGGATGGATGAAATTGGGGGAGGACAAAATGAAGTTGGAGTTTCTGCTGGAGGGTGGTTGGGCGGAGGGTTGGAGGTGTGGGTGCTGCAGTCAGAGGAAGGCAGGCGATGACTCAGGAGTTTTGAGCCTCGGCCTTCTCTGGTTGCGAGCCTGCCTGTCTGCGTGGCTAACAATGTACTGACTGTCGTATCAGGCAGCTCTGTTGGTCTCTGCTTGCTTTGGTTATAAAGTAACCAAATTTTCATATATGTTTTATCACCTTACAAACTCACACAGTGAAAGATTAAATGATTAGCACAAATTTTACTAATAAACATCTAAAGAGTGTACATTTGTATTAAACTCCCCTAAATCTGTGCTTTTTACTTTAAGCTTTCAGTGCTCTTACAGCTCCAAATCATTTTGGATCATCTTGAGCAGCTTTGCACATCAAGATATCTTTCTTTGTAAAGTACCTCAAGCTCAGTCAGACCGAGTGGAGAGCATCTGTAAAAATCAGTTTTAAAGTGTTGCCACCACTTCTTTCCTGGATCTATGTCTGGACTTTGACTGAACCATTCTAACGCATGAATATGCTTTGATCGAAATCATTTCATTGTACCTCTGGCTGTATGGTTAGGGTTGTTGTCCTGCTGGAAGGTGAACTCTCCTCTAAAAGCTCCATTCTTTTGTAGCCCCTAAGAGGTTAACTCTCAGAATCACCTCGTATTTAGCTTCCTATTCACCTTCCCATCATCTCTGACCAGCTTTCCTGTCCCTGCTGCCTCCCCACAGCATGATGCTGCCAGCACCATGTTTCACTGTGGTGGTGTATTCAAGGTGATGTGTAATGCTAGTTTCCCACCTTGAATAGCGTTTTGAAATATTGGCTTGTCCGCTGTGTTCCCTGATCTTCATGATTCTGTTTGTTCTCTAATGTTCTTTAACAAAGCTCTGAGGCCTTCACAGAACAGCTGGATTTATACTGAGATCAAATTATAAACAGAAGAACTCTGTTTACTTATTAGATGACTTCTAAGAGCAGTTGGTAGCACTGGAATTTATTTATGGGTTTCAGAGAAAAGCATGCTGGGTAGAAACACTCTTCAGATTTCTAGTTTGCAGAAAAAAAGGAGACCTCAGGGAAATCTATTCTGTCTGGCCTGGGAATGCCTTTGGATCCCCCAGAATGAGCTGGAGGGCATCACCAGATAGAGGTGGGGTTCCCCCTGCATCCTGATTTCAGATAAGGGGAAGACAATGGACAGATGGATGTTTTCTCACCCTAACAATGTCAGTCAGTCAGTCATTTTCTATACTGCTTCTTCCATAGTGGGTCACGGGAAGCTGGTGCGTATCTCCTGCAGGCTTTGGGCGGGAGGTGGGGTACACCCTGGACAGGTCGCCAGTCCATCACAGGGCAACATACAAACAACCAAACACACACTCATTCATACACCTAAGGGCAATTTAGAGAGACCAATTAACCTAAGAGGCATGTCTTTGGACTGTGGGAGGAAGCCGGAGTACCCGGTGAGAACCCACCCTAACAATGTGAGAAGTATAATATAAAAATTACATATACTGAGTTATATCAGTCCACCGGATCCCCTGAGTCTCATTATTCATGTTAGGTAGTCCTAATCTGTCCCATAGGGTCAGTTTGCCATACGACGATATGATAACGTCTCTCTGACCACTTACAGTTTCTTCCCATAACCACTGAACCTCTTTAAGGTGTTCCTTTCACTTTCTAATTACGCTCTCACAAAGTTTTAACAGCTCTCTGAAATACATAAAATGTAAAAGTTGCAGACATTGAAACATTCAATGTTTAAAAGGCATTAAAAAACATTTACCATTACAACAAATTCTAACATGACATGCTGCCAACTCTAAGCAAGAAAGTATAAATGTGGGTAGAGGTGACATCATCCATGGGTCTGGTGAATCTGAAGCCCCAAGCTGCTGTAAGAAAACTGATCATTGCAAAACTGGACTGCCTGTAGAAGTGTGCTAGATGAATCCAATCACCAAGCAGGTTTTCTACAAATACAGAACACAGTTGAACAGGAAGAGACAGAACAAAGTTCTAAGAAACGTCCTAAACACACCCAGCACATGAAAGTCAAGAACAAGATTGAAATTGGTTTTGGGCTCTGAAAAAGAAGAAAGCTATTTCCTGTGTGATTCTGTTTATATCAGAAGATAGTGTTGTAATTTTTAAGGCAGTGGGCAGAACCTTTGAAATGAGGGAAGACAGACTAAAAACAGTTATGTTACTTAAAAACAAAGCCTCTTTCTCCCCAGAAAATTGGTACATTGTTTTATCATTGTGATACAGAAATGCAGATGATCTAAGATGCATCTGGTGGAATCTATTGCTGATTGGCAGGCATAATTACTAATAATGGTTAGGTGCTAAAATGTCACAGTCTCTATTTTAGGCTAAATGAACCTGCTTCGTATCTCTGCAAAAGCACAGAGAGATGCTAAAGAACTGCAGCTACCTGACGTCTGTTTGTGCTTGTTTTGTACCTGTTTATAAGATTGCAAAAGTTTTCCTTTGTGACTATTTTTGAAACACTGTAGCTCTACAGATTCACCCTGTGGATGCTTTGTACCTTGGCAGCTACTAAGGTTCTCATTAGGCTTGTATTTAAAATATTTTGGCATTCTGATTATTTGTTACCTAAGCCAAGAAGATATTATGTTCTGTTGAGTTTGTGTGTGTGTGTGTGTGTGTGTGTGTGCGTGTGTGCATGTGTATGTGTGTGTGTGTGTGTGTGTGTGTGCGCACGCGCAACTTTAGGGAAAAAGTTACGGATGAATTCTAATGAATTTTCTTTTTTTTTTTTTTTTTTTACCAGAGGTGTATTAGCTCAAGGAAGAATCCAATAAATATTGGTGGTGATCCGAATCATGTTCACAATCTGGACTCAGGAATTTTTTTTTTTTCTATTGGGATCAGTGACCCTACGTTGGGTAGAGGAGGCAGGAAGTTGGACTGTCTTATAGAAATTTTTTGACCCTATAGTTGGAAAGATTGTTTTCCAACACTTTTTTGGCCGTTTGTTGTCTTCTTCTTCTTCTTCTCATTTTTATTATTTTAAAGTTTCATATTACCAGACACCATTTTACATATTTTGTTAAACTAATTTAGTTAAATTTTTGAGGCGCCTCGTCTTTACTGAACATTTTTGCGTACACAAAGAAATGGTAAAAACAGTAAACAGTCGATGTCCTGGTAAAATAGTGTGGTACCAAAAGGAATTGTCTGATTGTGATTAAAAACGTCTGAATAAGTACAAAAATGTACTCTGTTTTACTGACCCCACACACAAATGGTAACACTCAGTCACTGTCGGTTAAACACTGGAAGCTGGCAATCAATGGCAGCATGATTCAGTGTGAGGGGAAGACTTCCATCAGGGAGGAAAGGTTAAAAGAAGACATTGATGAGAGGATTGGACTGTGGATGACTTCTAATACAGATCCCTCATAAACAATATAGGAAATAGAAACAGTTTCTACCAGTCCACCCACTACTGCTTTATCTCTGCTGTTTTAGCAGACTATGTGCAAATCCAGTGTGACTGAGACGCTAACAGAATGTTTCTAGCTACTCATCACTGAGAGCATTATTACCGTCTGTGGGTTACTAATAATACAGATGAAAGTGATCGATGTTCTCTCTTGTTATTACTGCAGTGATGAATGATGTTTTTTATAGAAGACGAGGACTTGATGGGCTGCTGTGCCATCCTTGTGAATTTTTTCCACTTTGGCAACAGAGACTAGAAGGAGGAGTTTGTCATGTTGGATTCCGAGCGTCTAGCAGCTTGAAGGTGTGTCCGTACCGAGTGCAGACTTTTGCTCTCGGATGAGAATCCTCCACAGGTCAGACCCAGCTGCACACTTGCTCACTTGCAACGTCCAAAACAGCAAACGTGGCACTTTTCATTGAGCCTGAGGATTATTCGTTGGCCATGTTAGCTCTTTTTGTGCTCAGTGGAGAAGTTCTTTGTCATTGGCACATTGTTGGCTGCTCGGTTCTTTCAGTTAAACATAAACAATTCATCAGTTAGACCCCCGCTTTAGCTGATTTTAGCTATTTAAAACAACATAAATGTATGCTTGTTGATGCTATTGGCTGTATCAGCGATAACTCGTCAGTGTCCTCTAAGTCCTCACAGAGTGGAGTCTACTGTTTGATGCAGTTGTTTTGCTGAAAATGTAATGGGATGTACCCATAATAATGATATACTGTAATTTGTGGGTTTTAACAGATAACCGAAACCTTTGAACAGACTGTTGGCATCAACATTAGCATACTGATACAGACTTCACATTACATCCCTATTTCGAAATATCAAGAGTTAAGTGAAATCAGACTTAAACAATGTGTATGGTGGACCTCATTAAGTAGCCTCAGCTCAGTATGCTGTAAACCAGGGGGGTTGAAAGAATGTTTTCCCAAAAGTCTCGGGGATCATCAAGATTTTTCTTTGGGAAAATGTGTGCTCTATCTCGTCAGCAGTTCTGGAACTTTCCCATGGATGCCATTTTTACCCAGCCTTGCCCAGACTTTGTTTCTCATCTGTTTTTTAATTTATTCAAATCAGTGCATGATGTTTTACTTTTTGAGATTTGTTCTGCCTACTTCATGTTGTCAGACAGGTACCGTTGGTTGAAAAAAAATATATTTCAACTGATCATTATATTAAGTAAAGAAAGAATAGCTATCCTAACCAATCTAGTCCTATGTGAAAAAGTAACTGCACCCCCTTGTTAAATCATTAAATAACTGGGATCAACCACATTTTTGGTTTAAAGTCTCTTGCCACACCCAGGCCTGGTTACTTCCAGAAGAAATCTGGGAGGGTGTAAATACTTTACAGAACTGTGAATGAAAGATTTGTTGTGTCAAGCACAGAGAAATAGATTAAAAGTTTGACTGTAAGTAAATGCAATGCACAAAAACCAGTAAGCAATTTTAACGTCCTCAAAGCTTTTCTGTCATACTGAAAACAAAAAAGATATGCTAATATTATGTTAATTCAACAAAAGTGACCACATTTTGTACAAACTACATTGAGGTATAAATGCTTTAAAGAAAGGTCCACAAAAGTATTTAATTTCTCAAAAACCTTGAAGGTTCTGCCTTCAGCACCCACCCCCAACAGGATTTTGGCAAAACCTCCTACAAGTTGGAAGTCATTTCTGAACTTACATCAATACATTATTCATGGCCTAGCTGCTGCCGTTGGCCTGCCTGTATGCCATGGCCTATTTACTGAAGTGCTCATGAATCCATTAGTCGTGCACAGCAGAAAGCTGAGGCTCATCTATAAGTAGCTTCACAGCCGCATGAATCAATTCATAATATCCCAGACAATAACAGGGAATAAACAGCAGCTGGACTGTGGCTAATTCATCAGTCGGAGGAGATTTCTGTCCATAACTATATAAGGAAACACTGACAGGAAGCTGGAGAGTAAATCCTTATAAAGTCAATAACCCAATCAACAAAAAAAAAAACAACATAACATGACTTGTGCTGATACGTCTACCACAATTAACACTTTGCATCAGACACCACCACCCCTATATTACTCATGGCTTGCCAACGTATTCATGCCCCTTGAACTTTCTCATGTATTGTCACATTAAAACAACAAACTTCAATGTGCTTTATTGATGTTTTGTATAATAGAGCAACACAAAGGAGTGCAGAATTGAAAGGGAACTACAAACATGTCTGCCGTTTCTGGCGCAGAGGGCTAGCAGAATGCAGTTTTCCTGGGATGGATTACCTGGTATCAGAAGTTGGTCGGCTCCACACATGTTAAGCAGTTGTCAGAAACAGCGGTTATACAACTATTAATTCATTCAGCCATTCATGAGAAAGCTAAACCTTCAAGCATTTTGAGTTTATACAGTAAGTGTTTGAGAGTAGAAAGAAAAATGCAAACAAATGTATTTTTTCAAACTTTTTGGACCTAACCTTCCTTTTGCTCCACTTTCTGCAAGGTAAGAATTAATGCAATCAGTTTTTCTTGTTTTAATTTGGAAAAGAAAAAGCAGTGTTCCTATTGCATTTGCAAGTATTAAAATAAAAGCTGTCATAAAATCTACTCTGATTTTCCTCTGCAGCCGTGAGATTTTCTTCGGGAATTGACCTGTAATTTAGGATCATCCATCTTCCAATCATTTAGACCATGCTGAAGGAAAGCATTTGTTAATGGCAATGAAATAATAGGTAAATGCATAGGCAAGGAAATGGAAAACATGAAGTTTTATCAAACTGATAACCTTGGACCTGCATATTTTCATTTTGCGGCTTTGAGGCTTTTGTTTTTTCACCATTGGCTGTTATTTGTCTGCCTGTGGATTGGACGAAGGTGGTACATCATGTCAGACCAGACATGTCGCTGAGGAGCAAAATGCATTCACAACTGGAAGCTTCACACAGACACAAAGGGGTGAGAAGGAGGACATGGTGGAGGTGTCTCACTGATTTGTGCCATGCTAGTTGAGTATTTATTAAGCCTCTTGCGTGATGAAGAATGGCAGACTGTTGCCAGGCACCTCCCTCTGTTCTCTTTTCTCTCCTGCCAGGCCTGATCTTATTTTCCTCCCACTAACTGATCACCAGATGTCCCAACCTGTCCTTCCATCAGCTACCATGTGTGCAGCCCCACGTGTGAAGCTGTGGACGTGACATTTTGTTTTCATGCTTAATTCTGATGCGGCGCTGTAACCTGGCCTGTTGTTGTCCGTCAAGGGGTGTGCTGCGTTTCCAATTATGCGAGCGTGCACCCGGCTTTACATCAGCTCAAGACGAGCAGAGGCCGAGACAGGAAATCAAACCTTTGCTGACTGAGCCCCTGTAACTGTGACAGGTGTTACAGCTGCAGTGTGAATCAAATTGACATTCGCATTGTGCTTCAAAGGGGTAGACAGATAGCACAGGCTGGCATTCAGTCTGTTGGGAGACCAGTGGATCACACCTATAACAGCCTTTTCAGTGGAGCCATTTGCAGGAGGGCAGAGTGGTGAGTGAAAAGGTCAATCCTGTTGGCATGGATCCTCTGTGTCTTTGCTGCAAGCTGCAGCAGAAGAAATGTCCAAAAGGCAAATCTTAATGTAAAAATAATAATAATCTAGAGAATGACAGTAATGTGTCTCACTCTGCTCTATCCTGGTTAACTAATGACTAGACATTTGTTCAACCAGGAAGTAAAAAGCTTAGCTTAACCACTGCAAGCTAAAAGAAGCCTGTTATGAAGCCATGTCTTCTCATTTGGAATGATACCAAAAAATAGACCATCACTCCCAAAACTTCTCACACAGAGAAAGTACTAGCCTTTTATAAATCACCTCATAAAACTGGCTGGTTCCTGAAAGTACCCAGTGACTTCCAGCAGAGTAACCTGTGAAATTCATGATTACTTGGTGATTCTAATGAAAGTTCAGTGAATTTAGGTTTGTAAACAAAGTGCTCTCTAGGACAGTACTTTGTAAGTTTCAGAAAGTACCTGGTAAAAACCTAGAGAGCACATGTTAAGTTTCACAAAAGATCCTGGAAATCATCAGAAAAGTTCCATGAATTAACCAGAAGAGTTCCACTAAAGTTCCTTAAAAGTACTAGGTAGGATCTGCAAAATATCTATAAAGCAACAGAAGAGTTCCACCAAAGTTTTGAGAAAACATCAGGAAAGCACTGCCAAAGGTCCTTCATTCCTTTCTTTCCTATGTTGTCTGTCCTCACTTTGTTCCTTCATTTCTTCCCCCCTTCCCTCCTTGTGTCCGTCCTTCCTTCCTCCCTTTCTTCCGCTCACCCAGTGTGTAAGTCTAATTAGAAGTGTTCTGTCAAGTAGCTTCTATACTTTAAAGTATAAAAACACTGTTGTGTGACAGAATGAACAGCGCTTATAAGAGTGCAATAACATTAGTCTGCTCTTCCCACAATATTCCCTCTGGGCCAGGTTTTATGTCTACTTCTTGAATGGAAAATTGCAGAGGTGGAATATTCACCCACACATGCTCTGGAGACAAATGCCTAGCCCGGGCTCTTGAGAGTCACAACTAAACTCCCATTTGCATTTGATGGTCTCATTAAACAGCCCATTAGGGAGCCTCATCATGCGGTGGGGAGGATTTCTGCAGTCATTTGCAGTCTGATGGCCCTGGCCATGCTTTTCTGTACAGCTTACCAGGTGCTCTTGGGAAGTAAGATGGCATTGTTTTGATGAGGTTCCACAGAATATTTCTGTGAGTAATGATTAGAGTGGGGCACTATCGTTGAGCTCTGGTGTTGGCACAATTGCTGATTCATTCTTTATAAAACTAGTAAATGCTGATGTGAACAGTGAGCACTATCATTTGTACAGAGATATTTTCTGGTTTCTCCTGGTATCATACTAATAATTCTTGGACAGATTTCCTGCTACAAACTGATGTCTAGCTTTCTCTAACAATTAGACATACAGGGGTTGGACAATGAAACTGAAACACCTGTCATTTTAGTGTGGGAGGTTTCATGGCTAAATTGGACCAGCCTGGTAGCCAGTCTTCATTGATTACACATTGCTCCAGTAAGAGCAGAGTGTGAAGGTTCAATTAGCAGGGTAAGAGCACAGTTTTGCTCAAAATATTAAAATGCACACAACATTATGGGTGACATACCAGAGTTCAAAAGAGGACAAATTGTTGGTGCACGTCTTGCTGGCCAAGACAGCAAGTCTTTGTGATGTATCAAGAGCCACGGTATCCAGGGTAATGTCAGCATACCACCAAGACGCAAGAGGAAGCTGTCTGAAAGGGATGTTCGGGTGCTTACCCGGATTGTATCCAAAAAACATAAAACCACAGCTGCCCAAATCACGGCAGAATTAAATGTGCACCTCAACTCTCCTGTTTCCACCAGAACTGTCCGTCGGGAACTCCACAGGGTCAGTTTCAATGGTGCAAGGAGTTCAAATCTTGGGCTGTGGACAATGTGAAACATGTATTGTTCTCTGATGAGTCCACCTTTACTGTTTTTCTCACATCCGGGAGAGTTACGGTGTGGAGAAGCCCCAAAGAAGCGTACCACCCAGACTGTTGCATGCCCAGAGTGAAGCATGGGGGTGGATCAGTGATGGTTTGGGCTGCCATATCATGGCATTCCCTTGGCCCAATACTTGTGCTAGATGAGCGCGTCGGGGCCAAGGACTACCGAACCATTCTTGAGGACCATGTGCATCCAATGGTTCAAACATTGTATCCTGAAGGCGGTGCCGTGTATCAGGATGACAATGCACCAATACACACAGCAAGACTGGTGAAAGATTGGTTTGATGAACATGAAAGTGAAGTTGAACATCTCCCATGGCCTGCACAGTCACCAGATATAAATATTATTGAGCCACTTTGGGGTGTGTTGGAGGAGCGAATCAGGAAACGTTTTCCTCCACCAGTATCACATAGTGACCTGGCCACTATCCTGCAAGAAGAATGGCTTAAAATCCTTCTGACCACTGTGCAGGACTTGTATATGTCATTCCCAAGATGAATTGACGCTGTATTGGCTGCAAAAGGAGGCCCTACACCATACTAATAAATTATCGTGGTCTAAAACCAGGTGTTTCAGTTTCATTGTCCTACCCCTGTATTTTACACAGACATCTGGAAATATTTCAAGAGGGAATTCCACATGGTTATGATGTAGTAAAAGTTTTAAACTTTAAACTAGAAAGTTATCCTACCACAACTCTAAACAAGGTGAGCAAACCAGCAGATGCAAGCAAGCTGATTTTCAAAGGGAAAACCAGTTTGTTTCCTTGGGGGTGGCATATTCAACCACTGCTTAGGACTAGGGCTCTAAAGTCCTTGTGGAAAAATGTGTTGTGGCCGGATGAAACCAAACTTTAAGTGTTTTGGCCTCAACTCCCAAAGATACCCAAAACACTGAACATCACCATGATGGTGGCAGCATCATGCTGTGGGGTTACATTTGTTCTGAATTTGTAAATGAAATTATGAACAGTGTCAAGTACCAGTCAGCTGGGACTCAAGGCCATCAGATGCCTGTAAGAGGACTGAAGCTGAAGGGATTTCAGCTCTCGGCATCAAACATCCTCTCTAATCAGCAGACAAGACGTTTTAGGATATCCTGCCCAGTCCAGAACCAAAAGAAAATCTGAGGTCTCCTGAAAAGGACCGTGGATAAAAGAGCATCTGGAATATTTGGAGAGTTTTTACATCATTGAAGGGGCAAGCATTCCCAAGTCAAGATGTGGGATGCTGACAGACACCTTCCTAGCAAGAACAAAAGCAGAAAAGGAATCAAAAGGTGCTTCAACAAATTTCATCTTTTTCATTTTTTATATTCCTGCTCTTGACAAATTTTTTGTTTCCCAGTTAATATGTACTGGATATATGTCATTAAAAGTTGGAAAGATATGATGTATTTAATATGATCGACCCTTGTTTGTGTCACAAAATCTTCTCTTTCAGCAGGAGTGTGTAAATCGACTGTAGTTTTTGTCTCAGACAGGATGTTACAGAGTCTCTGTAGGTTCTGATGTGCTGTGGTGTTTGAGCTAACATGCGAAGGTTTCCACTGCTGACCATTCATTGCTCTCATGTCAGGGTCTCTTCTCTCTTGTTGCTGGGTTCTAGTGGACTGAAAAGCTGCTGAATCATCCACAGGAGGCCAAAAAGCCAGAGAAGTCAAAGTGGGTCGCACCCATGAAAAACTTGCCAAGTCCTCTCACCAGCACCAAACAGCATGTTTTGATATTGACTCTTGTTTGATGTCAATTATTAGATTTTAGTACACTGCTCAAAAAAATAAAGGGGACACTCAATTAACACATCCTAGGTCTGAATGAATGAAATATTCTCATTGAACACTTTGTTCTGTACAAAGTTGAATGTGCTGACAACAAAATCACACAAAAATCATCAACGGAAATCAAATTTATTAACCAACGGAGGCCTGGATTTGGAGTCACACACAAAATTGTGGCCTCCACGTGCCTGTATGACCACCCTACAACGCCTGGGCATGCTCCTGATGAGACGGCGGATGGTCTCCTGAGGGATCTCCTCCCAGACCTGGACTAAACTGTCCTCCTGGACAGTCTGTGGTGCAACGTGACATTGGTGGATGGAGCCAGACATGATGTCCCAGATGTGCTCAATTGGATTCAGGTCTGGAGAACGGGCGGGCCAGTCCATAGCTTCAATGTCTTCATCTTGCAGGAACTGCTGACACACTCCAGCCACATGAGGTCTAGCATTGTCCTGCATTAGGAGGAACCCAGGGCCAACCGCACCAGCATATGCGGCCCTCCAAAGAAATGCCACCCCACACCATTACTGACCCACTGCCCACTGTTCGAAAGAAGGCCCAGCAGAGACTGTACTTCCTGAGGCAACTCAAGAAGTTCAACCTTCCACGGGAGCTGCTGGTCATCTTCTACACTGCCATCATTCAGTCTGTCCTGTCTTCATCCATCTCAGTGTGGTTTGGCTCATCCACAAAACAGGACAGGTCCAGACTGCAACGAATAATCAGGGCTGACCTTCCCTCCATCCAGGACTTACACAGGTCTAGGTTCAGGAAAGGAGCTGCTAAAATCTCTGCAGATCCCACACACCCTGCACATAAACTGTTCAGAGCTTTACCTTCAGGCCGCCCTACAGAGCACTGTTCACTAAAACCAGCCGCCACAGAGACAGTTTCTTCCCCCAGGCTGTTTCTCTGCTGAACATTCAATAGAGTACAAAACAACAGCATACAGATGTTGCAAATGCACCTTTTTTTATATATGTGTATATTGTACATTGTAAATATGTATATTCTGTAATGCAAAAACAAAACCAAAGAGCAAAGTGTACTGAAGTCAAATTCCTTGTTTGTATGTACAAATTTGCCATTAAAGCTGATTCTGATTCTGAAAAAAAAACAAAAAACAAAAAAACAGTCATGCTGAAGGATGTTGCAGGCAGCAGATCGCTATCCATGGTGTCTCCAGACTCTGTCACATCTGTCACAGGTGCTCAGTGTGAACCTGCTTACATCTGCGAAGAGCACAGGGCGCCAGTGGCAAATTTTCCAATCCTGGTGTTCTCTGGCAAATGCCAAGCATCCTGCACGGTGTTGGGCTGTGAGCACAACCCCCATTTGTGGACGTTGGGCCCTCAAACCATCCTCATGTAGTCAGTTTCTAACCGTTTGTGCAGACACATGCACATTTGTGGTCTGCTGGAGGTCATTTCGCAGGGCTCTGGCAGTGCTCCTCCTGTTTCTCCTTGCACAAAGGCGGAGGTAGCGGTCCTGCTGCTGGGTTGTTGCCCTCCTACGGCCTCCTCCATGTCTCCTGGTGTACTGGCCTATCTCCTGGTAGCGCCTCCGGGCTCTGGACACTACGCTGACAGACACAGCAAACTTTCTTGCCACAGCTCGCATTGATGTGCCATCCTGGATGAGCTGCACTACCTGAGCCACTTGTGTGGGTTGTAGAGTCCGTCTACCATGAGTGTGAAAGCACCACCAACATTCAAAAGTGACCAAAACATCAGCCAGAGAGCATAGGTACTGAGAAGTGGTCTGTGGTCCCCACCTGCAGAACCACTCCTTTATTGAGTGCGTCTTGCTAATCGCCAAAGATTTCCCCCTGTTGTCTATTCCATTTGCACAACAGCATGTGAAATTGATTGTCAATCAGTATTGCTTCCTAAGTGGACAGTTTGTTTTCACAGAAGTTTGATTTACTCGGAGTTATATTGTGTTGTTTAAGTGTTCCCTTTATTTTTTTGAGAAGTGTATATAAATTTAAAGAAACTAAACATATTTATTTATTCAACAAACAGGACTCTTAGTAATGCATGGGAGAACTACAACCACAACACAATGACACCTCCTCCTTATACTCTTGGTCACACATTGCTGTGGGATGACATTCCAATTTTTCACCCAGTATTTGTCTTATGTCAGCCAGTGTGGTTGTGCTGGTCATTCTGGCCCCCAGTGTTTAATGGAGTTAAGGTCTGTGCTCCATCTTCTCAGCTCTCAAACCTCAGATGTGGTCAGATAAACCCTGCTCTGTATGGGCCAGCTTCGACATCTTGGATGATAGAGTTTGTTTTGTAAAAGTGGAGATATGGGATTGCGAAAGGTTGCAGAATCTCATGTCGATATCATTAAGATTACCTCCAATGATAAGCCTTGTTTTTCCACCATCACACCGCCTCCACCGGAAGCTGTTTGCCATTGGCAGAGAGGACGGGAGCAACCCACTTACTCAACCCTGCTGCACAACTCACAAATGTATTTTTCTTACAAATACGGCACAACTCAGCTGGATAAGATTTATTGACAAGAAGCATTGTCACTGACATCAGAGAAGAAAATCTACCAAACACAATTTTTCTTGCATCTTCTGCCGAGGTCATATCTGTTGAGCTCTTGGTTCATTTTTATATAGCACCTCTGCATTCACACTGTGGAAGAAACTGATCATTAAGCTTTTACAGCCAAGGTGGTGGCCTGCAGGTGTAATGGGAGTCATGCAGGGAAGCGATGCAGAACTTTACAAAAGAGTTGTTCAAGTTGAAAATTAAAGTTTTACAATCTCTTTGCGTTATTAATGAAGAGGGAGATCTGCAACTGATGCATGAAATAAGGACTAACATGCGGTCCTGTGTGAAGATTAAAGAGCTGAAGGTTCCAGCCTGTTTGATAGGTGGTGATCTGTTTCGTTTGTTGCTCATATAAGCATTTAATCCCATTCTGTTTATTTACATAGCTCCGATTCACAACAAATGTTGCCTCAAGGCACTTTACAGTACAAACATATTCATTTCATATGAAGAGACAGAGAGAGAGAAACAGATGGTGGTTCTTGGTTAAATGCTGCCCTGGGTGAGCTGCTACTTTACTACCAAGAATTTATTGGGTTTGTAAAGAGATTTTACCCATATTTTACAAAAATTAAGGATCCTTATGTTTTGTTAATATTTTCATGAGTAGGTTTTCAAATTAAAAATGTCCATAATAAGTGTAGATTTAGATGGTCTATATATATTTTCCCTCTGGTCTGAATATTTGTTTTTAGGAATGGAAATCTCAAACTTTTATTTAAAGAATCTCTGCTCAGTGTTGGGCAATCCAGTGAATGAACCTTAAATTTAGAGCAAAATATGAATCTTTAGGAATAATTAGTCAGTCATAGTGTCCTGCCATGTTTTCTTAGTATCCCACTGGCTGGTTGTAGCAAAAAGCAATGGAAAACCCCCTTTGGACACAATTCAAGGAAAGTTTTTTTTTTCTAAGTGACTGAGCAACACTCTGAAAGACCTGGCACCCTGGGTGACATATTGCCCACTTATCAAACATTGTAATGATACCACACAGATAAATTCAGTTTGTAATGCCAATCAGTAAAAAGTTGTCTATCTAAAGAAGCCCAGCCGACTGCAGTGATTCATTGACTACGCAGCAATCCCTCCTTCTGTGTTAGCTTGTGGAAAGGAAAACAAAAACAATCAGAACCCAGCTCAGTATTGTTGCTGCCCATCACAGATTTATGTTCTTTCCCAAGTTCTTTTAAGTCTGAAACCATGATTCCCAGCTGGAAAAACAAAAGGTGGGCTGCCACCACTGAGTCATGGATGAAGCTCTGCCTCAAGTGGAGTGGAGGAAGTATGTTGGCATCTTCTTCATGAGTGATGGTGGGAATGTGGATACATGGCTTAGGGCTATATTTGTTGCAGTGAAGAAGCAGCTGTGATTGAAAAGGCAAAGCTCTTGATTTACAGGTCCATCTACACATTGTAGATGGACCTACACTCACCTATGGTCACAACATATGGATCATGACTGAAAGAAGGTGATCACATGAAGTACAAAGATCAGACTAATTTTATAAGTAAAGAATTACCATAGTAAGTACAAAATTGGATTTTTAGTATTTTATTACAGGAACCAGCCATCTTGACTAATATCAGCTCCTTAGACTCCTTGTGTTACTATATATAGAGCAAATCTGCAAGAGGCAAATGATACTCATTGGAAAATTAGATTTTCGGTTTAGTCTATTTTTAGGGTGTAGGATATATGTTGCTGTTTTATCTCTCATGCTTTGTATCCTGTGTTTTTATGCCTGTTTCTATTGTAAAGCACTTTGGTTTCTGACCCTTGAAATGTGCTATATAAATAACGTGTACTTACTTACTTTTTACTCAATGTTGTCTTACTGTGAGAATTTCACACTGGCCCACGCCACACCTCATACCCGCTATTAAGCATGGTAGTGAAGGGGTGATGCAATGGGCTCCTTGAGACACTCCTCCTAATTCAAGCTATTTGTTGTGATTGTAGAAGGCTTTTTGATCCACATGGAGAGATTCATTTGGAAAAACGGCATGGTTGCTTTTTTGTTCCATTTTTCAGGAAGAATTCAGAACACTGGGCATGTAATGGGGATTCTGGGTAGGTTGAGTGAGGCTCTGTATTCCAGTAAGCTAACAGCTGTTAGTTATTGGATCCAGCTACAGAGCTGTTTCCAGTATGGAGTGTTGGAGGACGGACTGGAATGTGTCAACAGAGGTAGGCTAGAGGGAAGGAGCTGCTTATTATCCGGATGATTTTACAGTAGGGTGTGGCTGTGGTTCTGAGCTTTAGGTTTCATTGGGTTGACTTTAGGAGATGCACAGGTTCCCAGAACTGGAAGAGCAGAACAAACATGAGGTGAGTACTTCTAATCCTAAACTCTGGCATATCACAAGGAATCTTCACCATTCAGGTGAAGAAGAACCATCTGGCAGCTACTTAAATGCTGGCCTCCTGATGAGCTGGCTGATGACAGGTGTGCAGTTGCACACCAGTTGGTCTGCTAGGCCCTGCTCTCACAGGTTGGATCCAGCTGCAATGCTCTGCACAAACATGCTCAAGCCAAGCACCAAGTCTACAGCAGATTGATTAAAGCAGACAAAAAAGTTTTGCAATGAACCAATTAAAGGCTGAAACGTCAACCTCCTCATTCTCAGGTTTCATTGGAGGTTTCTTGGACAGCTTGGAATGCTGTCAATAATTGCATGTGTGAGCAGCATCTTAAAACTTTTACAGCCCAGTTAGGTGCAGCTACTGTTAAGAAAATTAGATCTTGTTCCCTGTATTTTTGAGAACCACACACACATAGAATGACAATGAGAGAAGTTGTAGGTTCTTCTCACTGCAGATCAAATGCAAAACGTGTTTGTCATGCTGATAATGAGTCCTAACGTTGCATAAGGTTTATAAAGAAATCTTACAATGGCTACAGCACATCTCATAAAAAACTCCAGGCTTCAGAGCATGGGTGTGATCAGCTCACAGTGATCAGTAAAAACACATGGTTTGGATTTTGTTTGCAACATTGCTACTTTTACAGAGCGCTGAGCCAGATTATTATTATTGGACCAAATGGCACAGTTGGCAGAGTGCAGTGCACTGTACAGAAAACCCTGTCACCCGTTGCCTCTCTTAGGCTGTTGAAAATACTGTTGATGTTTCCACCCCCATTACAAGGCTGAAACTGATGGTAGGGGCACAGAAGCCTCTCCTTATATAATTATGAAATTCCACAGAATTGTAAGGAAGCATCATACAGAAATGGCATGACGGTATCACTGTACTTTGATGTTTATGAAAGCAGCAGGGTCATGCTTACTTTTAAAAATTAAACTACAAATGATGTAGAAAATAGTGATAAAATATAATAAAAACTAAATATATAAAGATGTATATGCAAATAGTGCACATAGTTGTGAAAAACTGTGTGTTATTTGTACTTAGGTCCAGGATGTATCGACATTCCTTAAGAGAATTTTGGAAACACCTACACATGCAAAATAAAATGTGACAAGTGTACCCAATGTTTTGTCCCATATTGTTCCATATTGCCTGATGGAAGGCTAATCAAACAGACTGTATCGATGTAGATCCATCCTTCTTGGTATTTAGCCTACTATCCACTGTCTCGTCTTGAGCTCTGCTGAGGATGAGTCAGTGAAATCTTTAGCTCTGTTGTCTGACAAAGATAGATCATGGGAAGTATTTCTCCTGTGTGAAAGTGTTCTAAAAATGGAACGTTGGACTTGGGCCAAACATTGCTCAGAGAAAGACTGTATTCCAGCAGCGTGACTGGTGGCTGTCTCTTGGATGAATCACTCAGAAATTTTCACAGTTTTTCTTTCTGTTTTTCCTGCAGAAGATGTTTTCTTTGAGTATCTTGAGACATTCAGACAGAATCTCAAATTAGGGGTCATTTGCATCTATTAAATGTGACAAAAAAAAAAAAACTCCTGAGATCTCATATCACATGGTGGGGCTCCAAACCTGTATAGAACCTTGCAAAAGTATTCACAACCCCTCTAACACATTCTTTGATGTTGTGTAGTGGTGCATAACTGTGAAGTGGAAGGCAAGGGACATATGAACATATATTTAAAGGAAAACCTGACAAACATGGCCTGAATTTGTATTCAACCCCCTTTTCTCTGAGACCCCTAAATACAATGGTTGACCATTGCATTGGTCAACGGTTGCTATGGTGACATTCTGGGTAAAGGCAGTAATGAGCAGCAATCTTGCTGCACACTGCATCTCAGCTGGCCAAAAGAAGGCTACTACACTTCTCTTGTCCCTTCTCTTGTTGCGAAACAATTATTTTATTTTTCTTTCCTGTTTTGTAATTCCATTCCATTGTAGCTCAGGTTGTATGTTTAGTGTGATTTTCTTGCTTGAAGGTGAACCTCCACCTCTTCCTCCAGCCTTTGGCAACCTATAACTTCATCTTCCCATCGGTTCTGACCCCTCCTCCCTGGACCTGCTGAAGAAAAGCCTCCCCACAACATGACCCTGGTGCATTACCACCACCAACTGGAATAGAGTGTGGATCAGGATACTACTACACCTTTTCCACTGGCTCCTGAGTAGGGGCTACATGTGACGTGAACAGACTGCTGTTTACTGATTGGCCATATGACAAGGAGAAACAAGAAGGTTTTCAACGAGGTAGTAAAGGGAAAGGTTAATCAAACTCATGTCAGCTTTCTGAATTACGCACAGTTAGGGGGCACTGTATTTAATAACATCCTAATTCAGCTAATCACACATAAAATTCGCTGCTCAGACGCACAAACATTTCCCCCATATCACACAAAACAATTCCACTATGAAGAAGCGTGTTTGGGTCAGAAATGTATTGACGGTCTTTAAGCGAACCACCGTCTGCAGGAGGAGGGAGCAGGAAGAGGGCAACTTCCCATAATCAGACTGCCAGCATCAAATTAAAAGGGAGGAAGACCCCCTTGAATCCGTGGAGCACGAATATGAAATCCCCAACCTAAAACTAACTTCACTGCAGTCAAAAGTCCGCCGTTTTGTGCTTTAAAGTCCTTGTCCTCATTATTGCCATGGCTGAGACAAAAACATCCTCATAAAGGCCAATGTTGTAACTTCTACGGGCAAACTTTGGAGCTTCACCAGTCCGCCTCTCCTCTCCACTTCTCCTGCCACACGCCCTCACATCACGCCTTATTTAAGTTCTGGCTGGGCTGTGTTCCAGATAATTATCCCAGTTGAACATTTTTATACATGAAAAGAACATATATAAGGAGTTCCTACATATACAATAATATAAACATTATTTGTATTTTGTTTATGTTTTCATTTTCTATTTATTCATTGTTTAGTGTTTCACACAGATTACATTAATGTGAAAATGTCACACAGTAATGCACACCAGCTGTCTGTGGGTCAGAGGAAATACAACAGATTCTATGCTGAGAGGAGAGAGCCCGAGTGGAGTGGAGCCATGCTGCCTAGTGGAAAACGGGCATAATTTATTCGTCTTCGTGTGTATTTGTGGTTGGCAAACAACTATTTGGTGCATTATCGCCACCTACCTCTGATGTCTTCATAAACAAAATTTATACTGAGATTATATTAAACACAGCTGGATTCTATTTACCAATCAGGTCTGTCCTGAAGGCTATTGGTTGCACTGGGTTTTATTTAGAGTTATCAGAGTAAAGTAGTCTGAATATAGATGCATGCCACACTTAAATACATTGAAGTTTAGGCTTGAAACATGATCAAATGTGAAACAGCTTAAGCCTTAAGGGACGTGGATACTTTCACAAGGTACAATCACGTTCTGATGCATTTTTGTAAAATATCCGAAAAAAAAAAAAAAAAAACGTGCCGAAGAGCAAATACCAAGATTTAGTATTTCTATATTAACATCCTTAATTATCTCAAAATAACGGATGGTGGTTTTGATAATGAAGCTTCACCCTCGCCCCTCCCATGAGCAGCGTTGCCTCGGCGACTGCAGGTTTACGTGATGACGTCGTATGTATATGAGCGCAGGCGGCGGGATCTCTGTCCCTTTTACCGCCATCAGAGCGGAATCTCTTTCTTCCCCGAGACTAACTGCGCAGCGCTGCTTGTCCAGTCCATCCTCCTGCCGCAGAGCGAAGGTAAGAGGCGACGCTCGGAAAGGGCTTGGGTGCCGAAGATGCAAAGTTTTGTGTCGCTTCTAGATTTCAGTTTTTGGTTAGCTGCGAAAACGATGCGAGGAAGACTGCTTGCTTTGCTAATGCTACTCAAACGAGACAGCGGCAGCAGCCATTGAGACAGGGTCCTCCATGATGTGTGATAACATTACACCCCTTTAGAAGAATAAGATAGCGGTTCTCTGTCTATTATTTTCCCGAAATGTTAACAATGGTTCCTCTAACATGACAGCACGTTGGACAATTGCTGTAAGCGTCGACGGATTTAGCATTTGTTGACACGTGTTTCGGTTCTTGCATTTTTGGACCTTAAGTGTTTTGGGACGATGATCCTCCGGGTGGGGAACAGCGGATAGGACTCTGGATTTTCGGGATAACCGAAATCGCACGGCGGCCGCTTGGGTCGTACCGGTGCGTTACATAACGAAAAGCGTGTTAAAACGTGGTACCCGAGATATGGCACCGCTTCGTAACTGGACTACATTATGTAGTTTAGGGCAGTCTGTCTGTGACGGAAATGTTCCTCCCACTTGCTCAGGTTTAGTAGTGCGCATCAAGCTAGCAGCATAGAAGCTAGCTAACTAGCCAGAATTAGTGGAGCGGCGGAAGCGGGGAGGCCTGCTGAGGTTATGCGGGGTAACACACCGGGGTCCTGCTCCTTAAAGGGATTGACTGACATACATTTCTGGTTCGACTCCATAGCATAGTATATTTTGCTTGAAGTGTTTATAGAAGCATAGCGTCGCCTGGCGCCCATTCCGGCTTTCAGTCTGATGGTCGTGGCAGACCTCAACATGCAACACGTGGTCGTGGACGGGATTAGGAGGAGGAAGGCTTTCCCCGCAGGAAAAAATGGACCCTTTAATCTGTTGCCCCTCTGTCCTGTTGGGGATATATGTAGAAAAATGTATCGAGGGCACTAAAAAGATTACTGAGAAGTATGTCCAAAGCCATGCGGCGTATGTGTATGTAATATTGGTCCGAGCTCCTTTTCCGTGTATCAATGAAGCGGAATATTGAGGCTGAAAGGGGCGAAAAAATACCAACTGATGACGCTACTCCCAAATCATTAGTGCTGTAAACGTTACACTGGACCTCAAATAACTTCTGGTCTCCAATCGTACTCCAGGCTCTGGGATCTGGTTTTCCTAAGGAAATGCCAAATTTAATTGCATATGAAATGTGGACCACTACAATCTAGTCCATTTTCTCTCCAGACAAGGAATGGTTTAACACAAGGATTGACATTTATTTGAGCATGCGTTTAATTAGTCTGTGTGGTGGCACACATGCAGCTCCTTAGTAGGCTTTACGTCACAATCCTCTCATTGCTGGCTGTGAAACATGTTCTTCCTTCCCCTGAACATTCCTTTCTTCCAGGGGCATTTTTAGGGTCTCAAAACATTGGGGGCTTTAGCCCAAATCCAAAATATTTAGATTTCAATAACACAATTTATAGGTAATTAAAATAATATAGGACATATTGTACCACATCTCTGTCTCGGCTGGTTTTAGACTGAATGTAAATTATTGTGAATCAAACAAAAAAGGTGTGCAATAATTTTACTTTTTATTTTTTTTAGAAGCTGAATGAAGGACAAGGAGAAACAGAGTTTAGGCCTGATGAAAAACCATTTTGCTGAAGCAAATAATTATGCATGTTGAGGTGTTTAGAAAAGAACTTAAATCTGAATTTTTGCAGACAAAGGTTTTTCTTAAATTCAGAGATGTTTACTTTGGGCCAGATAAATGTGCTTCTTTTATCTACATAAATTACCATTTTAAACGTTACATTCTCATCAAAGTGTTCCTGAGGCTCCATTGTCTTATATTTCAAAAAAGGAAAGTGGGATAAAGTTGATTTTCCTAAATCTTAGTCAAATGGTAAAATCCCAAAACACCTTTATTATGCCAAGAGCTTTCGAAACATTTTATTAAAATTGTTCCTTATTTTATGAAACTGTTCTCTTTTATCACCATCTTTTCAGCCCTTCAATCCACTTCTGAAGAAATATGTCCTGCCAAAAATAATAAAAAAAAACATTTGTCAACAGTCTTTTGTTCCGCAGTGAGGATGTGAGACATTAGTGCAGTTCTTACTATTAAACACTTTGAGAGGAAAGAGTGTTAAGTTGTGGTGTTTAAAATATAGCATAGAGCCTCATCCTGGACCTCACAGTACTTATATTAGTTATTAATAACAATATACATATGGTATGTATGTCTCACCTTCAGTAAAACTGTATCCTTGTTTAATTAGTTTAGTTTATACAGGTCCTTCTCAAAAAATTAGCATATTGTGATAAAGTTAATTATTTTCTATAATGTAATGATGAAAATTTAATATTCATATATTTTAGATTCATTGCACACTAACTGAAATATTTCAGGTCCTTTATTGTCTTAATACGGATGATTTTGGCATACAGCTCATGAAAACCCAAAATTCCTATCTCACAAAATTAGCATATTTCATCCGACCAATAAAAGAAAAGTTTTTTTAATACAAAAAACGTCAACCTTCAAATAATCATGTACAGTTATGCACTCAATACTTGGTCGGGAATCCTTTTGCAGAAATGACTGCTTCAATGCGGCGTGGCATGGAGGCAATCAGCCTGTGGCACTGCTGAGGTCTTATGGAGGCCCAGGATGCTTCGATAGCAGCCTTTAGCTCATCCAGAGTGTTGGGTCTTGAGTCTCTCAACGTTCTCTTCACAATATCCCACAGATTCTCTATGGGGTTCAGGTCAGGAGAGTTGGCAGGCCAATTGAGCACAGTGATACCATGGTCAGTAAACCATTTACCAGTGGTTTTGGCACTGTGAGCAGGTGCCAGGTCGTGCTGAAAAATGAAATCTCCATCTCCATAAAGCTTTTCAGCAGATGGAAGCATGAAGTGCTCCAAAATCTCCTGATAGCTAGCTGCATTGACCCTGCTGTTGATAAAACACAGTGGACCAACACCAGCAGCTGACACGGCACCCCAGACCATCACTGACTGTGGGTACTTGACACTGGACTTCTGACATTTTGGCATTTCCTCCTCCCCAGTCTTCCTCCAGACTCTGGCACCTTGATTTCCGAATGACATGCAGAATTTGCTTTCATCCGAAAAAAGTACTTTGGACCACTGAGCAACAGTCCAGTGCTGCTTCTCTGTAGCCCAGGTCAGGCGCTTCTGCCGCCGATTCTGGTTCAAAAGTGGCTTGACCTGGGGAATGCGGCACCTGTAGCCCATTTCCTGCACATGCCTGTGCACGATGGCTTTGGATGTTTCTACTCCAGACTCAGTCCACTGCTTCCGCAGGTCCCCCAAGGTCTGGAATCGGCCCTTCTCCACAATCTTTCTCAGGGTCCGGTCACCTCTTCTCGTTGTGCAGTGTTTTCTGCCACACTTTTTCCTTCCCACAGACTTCCCACTGAGGTGCCTTGATACAGCACTCTGGGAACAGCCTATTCGTTCAGAAATTTCTTTCTGTCTTACCCTCTTGCTTGAGGGTGTCAATAGTGGCCTTCTGGACAGCAGTCAGGTCGGCAGTCTTACCCATGATTGGGGTTTTGAGTGATGAACCAAGCTTGTTGATACAGATGATTAGGTTCATAGCTCGTTTAGAGACCCTTTTAATGATATGCTAATTTTGTGAGATAGGAATTTTGGGTTTTCATGAGCTGTATGCCAAAATCATCCGTATTAAGACAATAAAAGACCTGAAATATTTCAGTTAGTGTGCAATGCATCTAAAATATATTAATGTTAAATTTTCATCATGACATTATGGAAAATAATGAACTTTATCACAATATGCTAATTTTTTTAGAAGGACTTGTATAATATTTCATGTGTAATTCAGAAAAATAAAATAGTTAACTAATTAATGGTCCACCTGTGATTAATTGCTATGATTTATTTCTTAATTATCTTGCATCTTTAAAGCCAGAACTGTATGTTTAGAATCAGCACAGAAGATATGAAAGAGAAGAATGAGGCTTACTTTTGCTCTTTCTACTATGTCTTTCTGCAATCAGGAGATATTTTCCTGGTTTATTGAGGAACACGTTTTGTGTCTACATGTAGAACTAGACTATAAGAACGGCTGCAGCACTGAGATGTAATGTGTTGATCTAAAGGACCTTGTAATGTGTTCAGCTACGTTAGGATTAAATGGTTGTATTTTGACTGCAGTAAAGGACCAGATGTTTTCACGTTATGATGCAAATCCAACTAGAAGCTCACAGAGAAGGTTGCTACTGTTTTCTATCAGAGACAGATTATTTAACTTCACCTGTAGCTCAGGTGAAAGTCCCTCATCATGACCCTGAAGATGCGCATTAGAGTGAACCTCCACCTCATGTCTTGGTGGGTGAATCAGTGATTAGCTGTAACTTACAATTATAGCCCATTCCGAGTCAGCATTCAGGTTTTACGACTATCTTCGTTTGGGTTATACCGCTCTGCATCCACCTGTTCCTGAACCCACACCCACCAGGCTCCTACTCTCTGGTTGGCTCTGCGGTTGCTCTGAAATGAGCCCTGTTCGAGGCGCTCAGTGTAACTTTTCAGGTAATGAAGGAGGCAGGTCAACCTGGAGTAAAGTGCTGTTCTGGACTTCTCCAGATGGCTGTGCCGCGAGTGCGCAAATAAGTATTTTTTGTCTTCTCCTTTTAACTTATTGTCAGGTTAGGTGGAGCGGGACATGATTATATGGAACACAACTGAAAAAGTCTGATTGTTTTTAAATAAAAATGTGAAGTAAGTCCAATACAATTTTGTGGCTGCATCTTTTTAATACTTCTAAATTTCTTCTATCAAGAAGTCCGGGGCTATTCAGAAAACATCCGGGGCGGAACTACGTGCCTGCTTCCTTCCTTCCTTTTTTTTTTTATAATAAAAATTGCAGGACTAGTGCCTTTATTTTCCTAATTCCCCCCCCATAGTAAGCTGACAGGTAAGGGGTGGAGGAGGGCATGCTGCAAAGGTCGCCGGTAGTCGAACCTGCGAAGCCACATTCAACCCCCTGCGCCACCGACTTCCCATTTGACAAGCTTGGGTTCAGAGCTCCCTTTGCTTACTCTTCTCTGAATGTCTCTTTAAAAAGTCTTCAGTGACCACATCTTGCTTCTGCTGAAGCTCTTCGATAGTGAAGCACTCATGACTTGATAGACTCATAAAATGTTTAATATGCAGTTTTTTGTTTATTGTATGCAGGCAGAACTTACAAAAAGATCTGTTTCCTGCTTCATAAACACAAAACATGGTGGTAATGTTTAATAATAGGAATGGCGTTACAGCAGCTTTCACAGCCGTTATCAGCTCTTCCATGTGGGTGGTTGACAATGTCATTAAACGGTGAGTAGCAGCAACCAATAGGCTTTGACTTTCACTGTGAACAACAGTACAAAGGGTGAAATTGCCGATTGTCTAGTTTGTGAACTAGATTTATTAATCCTGAGTGATCCTCTGTCAATACAGTGAATTTTTTTTTTTGTCCCATTTCAAGATTGCACTTGTGTCTTCCCTATAATAGAGGTCAAATGGACCCTACCATGTGCTGGTGTTTACAGTCCTACCAGTCACTTTAGCAAAGTCAGACTATTTTTTATTTTTTTGAGTTTGAATTTTTTATTAAAGCACGTGTTTCTTTGTTTAGACCATCTGTAGCTATGTTAATACCACCCAGTTAGGAGTTTGATTTGCCCCCTGGTTTAAAATTGGGGTTGCGTATCGTTTGAATTTGAAAAATTCCGGTTCCTATCGATTCTTTTAAGAGGCAGGGTCAAAAAATATAAATGAGCTAGTTTACCAGAGTTCTTTCTGGATAAATGGTCTGAACTTCTGTATGAAGGACGGCGCAGCACATCGAAACAGGGCTCTCCGGTTCTTGTATACCATGAATCCGGAGGTGTTTTGCCATATTCGTCGTGCACCCTCCTTTGCATGATACAAGACAATTGTAAGTGTTGCACTGAGCCAACTGGTCATTTGTTTTAGTAAAGTATAGCTACATTTTTGATCGCTGCTGCACACTATCCATTATTGCGCTCAGACTTCCTGCGGATACTTCTTCGTTTGGTATTAGGTGGCCTCTTTTTCTGGCTGGTGGGGTAGGTATTGAAAGGAGGAATCGAAAAATAAATCGAACGATTCCGGGAGAATCGAAAGTCAAGTCCCGGTTCCAGTCGATTCTCAGTTCTCAAAGCCCAGCCCTAATTTAAAATATTGGGTGAATGTCATTACCAGCTATGAGCATGGGAACACTAATCCATTCTTTCTAGATGGTCAAACACCATCCACCATTTCTTCAAAATCCAGGGTTCCTTGTTAGAACGAAAAGGGGACAGTTCAAGTAGAACAAGATTCTCCTTGTTGTGTTTTCCCCCACGACAAAAACCAGAGTATATAACTATGAGATGCTGGATCAAAACTAAGTTTCCCCAACTGCTATGGAAGAAGGCGAAACTCTAGGTGCCTCCGCTCTTTGTGGTCCACCGATTGTAAACCAGTGTTTGCTGTCCTGAGAGCAAGAAATCTACACTACAAGTTTGCTGAAATGAATTGTTGGGTTCTGTATTCATCCACATTGACACTCAGAAATCTTCAGTCTTGTTTCTTTGAACTATTAAAAGGTTTTATTCTTTGATCTGTCATTGCATGCAGGCTCTTTATGTGAAGCAGTGTGTTGTCTACCATCTAGAATTGGATTTTTTTGCGTTCCTTTGTAAGCACCAGTGCTTCACACAGCTGTACATTGCAGGCGTGGGCGTACTTGACCTGATTGTCATGCAGATAATCTTTAAGAATATATATTTTGCAGCGTTCTTCAAGTTTAAAAACATCCTTAAGCTTTATGTGTCTGTTTGACCTGCTGATCACAGATCCGAGCCGATTAAGGGGAAATTAGCCGGTTTCTATATTAGTAGATAAGATGTCCAGATCACTCATTTAAAGCACCAACATGCCGTTCAGTGTCAGCATTTTTTTGTCATAGACTGTAGCAGTAAGCATACAAGGAGTCTGAAAAAAGTAAAATCCTCAGAGTGATGACAGGCTAACAGCTCTTCAGATTCCCTGTTATGGTGTTTACCAATTTAACTCGGACCTAAAATGTTTATCCATGGAATATTGCGCCATGCTGTCAGAAATTTAGTCTGAAGTTTCACAATTTAGCAAGTTTGCTGTCCTTTTCTCAGCCGATCATCACCCACGCCACTACACCAAATGTTGTGTAGCGTACAAATCCACCCAGTCAGCTGGTTGTGAGACTCCAAAGCATAACTTAGGCTGGGAAAATTGTGACAAGTTTGATGGGGAATAACTGTTTTTCTGTTATAACACTCTGATTTCTTCACTTTTTTCCAAATTCACTGATAAATCTGGCTACTACAGGTAAGGAACCATTACTGGCAGCAAAGCATCATCAGCTTCTTTATATTTTGCATCTACTCATCTTAAAGTCATAGAGAAGTCCTTCAGAGAAATAGCATGTATGAATTGTTTTGCTTTGAGTATTAGAATATAAATCCTTTGTTTTATTTGTTTTCTTTTACTCTCCAGCATCACCTAACACTCAGCTAAGATGGCAGACATTGACAAGTAAGTAACAGTAGTTGACTTTGGGTTTGTTGGGGTCTGACTAACCTGGTCTGCATAACCTCACTTCTAGAGGGCAACCTAGGCAGCTGAAAAGAGTGCTTGCTAAACTGGTCTGCTTGCTGCCATCAGGGATTTTTCCTCTGCTTGCTAAAGAGCGCTTTGCCACAATTGAGTGATAGAGACTACAGCCTTAGAGCTGAGCGAGGCTCTGGGAATGTCACAGCCGTCACTGGAGGGAAGGGTTTGGTCTCCCTGAACACCATCCACTGTCGGCCATTGATTATTCCCCCCCCCCCACCCCCCCTTTGAATATCAGTATCATGGCTAACATCCTCCACTTGATTGATTACTGTATATCCTTTGTCCTAAAGCAAAGACTGGGTTAATTTAAGCTCATTTCTGCGTTTGATGTTGTTCTAAACACATGACCCAGTTTACCTGCTGAAACGTGTTGTTTAGTGACGCTTCTGTGCACCGGAACAGTGTGAAGTGTCTTGTTTTGGTTGACCTTCCCCTGTTTGCCTCCCCGAGCAGCAAAGACCAGGCTGAGATGGACCCTGCAGACATGGAAGACGTGGAGGACGTAGAAGAGGAGGAGACCGGAGAAGATGAAAACAGCAAAGGTCAGCTGGCAGTGTTAATGTGGTGAAATATCCTAAAACGCAATGCTGTGTGAAGAATGATTAAATCACTGGTGTGTAAAAATCCCAGCCTAGCAGCCGTGTTTATCTGTCTTTTATTTCCACCTAGCATGATGCTCTGAGCCGAGAGGCACTAATCCTCTTTATTTTGAATGCTGCTGATGTTCATACACCCTTTGATGCTCCAGAAAGAAATCAGACGGCTCCAAACACACTGGCCTGACTCACAGCTCGTGGATATAAATGGCTCTTCTGCCTCATCTTTTTAGAGTCTATGATCCAAAGAGAGTTTAGAGAAGACTCGTTCGGGCTGCTTGCAGCTGATCTCATGATCTGTGAGCTTAGGTGGTTACAAATGCCTGAGTAACAGTTTCAGGTTGGTAGAGCTGGCATGAAGCACTAGTGTGGAGATACTAGGCCTGCAGGCATGGTGCACCCCAGGAGCTGGAGATATTAAAGTGAACCCAGAAGACGGGTTGGGTCAGTGACAGAGTTTAAAGCAGATATAGGTTGGCAAACATAACCCCAACGCTGTGAACATCTCACTGTTCAAGTCAAATCTGACCTTTCTGGAAAAGTCACAGGAACAAAGCAGCTGTGGAAGGAACGCCATGAGTCATATAGGAGATGCAGGAAATTCATGGAAGAAGGTGACACCTTGGTGGGAACATCATCCTGCAAGGGGGTGGGAAAGGTGGCAGGAGGATTTGTTAGAACTGCCCAGTCATTGTTTCCCAGTGAGGTGACTGCAACACATTTAATGCCCATCACACATTTTGCCTGCACCTTTTTAGCAGTGTTGACGAGCAGCTATGATTTATTAAAACTATGGCGGTCAATATTGTGTTGAAACACTGTTTTATCACCTTCGAAGTGGAAGCTGTCCTCTTTTGCTGCAGCTTCTCATTGATTTCTTCTTCACAGAAGCATTTTATTTGAAAACTAACAGCTTAAAAAATGTCTGATTCCTTATCGCTAATCTTCACGCCTGCTGGCAGAGTTGACAGATCTTTGATAGGTGCTAGTAGCCTATGGAACACAGCAGCTGAGCCATTTTTCATTGGTCTGGTTGCACAATAGAGGAGGGCACTTTGTTGCTGAATGGGACCTGTAATGAATTTAGAGTGTTTGTGGCGGCCATCCGTTACCTGACTGGTATTGGCATTGAAACTGTGTCAACATGGCATCCACATTTTCAACACATCTCTGCTGATTGAGATCAGAGTCAGTTTGCATCATGTTACTGGACCTGTTAACTCCTTGCTATGAAATGAAACTTGTTTCAGGCTGACATCACAACCTTTCAGACCGGAAGTCTTTATGCTGTATTCCTTCCTCCTTAAACCTGGTAAAACCAGCTTAACCCACCAGTCTACTCTGACCTTTTGCCCTCGTTTGTCCACAGCTCGTCAGCTCACTGTGCAGATGATGCAGAACCCACAGATCCTGGCTGCACTGCAGGAGAGGTTGGATGGTCTGAATGGCTCTCCATCAGGATACATGGAAAGGTGAGAGATGCTGATTCTTGGGTTGAGTATTTAACTGCATCTCCACCTGACCACATGGGAATGTATGTTTTTAGAGCACCTTCAGCTGTTTTCATTCACTGCATCTCAAACCTCCAGGCCACAAGCAACTAACTGGAATGGATGCAGTGGGTCCAAAGTTTGATTTTATTTTTAGGGAAATGTTTTATCTTTCTTCTTAAACATGGCATTTGTGTGAAATAATTGAAGAATAAATGCAGACTAAACACGTGCAAAAAAGCATTGCCTCTTTACTGGCATTCCTGGTAGAGATGTGTTTTAAAATAAACACTGAAAGTGCAAAAGCAGCTGCAAAACATAAAGCTTCATTGTTTGCACAGGAAACCTTCATGCTTCTCTGCAGGTTGCTTCTTGGTCTGTAATGTGCTGTGGAAGCCATTGCTATGACACACTTCATTAATTATTAGAGGATAATTGAGTGAGTGGTTACTTATCAAGTCTTTGACACATTAAGGCATTTTTCAGAGCTCAATGAGCACAGTGAAGGAATAGGAGGAAATCAAAGATAAGCATCAGACAATTTTCTCTTCATTTGCACTGACGTGATCAGCAAGTCAGATTCTAAACCCGTTTTATTTGCTAGTTAAGTGCATCAAAACTAAGAATTCCCACCATTTTTAGTATATGAAGGCATCAACCAACAGCATGTAATTTGCACCTTTTTAAAACAAAATAATAAAATAAAGTTTGGGACCTAATGCTTTGCGTAAATGGAAATCATTTTGGAAAAGAAAATGGATCCCATCAGAATCAGCACGTCGGGCCCCAATGAAAGCCTGTAACTAGGCCTGCATGATATCAGGAAAACTCTATATCAATAATGATTAATCAATATTTCCCTGACTCCTTTCCCTCATCATAATGTCTGCCATGATTTGATGCTTCATAATTCCTTCCGGTGTGGGCTTCAAGGGCAGTCCAGAATTTAAATACATGTCACTTTAAATATCATTGACTCTCAAGCTTGAATCATTATTAACCTTTTATAAGAGCACGCTGTTGCTCGTTGTTTGTGCACTCTTCAACCCACATGCTTCCTGTTTTTTTTTTTTTTTTATCTATGGCCTTTTTTTTTTTTTTTTTTGTAAACCCAAGAAATTGTCACCAGCTGCTAAATGTAGCTCAGCACCTGGTGTCCTCATCTCTATTAGAGTGCCTTTCTCAACACTCCTTCTCTCCAGGTTGGCCCCATCTAGACCAGAGGTGTTTAAGCCCCAATTAGATCCCTGAAGGGACGGTGACTCTGCCTTCTTTGTCCGCTTCTCGATCCCCAGTGAAACGGCTTTTAAGTTTACTCATGTTTAAGGTAGGAGCAACCCTGCCTCAGCATAACGTAAGCCCGCTGTGGGAAAGAATCTCTCTGGACCGTAGTGATGTGCCACCCACTGCTCTTCTCCTTTGCAGAACCTCCTAAGCAGCTCTTTGATCAATGTGTCAAGTATTTGGCAGTCGCCAGCAAACTCACCAGTTACATCCCAGCATTGGGGGCTGAACACTCGCTCCCTTGCCAAAGAATCTCCTCAGCTGGGCGGGCTGAACATCAGGAGCAGGCAGCTGATTCCTCAACAGTAGCTAGATTTTTCTTGAGGTTTATATGGCGGTCAAACAACACACCATAATGAAGATGCTAAATATAATCATTCGCCTGATAATGCTGTCATTGCTGTATTGGGACTGAGTGTGGAAGGGAAGCAGCTAAATGGCTTAAAGATGGGAATGTGACGCTGGAGGGCTTAACCTGGAACCTACTGGACCTATAAGTTTTAGTGCCTTACAAAGTGTTTACCGGCCTAGAACTTCTTCAGATGTTTTCATATTATAGCCACAAATGGTGTGGGTTTTATGTAGCGTGTGATGATGGCAAAGTGTTTTCTAGAGTGACAGAGGAGGGCTGTGCATAATCTAACAGCTCACACAGTATTATAGCATAGATGCAACACATTAGCACATTGTTCAATGAGGAACTATTGGTACAGCAGCCTGGTCATCCTGGATGACTTTTTACTAAAAGGCTCGTTCATTTAACCCCGTTCTTGCCACCGCTCCTAGTTTCAGAGGTGTTTTCCTTTTACAGACGAGTTGTTAGCCTGTTAATTCAGAATCCAAGACTCCAGCCAAGGATGTGTGCACATACAAGGAAATCAGTTTCACACACTTGCTTCACAGAGAAAGTGGGCATAAGTATTTAAACCTTACAGAAAATAAAATGGATAAAAGGAACCATATGTTCTCCACCTGAATCTCAACTCCGGGTTGAGATTCAGGTGGTTCTGACTGGTGTGGGTGAATGGGTCACAAGTCAACAACTAACTCTCTTTGGCCTCTTCACATTCAAGTGTTTCCTTACTCTCCATCAGTTGACCTGCTAAACCAGGGGTGCTCACACTTTTTCAGCATGCGAGCTACTTATAAAACAACCGAGTCAAAAAGATCAACCTACCCACTACAAAAATGCAAAACATATAACTATTTTCAAATTTATTAAGGATTCTTTGTATGTACAATGTATGTTGATGTACCTTGCATTACTGAATAAGCCAATATTGCACAACACACATAATGATTATTAAAATTTTTTGTAATTACCTGAATTACTTGAGTCAGCTGCTTCAACAAATACTTCTTTTACTTGGAAGGACTTATTGTTTTTAACGATGGCGTGACACACCCGGAACGATGCTTCGGTGGCGGCTTTCGCTTTTGAAGTTTGTTGAGTGAAAAATGACTGCTGTCCGGACAACTGGGATTTTAATTCCTCCACCTTTCTCTTTCACAGCTGGCTTTTCGGCGGAAAGTCTATGTCGTATTTTCCATGAACAGTCTGAAAATGCCGCTCCACATTTCAAGTCATCTGAATGGTTGCCCTGTATGTCAATCAAGTGACGGGATGTTTGATAGGCTGACAAATATTTTTTTTAACGTCACGCTGTGATCGACGTAATAAGCACCCCTGTGCTAAACAATCTGAGCTCTCAATACAATCTGAGTCACAATATTGTCCCTGTGTGGCCCTGCTTGGTGTTGGTGAATCGCCTCAGATGCAGACCATTCCAAGCCACTTCATAGGTTCATGTGACTCACTAGAGTCCAGGGGTGTTGAAGAGTTGTTTGTCCTCTCTGTGCGGCTACATTCACATTAGAGCTCATGATTAGAAACAAACATGGATGTGTTCGATTGTTTTGGGAAGGTCCTCTGTTGGGAATTTAGTTTTTTTATTTATTTTTTCCCAGAACTGTCCTTTCAAGCCCTGTCTGCTCCTTTTCCCACAGTTTACCAAAGGTTGTGAAGAGACGTGTGAATGCTTTGAAGAACCTGCAGGTTAAATGCGCCCACATTGAGGCCAAGTTCTATGAAGAAGTTCATGAACTTGAGAGAAAGTACGCAGCTCTCTACCAGCCCCTTTTTGACAAAGTAAGTCCTCTTTTTTTTTTTTTTTTTCTTCAGAGTTAAGATGGTTGCATTTCTGAAGCCAGTAGCTTTGTGTACAGCACTGTTTAGTATGTGATTGCTAGTGGACTCTAGAAGGCAGTGTATGCAACAGTGTTTCCATACAGTAAAAACTACACGTTCTCCTGACAAGTGAAATGTCTTGCTTCATTCACAAACTTAAAACCTCAAACTATTAAATTAGTGTGGCAGAATGGAGCTTTTAGATTGCATTTGTTTGCATTCAGTGAATGTTTTGGACAAGTCTGTTTGCTCTGTGGAAGCCAAATCAACCAGATATTATTTGAGGTGGGAGCTGCAGCCCAGTGACAAACTGTACAAGCACAAATGTTTGTGAAATTCTTCCTAAATTTGGCCCAACCAACATCTTCTGTCAAACTTTCAATAATGGTTCTTATTCATCTATGCTTGTGGAAAACACCGACATCTCTTGTTAAGGCCTCGGCTGTTGTCCAGAGAAGAGCTGCACTGATCCGACCATTACTGGCAGATACCGATTTCGGGGTTTCCTTGTAGCTTGACCTGCCATTTCCACTTTTTTAAATCCTGTAAGCATATAAACTTATGTATGCAACTTTTACATTTTAACTGTTGACTTGAACCAACATTAGAGAAGGTATACTTTCATTATACCACAAGCTGGGTGAGCTTCTAATATATTTTAGTTTTAATGCTTATAATGAATGGGGATTATTGATCTGATCAGTTGACAGATTTTAATCATTAGCTGATTGTTACATCAGATCAGAAGGGTCTAGTACCGTTTTTCGACCAACGCGGTTCGGAGCCTGTTACGGTTACAGAACGTAATTTCGAAGCGGTGACTCTTGTTTCCACTTAGGAAAAGAGGTTCAAGAGCGCAAACTCTGGTTCAACTCGCGCACCACAGAATACTTGCTTCTTCTGCGTGAACCATAACGTCACCTGTTGGCGGTTGAAGCTGCAGACAATAGAAGCAGCAAGTACGGAGGTGAAGACGGAGAACATACCATATAAACATTATTAGTTTGTAAAAACACACATGCAATGTATAACTACTCATTTGTGTTACACTTGGGGATGCTGAACGTATGCAAAACAAAACATTGTAGACAGTTATTCTTGCGCAGAGTCGCCGTTTCCTCTTCCGTATTATTAACTGTAGTTTATTGGTGCTGTGATTTTTCCTTGTTAGGAACACTGCATGCAGCCCAGCAGGGTCCGCTGTTAATGACTGGTGAAAATGGGCGTTGGTGCTCAACAAAGCACCAAAGTTTGATGGCAGCTGAACCGGTTCAAGAACGAGGGTTCTTTCAGTGGAAAAACACTCTAGTAGCCATTGGTCAGACTGAAGGACTAAAAACATCTGTTAGACTCCTTATGGATCTGTAAACGCATCTCCCTTTCCTTGACAGACCTGGGTTTACTCTGTGCTAGGCTGATGTTGGCATGTTTACTGAACTGAAATGTTAGAAGCCAGAGCTCTTCTCCTACTTAAACCAGAGGTTTTACCTCTATTGTTCTACAGCTTGTTCCAGCTGTGCTACCTGAGTGCTGCAGGCAAATACTCGCATGACTGGAGGGGCTTTTCCTCCAAAGTGGTTCCAGTGTGTAAGCAGTGCTGGTGTTAGAGCCAGTTCTTAACTGGGTCGGAGAAAGAACTGGTTTGCTGTTCCACAACCAGAGAGCCAGGTTGGAGCCACCTCATAATGAATAGCTCATCCAGCTTTGGTTGATCCTGTGTTTTAATTCTGTTGAAGGATCATAGTGGATGAACCCGGTTTAAAGACACAGACCACATGTATCCAAGTGTCCCTGTGAAACGATGCCCCAACAACACCGCCCTAATATATTAATTTGGTTTTAAACTGGCAGTGTTTTAACACTTTCCAGTCATAACCAGCTGATCTTTCATCCACTGGTTAAACACAACTTCTACAGAAATGTATTGACACCACCTGGAGATATTAAGACCGACTACATTGAAGAACTGAGTTGGAAACAGTCTTTATGGATTCAGTGAAAAATAACCAGCTGTGAACACACCTATATGCTGCTTTGACCTACTTCAAACTGATGGGTGATTTCAATATAAGCTGCAGTCAGTTTTTATTCTGATGCTAGTCCAACACTTTATTGTTGAGGTGCAGTGTTATTATTTTAAACATGGCGCCCACAAGACTTGGCTGCTGTTCCCCATGTGTCCACCTCTAACTCCTAAAGGAGTTTCTTTTTTCTTCTGCTCAGTTTGTTCCAGTGGAAATGCAAAGAGCTTCAGAAGCAGTATGGGAGACGATGCCCCAGGGAGTCACTGCACCCTCTCCCTCCTATGATGGCGGATCAGCTATTTAGATGCTGAAGCCTTTTTCCTCTTCCTGTTCATTAAATGCCTCAAATTCCTGCAATTTTCAGTTGATAGATTAATAAACAAACACTGGGCGAATGCTTTAATGCAAAAGTGGGTTATAGACACTTGTTTGTATCATTTCTCTATTATTTAAAGGTTCTTCCTTTGTCACAGAACCTGCAGTTCAGGTTCTGTTGTGTGATAAGCAGATAAGGAGTCAAAGAAAACTGGTATATATAATCGGGCATTAATGCCTGATCTGTGCATCTCTGTTCAAAGCTGCATCATAGCACCACTGATTGCCTGCTTGTTTTTTACTCGACAATCAGGCTGGAAGTTGCACATGTTGCTAACCGAGCAGGAAACGGGCGTCAACATGAAAACAAGCGAAAAACGTCCACGCTTCCAGCATCTGCTATTGTCGTTTATTGAATGCCTTTGCTGACATGTTTCCTCTGCTTTTTCACAGAGAAGTGAGATAGTGACAGCAGCTTATGAGCCCACAGATGAGGAATGTGAATGGAAGACTGATGAGGAGGAAGAGCTGACAGTAAGTAAGCAGGTACAGGTGATGTATACAACTGCATGCTTCCTGTCTGGGTTATTTTTCCCTCTGCTGGGATGAAGTCACAAATATCTGTGTGGGAAAAACTGCTGGTTTAAGCTTTGCGCCATTGTCTTTTATTCAGGATGAGATGAAGGAGAAGGCCAAGTTGGAGGAGGAGAAGAAGGACGAGGAGAAAGAAAACCCCAAAGGCATTCCTGAGTTCTGGTTAACCGTTTTCAAAAATGTGGACCTGCTCAGTGACATGCTGCAGGTATGTTTGCCCACACTGCTGTAGAAGAGGAGAAAATGGGTCACAAACAAAAGCTGATATACACAATGATAAATGTGCACGTGCTTCCACCTGCTGGCCAATGTTTGCATGGTACATTTAGGATCTAAAACGCCTTATTCTTTGCTTATCAGGAGCACGATGAGCCCGTACTAAAACATTTACAAGATATTAAAGTAAAATTCTCCGATCCAGGACAACCGATGGTGAGTCCGCATGACCTCTGTATTTAGGTGGCTGAAAGCAGGATGTGAACCGGCTTTTTAACTGCGTTTTATTTTTTTCTCCTGCACACAGAGCTTCACATTAGAGTTCCACTTTGAGCCCAATGAGTTCTTCACAAACACAGTGTTATCAAAAACCTACAAGATGAGGTCGGAACCTGACGAGAGCGACCCATTCTCCTTCGATGGACCAGAGATCATGAGCTGCACGGGGTGAGAGGCTCATACAGTCATGAACCTCGCTCGCCAGACTCCACGCAGCTGATTGGATCTGAGGCTTCAGATGCTTGTTGCTGACTTGGTCCTGCTGCCTTGTTTTCCTCCAACAGATGCACAATTGACTGGACAAAGGGAAAGAACGTCACGTTGAAAACTATCAAAAAGAAACAGAAGCACAAGGGCCGCGGCACAGTTAGGACTGTCACCAAAACCGTCCCCAACGACTCCTTCTTTAACTTCTTCACCCCACCAGAGGGTAAGAAACGGAGCAGCAGTTTGAAATAAGTTCAAGGTTCGGATCTGGTAACTTGATACGTTTTCCTTTTGTTCACAGTTCCAGAAAACGGAGAGCTGGTAAGTCTTTGTGCTTCTGCTACATCCTTCTCTCCGTGGTAATATTTCTACTCTGGATGTGTGACACTGCCTGCTTGTTTTCAGGATGAGGACTCTGAGGCCATCCTGGCTGCAGACTTTGAGATTGGCCACTTCATCCGTGAGCGTATCGTACCGCGGGCCGTCCTGTACTTCACTGGTGAGGCCATAGAGGATGATGATGATGATGTGAGTACTGTGCACACTTCCCTCAAGCTTGTTAACAGATTTTTGGTTTCCTTGTGGGTTTGTCAAGCACCAGGTCTCACTTTTCTTTCTCTCCAATTTCAGTATGATGAAGAGGGTGAAGAAGCGGATGACGAGGTAAAACTAGTTATTGTTAGAGATGCACCGATCAGCTCATTAAGTTTTCTATAGCATCAGTTGATTGACTTAATTCACCTGCAGAAATATACAACCCAATCACAATCTAATATGTAATCTATACAATCAACTGTTCACCGTTTTATGCCGCTTTGTGTGAAATTGGCTGATTCTAGTCTGCAGCAGATTTCTTGGTGCATCTCTAATCGTTGCCCAAACTTTCAAGAGGTGAAATAATGTGACCAAGTTTAAACAAACTTGCTCCTCTAAAGCTGCTTTGTATCCAATTAGGAAGGTGAGGAGGAGGCTGATGAAGAGAACGACCCTGACTATGATCCCAAGGTGAGCCAACGAGAACACAGTTATGACTTCCTGTAAAGATCTCTTGTGTCCTGAGAAAGACCTTGCTCAGCAGTTCTATACTCCACCAGCTCAGGACGCTCTTTGCAGCTCTCACTGTCAGCGAAGTGTAGCTGCAGATAATGTCCAGCCTTCCACAGCTGAGGAGCACACATAATCTCTTTGCAGTGCACTTCTCATCTTCCTCAGGGGTCCTGAGCTGCAGGAGGAGAACAGCTGTCCTTCAAAGACTTTTCAGATCTCAGCATACAGAATAGACTCTGTCCAATGCATCTAATTTACAGCTGCCTTTAGTCTGCTTTAGCTGTGGGTTTCCTCTTCAAAGACTGGAATGTAGAAGAAATCCAGAAGCTTTTTTATTCTTCCTCCTCTGCATTTCACGTAATTCTGAATGCTGCATGCTGTTACTAAAATAATACAAATAACAGAACCAGTATGCCTTTTAAAAGGACTGCAATCTCACAGGCACAGCTTGTCTTAGTTGGTGTATTTTAGGGGATTAGTGTTTAGTGTCCCTCAGGTGCATCTCTAGAAATTAGAACATCATTAGAGTTGATTTATTTCAGTAATTTGTTTTAAAGACAAACTTGAGGATAAGTTTGAGTAATTCTGTGTTTGAAAGATAGGCGCTTAAAGCTAATGAAACCCAAAGTCTTTTTTCTCGGATTATTTGAATATCACAGAAATGAATTGGAAAACCTGCTGAAATGTGCATGTGGTGTACCGCGTCTGTGTGACGTACTTGGTTGGGGCTCCTCACTGCAGCCTTGGGTGCTGCTGATGTGTCCAGGAAGCCCAGGTTGCTTTAATAGCGGCCTTTAGCTCATCCACATTGTTGGTTGTGGTGTTTCTCATCTCCCTGTTGATAATGGCCCTTAGATTCTCTGTGGGAGGGAAGGGTGGGTTTATGCTGTGTTCCATTAACATCAAACGTCTGGACTGGGAAGTCAACGTTTACAACTTCTCCAAGTTGTAGCGCTCCAGTTTCTTGCTTGATTTGTTCGTATTGCTTGCAACTGTAACAGCAGATTATAACAATGATGATGACACTGTTCTATGCTGTATTTCATGCAAATAAACCCCTTTGAAACATCTCATTTTATAAACACTGGAAAGCGGTACATGTACGACGAACTAAATGTTACATCAATGATAAAGAACTGCTATAAACAGTCAAAATAGGAAGGTTTTACTAGTATTGCTGTGAGTAGCAGCCATCTTGAATGCGGAATTTGGTTGAGGTTGGGTTGCTCCAACTTTCCAACTCAAAATTCCAACTTTCGGGGCCGTTCCAGTTGGTTTCCTACTTGGAGGTCAGAAATTCCAACTTCCAAGTATCAATGTAGCGCACCATTCGGCCACTCGAGCACAGTGAAACCATGGTCCTTGCTGTCCCAAGTCACCATCCTTGTGGTCCATTCAGCGCGGGGGGAATGGAAATCTGTAATTATCAGTGCTGCGTGTTTTTTACCATACTTTTTCCTTCCACTTGACTCTCCATTGTTTAGTAGTGATTATGTAAAAATGGTTTGTTTTCTGAGAAACTGAATTTTGGGTTTTATTATCTTCAAGTGAATAATTAAACACATCACTGAAATGAGTGACTCTTTGATGCTCTAACTGGAGATTCACCTGTATGTGAGGAGCAGGTTATGTTTGTAGGGATGCGTCATGATTGGACAGTAGCTCTGATCTGATTCATTCCCGGTTTGTTTAGATTTGAAGTCTGTAGCGCCCTGAAACACCTTATTTAAGCTTTCTTTGCTGAGCCCCAAGGTCTTTTGACATTCTGTATTCTGCTGGTTGTGTTTTAGTTTTGTTTCCTGTTCATTAATGTTCATCTTCAGTCACTTGCATCTTTTGTCAGCTACTCTTTAAATTTTTCCTCACTAGGTTTAAATGGTGACTATAGACAAATAACCCTATCCTGGTAGGTACAGCTTGCGATTTGTCAGCTTACTACCATCAAACCCCCACACCTCCACCCCAACCATTGCTTTGGTTTTAAGTTTGGCTTTCCTCTGTTTCCTTTCACCGTCTCTCTGCACCCTAACCCCCTCACCTTCCCCACACATGAGCTCCTCCGCCGCCGTCCTGCACTCTTACTAACCCACCAGTTTGTTGTTGGATTTCAGTTGTTTTTAGTTCAACCCATGAAATCGGTGTTTGCACTTATACCATTTCTGTGTATTGAGTCTTGTCCAGCCCTCTTGTTTTGCTTATTTTTGTTCCTGTGATGAAATTATCAGTTCCGCAGCCTAAAAGCTCTAGGCGAACACAAATGACGTTTGTTGGTGTCCATTAAAGTCGTGCAGCAAAAACAAACCTTGAGATAAATATTTTTATTGCAGTGGTATTTATTCTCACACTGAAAGTAGAGAGAAATCCAACTTTTAATTTGACGACACCTAAATGGAAGAAATTGTTAAAGGAATAGCCAGTGGGACAAATATTGCTACCTTGAAATGCAGCTGAAGCATTAACTACTTCTATGCTAATTAATCAGAGCTTTAAACTAGTGAACAGTGCCATCTACATCCAGCTGTCCTACCATCACAAACATAGACATGTGGATTTTACCTGATGGCTGAGCTTTTCAGCAGCAAACACTGTAGGTGGGTTGTGTGTGAATATGTGGAAAAGATCCTCCTGACCATTGTTGAGTACACTGAAGGATCTATGATGCTGTGGGTCTAAGGGAAAGTGTAACAAATCCTTTGAAATATAATTGTGAAATAAAATGTGCTGGACTCTACCAGTAAACTGGGTCATGATTTAAAAACGTGGTCAAACCAGCGCAGAAAATAAATGTCCTTCCTTCACCAGCTGATTCCCCCCAGATCCTAGATCTTATAGAAATCCTGCAGGGGTGACCTGAAGTAAGGTCAGAATCTAGAGAAATTGTTTAGAAGACTAGTCAAAGATGCTCCAACCTTAAGTGCTGTCCTATGAAAGGTTTGATTTTTGCCACCAGTCATTGTTCACCATGGAACCACAAAAACCAGCTATAAAGGTTGAAGTTGGGATGATGCTACTGCTATGGGAGTTTAATTTGAAACCTTTCTTACAAATCTTAATCAGGGGTGCCAATAAACGTGACCAGCACATTTACCAGTGTCTTACCACCCATTACCACGTCATTTGTTTTCTGAGGCCATATGTGAATCTGCTTTAATGCCAGACCTGATGGCTTAAAGACTGCAGATTCATTTCAGGTTCCCAGAGTTCAAAGGCTCACCCGAGAATCCATCTGCTGTGTTTTGTAAGAAAAACCTGAAGGTTTTCAGCTCATTTTAGACCAATATTGTAGCTTTTGCTGCACTATTAGCAGCCTGAACAGCTGCAGAGTGCCAATAATGCATGTAGACTATTACATAGACAGCCGTCCCAGAGTATGATGGGACATTAGTTCTGTTGGGAACTAAGTTCTGTATCCTGAGATGTGAAAAGAATTTGAAGTTTAGTTTTTCTTTAAAGCACCAAAACATATGATTGCTTGTGTGACAATAAGCTATAAACAGAAGTGAAGGTTTGTTTTTACCTCCAGTCTTAGTCGTCTGGAGTTGCAAGAATGTAGATGTCTAGAACATTAAAAAGTACAGTTTTTTTTTTTTTATTCATCTCAATCTATAAAAAATCTGCTCTTTGTCAGGTTCTAAATTTATTCCTAACGGTGTGTACATAAACACACTCAACAGTCATTAATGATATAATGGATGAGCTGTGTGCGGTAAATCCTATGAATTGGTGGCTATGAAATCATCAGTTATAAAAACAGGCGACACACAAACAGCGACGTACGAAATGTCTGGTGGCAGGCTGCTTTTTTACCCTGGAAAAGAGTCTGATACGAAAACTGCCAATGGACAGAATAACCGAAGAGCCCAAATAACTAGGGTCCAAACCTGGTGCTACTCCACTTCCGAGTTGAGCACAAATGCCTTTGTATACCAAAGTATTCTAGAGTCAGATGGATTCAAAGCTTGGCCCAAACTGGGAAATGATCTTAAACACAGACAATCTACAACCGCCTGACAAATGTTAATGCAGTGGTCTAGTCTAAGTCCAGACCTCAGCCCGATTGAAAGCAATTGTGTGAAACCTTATGAGGGTTCTGCAAACCTCAGTTAACTGAAGCAATGCCATGATTCATCTAGTGAGTCGTTGTCGCTGAAGTTGGCTTCACAAGCTATTGAATCATTAAATGGACTTCGTTTGAAACGGGTTGTTTTTGGTACATTTTAGAACCTTTTGAGGAGCAGATCATTTTTATTGTACAGACACACAAACCACTAGAATCAAATGAATTGAAACAAGGTTAACTTAGTGTCACCAACACCTGGACTGTCCAACTCATAATGTAGTACTTTTTTTTTCTTTTTTTTAACCAAATGTCCTGCTTGGTCTCAGAAGCACAGAAGCAGAGCCTCTTGTTCTTATTGGCCAAATAGACACTGCTCACCATGACATTCCGGGCAATATGATCTCTGACTTCTAGCTGCTTGTTATCTGTGGCTTATTTTGTGTAGGTTGTTTTTCTGTGACTGTCTGTGTGGAGAAGTTTGATCTTAACATCCCACCTTGTTGTGATTTGTTGCAGAAGGATGCAACCCCCCCAGCTGAGTGCAGGCAACAGTAAGTCCTTGTCTGGCTGCCATGAGGATCAACTGCACTGTACTGGCTTCTCAAATTAAAAAAGAATTTAAAAAAAAACAAATTAAAAAATAGTTACTTTTCGCCTTATAATGTTTTGTATTTTTCTTGGTAGGGAATTTGAAGACAAAGTTTCCAGATTTTTGTTACAAAACCAGTGGTAATATACTGCGAGCTGTTTGGCTCTATATACATATTTTACTAGACCTGTTTTCTCCTCTTCCTCCTCTGTACAATAGTTAGACTGCAGGAAAATAGCTCCCTCAAACAGCATGAACTTATTTCTTCACTGCTAAACTAGTTTGGGTTCTCGTGAAGTTTTTGGATGTGTTTGCTCTTAGACAACAGCTGTGGTTTAGACTGCAACATTGTGGCATCAATTCACACAACCCTCCCCCTCCTATTGTCCGTTCCTCCTACCAAAGGTCCAGGTTGGTTGGTTCTGGTTCTCCCAGGTGATTGATTTTTGTTATTATTGGCGCCTTGAGCATTTGAACTAGCACTGTAGCATTGCCAACCTCAGATGTAGAACCTGCTGCTGGGTGTTTGCTCCCGTATATCCGATTCTTTATGGGCGCTAGAGTTGGCGTCTCTGTCCGCCTACTGGAGCGGCTCATCCTCCATGCTTTCCACTCGATACATTCCAGTAAGCAGACTGGCGCTTTGGTGAACCTCTTAGTCTGCTACTGTTCACCTGGACAACTTGTGTTGACCTCCTTGCTCCCAGGGCTCGGCACAGCCCAGTTGAGGCCCTTGAACATTCCAGAGATTTCTGTTGAACAAGGACGTGGCTCGGTTCTGCAGGATGACCGGTTCCGTTGGGGGAGGGGCAACCAGTCCCAGTAACCTGCGCTTAAGGCTTTTCTTAGGCTCGCTGTGGCGTGGCTGTCGTCTTTTTTTTATTGCACTTTGTACTAGTGTGTATCGTGCCAGTGGTGTCCTGTCATCAGTTAGCTGAGTATTCCTTGTAAGCAGCACTTTGTCACTCTCTGTCTAAAGGGCCTGAGGGATGATGGTGTAATGGCACTCTGGAGAGTTGAACTTGTAACTCTGGTTTTTAAGTGCATTACATTTCCTACAGAAAGAGGCACACTTCAGAAGCTTTATCAAAACGTTGGGCGGATGTAGCACAGGGACAAGCATAAAGTGTCGGACTCACCTACCCCACTATATACTATCCCTACTTATCACTCTGACCTCTTGTGTCACCACCTTGTCCAGACTAAAGACCAGTGGTTGAAATCCTTTGTACATTTATTTAATTCACTGTGAAAGGGGGAAATTGTATGGCCATCTTTGGACCGTTGACCCTCCTCCATTCCCACTTCCACCCTTCTTCCTTATTTTTCTACCAAGAATGTTACAGAAAAGTACGTCAGAGCAATACTTAAAGCCAGGAAGCGACTGCCAAGAGGAATCCTAGCCTGCCACTCTCCTGGTTCCTTCACATGGTGTTGGTTGTGTTGGACCTTCACGTGTCCACTGTGGAGAGCTATGGTACCTCTCATGCTGCAGGGAGCATTCACATCATGTTCATTGGGAGAAAACTCGACTAGGCCTCTGAATGGTCACTTCTGAGCAGCTGTTGTCAAGGCAAAATGCTATGCTACAAAAATACTAATGTACTCCATACCTGTACGTGTATGTTCCTGAATAAATTGGTTAAACATGTCTCCTTGTTACATTTTTCTTGTGTATTTTTTGCCAACCTAAATGTTTGTGAGGTTCTGTTAAAATTAAATGCAGTTAATCTTACCTGCTGTAGACGATGCTGCCTTTTGTCTTGGAAGTTGGATAGCTGATTTAAGAATTTCGTCCTTGATCTGTGTTGGAAAACAGATTTAGATTTAATAGTTGTACTCAGCAATATTAGATTTCTCATTTTATTGGCCCAAACACCTAGTTTTATCAGATGCAAACAGAAGGGCTTATGAAGGGTTTTCTATGGCTTGCACCCTTCTGAGGGTTCCTATGCAGTCTGAAAGTATAGAACTTAATTTTATCATTTTTCCAGGTCTGGACAAGTGAGGAAACCCGTTTCAAAAATCTAAATGCTTTGGATTTTACTTGAACGTGTTTAAATGATATACTATGTCTTTTGCTACATCACAACCAGTGTAACTAACTCCATGCACACTCGGGAAGTGTTTTTTTTTCCCCTACCGTTTTGGAGACTACAAAACTTCAAAGCATTAAAAATTGTTCCTTACGAAGTGAAAAAAGGTGCTATTGATAAAACTGCTTTAGATGATCTGCATTTATTGTAGATACTCCAGTATGCACTGACAAACCATACGTTCATTTCTTATAGATACTGAAAGGAGCAGTTTATTCTAGATGCATTTTAAATATCTGGTTTCAACATTTTCATGATTTATAGAACTGGCAGATGGGCCCAATTACTATTAAAGCATTTGAAGGTTAATTGCAGAAAAAATTTGACACTGAAAAATTTTGGGAATTGGAAATTAAATATGGAGGAACTCTGCTCATGCCATCTTTCTTTAGTATAAATCGAGGTTAGCTGGACCCAAAGGCTGAAGCTAACAGCAAAACAAAATCGGATTTCTACTGTCTTGAGGCGACTTCAATCATGAAAACATGGAGGTTTATGTGAAACAGTACAAATGTTAATCTACATAGTTTATGTATTTTACACATGAAGTGGTTTATCACCAATGATCTTCCAGTGTGAAATGGTGTAGGAACAGAACATGTAAAACATTTATCTTACTGAGCTTTCAAATACACTAAGACAGAAGTGTTTACCTGCTTCTACAGGTCCTTCTCAAAATATTAGCATATTGTGATAAAGTTCATTATTTTCCATAATGTCATGATGAAAATGTAACATTCATATATTTTAGATTCATTGCACACTAACTGAAATATTTCAGGTCTTTTATTGTCTTAATACGGATGATTTTGGCATACAGCTCATGAAAACCCAAAATTCCTATCTCACAAAATTAGCATATCATTAAAAGGGTCTCTAAAAGAGCTATGAACCTAATCATCTGAATCAACGAGTTAACTCTAAACACCTGCAAAAGATTCCTGAGACCTTTAAAACTCCCATCCTGGTTCATCACTCAAAACCCCAATCATGGGTAAGACTGCTGTCCAGAAGGCCACTATTGACACCCTCAAGCAAGAGGGTACGACACAGAAAGAAATTTCTGAACGAATAGGCTGTTCCCAGAGTGTTGTATCAAGGCACTTCAGTGGGAAGTCTGTGAGAAGGAAAAAGTGTGGCAGAAAACACTGCACAACGAGAAGAGGTGACCGGACCCTGAGGAAGATTGTGGAGAAGGGCCGATTCCAGACCTTGGGGGACCTGCGGAAGCGGAGGACTGAGTCTGGAGTAGAAACATCCAGAGCCACCGTGCACAGGCGTGTGCAGGAAATGGGCTACAGGTGCCGCATTCCCCAGGTCAAGCCACTTTTGAACCAGAAACAGCGGCAGAAGCGCCTGACCTGGGTTACAGAGAAGCAGCACTGGACTGTTGCTCAGTGGTCCAAAGTACTTTTTTCGGATGAAAGCAAATTCTGCATGTCATTCGGAAATCAAGGTGCCAGAGTCTGGAGGAAGACTGGGGAGAAGGAAATGCCAAAATGCCAGAAGTCCAGTGTCAAGTACCCACAGTCAGTGATGGTCTGGGGTGCCGTGTCAGCTGCTGGTGTTGGTCCACTGTGTTTTATCAAGGGCAGGGTCAATGCAGCTAGATATCAGGAGATTGTGGAGCACTACATGCTTCCATCTGCTGAAAAGCTTTATGGAGATGAAGATTTTTCAGCACGACCTGGCACCTGCTCACAGTGCCAAAACCACTGGTAAATGGTTTACTGACCATGGTATCACTGTGCTCCATTGGCCTGCCAACTCTCCTGACCTGAACCCAATAGAGAATCTGTGGGATATTGTGAAGAGAATGTTGAGAGACTCAAGACCCAACACTCTGGATGAGCTAAAGGCCACTATAGAAGCATCCTGGGCCTCCATAAGACCTCAGCAGTGCCACAAGCTGATTGCCTCCATGCCACGCCGCATTGAAGCAGTCATTTCTGCAAAAGGATTCCAAGTATTGAGTGCATAACTGTACATGATTATTTGAAGGTTGACGTTTTTTGTATTAAAAACACTTTTCTTTTATTGGTCGGATGAAATATGCTAATTTTGTGAGATAGGAATTTTGGGTTTTCATGAGCTGTATGCCAAAATCATCCGTATTAAGACAATAAAAGACCTGAAATATTTCAGTTAGTGTGCAATGAATCTAAAATATATGAATGTTAAATTTTCATCATGACATTATGGAAAATAATGAACTTTATCACAATATGCTAATATTTTGAGAAGGACCTGTATATCTGTATCAGACTGGAAATGCTTTACATTTTTATTTAGTAAGCGTTTCTAGCAGGAACATCTATCTTGGTGGGCTGTGTCCTACCTCCATTTACCCTCTAAATAATCAGTAGTTTCCCTGTAAACCTCTGGGTCAGAATCCATAGCCTAGTTAACCAATTTTAAAACCATGTTGAGGCAGGTACCCATTAAAGTATGGTTAGTATAAAACTTCCTGTGGCAGGAGACTCCACGCCAGGTGCTAAGTCATTTTATCCCTTCAATATTTTTGCAGATTTGGTCCTTACATACATAAATCATAAGTTTGTACCAATGTTCTATAATCTACTCGGTGTATTTGAAAGGAATTTTGATAACTGTGGCTGTTACGTCAGTTTAAGCTGGTGCCATATTTTATTGGAGTCAACGGACCAAAATGGGGGATCGGAAACAAAATAAACCGAAACTCTAATGCAAAGTTTTCCTGAAGGGACAAAAAGGGGAATATCTATACTAGTTAATATTATGCTGATAAACATTTCAATTAGTAAGGTGAAAGTTGGACATTAAGTTATCAATAATACACTTCACCAGACGTTCTATATAGAGATAAAACAATAGCTTGTCAGTTTAACAAGTTGAATGCATCTGAAACCTGGCTTAATGATGAAAAATGTTCTGCTGCAGAAATGAAAGGATAGAAGTTCTTTACAACTGATGGAGGAAACAGGCCAGAGTTAGACTTTATGTTGATACAGCTGCAGTTGTCAAATAACAAGCATGTCTGAAACACCTAAAAATAAATCTGATTGTTTAACTATAGAAATGGATGTTAAATATACAGGTCCTTCTCAAAATATTAGCATATTGTGATAAAGTTAATTATTTTCCATAATGTAATGATGAAAATTTAACATTCATATATTTTAGATTCATTGCACACTAACTGAAATATTTCAGGTCTTTTATTGTCTTAATACAGATGATTTTGGCATACAGCTCATGAAAACCCAAAATTCCTATCTCACAAAATTAGCATATTTCATCCGACCAATAAAAGAAAAGTGTTTTTAATACAAAAAACGTCAACCTTCAAATAATCATGTACAGTTATGCACTCAATACTTGGTCGGGAATCCTTTTGCAGAAATGACTGCTTCAATGCGGCGTGACTTGGAGGCAATCAGCCTGTGGCACTGCTGAGGTCTTATGGAGGCCCAGGATGCTTCGATAGCGGCCTTTAGCTCATCCAGAGTGTTGGGTTTTGAGTCTCTCAACGTTCTCTTCACAATATCCCACAGATTCTGTATGGGGTTCAGGTCAGGAGAGTTGGCAGGCCAAATGAGCACAGTGATTCCATGGTCAGTAAACCATTTACCAGTGGTTTTGGCACTGTGAGCAGGTGCCAGGTCATGCTGAAAAATGAAATCTTCATCTCCATAAAGCTTTTCAGCAGATGGAAGCATGAAGTGCTCCAAAATCTCCTGATAGCTAGCTGCATTGACCCTGCCCTTGATAAAACACAGTGGACCAACACCAGCAGCTGACACGGCACCCCAGACCATCACTGACTGTGGGTACTTGACACTGGACTTCTGGCATTTTGGCATTTCCTTCTCCCCAGTCTTCCTCCAGACTCTGGCACCTTGATTTCCAAATGACATGTAGAATTTGCTTTCATCTGAAAAAAGTACTTTGGACCACTGAGCAACAGTCCAGTGCTGCTTCTCTGTAGCCCAGGTCAGGCGCTTCTGCCGCTGTTTCTGGTTCAAAAGTGGCTTGACCTGGGGAATGCGGCACCTGTAGCCCATTTCCTGCACACGCCTGTGCACGGTGGCTCTGGATGTTTCTACTCCAGACTCAGTCCACTGCTTCCGCAGGTCCCCCAAGGTCTGGAATTGGCCCTTCTCCACAATCTTCCTCAGGGTCCGGTCACCTCTTCTCGTTGTGCAGCGTTTTCTGCCACACTTTTTCCTTCCCACAGACTTCCCACTGAGGTGCCTTGATACAGCACTCTGGGAACAGCCTATTCATTCAGAAATATCTTTCTGTGTCTTACCCTCTTGCTTGAGGGTGTCAATAGTGGTCTTCTGGACAGCAGTCAGGTCGGCAGTCTTACCCATGATTGGGGTTTTGAGTGATGAACCAGGCTGGGAGTTTTAAAGGCCTCGGGAATCTTTTGCAGGTGTTTAGAGTTAACTCGTTGATTCAGATGATTAGGTTCATAGCTCGTTTAGAGACCCTTTTAAAGATATGCTAATTTTGTGAGATAGGAATTTTGGGTTTTCATGAGCTGTATGCCAAAATCATCCGTATTAAGACAATAAAAGACCTGAAATATTTCAGTTAGTGTGCAATGAATCTAAAATATATAAATGTTAAATTTTCATCATGACATTATGAAAAATAATGAACTTTATCACAATATGCTTATATTTTGAGAAGGACCTGAAGATTTGTTAAATCCAAATGGACACAGAAAAACAAGATTTTACTACAATGTTTGGCAACAGTTGATTTATTGTGATCTTTTACTCATCATTATAGGAGATGGAAGCCATTGATGCCAATGGGGTCAAACTAAAAACACTTAACTGGCAAGAAGTTAATGCTTATGAGGATCTAGACACATTTTATGAGGCATCTTAGCTATTTTATATGTAGCAGTATCTCCCGTGACTTAAAAACATAAGCTAAACAAAACTAAATCCTGAATTACAAAGGGAACAGCAAAGCTTGCAGAAAGAAAAATGGATACAAGACATTTCTGAAAACAATAAAATACGCAGAACTTTCATATAAGGGAAATCGCAAACTATTAGAGCAGAATGCAGCAGAAACACTTGTAAAAATAAAATAAAGTGTTGCTAATGGATTCAAGAGCAGTTTTATTAAAATAGGTTGTGCTTAAGCTACTGAGATTTCCACCCTTTGTTGACCTATAAACTTGATGGAATTTAATATTTATTGGTAAAAATAAAATAAAAAAGAAATACTGAACAGTGTTCAGAAATTCAAAAGTAAATGATCAGATTGCATAGAACTCTGTCATCAATAAGGAATTAGAAAGTAATCAGTTGACCTTAATAGCAGTAATTAAACTGCGTGAAGACATTTCTTCTTCCTTGGATAGTAGAACTACTGTGGAAATGTTTATTTCAAAAACAGTTGACACTATTAACACTTAATTACTACAGAAACTGGAGAGTAGTGGAGGGAGAGCACACTCATGGCTTACCCGTTATCTGGAAGTTCAGCACCAATAAGGTAAAATGAATGAAGACTCAAAATCAATTGTGGGGTCCCTCAAGGTTCCATCCTTGGTCCTAATTCATACATATTATACAGTAATACAAACTGTAAAGTTTCAGTTTGTATTTGTAGACTACACCAATTTTTTTACTGTTTTGAAAAATCCTTGGTGACCTAAAAGACGTGGAAAGCACAATAAATATCAAAGAGCAGTTTGACTTTAAGAATCGATCAGTTGAACTAAACCCAAGTTTATAATATTTAGTAAATATTCGCAAAGGATACATGAAAGTGAAAGATGACTTTCTGAGAATAACAATTAAGCCGGAAGGCACATATTAAAATTATAAAAAATTTAAATATCTAGAACTATTTCTGTATTTCACAAAACAAAATACATTTAAACCAAATGTCATTCTGTATGATAATTCTCCCTCATAGTTCAAGACATCACACATCTTTTGGAGATTTGGAGGAAAGAAGTATCGAAACAGCACTCCACCAGACTACATGTTACAGGAGAGCTATAAACCTTTTAAAAGAACCTCACTTCAGAAATCCCGAACTGTTCCGGTGGCGAAAGTTCCAGCGCTTCTGTGGAGTTTTCATTAGCAAAATGATCTGTAAATTCCGCCAGAGTGCGCTGTAGTGCTACATTTGAACGGTGCTTCACGGACAATACGGGGTTTGCATTGGAAATGGAATATGACCACATAAACACATCACGCATCAAATATACAGTAAAAAGGCGAGCAGCAGCAGTGATATAATAAATGCGACAGTGTGAAAGTGATGCAGATTAGAACTAGTTAGGATGGATGTGAACACAGCTTCAAAGACTCCAAATAGTCAAAAGTAGAAGATTTTATGCTGCAACAAAGCATTTTAGCAAACTTTAAAGGCAGGCATAAAAATCAGCAGCGACGATGGAGGTCTCGCTGTGCAGTATAAAAGGGAGTCTTGATGACCCGGCTTCCATGGTCTCCGGGTGTTTTACTTTACTGAGGGGGGCGGTGCACTTCTCCAGACCCCTCCCGCCCCCAAACGCCGTTCCACAAACAGTGACCAGCAGGCAGACCGGTAGTCAGGATCTTCTTCCACATCCAGCAGTCACAGCTGCACTCCATGCCCGCAGCCTCTCCGGGATAGAGCGCCATCGATCAAGCGTCCGTGCGTTCAGCGAAGCGGTCAGCAGGCTGGAAGTCCGCGGCGTTCGGCCGAACATGCTGGAGAACGGCAGGAAGGTGTACAAGGAGGGTCTGCTGGAGAAGCGGAGCGACGGGCTGCTGCAGCTTTGGAAGAAGAAGCATTGCGTCCTGACCGAGGACGGCGTGCTGCTGCTGCCGCCCAAGCAGCACGATCACCCACAGCAGCAGCAGCACCATAGCGGCGGTGGGGACACGGGCAAAGTCAAGGAGCTCCACTTCGCCAACATGAAGACGGTGGACTGCGTGGAGCGAAAGGGCAAGTACGTGTACTTCACCGTGGTCATGACGGAGGGGAAGGAGATCGACTTCAGGTGCCCGCAGGACGAGGGCTGGAACGCGGAGATCACCTTGCAGATGGTCCAGTACAAGAACCGACAGGCGATCCTCGCCGTCAAATCCACCCGGCAGAAGCAGCAGCTGCTCGTCGTGCAGATGCCCGGACAGAAGACCGTCCGGAGCTCCCCGAGCGTGGCGTGACCCGCGGCGAGCCCCGCAGACTCCGTCGCGCCTTCAGCGGTGAGACAATGAGACAGATTGGGGGTTTATATTCAGGAACCCAACTGTTGGGAACTTTATATTACAAAAAGGGCTACATTACTGATTTAATTTGATATTTCATAATTGTATTTAATTGAGTTCTTAAATTAAAAACATGTAATGTTCCATTTAACATATATTTATTAACATTTGACTAATTAGACGGAAAGGCTCACAGATTAAAATCAAAGTAGAGTAGGCCAAGTTAAATTCAGATAAGTAGTAATTTAAAGCATGACAGCTCCTGAGGTGTTGCTGCATAGGATAACTTCCAAATTTGCACCATGATGTTGTGCAGCTCTTACTGCTGAGGAGTGCTCCGCTCTCAGATTTCCACACACGTGGCTCTCTGTGGCAGCAGCTGGTTTGTGAGGTTCTAACACAACATCGATGTGTGAACCCATTTAAATATAGTTCAGTTACTGTATTTTTAAACTGCTAAAAGGAATCCAGTTTTCAATGTGCCCCACATCTGCCCAATTCTGTCCCAGCAGAGACTGTTTTCATCAGGGCTGACCCAAGGTTAAAGGGGGCCCTGGGCAGGATTTGATTTAGGAGCCCACCAGCCAGCACTGCAGCATCATTGAAGAAAAAGTGATTTTAGAGGTACCTTAAGAGCTAAAGATGAATTCCTTAAATTGACTGGATTACTGTTGTGTCAATCAGCTTGCATTATTTAGTGGATAAGTAGGATTCTGAGTTTTAAAAGGTAAAAGGTGTAAATATTCTGCAGTGACTAAGTAATTTCTTTAAATTCTTTTGTCCTGCAGTCATTATGTAGAGCGCTTTTAATACAGTTTAGCTAATCGTTTTGTAGTCACATAGGGAAATCAGCTAGTGTGGATAAAACATGAGCCCAAGTCTGATGCAAGTAACAGAAGGTTTTTAAACACAGTAGCAGCATAAAATTATTACTCTACTAACACCACTACAAAATAGTTTTTTTTTTCGTCACATACGTACGCATGGTATACTTCTCAGTTCTTAAAACCTTTTACCTTATAAATAATCTAAACTGAAATGAGGAATTTTAAATTCTCCCACATCTTGTTTAAATAACACTGGAGCAAATGTAAAATTTGCCTCATTCTCCATAAACTACAAATGACAACAAAACAAGGTCTATAATCTAGACTGTTAGTATTCAATGTCAGCCCCCTGCTGGCCTGGAGGCCCTAAGCAGTGGCTCACTTTGCTTACGCCTCAGGCCACATCGGGCTTTCATCTGTGCTGAGATTGTAGTAGAAAACGTTTTCACTAATAGGCAGCAGTGATTGGTGATCTGGACAAGACCCTCTTTCTGCTGCCTGACACACAACCATACACACATGCACTTCCCCTGTGAAACCCTTTCTGCTAAAAAAGTCCTTAAAAATGACAAAAATATTCCTGCAATTTAGCACTGAATCATAAGCCCATGGTGTACAGTAATATTTTCTTACAGTTCTTACACTGTCAATATTAAAGTCCTTAAAGGGATAGTTTAGAGTTTTAAAAGAGAGGTTCTGCGATGTTATAGTCAGTAATAGTTCCCCTACCTCTAGACAGATTAGGTATCGCTGTGTGTTTGTAGGAAAGTAAATTAATACTAAGTGCTGTGGAAAGCTAACAGCTAGTCGGACGGACACAATGTTCAAGCTCATTTTATCAATTTATATGAAAAAGAAAAATTTCCATTCCTATTAGACAGTGCCATATTAGCACATATCACAAGGGATGATTGTGTTTGTAGTCATTTCCCTGCTGACCAGTGTCTATGTCACGCCGCTAAAGTTGCATCAGTTGACCCTGCTGGACGTATCAATCCTCTTCAGCTGCTGCGACTCTTCAGTCTGCTCTAAATCCACCAAGAGGTGAGGAAACATTTGGATTACAACAGGCTGTCGTTTGTGTAACGACATTGAAGATGGTCTTTTCCTGTTTTTTTTCCGGGTCTCTTAGTTGACTGGAAGTTGTCCTGGTGGGCTCATGATTAGCTGACCCGGCAGACTGATAGCCCCTTGAGAAAGTGTAGATGTTCAGTAACTGCTAAAACAACATTATGTTCCATGGATACAGGGTCCATTTGACTAACTTACCACTGCTCAGAGGATTTGTTTCTACAAACCTACTGCAATATGACAGCTGTCAACTACAGGTAAGGGAACTATTACTGATTAGAACTTTACAGAACCTCACGTTAAAACATTCTGAACTGTCCCCCTAGGGGTGCCACTGACACAAATGACATGCCCCCAAGGGAAGAAAACCATTCAACATATATCAGACACAGCCATATCCACGGGTTTGTTTTCACACTAGCATTCTCTTGTACTTCCCCAGTCTGATTGTTTAATTTATAGGCGATAAGTCTATGGATTTTGTAATTATGCTTACATTTGCTCTATAAAACTAAAAACTCCCATTCTTGTGACTGCATGGCCTGAATGGTTTTACCTTTTCTCCTCTTCTCTATAAACCACAATTGATTGCATCCACAGGTGAATTTGACACTCACCCGAGGAAGAATTTGAACCCAGGCTTCATCTCCCCCTGCTGCTACTTCACCAAGCTCCATCCTCCAGGAGAATGCCCCCTGTTTCATGTTGTGGTCACCACACACCAGCCCACCCCCCTTTTTTTCAATACAGAGACTTACTTCACAAAAGACTGATGGACTAAAAGCATGTGAGAAAACATCTGTATTCTACCGTGCAATGGGTTTGTCCCTTATTTATTTGATGTGTATATATATTTTTTATAAAAATGTTCTGTCTTTGAATGTCAAGTGTGGGAGTTGCTGGAGTGGAACAGGAAACGTTCGGTAAACTTGGAACGCCTAACACACTCGGACTTTAAGGAAGCGTTTCGTGATGTTGCCTAAAGATTACAAAGCCTGAAACCTTCAAGAGATGTCGGTGAAGGAAGGCTCGTCTAGTGACACAGCGGTCCTTCCTTTAGCTTTTAGGAAGCATTTTCTTATCGCTTCCTGGGACGCTGCATATCTGCGGTTGGTGGCTGTAGGTTAGTCCAACCAGCTCATTATGGATGAAACATGTCAATACTCCTGGTTTTATTTTCTAACAGAGCCAAAGACTCATTTGATACATTTCTCTTATTGTGCAGTGTTTCTCCTCACTACACTAAACATGTATAGATTGAGAATACGATCCTGCTCTACATATGAACAATTGGTTTTATATGCTTGATTACAACAGTGTATTTTAGTGTTTCCACTGTGTGCGTCAGTTGTTTTCTTTTGCTGCATTTGTAATGTTCTTAAGTGTAGGACATACACTGGCTTATTAACCATGTACAATAAGGTTAAACTGACCTTTCAAAAAACTGAGCTGCTTCAGCAACAGTTTCAATGCTTGGATAACATCTTAGTAGAAACCTAAAATTACATTCAACTTAGACATTAAAAACAGCCACACTGGAATTGTCACTATCTATAAAATTTGTGCTATTTAATGAGGTTTCTGAATGGGTAATTCTGTTAAAGTTTATTTTCTGGGTGACAAGTGCTAGCAGGTTAGTGAACTAAGCCATTGTAGAAGCTTTATGCTTTTTCAGCTTATGGTGCGCTTGTTTTGTACACAGAATTTGGATTTTCTGACGTCCCAGCTGGAAATACACAAAGAAAGACAGATTTCCGACTCTGTAAATCAAAGGTCTTTAAGCAGGTCCGAGTTCTAGATCCAATGTGGCTGCCCCACAAAGTTGCACGTCTGAAGTGTTAATTTGCACTTCTGACCTAAAGTATTTTGTTAAACCAGTGGCTCGCCGCACCTTTTATTAGTGAAAATGTTCCTTTAGAGTTTCAACAAATAAACGGAACAGGGAACCATTGTTATCTGCATGTATTTCAAACAGTAAACAACAATTTTACCAAAGTTACCAAAAAAAATAAATGCCCAATTGTTAAATTACATGGGTGCATAATAGTTTATAGGCACAAAATGGAAGTGTGAAACAACAGTGTGTTGATGTGTAGATACGAACAAGATTGTGTATTGATGATCATAACAGACCTCTATAATTTAAAAGCTTTAGAGCGTCTCTTTTCCAAGCTGCTCTAAGCTGATTCATAATTATTTACTGGAGAGGGACAATAATCCTTGTCCAATACTTAAAATTACATCCAGAGGGTTTTGTATGACTCAAATAACAAAATAGTAAACATGTTGGAAGAATCTATATTGTGTTAATTGCATAAGGAAGGAAACAAACATATATCTCAATAAGTCACTGTTGCAGCTCAGTTTTTTGAACGCCCGGGAAAAATTCCAAATCTGATTTATATCATGAAGAAAAGTTAGAGCTTGGATAAGAAAGAAAACATAACAATACATGTAAAGGCTGTGCACAGAGCAATATTCAGTCACACACGGTAGACAGCAGCCTTAGAAATGTCTTGTGTTGCACCAGGACATGCTTTATCTCACTGTGGCTCATGATGTTTCCTTTTTCCGGGGAGGGTCTCCCACCGCTTACCAGTGTATCACAGTTTATCCAACACATGCCTTTGTGTTGCTGTCATCTCCCACACAGGGCCAAAGCTGTGCCCTTTAGCTAACGTAGCTGCGTGATCCTTGTCCAACATGCCTTCCTGTTTTCATCATTCCGCACCGTTAGGAACTACTGTCCAATTTCTTATTTCCACGGAGATCTATTTTCATACCTCAAAAAGATACATTCCATTAAAATAACAAACAAAAAAATCCTAAACATGCCAAGTGTTTTGTGTGGTTTCTCTTTCTCTCCCACAGCAGCAGATAAATGGCAGGACCCTGTGGCCCAGTGGGGTTACTTTAATTGTTAAATTTAGGTGGCTCCGCCTCAGTCAGTCTCCAGCCTTTCAATCCTTTACTGCCGCCGAAGCTCTCACCCCGTGTTTCCTGTTCTAAATGTAGCAGCCACACAGAAAGTTGGGTTTCAGTGCCAGTTGCTGCCACTTAGACAAACTGCCAGTGTGTAATGTGAACAGCGCATGTGGCTGCAGCCACTCTGCTGCATAAAACCTTGTTAATTCAATTCAACTGGGCCCACTTGAAGGCAACTGTACAAGAAATTCTCCTTAAGAGACGTGGAAAGGTTTTTGAAAAAACTGAACATTTTAAACATTTCCCCTCCATTTTTTTTGTACAAACCTAAAATGTCATCCATGGTTGTGGAGCGTCTGAGTGCTGTGTCCAAATTCAGAGGCTGCATCCTATGAAGGACTGGTCTACGTAGGCAGGGTGGCGGCCTACATAGACCAGCGGAAATTATCGACAGGATGGTCTAGCCTTCACCAGCTGTTCCCGCCCTTACCTCAGTGTAACTTCTGTCTCCTAGCAACCGTGACAGCGTGAAGCACAGAGCTGTGAAGCCCGAAGGTTAATCTAGTTGTCTCCACTGTAAATAACTGCACATGGTTTTTATTTACCCGTTTTTACATTCCTGATGGCTTACAAGTTTGTTTTCTTTAAAATGATTGTGTTTTATTCTCCTAATTTTATTCTCGCTCAGTAATCAGCCATTTAAATATTAAAAATAGCATTTATGTTCATAGATATAAAAAAAATAATACCCAAGTAAAGTATATTGATGACAAATACCACTAAATTTATTGGTAAAACTTTTAACAACATACACAAGACAATAACCAGGTTTAAATCCGTTTGTATTTATTAATTATAAAAACAAATAACCCAAACATTGTCAGATATAATCTGACTGAATTATATCTGTGTTTAACTTCCACTCACTGGTGAAACCCAGCGGCAATATGAAAACAATGGACGGAGAGACCGGCGTCTTCCCCCGCTACAGTGAGCCTCGACTGCCCGGTCAGCTGACAGCTGGCGAGGCGAACCAGCTGTTAGCGCAATGAGAGCAGACATCTCCGAACACATAAAGCACTTTTGCAATAAGCAATATCTTGGTAAACTGAACAGATATTTCAGTTTTACACAGCTACATTTTCCCCTAAAAACATTCTAAAAGTTAATTTTGTTTCACAGAAAATGTAATATATCCAACTTTATTCACAGCTTTTCTCTCTCCTCTGCCATTGCTACTTCCGTTTGAACTGCGACCGCTACCACTACGATCCGCAATAAATCGTAGGATAGGGTGAGCCAGTATGGATACACTGGACCAATCCAGTCCGCATTTGGAAGAGCCTTCGAAGAGCCTAAAATGCGGCCTTTGAAGGATGCAGCCCCCTAACCCTAAGCCCATTTTGGCATACTACCATGTCAAAATGTCTTCTTTACCGCTTCCAAAGTCCTATTTAATAGCCTACAGCAGCCCTGTTGGTTGTATTGGGTAATACATTGCATAGCGGCAACTTTACATGGGGTTGTAATCTGTCTTGGGCCTTCAGAAAGAACCTCAGATAATGTTATTTAAAGCCAAGGAGGCAACATAGAGCTGTGGCTCAGTAATGGAGTGGGCTTCTTTTCAGGGTATGGATGACTGTCCTGCAAATACTCCTCTGAGGTTGCATCATAAATAGTTGGATGGCTGAACAGAAAAAGGAAACCAACTTTAGTGGACTTAAATAAGTTTTTAAAAAAAGCCACAGGTAAGCACCATTTTAGGACTTTTCCGCCAGCAAACTGTGTACAGACTGGTTTCATTGTTGGGTGGTGGCCCTACAATGAAACCCATCTACTGGAAATTACAGGTAGTTTCACAAAGTATGTGAAAATAAAAGCATATGCACTTGTTTTAGATGATTAGCCACACAAAAGCTAAACAGTGTACCTTTTCCTGGTAGCTTTCAGTAGAGTAGTGTTACATAGTGAAGAGAAGATCAACAGGAAAATGTTTAGGTTAGAGTCCCTTTCTCTGCTGACAGATGCCTTTTGAACTCACCGCTGCAGCTGCTCTTCAAACATTACTTAAGAAGTCTTTGCTGGGGCTTGAAGCGGCGGATGACCGCTGACTAATTTCTCGCCGTCAGCGGCTATCTTTGATTGGGACAGAGTTGTGTGAACTTGTGACAGCAGGCGCATGTGGCTGCAAGTCATTTAAGAAGAGCATTCAATCCAGACATGCAGAGCCTCTTGGGTAACTCTTACATCTGTTTCAACACAAAACTTCCACCAGCTTAAAAGAAACATTCTATAATTGTTGAGGCTGTGTAAATACAACATTTTACTACCCTAATTTAATACAATGCATTGCAAAGGGATTCATACTGCTATCTCCTGTGCAGCCTATTGCAACCAACAGCACCTACCAAGAATTGGTGTTTACCTTAACTGATATCCATGGCAAAGAGTGCATTGATCAGAGAAGCAGCCAAAAAAAAACATGGTAACTCTGTAGGAGCTGCAGAAAATCACGGATAAGCTGGGCAAATCAGTCAACAGTATAACTATGAGCCTTTTTGGAAGGCTGGCAAAAAGAAAGAAATAAGAAGTCCTGTTTCATATTTGCTACCATCCATGTAAAAGATACAACAAATGTGGATGAAAATGGACTGGTTGGATGAAACCAAGCTTTTTTGCCTAAGCTACATTGGGGGGGAAACTAACAGTGTACATTCCCTGAACACACATTCCCATTGTGACACATGGAGGAGACAGTATAATGCTGTGGGGATGCTTTTCTTCAGCAATTACAGAGAAGATGATAAGATGGATGAATACAGGGCTATCCAGAAAAGAAAGAAATGTTATAGGCTGCAAATAATTACCAGCAGGTCAGCTATTCTAAACATGCAGCCTGAGCAAAATCATTTTGTGTTAAAATGTTCCAGTCAACTCCCAAACCAATCTAAGAAAGAATCAGCAGCAAGATTTGACATTTGCTGCTAATAGACACTTTTCATCCAGTATGAAATTGAGCTATTTTGTAAAGAATGGGCAAATAAAAATCCGCTTATCTGCCTAGAGATATACTCTAAAAGAGTTCCATCAGTAATTACAGGAAGAGATGGATAAGCAGCACTTAAAAGCCATATCTAATCTCCAGCTCGGTGATCACTAAGATAACAGGGATTTCAGACGCTCTCACGAAGCTTTAATTCCCTCCAGTCTCCGGTCAAAGATCATTCAGACACCTGGATGTAGCCTCCTCTCAGATTTTTTCGTTATGCAAAGTGGCTGGTGAAGACATAACAGGTAGGCAAAGAAAGGCCCATTATACTGGGACATCTGGCATCAGAACAACTCAATGGGCTTTGTCAGACGGTGAAACAGTTCATCAGAACCAAGAACGAGGAACAGATTGTTCACACACTCGCTGTTTTGTCTTCTGCCTGCTGTGTAGGTGGGAGATAGTATTGGATTGTTGGATTGCTTTGTGGTGCTTTGCTCAGGCTGTCTTAGAACTCAAGCCAACTTGTTTGCACCTACTGGGTCTACTGTATTCCTGAATTCTAGCGAGAGCTTCACTCTCTCTCTCTTTTTGAGCATTGCCATTTTTTTTGAAGCCCTGGATTATATGGAGCAGAAATTACATCATACTACCTTAGAACTTGTTCTCAGCATTGTCAAAACATTATGCCTCATGTGATTAGCCATTATCTGCCAGTAAATTGCGGTGTGAGCATGTAAACTCCGGGAATACTTAGCCATCTGCTCAGCAGTCCATAAACTCTGTTTGATGCTTTCTGTTTAAATGACCCAAATGGCAAAGAAATGATTATGATAAGCATGACAAGCTGGTGTGCAGCTTTGTGAGTGTGCATGGGGGTGCTGTTTCAACTATGCTATGCAAACAAGGCCTTCTCTAGTAGCTGGTAGTCTTTGTGATTCATAGATGCCGTGTCTTGTTTTGGTCTGACTCTGTTTTGCCAGTTTTCCATGTATATGCAGTAATAAAACTGAACATTGTTGAGAGGAGTGGGGAGGGGCAGATTCACTAAGGGTTTTTATGTCTTGCAAAGTCAATTTTGGTGCAACAATCTGTCTTTATTATCCAAGCAAAGCTGAGAAATATAAGCCTGGATTAGTCGTTGATTATTTCCAGCCTCCTGACTAATAACAGGTCTGTTTGCTTCAGACTTTCCAATGTGTGCTGCTGCTTTCATTATTAAAATGTGTTCATTGTATGTGTGCTTGCAAAAAGACAAAGTTCTGGACTCCCACCAATTGAAGTGAGCATTCTTATAGGTGCTAGTTTTGACTTCCGATCGCACATTTTAAATCCCTGATTAGATATGGTCTGGATTCCTGTTAGATGCTGCAAATGGTGCTCCTTCTTCACCTTTTCGTACATACTGTCAGTCAGCTGTGTATGTAAGTCCCCCCTGTTCAAAAATAAGCTATTAATTAAATCATGCTAAAGAACTTTACATTTTTATTTTAAGAGTTTTTTGGACTGCATGGTAGCATTGCCTCAAGACGGTGCTGGGTTGGAATTCTGGCCCGGGGTTTCTCTGCATGGTTTGCGTGTTCTCCCTGTGCATGCGTGGATTCTCTCTCTTGGTACTCCAAACTGTTAGGGTAATTTGTCTCTCTAAATTGCCCTTAAGTATGAGCATGTGCATCTATGGCTGTTTGTCCTGTGTGCTTCCTTGTGATGAGCTGGCAACCCATCCAGGGTGTACCCCCTTATGCTCCAATGACTACTGGTGATGGGCATCAGACCCTAGAATAAGTGGATATAGACGGATTTATTTTAATAGTGTAATTTGCTCAAATTAGTCAAAATATCCGACTTTTACACCAGCCCATCCCTCTCCCTCAGACTGTACATGTGCAGCTTTAGCTATTGCTAATCAGTATGTTGGTGGAGGAATGTATTTTATCTGTCACTGCATCTGAGTTGGTTTTCTTCAGATAATCTAGTCCTGTCCACAGTTCACAACTATTCAAACATATGTAGATTTTAAAACAAAACTGTTGAACAATATTATTTTACAAAAGAAAATAAAACAATAAAGATCTAAAGTTAAATGCAGAGTTAGTGAGCAGTGAGATGGATCAGTGTTGATATATGTTAAGCAGCAGTTCCCTGCATCTGTGTGTCTGAGTATTTAAAGTTTGCAATGTCAGTAGAGTTGGCTCCCCTGCACTTCCTGCCCTTTGACCCTGTTTTTGCCTGCTAGCTTTATTGCTGGACCACCTTGCACTCTAACCAACCACGCACACACATTCAGCAGCACTTGTTGGCCAACCACCCTGCAGAGTCAGTGCTGGTCAGCTGGCTCAGCCTCACTCAGTGATCAGAGCAGAGCAATAGTGATAGGAGTAGAAATGTCACCTTGGTCTTTGCTGCAGCTGAAAAACGTTGTAAAATTTTGACTTGGGCTGAACACAGCTGAAGCCACAGATAGGGAGGCTGGAAAGGCCTCATGAAAGAAAAATTACCTGGGTAAATTTCTATCCACAAGCAATGGAAAATGGGCTATTGTCCACAGTGAAATAAGTCCTGCACCAACATGGGCTGAGACGCCACTCAGAAAGGGGGTGTTTTGCAGCAGGAGGGACTGGTGCACATAATGAAATACAGGTCCTTCTCAAAATATTAGCATATTGTGATAAAGTTCATTATTTTCCATAATGTAATGATGAAAATTTAACATTCATATATTTTAGATTCATTGCACACTAACTGAAATATTTCAGGTCTTTTATTGTCTTAATATGGATACATACAGCTCATGAAAACCCAAAATTCCTATCTCACAAAATTAGCATATTTCATCTGACCAATAAAAGAAAAGTGTTTTTAATACGAAAAACGTCAACCTTCAAATAATCATGTACAGTTATGCACTCAATACTTGGTCGGGAATCCTTTTGCAGAAATGACTGCTTCAATGCGGCGTGGCATGGAGGCAATCAGCCTGTGGCACTGCTGAGGTCTTATGGAGGCCCAGAATGCTTCGATAGCAGCCTTTAGCTCATCCAGAGTGTTGGGTCTTGAGTCTCTCAACGTTCTCTTCACAATATCCCACAGATTCTCTATGGGGTTCAGGTCAGGAGAGTTGGCAGGCCAATTGAGCACAGTTATACCATGGTCAGTAAACCATTTACCAGTGGTTTTGGCACTGTGAGCAGGTGCCAGGTCGTGCTGAAAAATGAAATCTTCATCTCCATAAAGCTTTTCAGCAGATGGAAGCATGAAGTGCTCCAAAATCTCCTGATAGCTAGCTGCATTGACCCTGCCGTTGATAAAACACAGTGGACCAACACCAGCAGCTGACACGGCACCCCAGACCATCACTGACTGTGGGTACTTGACACTGGACTTCTGGACTTCTGGCATTTTGGGATTTCCTTCTCCCCAGTCTTCCTCCAGACTCTGACAACTTGATTTCCGAATGACATGCAGAATTTGCTTTCATCCGAAAAAAGTACTTTGGGCCACTGAGCAACAGTCCAGTGCTGCTTCTCTGTAGCCCAGGTCAGGCGCTTCTGCCGCTGTTTCTGGTTCAGCAGTGGCTTGACCTGGGGAATGCGGCACCTGTAGCCCATTTCCTGCACACGCCTGTGCACGGTGGCTCTGGATGTTTCTACTCCAGACTCAGTCCACTGCTTCCGCAGGTCCCCCAAGGTCTGGAATCGGCCCTTCTCCACAATCTTCCTCAGGGTCCGGTCACCTCTTCTCGTTGTGCAGCATTTTCTGCCACACTTTTTCCTTCCCACAGACTTCCCACTTAGGTGCCTTGATACAGCACTCTGGGAACAGCCTATTCGTTCAGAAATTTCTTTCTGTGTCTTACCCTCTTGCTTGAGGGTGTCAATAGTGGCCTTCTGGACAGCAGTCAGGTCGGCAGTCTTACCCATGATTGGGGTTTTGAGTGATGAACCAGGCTGGGAGTTTTAAAGGCCTCAGGAATCTTTTGCAGGTGTTTAGAGTTAACTCGTTGATTCAGATGATTAGGTTCATAGCTCGTTTAGAGACCCTTTTAATGATATGCTAATTTTGTGAGATAGGAATTTTGTGTTTTCATGAGCTATATGCTAAAATCCTCCGTATTAAGACAATAAAAGACCTGAAATATTTCAGTTAGTGTGCAATGAATCTAAAATATATGAATGTTAAATTTTCATCATTACATTATGGAAAATAATGAACTTTATCACAATATGCTAATACTTTGAGAAGGACTTGTAGATGGCATCATGAGGAAAGAACATTATGTGGAAATATTGTAGCAACATCCAAAGATATTAGCTGGTAAGTTAAGGGTTGGGGACAAATGGGTCTTCCAAATGGACAATGACTCCTATAATACTGGCATGTTTATTACGAAGTGACCTTAGGACAACACGGTTAATGTTTTGGAGTGGCCAACACAAAGCCTAGATTTTAATCCGAAAGAATGATTGTGTGCAGAGCTGAAAAGGTGCATGAGCAAGGCGGCCTATTTACCTGTGTTAGTTTCACCAGTTCTGTCAGGAGGAATGGGTCAAAATTCGAGCTATTGTCAGAAGCTTAAGGGAGTATCCAGTAAGTTTGACCCAAGCTAAACAGTTTATAATGTAAATCTACCAAATACTAAGGAAATGTATGAAAACCTCATTCTGAAGAAAAGTATAAAAAGTAAATCTTTTTCTCATTATTCTGGCAGCACAGATGTTCGTAATCCCATCTGATCTAAATATGTTTAGTCTGATTTAAAATCAGACATAAGAAAAAAAAGGCTCTGTGTCTCTGTTCATTTAAATATCTGGTGTTTGTGCTACTTTCTGTTCATCCATAATTATTGCTAGCTATGATAAACCCAAAGGTTGTCTCTGTTTTTTTTTAAATAAATAATTTCCCTCCTGCTGCTGTAATGTGATCTAGGAAGCAGGGAAGATATTTAATCCAGGCCTTGTCTCAGTCAAGCAAAAGTCCAATTATGCTGTCTTCTGTTGTCCACACTCACAGCTAATAAACATCCTCTTCCTTATCGGTATCAGTATGATGCTGCTGTAAGCTGTGGACTCCTTAATACAGACAGGATGTCTGCATCTGTCCCGTCACCTGTGCACACACACAAAGGTGATCTGATATCTGCCCACGATAACAGCAGTCAGGCAGCTGAGATGACTCGACTTCCTCGTCATCCCCCGGATGTCAGTGATAGGACAGGCATCAGCAGGAGCAGCTGTGTCCCAGCCAATCCCTGACCTATCTCTGTTTGTATGAAAGGCGCAGTTCCTCTTTTGCATGAGATAATGCTGTTGTTGCACTGGGATTATCTTTCCCAGGAGTGAAACAGCAGTTAAAAACAATGCAAATGGAGACGTTGAACCCATTTGCAGATGAACTGATTTTAAAAACGGAGTGCGTGCCAAAATCAGTTAAGGCTCTTTGTGTTCTCTGTCACCACCTGCTTCATTTTAGGACAAGTGCAGCTTCTGAAATAAACAATGCATTTTAGGAGCTCTTTATGATTATTAGGGATGGTCCTGTTGCATAATTTGGACTCTGTCCCTTGCCGCTTCAGTTCTTTTTTGAAAACTAAAATGTATAAAATGACCTAATTATTTTTTGTGTAAAACATCTACAGTAAAGTCCAAAATAGAAAAAACAAATTCAACCAAGAAGTTTACTTCTGATAGAAAATGAGACAGGTATCTCCTAAGATAAGATAAGACAATGTAAAAGGAGTATCAACTAAAAAAAACATCTTTTTTCCACTTTATTTAAAAAATAGCATATTACCACTTGTGTTTTGACCGTTGATCTTTTCTGATTACCTCTAAGTCTTTGAGGCTGGAAGGTCTCCTTGCCATCAGCCCAATCTTTAGCTCCCTTCACCGTGTCTCCTTCAGATTTTGGGCCAAACATAAAGAATAAACCATTTTGGGACTACCGTAACTTCAGCGTGAAAGAAACAGAAAAGAACCAGATCAAGAGGCATAAAAATATGTCAACATGCAGGACTGAAAAACAGAGGCTGCTCTTTTAAATGTTTTTTGTTTCTAATTGGAAAATGTCTGAATAAACATGATTTGTGTCACTTAGAGGAACCAAATGGGGAACAACAGCATATATTAAAAATGTGTTTCTGTGCTGTGCTGGTTTTGCAGTAGCTGACCTGACATTTCTTCTAACTTCATGAATACACAACCTTTTATCCCTTAGAGGCAGACCTGACATTTCCCTCTGAATTCTCTGCAGTTACAGCTAATCATCATCGTCTTTCCCAGCAGGAGGTTTCCCTTTATTTTGGGCATCACTGGGATAAACACAGCAATTGTTTTGTCTCCTGGAAAGTGATTCAGTAACATGAACCTAAGCTATGGTAACAGTAGTAAGGGAATGGCTTTTCAACTCTATCCAGGTCTATAACATGGGCGTGTTAGGCTTTGTGCATGCATGTAGTGAAAAGACAGGTCCTTCTCAGGTTAAACAAGGATAAACAAGGCTACTTGCAAAAGGAAGTTTTTGCTGTGCTTGCACCATCCACAGAAAAACAGAGAATATTATTGGAAAGATTGAGATTTGTGATTTCCTCCTGTGCCTGTGACCATGAGAAAGAGTTGATGGTGTGAAGGTGCAACTTTATCCATGTCAAAGCAGTTCAGCGAGGAATTAAAAACAGCAAATTTCATGCTGATGGTATGAGTCCTGCATTCTAGCAGGATTATCGGAGTCAGCTTTATTCACCAAATTTGTGGACACAAACAAGGAGTTGGACTGGTTCAACTTTGATCTCAATGAAGACATTTTAAGTGTAAATATATAAAAAGGAAAATAATATTTTTTTGTAAACATGTGGTTCATTCTTAAGGAGTGTTCATTCTGCAGAAAGCAGAATGAACATAAAAAACACACAAAGTACTAGAGTGTGAAGTACCAAGGCTGCCATCTGCAACACCATATTGGATATAATTCACAAAATCTATCTAGAAAGTCGGTAGAATAATCCAATCACCAAAATCACTCCTGTACTTCAATGGCTTCAATTTCAATTGAAAATCATAAAAATAGTCCACAAAGCACTAAATGCTTCAGCATCTCAGTACTTCTCAGAAATGCTCCCTGTCCTTAATCTCAGGTCTCTCAGGTCATAAGGTTCAGGCCTTTCAGCCGTTCTGATGACCGGGCTTTCAGTACCTGTGGCCCTTCTCCCTGGAACAACGCTTCTTGCTGATCTGATGACAGGTTATGGCTGTGCCTCTATTTACAACCAAACTCAAAACATTTTTAGTTTCACATGCCTACAGTGAATGGCTGTGTGTATGTGAAGTTGCATTTACTTTCCTGACTGAAATAAGACATACAGTACATCTGCAGTTATGACTCATCACTTGATTTCCTTTTTTTAATCAGTTTGTACAGGGATATGTTCCGTGTGCAGTGCACAGGCAACCGGATCTTTGTACAACCAAATGTGGAGAGAAGAATGACATTTTGCCCATTCTTCTGTCCAAAATAGCTCCAGGTCAGTCAGGCTGTGTTAGGAATAACCTTAATTAATATGCTCATAGCTGTTTTTCCCATCTATACTATAGTGAAATAAAATATAAGTTCTAATGTTTCCCTTTTGTAACAATAGGATAAGAATGCTCATAGACATACAGTACAAGGATAAATGGCCCAAGGTTTGTCATAAATGACCTGAAGCTGGGGCCCTGGGTTTGATAGTGGAGCAGCTGGCATAACTAGGTTGATTAGAAAGCTTCAGCACACTTAGATTAAGTATGAACACCCGCTACTACGCAATCTACCAGATAGACACCACAATGGTGACACATAATCTACTGATAATCACTGAGGGAGTGCACATCCATTGCATTGGAGTGCCAGATATAAAAGCTACATGTGACCTTCTATCGGGGCTCTTTGTCATCCTCTAACAGACGGCGACGGTCCAAGACGGGAGCCTCAGCGCTGATCTATGTAATCATTCCTCTGCCTTAATTTAGATTAAAAAGAGTTAAACGTTAGAAACGGGTTGAGAGTCGTTCCTTTAAGAGTCTTTAGATAGAGTGTGTGATCGCTTCATGGGGACCAAATACCAGAGGAGCTCCGAGGTCTGACCGCCAGCAGGGTGCGGTAGCCCGGACAGCTGGATGGAGAGCTGTAAGCATCAATCTGTAAGTCTTTCCACAGTTTCCCAATTGGATTTTGACTGGGACATTCCAACACATACATGTTGCCACACAGCAATCTAAACCATTCCCATTGCAACTTTGGCTTTATGTTTAGAGTTCTGTCCAGTTGGAAGGGGAATCTCAAAGTACTCAAAGTGTTTTGCAGCCTCTAACAGCTCCATCCATTTTCACATAACTCTAGTCAGCAGTCCCCTATGACGTACTGCAGTCCCACAGCAAAATGCTGCTACCACCATTTTCCATTGACAGTATGTTGTGGGCAGGGTTATGCATAGTTTTTCACAAAAAATAGTGTTTTCCTTGTAGGTCAGAAAATTCCATTGTGATCTCATTTGACCAGAGCACTATTTTTTTTTATGTTGTTTCCTCTTTCCACTCTTCCATTAATTCCAGTTTTGTGAAATGCACAACTAGTAGTTGTCAAGTAAACAAATTCTCCCACCTGAGCTGTGGATCTCTGCAGCTCCTCCAGAGTTACCATTGGGCTCTTGGCTGCTTCTCTGATGAATGCTTACCTTGCCTGGCTTGTCAGTTTAAGTGGTCATTCTGTATTCTCAGACCATGGGTTGAACAGGGCTGTGATAGATGTTGATTGATTGGGATATTTTGTCTGTTGTTGTAACCTAAATAGGCTTTAAAGCTCTAAATGATATTGACATTTGTGGTTGTAACATGAGGACACTTGGAAAAGTTCGAGGAGTACGAATACATGCACAAGATGGTGTCATTATTATTGCGGATGAAGATAATATGTTTTTCAAACTTTATGAAGGTTTATAAGGGGGTTAATTTGGACAGTGACTCCTTCTGAAATCCCAAACTTTAGATTGGATATTGCCATGTTTGCAGTCTGGTTCTCTTAACATCACTTAATATCATTTGTCTCTGTCACTTAATCCATCTGTCTGAAGTATGAAGGGTGTGTCTGTATGGAGGAATATGAGCATTAGGTGGAGGGTAGAGCTTTGTTGAATCACTCAAGACTGGAACCGCTTCTTTTCAAGCATGTGATCTGATAACACGGAGCAATGATGTCTTTTATCAGCAAAGAGACAAAGGTCAGAGAGGCAGGCTCAACTCACTATTGTTTGCTTGCATCTGATATCAGGAGCATAAAGCTGGTATAGGTGGCTGTGTTGGTATAAGGTGTTAACATTCAGATGAAACATCACAATCAACACCACCTTCGATCAGACTGAGCTTTCACTGCAAACTTGTTCGCCTGTTGTTGTGGCACTGCCTCAAGTAAGACTACAGGTCAGCTAGTTGGTGATCTATGGAGGTTGCTTGTCTCTACTGTTTAATTCAATTCAATTCAATTCAAAGATACTTTATTGATCCCCGAGGGGAAATTAGAATTCCAGTACAACCCATCCAAACATACATCATGACACAAGACAATGGGGGGACAGGTCACCGAGGCTTTGCTGCCCACTCACAGGTGCTGCCCTTGCTAGATGAGAAAAGAGGCCACATTAGGTAAGTAGAGGGAAAAAAAATCATATTTCACACTTTATCCTTAGCAGGATACAGTTTGAGATTGCAAAAAACCTCAGCACAAAGAAGCAACAAGTTGACAAAACAACATCATGCCAGGAACGGTGAAGGTGGTGTGAGGGGTGCATATGTTTATCTTGAGCATGCGTGTGTGTGCAAGTGAGTGTGTGCAAGTAAGTCCATGAAGCACTGTCACAGAGGCCATTGTCCTTGATGGTTCATTGGAATGTACATCAACCGGCCAAGTTCTGAGCAGGTCCACAGATGTCCTCAGGGAAGGGAGGGGGCAGAGGCAGCAGAGCGTCATGTTTACATAACTTCCAGGAGAAGTTGAAGATAGCCAGCCATCAAGGCCGTGCAAGGGAGCCAGATTCAGAAAAACAATAATTATTTGGGTTAGGCTGACTCTTAATTTTCCGTCAGCCTTGAGAGTCTCGCTGGTGCTTCTCAAAGGCGAATCCAAACAGCCAAATTCCTGGTCTTTCTGCCAGATCCGAGCGAACAACTTTCTCCAAGATTTATCCCATTTCACCCCTGAGTCCAGGAACCACAACCTGCCTGCGATCGTGTGTAAGGATCACATCCAGTCTGCTATTCAGCTCACGTAACATCTCAGTCTGAGTGTTGATCGCTCTGAAGATCCCATCACACATGCCAGGCAGCCTTACAATGGCCAGAACAGCTGCTGACATTCTCCGAATTTCTCGATATGCCAGGTAACCGCTGACCCCAAAAAGCAGAAATCTTGATATCAAACATCCAATTATATACACATCTTCCACATCCTCGACTGACATTATCGACAGACACACAATCCTCCACTTCTGCCAGGAGTCCATCGTGTATCCGGAGAAAAATGTCCCGTCCGGGCAAGTGGGCTCTCCCGACCCCTGTCTTCTCGTCGAGAAAATTTGATCAATTGCATTGAGAGACCAGCTGACCAAATCCATATTTTGGAAGAATTTGGAAGATGTGCAAAAAGAAACATATCCAGATGTTTAGTGTAGTCACTGGTAACCTATAGATTTAAAATTAATAAAACACTTTTTGACAGTGAACTTCTATGAAAGCGGCACGGCGGGATTTGTAATTTTAGCTTCTTTTTAATTTAATTTAATTTAACTTAATTTTAATTTAATAAGTCCTTTGACCAAATATGCCATTTGCCAACTTTAAAATAATCTAAAAATTGCACGACCATGTGCAGAGGCTATAGTCGTGGGCTGTCCCGGGTTCAAGTCCTGGACCCGGCGACCTTTGCCGAATGTCTCCCCCTCTCTTTGCCCCTCTTTCCTGTCTACCTTCTATCGAAAAAATGGAAAATAAAGTCCTCTACTGCCGCAAAAAAACAAAAAAATCTGTGCTGATGTTGCTTTTTACAGTAAACATCAACAAAATCAAGCAAAACATCCAGTAAATTTAGAAGATAACGAGCAATTGAACCATAAAAAAACAAAAAATTGATTTCTATACAAAAAAATATAATATTTTCATTGTAACAAACTGCAACAGTACAAACCTGCTTTTCCAATGTTGTATGAGTAACATTAGATGTGCTGCTGTCTGGATGCTTGGACTGTTTGGGGAGACTTGCCGTGTACACATTGGAACCTGTCACTTTCCAGGCTCCATGTTTAAATAAGCGAACACAAAAAACGTACATTTGTTCTGTTATTAGCTTTGATTCATTCTTTGTGTAAATGTAAATGTCAGAAGGATACTAGATTCTGTTGCTTCTCTACTTTAGTTTTTAGCGCACTCACATTTATGTCTTTTTGATCTTTGATCCTTTTGATTTGTTGAGTTAGAAATGAGGATTGGGAGAATTTACTAAAAACTGTCTGGAAATAAAGAAATCTTAATTTTATCTGATTCTAGAAATGTATAAGTGACAATTAGTAAAATATAAGTAAAAATGCATTTCATTTAAACGGTCCATATCTTACAAATCTGCATATGGAAAAAGAAATAAAAACATACATTTTTATCATAATAGTGTCATTAAACCTATAACACTGAAGAATTGCAAGTTTAGCATTAAGACATTTTAATTAAACATAAATAATAGGAAAAGATAACAGAGAAAAATCTTTTTTTTTTTTTTTTTGTCTTTCATTCGTTTTATTTATTAATAAAAATAAAAAAAACACTTATGTCTTCAGTGAATACATCATGGTTGCTTTCTATCTTGGAGCATTTTGCAATAATTCCATCATCCAACAAAATGGTTACACATTATTGGCAGCTCTGGCATACCGTACTTAATGTCGATATAGCCACTGGCAGCTCTTGCATCACTGACTCTGGGCTTGTGAGTATGAATTGGTCTGAGCTTGTTTCTGTCTGCATTTAAAATCTTACCAAAAGTGCCTGAACATTATGGTACAGACTAATGCTGCAAGAGCCAATCCGTTGTTTGGGTGATGCCGCTCGCAGCTTTTGTTTCTTCTTCCAACTTTGGGTTTCAGAAATAACGATCAGTGCATGACATCCCTATAAGTGTTTCACATGGGAAGATTATTGGTGGTGCACCATCTCAAACCTCCATTTCTTCTGTAAATAATCATCAGTTTCTGTGTATATCATCGGCCACGATGACAGTTTAAAGGGTCATAAAATAGTGAAACTTTAGATATTAAAACTGTTTGAAGATGGTAGAGGCTTTTTGCTTCAATTACCTGCTTATTACCTTTAGACAGAACCTCACTTTAAAATCATGAACTATCATCAACTTATTATGGCTACCTACATGAGAGGGCACAAAGGAAAGAAATAGTAGTACATTTAGAGACATCTTTGAAAAGGTGCGAAATGACCTGCAAGTGGACCTTTTTAACGGAATAAACACAAAGGAAATGCTTTTAAAGACAAGAAAATGGAGAAATAGTGAACAGTTTTGTGAAAGCCTACCCTTCAAACACTGCCTCCATTTAGGTGGGTCATCATCTTTATTAACTCAGTAAACATAAAAGACTTTTTTTATCCTTAATGTCTCTAACAACATCAATCTTTACGTAGGTGTTTTTTACCTTTTGCTTTTCAAATGCATTTGAAGACATCTTCCTATCAAAAACCCTATTTTAAGTCATTCTGCCCTAGAAAAATATGCTGAACTTTTTGGTTAATCTGTCCTTCCCTTCTCTTCCCTTTTTGGGGGATCCAATATATACAGATCCTTCTCAAAATATTAGCATATTGTGATAAAGTTCATTATTTTCCATAATGTCATGATGAAAATTTAACATTCATATATTTTAGATTCATTGCACACTAACTGAAATATTTCCGGTCTTTTATTGTCTTAATACGGATGATTTTGGCATACAGCTCATGAAAACCCAAAATTCCTATCTCACAAAATTAGCATATTTCATCCGACCAATAAAAGAAAAGTGTTTTTAATACAAAAAACGTCAACCTTCAAATAATCATGTACAGTTATGCACTCAATACTTGGTCGGGAATCCTTTGGCAGAAATGACTGCTTCATTGCGGCGTGGCATGGAGGCAATCAGCCTGTGGCACTGCTGAGGTCTTATGGAGGCCCAGAATGCTTCGATAGCAGCCTTTAGCTCATCCAGAGTGTTGGGTCTTGAGTCTCTCAACGTTCTCTTCACAATATCCCACAGATTCTCTATGGGGTTCAGGTCAGGAGAGTTGGCAGGCCAATTGAGCACAGTGATACCATGGTCAGTAAACCATTTACCAGTGGTTTTGGCACTGTGAGCAGGTGCCAGGTCGTGCTGAAAAATGAAATCTTCATCTCCATAAAGCTTTTCAGCAGATGGAAGCATGAAGTGCTCCAAAATCTCCTGATAGCTAGCTGCATTGACCCTGCCCTTGATAAAACACAGTGGACCAACACCAGCAGCTGACACGGCACCCCAGACCATCACTGACTGTGGGTACTTGACACTGGACTTCTGGCATTTTGGCATTTCCTTCTCCCCAGTCTTCCTCCAGACTCTGGCACCTTGATTTCTGAATGACATGCAGAATTTGCTTTCATCCGAAAAAAGTACTTTGGACCACTGAGCAACAGTCCAGTGCTGCTTCTCTGTAGCCCAGGTCTGGGGAATGCAGCACCTGTAGCCCATTTCCTGCACACGCCTGTGCACGGTGGCTCTGGATGTTTCTACTCCAGACTCAGTCCACTGCTTCCGCAGGTCCCCCAAGGTCTGGAATCGGCCCTTCTCCACAATCTTCCTCAGGGTCCGGTCACCTCTTTTCGTTGTGCAGCGTTTACTGCCACACTTTTTCCTTCCCTCAGACTTCACACTGTGGTGCCTTGATACAGCACTCTGGGAACAGCCTATTCGTTCAGAAATTTCTTTCTGTGTCTTACCCTCTTGCTTGAGGGTGTCAATAGTGTCCTTCTGGACAGCAGTCAGGTCGGCAGTCTTACCCATGATTGGGGTTTTGAGTGATGAACCAGGCTGGGAGTTTTAAAGGCCTCGGGAATCTTTTGCAGGTGTTTAGAGTTAACTCGTTGATTCAGATGATTAGGTTCATAGCTCGTTTAGAGACCCTTTTAATGATATGCTAATTTTGTGAGATAGGAATTTTGGGTTTTCATGAGCTGTATGCCAAAATCATCCGTATTAAGACAATAAAAGACCTGAAATATTTCAGTTAGTGTGCAATGAATCTAAAATATATGAATGTTAAATTTTCATCATGACATTATGGAAAATAATGAACTTTATCACAATATGCTAATATTTTGAGAAGGACCAGTATAGTTCTTCCAGCAGGTTCTGGGTTTGCCTGGGGGTTCCTCCGAATAGGAGGACTTTTTTCTTGTTTTAGAAGTCTGCTTGCCATCTAACTGTTCATAGCAATTAGAAGTCAATATGTCTCTAATTGCTATGAACAGTTAGATGGCAAGCAGAAGCTTTCAGTAGGTGAAGGATGAACAGGAAAGAGGCAGAAATTTCGTCCGCCTACCGACTCTGGCCACAAAAATGTATTATGGCAACGAGCACATATAAAACACACAAAAAATGGCTATTTATGCTTCTGAGAGTTTATATCTTATTAAATCATTTTCACACACGCCACTATACAACCTCTGCCAGTTAACATGTTGCTATGGTGTCATAGTTTGAATTCCCTATCCAAACCAAGATGAGTCTCCAATTAGTCACTGATTTAACTGATTAGGGACATGGAGAAGGGGGCCCACTGTTGATGCTGCAGCATATTTTAAACACAAAATATGTTTGCTAGGCAGAATACAGGCAACGTTGCTATTGGAAGATAACTGACAATCCTTCTGTCATGTTACATTCACTTTTGCCTAACTTGATTAGCCACATGCCTTGCAGTATTGTGCCTTGCAGTGTTAAAAGATTTTCACAAATAATAAATATGCATTCTCTTTTACTCTGACAACCCTAAACTTCCTTCCACTTTTCAACTACTCAGCCTGTTGCTGCTGTTCTTGTTTCTTTTTTTTCCTGCACATTTACTCAAAGCTGCACCTTCTTCTTTTTCTGGATTTTTGACTATAAATTCCTAATGTCTTCCACTCTACGTTTTCCTTCCTATCCTCATTTTCCCTCTCAATCTATTCTCCTCTTTATCCAGGTAACTGCATTTTTTTCTCCTCTTTTCACCATCCTCTATCACCCCATCTCTAACCTTTTTTCTCCCCATTCCAACTTGTCCTTTCGGGTTCGTGCTAAAGGACAAAGATTCCAGTGATGCACACTTGGGGGACATTTTTGTGGCACTTGAGATTGTAGAAGAGGGGGTCACACGAATCCAAACGGCAGCTGGGGGAGAGAAAAATGAGGTTGGGGGGATGAGGATAGGTGATATGGATGATATCTTGGATGAAAAGTGAACAATAGCATTAAATAGTTGAGAGGGATGGAAAAAATAGCACAGCTTCTTTCAATGTCACCATGTGGCCTACCGCACTTCCTCTCCGTGTCATCACGTCCCTCCGCCCCTACATCAGGTCCTCTCTCTCATCCCCCTTTTTCTCTCCAACCTCGAACCTTTTAATATTCCAATGTTCCCTCTTACAGACAACCGCATGCATTTTTCTCTCAGGAACGGTACTGTCACATTTATGAATGTTGGGGAGTCTGGAGAGCGGCGTATGAGAGCGAGAAAGAGCCTGAATTCAAATGTGATTGTCACTGCAAGGGAGTGCTGCCACGCTAGCCTGAGTTATAGCCTAAAGGAGCCCGCTCAGTCAACCTTGAATGGGTTTATTTTGCTTGTTTTAAACAGGAGTGTGTCATTATGTCTCTAATTGCAGTGAACGCTTGAACGGCATGCTGAAGCTGTCAGTAGACTGAGGCAAAAAAACGGAAAAATAGCAGAAAATTAAACCAACAGAGCACAACATTAGAAATCAATCTCTAAACAATGGCTGTGGTTACAAAACAGTTTAAAACACTGCAGAACAATCACTTTAATCAGCAATGGCTCCAACTAGCATTACATGAACAGTAATGTTCCAAGTCCTCAGTCTTGGTTATGTTCTGTTGCTTGTTTTTTGTTTTAAGGCCGTTATTTTTAAATTCAATTCAATTCAAATTCAAAAATACTTTATTAATCCCAAAGGGAAATTAAATGTTGTTGTAGCTCATTATGAGGGTTTCCTCAAAGAGCCGTTGTAGATGCTGATGGCTGTGGGCAGGAAGGCTCTCCTGTAGCACTCTGTCTTACAGCAGATCTGAAGAAGCCTCTGACTGAAGACACTCTGTTGTAGGACAGTCTCATGAAGAGGATGCTCAGGGTTCTCCATAATGTTCTTCATTTTATGAAGAATCTGGTTGGCTAAGTCTGTACTCACGGTTCTTCAGCCAGGTGCTTGTTGAAGAACAGTGAATATTTGTATGGACAAATCCTGAGAAATGCATTGTAATAGGCATATAGATTTATTAATATAAGTTGCATACAGGTTCTTGTTCTTTCCTTCATGGTCAATATTTCATATCTGTAGGTGAGGATCAATTCTTTCTTCACCGCAACAGACCAGAGCAGTGCTCTTATTTCTGCAGATGAGACCCCAGTCTGCTTATCCATCTCCCGCTTTGTCCTACCATCCGTCAACAACGAGACTCCAAGATACTTTAACTCCTCTGCTTGAGGCAAAGATTGATCCTTCACCAGGAGGAAGCAATCCACCTTTTTCTGGTTAACAACCACTGCTGCAGACTCAGAGATGTCATCCTGGTCGCTAATCGTGGCTGTGAAATACTCCAGTGGAAGCTGGAGGTCATGGCTTTTAGATGCCAATCACATCATCTGCAAATTGCAGATGTGGACCCTGAGGTTCCTTGACTCTGCCTATTCTATGCCTTAAGGTTCTGTCCATGAACACCACAAAGAGGATTAGTGACGAGCAGCAACCCTGGTAGATTCCAACCATCCAACTGGGAACCAGCTCAACTTTGTGTGGAGAAGGCAGACAAAGCGTTCTTTGGTTGTAGCCCATAAAAATATCTGCAGCACCCCCACAAAGTGTCTTGGAGGACATGGGTGACCAAACTCCCATGACCCCTCAGCAATACTGCAAAGGTGAAGGTCTAGTCCACTGTTCCAGAGGCAGGACAGAAGCCAAACTGCTGTTTGGAAACCTTTTCAGGTGAAAACCACACAGTCATAGTTTTCTTACTGTTTTTAAAGGTAATATGTTTTGAAATAAAAAAAAACTACAGGAGTCAGCATGTCCTGCAATAACGGCAATAAACAGTCTCCTATAGGTGCAGTACTGAAGCAGCTAACTTGGCAACTTAACTATCAGCTCTTTGGGTTTTCAGTGTTACTTTAACTAGACCATGATCAAGAAAAAGAACAAATGCTTTGAGCAATACATATTACTATTGCACTACGATTAAAAATAGCTAGTATTATAATTTTTGTATACAGCTTACACAACTGTGTATCAGTTGCAGGTCACAGTTTCAAACAAAAACTAAAGCAACATGTGAATATTTTTGTAAGACAGGCATTTTATTACTAAATAGTTCAACTGTGTAAGTTTTCTGCTTTTTTTTTTTAAAACAAAAATGCTGTTAAAGGTGTCATTTTATTCAAGGATATTTCACATTTTCCCAAGCCTACTATTGCAAAGTAAGTTTCATTTCTAGTCTGAACCAATTAGGTGAGGAACAGCTTAATATTCAGGTATGAAATAGTCACACTCAACATTTCTGAACCTGAATAGCAGTACATTTGACCTAAATCAGAGGCACCCATTTGCATCGTTAGCATTCCAAAATTTGTCAACAAAAACATAACATGTTGTTTTAAATTCAGATATTCAGCAAAAATACAGGATTTAATTTTAATTAAAAAAAACTTAAAACTCTACAGCACACAGCAATGTTTCTGAACAGTAATGATAGCAAAAGGCTGAATTATTTTGGTCACAATGTGAAACATTTGGGACTCAAAGACACTAAGCTGCAGCCTGTGGTGCAGTTGGCAGAAATATCCAGAATGTATAATTTATTATCTTCTCTTAAGCTTTTTTTCTGTACATCGTCCAACATAAAAAATGTTCCACGGGCTACGTGAGATCATTAAACTCATCTTGGGAAGCAGATCCCAAAACTAGATGCAAAACAGTTCCAGATCATTGCGTCACCCATCTTCTGGTGTCAAACTGCCGCTGGGAATATATGAATATGTCTTATGGTTGTAGCAGTGGGGTAAAACAAGGACCCCGAAAATAGGACAAAGAAGTTACATCACACTTTCACACATTGCAAATACAGCTTAGGAACTGCACTCCTGACTGCAAGTGTGTAATCAAAATTAAAACCAGCGCAGTTTCAAACAGTCATGCCATTCATTATTGATGACCAAATCCCTCTGAAGATGCCCCAAATAGACTTGTGTGGTTGTTTAAAAATAAATAGCTTTTGAGAAGCTAATGAGACTTTCCAGCAATTAGTAGAGCTTTGTTCATCAGAACATGAAAAAAGCATGGAACAAATGCAAACCTACGGCCGTCCACCTTAGCTGACAGGCTGGGCAAGGAGAGCATTAGTCAGAGAAGCAACTAAGAGGCCCATGGTAACTCTGGAGGAGCTACAGCTATTTACAACTTGGATCTGCTTATTGGACAAGGCTATTAGTTGTGCATTCCCCAAATCTGGCCTTTACAGAACAAAGCCATAGGTCCCATTTGCAGTTTTTCACAGGATTTGTATGGGGAAAGCAGTGCTGGGTTAGATTAAGACACATTCATGTGTTAGAATGAACCTATCAAAGTCAAAATCCAGCTGAGAATCTGGCATAATTTGAAAATTGATGTTCATAGATGCTTTCCATTCAATCTAACTGAGTTTGAGCTAATTCGCAACGAAGATTGGTCAAACTTTTGCCTTGATGTGCAAAGCTGTTGTTACTTTTACTATTTAGTTCACTGTTGGTTCCATGGAAGCATCAATTAATATCAAGTTATTTAAAAATATGAAATAATGCAGTTAGTGTCTGCTGTTTAGCTGTTATTTAGCAATAAATTTGCATTAGCTTATATAACTGCTGTACACTAGTAGCCTATCTGATAATGAAGTAGCCAATTTTAATTGGATTGAACTCCAGGTTTTGAGTAGGCTACCCTGAAACCTTTATTTTGTTTTTTGTGGGTTTTTTGAGACATTCATGGCGAATTTATTGATGTGTATTTGTGTCACAAAATCTATTGGCAGAAAAGACTATAATGATTTTTTTTGTTACTTTCATGGTGATTGCAATGAATACCACTAAATACTGTGCTAAAAAGTCCATATCAGCCATTCCTGATGCACACCACCATTGCCAGATTTTTATTTGTGGAATCTTTTTTTTATTATTTTCCTTCCATCTCACAATAAAGTGCTACTTTATGTTGTTTTTTAGAATAAACATTAATAATATACACTGATGTTTAGGGTTGTAATGTGACGAATGTGAAAAAAGTTAAAGAGGTATGGATACCTATGCAAGTCACTGTATGTCTGGCTATTTACATATGTCTGCTCTGGCATTTGTTTCCTGCTTAATTCTCTGCGTCTGATGAAGGTTTTTTCCTTATTTAGGGATTTGCGGGCTACAAACAGCTTAGCATTTACCTCCCACCTCGGGAGCAACTGTAGCTGCCTGCAGTGCCAGGATAACTGCAGAAAAGTGAGAACACTCTTATGGTTTCTGTCATGTTGCATTGGCTTTTATGCTCTAAGTCTAAAGCTCCAAGCTGTGAACGTCGACATAGGTTTATGCATTTCTAATGACGCGTTGAGCTTGTATCAAGCTGCTCCTCCAGTCAAAGCAACAGTTACACTTTGTGGAGAATACAGAAGTTTTCTTCCTGGCAGAAGTTTGAAAGCTACAGTCAGCATTTTGTCTTCAGTTGTCAGTGAAAGTAACAATGGGAAAAATGCCAATGTTTATGTAATTGGACAGCTCTGCTTGGCAGCAGTTATGGTAACAGCTGGGAATTTTTGCAGGAAAGGATACCTGTTATTTTCATCTGCTATATATTGCATTAAATATATATCATGTGGTATAGTTAAAGTAGTGTGCAGAAACTGTACATTACATTGGTTAAAGTAGGCTATAGATACTGTCCAGAACAGACACCAGAAGGCACGAGCTGATTTCTCTTATAGGAAGTTGTTAATCAATTCAAAAGGGCAGGTTATGAAGGTAGCCAGAAACTGAGAATGCATTAAAATTAATCATTAGAAAGCACTAGCATGGAGTTTGATAGCGGTCCTGATTTGGGTATACATCAAATCAGACTGTATTCAAACAGTTGCCCAGGAACGGAATTCAGTTCAGTTCAGTTCAATTATACAGCACAGATTCACAAAAAATTATTATCCAAAACTATTTACACTCTCTCAACATCATCTCGATCGGATCAGTGTCCAGACTTTTATGGGTCCACCCCAAAACCTTCACTTTGTTTTTGTTCAACATTTAAGGTAGATCATAATTCCATAAATTTGAGCAGGTGGTTCAAGTCCTGAAGAAGTAAAGCAACCCAAGACCATTACACAACCACCACCATATGTGATTCTAGGTATGATGTTCTTTTTCTGAAATGCTCCGGCACCTGGACTCCACAGGAACCTATGCCAGGATCCTGTTTGTGGATTTCAGCTCTGCCTTCAACACCATCGTCCCAGTTCTGCTACAGGAGAAGCTCTCCCAGCTGAGTGTGCCCGACTCCACCTGCAGGTGGATCACTGACTTCCTGTCTGACAGGAAGCAGCGCGTGAGGCTGGGGAAGCACGTCTCTGACTCCCTGACCATCAGCACCGGTTCCCCCCAAGGCTGTGTTCTCTCTCCTCTGCTCTTCTCCCTGTACACCAACAGCTGCACCTCCAGTCACCAGTCTGTCAAGCTTCTGAAGTTTGCGGACGACACCACCCTGATCGGACTCATCTCTGATGGTGACGAGTCCGCATACAGATGGGAGGTGGACCATCTGTTGGACTGGTGCAGCCAGAACAGCCTTGAGCTCAACGCTCTAAAGACAGTGGAGATGGTTGTGAACTTCAGGCAGAACCCAGCCCCACCTGCCCCCATCACCCTCTGTGACTCCACAATTGACACTGTGGAATCTTTCCGCTTCCTGGGAACCATCATCTCCCAGGATCTCAAGTGGGAGCCAAACATCAGCTCCCTCATCAAGAAAGCCCAGCAGAGGATGTTCTTCCTGCGGCAGCTGAAGAAATTCAACCTGCCAAAGACTATGATGGTGCACTTCTACACAGCCATCATTGAGTCCATCCTCACCTCCTCCATCACCATCTGGTACGCCGCTGCTACAGCCAAGGATAAGGGCAGGCTGCAGCGTGTCATTCGGTCTGCTGAGAAGGTGATTGGCTGCAGTCTACTGTCGCTCCAGGAACTGTACACCTCCAGGACCCTGAAGCGGGCAGGGAAGATTCTGGCTGATCCCTCCCACCCCGGTCACAGACTCTTTGAGACTCTCCCCTCTGGCAGGAGGCTGCGGTCCATCCGGACCAAAACCTCACGCCACAAGAACAGTTTTTTCCCATCTGCCACCAGCCTGGTTAACAAAGCCCGGAAACCACCCTGACATTCCCCCTTTCCCCCACACCCCCCCTTTTTTTGCTGACAGGACACCTGTAACCTGTAACTCTATGCGTTACATTAACGCTCAGCTTGGACTCCTGCTTACTTGCACTGCTTTACTTGCACAATGATCACCTGCACTGTTGTATTGCTCTTGCATCTTATACTGCTCTATATTTACTCTCACTCACTTAAAACTGTGCACTTATATTTATATTATATTGTAGATATGTTTGTACTGTTTAATTTGTACTGTATTGCACCGACTACGCCAAAACAAATTCCTTGTATGTCCAAAAACGTACTTGGCAATAAAGCTTTTCTGATTCTGATTCTGATTCTGATTGAAAGATTTTTTAGGCACATTCCACTGGGAGGAGACAGAACTCAATGTAGGGACCGTTTATCCTTTCTGGCCTGGGATCCCCAAGAAAGAGCTGAAGAGCATCGCAAGAGAAAGGGGTATCTGGGTTCCCCTTGTGGATCTGTTATTGCCACGACCTAATGTCTGATTGACAGAAGAAAATGCTTGGAAGGATGGATGTTAGTTTTATACTGCAGTGCCTTGCAAAAGCTAGTATTCACCCTGTTGGCAATTTTCAAGTTTTGTTGCCTAACAACCTGGAATTAAAATGGATTGTTTGAGTTTGCACCATTTCATTTACAGAACATGTCTACAACTTTAAAGTTGAATTATTTTTTATTGTGAAACAAACAACAAATAGTAAGAAAACAAACAAACAAAAAACAAAATTCAGTGTGCATAACATTTTGCTGCAATTACATCTCTAGGTGGCTTTGGCTAACTCACTATGAATTGCCACATCTTGCCACTGGGAATTTTGCCTATTCCTCAAGGCAAAAGTGCTCCTGCTCCTTCATGTTGCATGGTTTTCACTTGTGAACAGCGTTTTTCAAGTCTAGCCACATATTCCCAATTGAATTGAGGTTTGGACTTTGACTTGGCCATTCCAACACATTTAAATGTTTCCCCTTAAACCACTCGAGTGTTGGTTTAGCAATATGCTTCAGGTCCTTGTCCTGCTGGACCTGCAGGTGAATCTCTGTCCCGATCTCATATCACAGGCAGACTGACAGGTTTTCCTTCTATGTTAACATCCTGTTCTGGTTTGCTTGACCACTTCCACCCTGCCTCTCTCTCTAGTCTAAAGAAGTTTGTGTCTAGTGCCAAATCATGTGGTTCTTCATGTGAGATTGTTCCTCATCGACTGCTAAAATAAGTCTTTCCCACTTTGGGATCTTTTATTCTTAGATTAATAGATAGCAGTCTGACTTTGGGCCAGGTACCAAAGGCTTTTAAGCATGCAGTTGTTCATTCCCTGCTGAAGAAACCTGACCTAGACTCAGCTATCTTATCCAACTTTAGACCTGCCTCCAAGTTGCCTTTCTTGAGTAAAATACTGGAAAAGACGGTTTACTCTCAACTGAAGGATTTCCTGGACGAGCTTAAAATTCTGGAAGTATTTCAGTCAGGTTTTAAACAATTCCACAGCACAGAATCAGCTGTTACGTATTTTTAATGACATATTTTAGCAACTCACTGTGGAAACCATGCACTGTTAATACCCCTAGATCTTGCTGCTGCCTTTGACACAGTAGACCATGATACCCTCATCCTGTGCTGACCTTCCATGGGGGGTACCACAAGGCTTTATTCTTGGGGTGCTTCTTTTTTTCTGTACCTTTTGCCATTGGGATCTACTTTGCGGAAATATAGGATTTCGTTCCATTTATATGGGAATGATTATTCACCCTCAAGCGGTCTGACTGCTCACTCTATTCTTGACTGTCTTAGTGACATCAACTTGTGGATGGCTCTTAATTATTTTAATCTTAATGAAAGTAAAACCGAAGTGATTTTATTCAGCCCCAATAATTCATCAGTTTCACGTAACTACTAGCTGCAACATTAGGCCATTGTGACTGCCTGTTATGCATTGTTACTTTTTAATGCAACTATTAATGCCCCTTGGTGCAATCCTTGAACAGCCTTTCACTGAATGAGCTTTTACATACCCACTGTTGGTCTGTGTTATGGCTCACTTTCTCTCATAGATGTTTTTAACATATTTATCGTTTTTGGTAAAAATAATAATAATAATAATAATGATGCTAATGTGAGCTACAAGCCTGAAAACAGCATGAAAGCAAACGTTATAAAAGTGACAATATGTGCCATTCAAACACAAGACTGTAACAGCATCCACTGATAATGACATAAAATGCGTTAAACAGTGACAGATGTATTGATGATCTTACAATATTAATCCAGCCAGCCTGTCTCGCACTCAACCATCACTGTCCTTATCCCAGACTATCCACTCGCTTGTACTTTTCCACGGCCATCGGTTTCTATGGCAACCCAATGGGAGGAAGACAGAGCGCTGTCATCCAGACAGCACTGGGTTGGCTGGGATCCTCGGGAGGTAGGAGAATACCAGTAGCAAGAAGAGGAACAAAACAGGGAAAGATGCACCATGGGGAGAGCGGCATGATTAAAGCCCATTCCAAGCTCTGGCTCAGGCGCATAAACATCAGTTAAACTTGGTTGGTTTTAGTGTTTATGTCATAAGTACATTCAGTTGAGGTGCAAATCATCTGCTGTTTCTGTGAGCAGATAAGTTAGAGCCATCCAAATCGCTTTGGTGCAAAAGCCCACACTGACATTTCAAGGCTCCTTCATTCCAGTTTTGTTTGATTAATTATAAAAGCAAAGCAGAGAGAAAACTACATAGCCCAGCAGGTATTGAGGGTACATTTCTTTTTTAGAACTCAAAGCAGCAATTTGTTCCCTCAAATTAATAATTTGCTAACCTACATTGCCAGGTACGTCTGATTAAACATTTCTTCAAATGAATTAATTGATGTACCAGTAGGAACTCTTGTCACTGTCTTGTTGGGGGGAGCATAAAAGATGTTGGCAGCAGGGCAGATATATTGTATTTTTATTTTGTCTTTTAAAAGTAAGTAAAATATTTGTGCAAATTATTTTTGTTTTCTAAGCCAGAGCATTCTTTCCAACCCAAATTGAACCCCCCATGCCCCAACACTGCCCCAGGACTACCAGCACACCCGCCAGGTGGAAGTCTGGGCCAGAGCACCCAGTGATCCATGGCCCATCCCCAAACAAGTGCTGGCAGCATACAGCGATCCATAGCGAGTTTCGTTTTGCCACGAATTCTGCTCTCTGCCTGAAAATCAGGTAAATTTCTGGCCATCAATTTGTGATTTTAAGTTCAAACACACTTTATTTATGCATCAACTCAGTGACCCAACGTACACCAGTAAATCCACATCTGAATGGTTAGAAACACCAAAATAATGGCTTTAGAGTGGCCTAGTCAAAGTTTGGTCTTAAATCCGATTTTAATGCTGTGGCACAACCTTCTTGAAAATCCTCCAGTGCGGCAGAATGAAAACAATTATGCAAAGAAGACAGGATCAACAGTTCCTCAACAGCTATTGCAGTCTCTTGATATCAGCTTTTGCTGCCAACTGTTATAAGGTTAATGGGGCAATTAATTTTCACAAAGGGCCAGGTTAGTATGGAAGTCTTTATGCCAATAATAAATCAACTCATCATTTGAAAAGTACTTTTGCCATGGACTCAGGTTATCGCTTTCTGATATCAAAATGTGTTAGATGATCTCAAACATTTGACTGCATTGAATGCATTAAAAACAGAAAGAAACCTATAAAAGCCCAAACACATTTTCTCCAGTGTTTCGAGTACAGAGTTTTGGGAAAAGGATCGAACACAAGTGGGAGGTCCTAATCCTTCCTAATGATGTTTCTTTGCAGTTTCTGTAGATGCCGAAGAAACATGTTCACCAATAAAGGTTGTGCATGACGGTCTATGTGACGGATTTAATGAGATATAAACAATAAGAAGTGCAAAAACACCCAAATGTTTATTACAGCAGCTATCAATATGTGTTCAGCTTGCTGCAGCCACGTTGGATTTTGAGACTGATGTTGATGAGAATCACCCATATTCCCAGGGGGAATTAAGACTTTTTTTTTTGGAGAAATTTCTAGTCTAAGTTCTGTTCTACTACTGTTTTAAAACACCTGCCCTCATCCTGGTACTTAACCTTAGCAATTATTGAGGTGGTACTTGTTATTAGAAGTTGAGAACCTCTGCTCTAGAGTTGATGTCAGTACCATCAGCGCTGGCTGTTAATAAGAAAAATCCCTTCATTTCAACACTCCACCCACTACACACACGCTATGTCTGCATAGCCAGTCTCATGGCGAATGAGGAATGCTGGCAAAACACATATGCAAGGGACTGTTCTAAAGCAATAGGAAGTTTAATTAACCCTAACCAATTCAATTCAATTCAGTTTCAATTCAGTTTATTTATATAGCGCCAATTCACAACACATGTCTCAAGGCACTTCACAAAAGTCAGGTACATACATTCCAATTAATACTAACAATTGAACAATGTAGTCAGAGTTAGCTTTTTATTCAAATTGGATAAAAAGTTTTTCTATCTAAGGAAAACCAGCAGATTGCATCTAGTCAGTGACTTGCAGCATTCCCTCCTCTCAGATGAGCATGTAGAGACAGTGGAGAGGAAAAACTCCCTTTTAACAGGAAGAAACCTCCAGTAGAACCAGGCTCAGTGTGAGCGGCCATCTGCCACGACCAACCGGGGGTTTGAGAGAACAGAGCAGAGACACAAAAAGAACACAGAAGCACTGATCCAGGAGTACTTTCTATGGGAAGGAAAAGTAAATGTTAATGGATGTAGCTCCTTTAGTCGTTTCACCTAGAAAGAAATAACAGATAAACTCTGAGCCAGTTTTCAAGGTTAGAGTCTGAAAGAGAGCACATAGAGTCTGTTACAGTTAAGCTCAGTCAATCGCCATGTCTAGCGGAGAGAAAGGGTTAAACACTAAAAGACAGGGCTTGTGGATCATTGGTAGAGGGTGAGCATTAAGTTGTTGCCAGCAGAAGCTTGGATGATGCCCCTCTCCAGAAAGGTGTCACAGGTAGACACAGAGCCAGGCCAGGTGTAGCTTCTAGGAAGAGAATAGAGAAAACAAGGTTGAAAGCTGAAATAACAGCAAATAATGCAAAATTGGAGAGTAGTGTGATAATGTAGCGAAGAGGGTAAAGTGGTCATTGTGTCCTCCAGCAGCCTAAGCCTATAGCAGCATAACTACACAGATAGTTTCAGTTCAGATTATTTAGTTAAACGGCGCTTATTTACAACAATGTCATCTCAAGGCACCTCACAAAGGGTCCCACTGATGGTCATTGTTATACTAAAAACCACAAGGATTGGGATACCTCTCTCTGTCAGACTGATTATAACCATTGGAAAAGAGAAGGGGTCACACAGGTAGCAGAAATGGAGGGTGTGTTTGCACCTCAACCATAACTGAGCCGGTTTAGGCTAAACCTGACTCCCCCTTACTCCAACCAACAGGGAGGGAGGAAGGCTCCCTCCCTGATAAACTAAGCCACTCGAACTATAAGCTTTATCAATAAGGAAAGTTTTAAGCCTAGCCTTAAAAATAGACAGGGTGTCTGCCTCACGGACTAAAGCTGGGAGCTGGTTCCACAGGAGAGGAGCCTGATAACTAAAGGATCTGCCTCCCATTCTACTTCTAGAGACTCTAGGAACCACCAGTAAACCTGCAGTCTGAGAACGAAGTGCCCTGTTAGGAACATATGGAACAATCAGATCTCTGATGTATGATGGAGCTAGATCATTAAGGGCTTTAAATGTGAGGAGGAGAATTTTAAATTCTATTCTAGATTTAACAGGGAGCCAATGAAGGGAAGCTAAAATAGGAGAAATATGATCTCTCTTTTTAATTTTCATCAGAACTCTTGCTGCAGCATTCTGAATCAGCTGAAGGCTTTTAACTGCATTTTGTGGACATCCTGATAGTAAAGAATTACAATAGTCCAGCCTTGAAGTAACAAATGCATGGACTAGTTTTTCAGCATCACTCCTGGATAGAATATTTCTAATTTTGGCAATGTTCCGGAGTTGAAAGAAGTAAATCCTAGAAACCTGTTTAATATAGGATTTAAATGATATGTCCTGGTCAAAAATAACACCAAGGCTTTTTACTTTATTACCGGAGGTCAATTTAATGCCATCCAGGTTAAGTGATTGACTAAGCAGTTTCTTTTTTAAAGACTCCGGTCCAAAGACGACAACTTCTGTCTTGTCTGAATTTAGAAGCAAAACATTTAAAGTCATCCAAGTTTTTATATCTTCAAGACATGCTTGTAGTCTATCTAACTGGTTGGGCTCATCAGGATTTATGGATAAGTAAAGCTGAGTATCATCAGCGTAACAGTGAAAATTTATCCCATGCTGCCTGATAATTTGACCTATTGGAAGCATATATATAGTACAGAGGATTGGCCCAAGTACTGAACCCTATGGTACTCCACAATTAACCCTGGAGTTTAAAGATGATTTATCATTTACATGAACAAACTGGAATCTGTCAGACAGATAGTGGTTTCCAAGTGGTTCCAAACCAAGTGGTTTCAATGCATCTTTGCTTTTTCTATCTTATAAATAGTTGTAAAAACAGACTGTAACACCACATACCTGGATGTCAGTCTGCATGGACATGAATCAACTGATTACATGGCATGCTATCAGCTTTATTAATAACTCTAATGAGGGCTGCACTCTATTGTGATCTACTCCAGGGTGATGGTATGTAACTGTTCACAGCATTATTAGAATTTAAAATTCTTCCCCCATATAAAGGTCTGAATAATCAAGCTCTACCCTGATTGATTGTTCTGTGTAATGTTCCCCTCAGAACACTTCACTCCACGACTGCAGGGTCCTGGAGTTTCTGAAAGTAGTGGTGTTTTACCATTTTTCTTACTATGCAGAGGATATGTGATTTCCTGCTGTAAAACAACACATGGATTTGCAACCAGAAAACTTCAGCGTACACCTTTTCTTCCAAGGTAACCACAATGAGGCCGAGTGGTTGTGACGGTCTCAGGCTCCGACACACTTCCACGTTGCACTGGGGTTCCAGACCTTCGTCCAGTCATAAAAGACTTTAAAATGAACAAGAAGAGAAAGCAACATGTGACAGCCACTGGGAACCAAGCTGCTGTCTGGAAGCCGCTGTAAACACTTCAGAATGAGCTCAGACAGAGCCAGCGCACTCATTCACTGAGTAGAAACGAAGCAGAAGGCCAATCAAAGCCATTTCCTGTCCTACTGAGCTGGCTAATTGGGAAGTAAAGTCATTAATCTGTGCCTGGCTTTAGTTACACTCTCCATGAAGATGAGAATGTGTGTGCTAATATGTTTGTACTTCCATTGCAGCTGTCTACATCAATACCAGCCAGGCATTTGTGAAAGTGTAGGAGCTTGCAGCATTAGACAGGGAGAGATAAAAAAAAAAAAGCAAGGTAAACTGGGCAGATTTGAGGAGCAAGGCTGCAGCCTAAACAGAACACATACTATTGAACGTTACCAGCAGTCATGAATAAGTAATTAAAAAGAGCTCAGCAGGCACCTCATAGATAATAGTTAACATTGCACAATGCTATTTCCTGCACTTGGTTCTTATTGTAAGACAGCAGGGGTCACATGTTAAAAGCCCTCTTTAGAGGTCTTGCTAAAAAAGCCGGAATGTAGTTACTCTTTTAAATAAGTGTTTAATGTATTTTACCTTATTCCAAGCTGAAGGAGGCATAACTATTATAACAGCATACTTCACTTTTTATTACTCCACCAATCTTTCTGTAGGACAATGTAGGCACAGTTTCACTACACTTATGGTGGTGCACATCAGAAACACACATACATGTTTTAGATTTATCATTAATTTAAATGAAGTAATTCTCAGCATGTTTGTTTAAGCTCACTGGGAGAATAACAAAATTTTTCACATTATGTTCACCATTATGGTCGAGTTGTAGCTGCTTGATTATTATAATTAACATTCGGGTGACTGACATTCAGGTGCAATTTACAATTCTCTTCAACTCCTTCTTATTTCTGTAGATTCATGGAATAGTTCTTGACTCAAGTTAGACAGGCACAAGAATGAAAGCTTAAAGAAAGGAACAAACAGATTGAATGTCTTGATGGTATTCACAAAAAATAGCTAAAAATAAAATTTAATCATTACATAAAATCTTACAACATAAATCATATGATTCATCTCATTGGACTGAAGACTGGAGCGCTGGAACTTTGGAGCGCTGGAACTTTGTAAAGGAACTTTGTCTGGGTTTGGGTTGTTTTCCACACTAACTTTTAATTAAGTGTTTTTGGGAAGCATTTGCTTCTGTAGTATCAGCATATTGAACATTTTAATATTACTGTCAAGTCCAAATGATAGATTCTTGGTAGCAGCAGCAGCATAGAGGCAGTTGTGTGTTTTAATTCAATAGGTTCTATAAAACAATAACCACAAAGATGCTAACTGAACTTAAACATTAAATAGAAAAAGTTGGTTCTAAAAACTACTTGTGAGTGTGTCTCCTGCTCCATGAAAAAGCCGTTTGTATTTATTGCCTTCAGTTTGAGCGATAAAACATGTGGACGGCAGGCGTCCATGCCCTTCCCCAACACACCAACACTGCACACACAGACCACAGGTGGCCTATGACAGGGTGCCACAAACTGTTTGCCATGTATGTTTGGGAGCATGTAACCTGATTCCACTGTATGTTGGTAAGAAACCAAAGCTGCTGCAGAATAAAATTTATGTTGAGGTGAAGAAATGCATCTGCAAGGGCCATTCCTTTGTTATCAGTGTTGATTCAACTGCATCGCTGTTTTAATGAAATGGTCTGCTTGTCAGTTGTATAGAGATGCAGAGTGCACTGCATTAAGAGGAAGTCTGCTCCCTGTGACTAATCAGAGCTGCTCCTTTGATCACTCAGGAAAGAAGAAGTCCTGCAGATGCTTTATCACCCTCGTTAATTTCTTATCGCACACAGAGTTAACAAATCTAGCAGAGAATTACTGGTAGGACGATGAGTTATGAGGATGTGGCCACTTTGGAACCTCCATAGAAAATTCTTCTGAAGTGAGTAAGAATATGTAATTGACTGCACATTAAACTACCTGCCTAGACTAAGTGAAGAGTATGAATTCGCCGGAGCCATATTTTACTTTTCAAGGTCATGGGGAAGACATAGGAAAGGAAGAAGTTTATAAGGTCAAATGTTCTAAGAAGACATGTTAAGTGATATGCTAAGTAGACAGGGTACAACTTACATATACACATTCTAAAGGGTAGGGATACACCATTTGATCAGCTGGCTGATCGTTTGGCCCCGATTTCCTTAATTTTGGGTGATAAGTGATCAACTGATACCTACATATGAAACTGAACTTATCCACTGATCTTATCTACCTCTTCAAAGGCCTGAAAATCAGCCACTGTCCCCTTTTGCTCTGCTGTGAGAGAGGGCTGACTGACAGACCACCCAGGTCAACTGATTGTTTTTAGTTTTGTTAAATTAGTAGTTTGGACAGCAATGCCGCACAACCTTGTGCGGTTATAACAGGTTTGTATTGTGTTACCCCTAGATTCCACATCTTCCGCTCCGGTACGTGTCCGTTCTGCTCCAGACCGCCTTCCTGAAATGCAACGCCTACTGCATCCGTGGTACTCCGTCGATCTCTGCTGCAAGTTTCATGGAGCCCAAAGAGAGGTACATTGTTTTACACGGCTGGAGTCAGGCGGACCAGAGTAGACCAGAAAATTGGAGCTGTTCCGTAATTTTACGGAGAACGACAGAGAGCCGGTCCGTTGACGGTCACGTTTGGAGTAGTCATGGAGAATGTGGAACCATTCTCATTAATTAACATAACAACAGAGTTGGTCCATCGGACGTATGTGAGCGGACCTGTGCAGAGCGGAGCAGTAACGAAGGATGTGGAATTTAGGGGTTACGAGAATTACTCAAGAGTTTTTCAATAAATAGGATTGTGACTTTATAACACCTGACAGTGTCATTTATTTAAAAAAATCGATATCAGCCAAAATTTGGAACGGTAGGTCAGGCTTTTAAAAGATCGGTGATTGGCCAGACAGCTGCAATCGGTGCAGTTTAAGGACAACAAGGAGTGACCATAACAAACCCCCGATCTTAATCCTATAGAAAAATTGTGGGCAGAGCTAAAAAGGTGTATGGGAGCAGGGCAGTGTACAAACCTGACTCTGCATACCCAAAACATTTGACCAATAATCGTACCAAAAAATTTTATTCTTCTAAATCATACTGTCATGCTCTGCCCTTTTGGAGTGTAGCTTTTGTTTACCTTGTTCGTTTATAGGTGTTTTTGTTGTTTACTTCTGTTGGTTTTTACCTTCTAGCTTCTTGTGTTCATTTTAGTTCATTTATTTATCTGTGTTCCTGGGTTTTGTCATTTTGTATTATTTCTTAAGTTTCTGTCCTCATGTTTGTTTTTCTCCCTCAGCAGCCCAGTCACGTTAGTGTTATCAGTCACCTTCCCTCAGTTCCCCTGCAACCCGGTTCCACACCTGTTTCATGTTCCATCTGATTACCTGTCACCCATTTTCATTGGTTCACACTCCTCTTCCCTCAGTACATATGTTTGGTTATTTTCATTGTTCCTCGCTCGGTCCTCCTGTTTACTTCTATGCTGATCCCTGTTCCATGTCATTGTTTTGATCCCATGGAAACTCGTGTAAGTTGATCTATCTTGTTATTAAAGCCTAAAGATTCTTTTATTTGCAATGCTGCTGCCAAGCGTGTTTCTACACTCTGATTCCGTTCAACCACACATTATGACACATACAGCTTAACAGTAAATTCTACCACTTAGGAAATGTAACTTTGAAATTCTAAAAAAAATTCTGTTATTATGACAGTTATCACATCACTGACTTTAAATGGAAAAGGTTTAGTCTGATTTAATATCAGACAAAAAAAAGGACATGGGTCTTTCTGCACATTGTATGTAAATATCTGGTTTCAACTGTACCACCAAGACATGTTTTCAGTTGGTTAGGAAATCAATCATCCAGATAAAAAAGAGTTGCAAACTGAATTTTCCTAACTCAACACTGCTTTTTTATTAAGGGAATGCAAAATAAAGGACTACAATTATCTATATAATGCACCCTGTTTGGATGGTCTATTATACCATTGAACATCACCAGTTGGAGTAGTGAGAAGGAAGCACAGTGGCAGAGACAGCGAACCTGAAATGTGTGTATGTGAGCAGACTGTGTAAATGTTGAATGTGGCTGAAGAGGTAATTAACATTTTTCCTGCATTGCCTGCAAGTTCTCGTGCCTAAAATGATCCATGGAGCCCTCTCTAAGTCTGTAATGAACCCCATAAACCTTACTCACCAACAAAATATTTTAAACATCCAACAAAAATGTTTTACCTACAAATTAAAAGCTCCATGGTTAAGGTGCTGGCTGCTGAAAAAGCTGTAATCATTTGGGGTGTGACGAGATATCACAAAAAAAAATCATGCATTTCTTGTCCAAGTAAGTCTGCCTTGCAAAGCCCAGCCAATTTTTGTAAGCATATGAGTTTGAATGGTGGAGTGTAAGCTTCAGATATATTTTTAGATTATTATTATTTTTTATCAGGCAGCATTTGATTACTAGGTAGTAAAAAGGAACTGTGCCAGACAAGATACAAAGAATGATTTAAAAACACAACGAGAATACCATATATATATGTATGTTTGTATGTCGGTTTGTATGTATGTATGTGTATATATACGTGTGTATATATACGTGTGTATATGTATATATATATATAACTTTTCTTTTTTTTTTTTCTTCCTAACTCTCCCCCCCATACGGCGCACCAGTGCACAGGGAAAGGTCCATAAAGAGACAGATGATCAAGGCTGGTGTGGGAGAACTTCACTAGGCTGCACAGAGTCCAGACCTCAACCCCATACAACACCTTTGGGACAAATAAGAACGCAAGCTGCAAGCTGAGCTTTCATCAGTGTCTGACCTCACAAACGTTGTTCTGGAAGAATGTTCGAACATCCCCATAAACACTCTTAAACCTTGTGGAAAGACTTCCCAGCAGAGTTGAAGCTATTATAGCTATAAAGGTGGGCCTGGATCATATTAGACCCTATGGATTAAGATGTCATTAATGATCATACTGGATGTGTGTGAAATCAGAGGAGGATCAAGGAGTATTCCTTGATGGAAGGATGGTTAAACTGCATTGCTGTGTAGAAAGTTCTCAACCAAGAGTATTTTTAAGAGTTCCTGTCTATAAAACGTCATCAGTTTAAGGCAAGTGGATTTTCTATGTTTTATCCATGCTAGTTTCCATTTCAACTATCTCTGTGTCTGTGATCTTGTTTCCTGTGCTGATACTCGATCCTTTATTCAATGAAGGCTCTGGAATGTGTATTTATTTCACCACAAAAGGAACTGTATAAAAAATACTTAATCTGACGTATTTGTTTTAAAGCTATAATGTCACAGGTTAATGTTCCTTTTTTCTGATTTTCAGCACCTTGCTTCCACTTCATCAATAATAAATGACCTTCAACTAAATGCCTCAGCATAAATCTCCTAATTTCAGGTCACCTCCCTTAACATTGCTGACTTTTGAGCTTCACTCCAGTCTGTTTATTTGGTTCCTGCCGAGAGTTCAAACACCATTAGGACACTCATCTATTTCCCCAGTTGCGTTCCGTGATTTCTGAGGTCTAAGGCTTCCACTCCAATCTATCATATTCAGTGATAAATGATTTAACACACCTTAGTTTATCTGAAGGTGACCTCCCCTGGCAGCTTCGGCACTTAGCCTGTCAGTCAAGGGAATTGTTTTTTGTAGTCCCCAAGCTGGCAGCAAAAGATTTGTTTTTCTTCTTATATAATTGCTTTATGCATTACTTTTTGGGGTTTTGAGCTTTCAGATGTTTGACAGCTTATCTAATTATTTTTCTGGGTCAGATAAAAGTCAAAAGGTTCCTGTGGTTACTGATGAATTCGACTTACATTGTTCAATTAACTTGAACTTGCTCATAGGACAATTTATCCCTGCTGGACTGGGAATGTCTTTGGATCCATCAGAATGAAATGGGGTGTGTGGGTTTTCCATCCTTGACATGTTAACCCTGAGATCTGCTGTTGGAGAAAACAATTGATGGATAGATTAATTTTTAAATGAAACTGGTCAACCAAGCATGACTTTCAATGTCTTTATTCATGCTTAATTTGAAAAGAAAAAGTACCCCGGCTAGACCCAGAACTTCTTGGAGGGACCATAAATCCCCTTTTTTTACTAGGCCTTACTCAGCATGATTCGGTACTGCTCTGCTCGCTTTTTTCGCTTTTCATTAGTGATGGTTATGTTGAACCGTTACTATTTTTAGTACCTACTTGCTTGCTGTTCCAAGCCAACCAACCTGTGCTGAAAACGTGACATCAGATGACTAAGATCTTCATTCGGTAAATTGTTGTATTAATGTCTATATGACCACTTTATCAATAGGCTCCATGGCTTTGCTTTCTCTCCTATACTTATCTAGGGAGCTTTGTCTTTTCCGGCTCTTCTTTCACTTTGAGTTTACTGTTAAATTCAATGCTATAAACTACGCTACAGACCCAAAATGACTGCACGATGCATCAATAAATCTGTAGCCTGCCTTGTCTGCCCACCATAACATACAGCTTTTTAATTGCAGCCGGGCCTCCTCTGGGAATGTAAAACACCCCCTCAAATATCTTGACTTTGCTTGGCAGCTGCTGCTCCACAGATGCTGGACTCCATCTGTCTTCTTCAGGCATCTCACCTCTGCCTTAACACGCATCATTGATTGGGTCGGATATGATCTCATCCAAGCTTCTTTAGTTGTAATTGTTGCTATCTACTATCCACCTTATTTCCATTATATATGATGCTGTACATGAATTCTGTGGAGGATTTCAGGACCAACATTCCTACATGTAAACAAAGGGTCTTGCACCACAAACAAACATGCAGGAACATTCATTTTTACTTTACTCGTACTCGTCATCTTCCGCTTATCCGGGACCGGGTCGCGGGGGCAGCAGACTCAGCAGAGACGCCCAGACGTCCCTCTCTCCAGACACCTCCTCCAGTTCCTCCAGGGGGAGCCCAAGGCGTTCCCAGGCCAGCCGAGAGACATAGTCCCTCCAGCGTGTCCTGGACCGTCCCCTGGGCCTCCTCCCGGTGGGACGTGCCTGGAACACCTCCCGAGGAAGGCGTCCACGAGGCATCCGGTATAGATGCCCGAGCCATCTCAACTGGCTCCTCTCGATGTGGAGGAGCAGCGGCACTACTCCGAGCCCCTCCCGGATGGCGGAGCTCCTCATCCTATCTCTAAGGGAGTGCCCAGCCACCCTACGGAGGAAGCTCATTTCAGCCGCTTGTATCCGGGATCTTGTTCTTTCGGTCATGACCCAAAGTTCATGGCCATAGGTGAGGGTAGGAACGTAGACCGACCGGTAAATTGAGAGCTTTGCTTTTCGGCTCAGCTCTCTCTTCACCACAACGGACCGGCACAGCGCCCCCATTACTGTGGCAGCCGCGTCGATCCGTCTGTCGATCTCCCGCTCCATTCTTCCCTCACTCGTGAACAAGACCCCGAGATACTTAAACTCCTCCACTTGAGGCAGGAACTCCCCTCCAACCTGAAGAGGACAAGCCACCCTTTTCCGGTCGAGTACCATGGCCTCGGACTTGGAGGAGCTGATCTTCATCCCAGCCGCTTCACACTCGGCTGCGAACTGCCACAGCGCATGCTGTAGGTCTTGACTAGAGGGGGCCAGCAGGACCACGTCATCTGCAAAAAGAAGAGACGAAATCCACTGGTCCCCAAACCAGACCCCCTCCGGCCCTTGGCTGCATCTAGAAATCCTGTCCATAAAAGTTATGAACAGGACCGGTGACAAAGGGCAGCCCTGCCAGAGTCCAACATGCACCGGGAACAGGTCCGACTTAGTGCCGGCAATGCGTACCGGGTGACGTCACGTGCCTCAATATTTTAGTCCTCATGAAGGATTCTTGAGGGGAAATTTTATCACCACAATTAAAGTACATCTCAAACATGTAGAAGAAGGTCCCTGTTCAGATGAGACAAAAATTTAACTTTTTGCCCTGCAAGCAAAATGTTGTGTGGAGGAAATCTAACACATCATATCACAGTGAACACACCTTCCCAACCATGATGGCAGCAGTAAGTAAAGGTTTATTTTTAGTTTTCATGATGAAAAAAAAAATCCTCCTTGAAAAACCACCTTTACAAGGTAGAGGGGTTTGATCCCAGAAGCTATGTTGTCCAAGGCTTAAATGCCCCTGGTAGGGTCTCCCATGGCAAACAGCCTCTGGATGACAGGTCAGACAAAGAGCGGTTCAGAAGCCTTCATGAGAACCAGCACAAGGCATGTGACTTTGCCCGGTACTGCGGAGCCGGGGTTCCACCCCTGTTTTTTTATATTTATGTGCTGTGAGGTTTTACTGATGATTGAAAATGTACTGCTTGGGTCCATGTGGTGAACCTTGTTGGGGCTTTCTTAGTCATTCCTGTGGATTGTACATTCCCAGAATCACAGCTGTGTAGTACAATCAAATAAAGGTTATTAAATAAGTCATCTATCTAAAAAAGGGCTTTATTTAAAAATGCAAATAATCGTGCTGCCTATTAATGTTCTGACTCCCCCTACTTATCTGTGCTCTGAATGGAAATCCCCCCCTAATGCTGCATGCACGCAGACTCTTTCTAATAACCTCCCCCTTCCGAGCAGCGATGGAAACCCCTCTGCTTCACTGGGACCGGATGTGCATCAGGCAGAGTTGGTAGGTGATGTTGCATAAGCTACTCACACACTTTGATGTGTTTTATTGGGCATGGGTTTAAATTGTTTTGTCCCTTCATGCGGGGAAGCTACTGACAAGGACACAGGCATAATTGGATTGATGTTGGAATGCGTGTGGCCATCAGCTTCTCATTTAGCTCCCCAGACTCACTCATTAAACTTGGAGGCAAGTCTTTAATTATTTTCAGCAGCAGCTAATTAAGGGTAGAAGTATGGTTTGTATTAAAATGAATGAAAGGTGGGCCTCGGATTGTGGCTGTTGATTGACACTGTATATTTTCTATTTCCAAAACAACTTGAGCAAAAGAGGCAAAAATGCGAAGTTATAAAGAAACATATACTGCAAATAAGCATTTTTAAATGAAATTATGGCATACACCAGCGTTTAGAACTGGACTGCGACAGGAGACAGAGTAAGAATTGTAAAATAAGGAAGTGGTACCCTACGGTGCTGTCAAAATGATGTTGCATGGTCACACCTCATTGTTTCAAATCATCAAATAAATGTTAAAATCAGACCAACATAAACTAAGTAAATACATAAAAGCAGTTCCTACATGATGGTTTTTATCTTTTAAGGGAAAAAAAAGCTATCCAAACAAACTGAGCCCTGTGTAAAAACGTCATCGTCCCCTGACACCTAATGACAGCGTGTGCCACCATTTCCAGCAACAATTACCATGAAGCAACTGCAGTCGCCTCTTTTACATCCTTTTGGAGGAATTTTGGCCAACTCTTTTTTCCAGAATTGTTTGAATTAAGCCTCATCAAAGATTTTTCCACCATGAACACCCTGTTTAGGGACATGCCACAGCATCTCAATTAAAAGTAAAGATTTGGATTAGGTCACTAACAATTCAGAAGAAGACTTGCTGGCGTGCTTTGGAGTGGCCATAAGTTTAAGGTGACAAAATGATGGCTGAACATTGTCCTGAAGAGCGGTATTAATTTTTTACATAGGGTTTGGTTGGTTTGGACAGCTTTTTTCCTACATAAATAAAACTTTTATTTGAATTTTTTTTTCTATTTACTAAAGTTATCTGTTGTTTGATATAAATATTTGTTTTGTTATATAAAACATTTAAGCACGACAAAAAAGAGAATCACGTTAAAGGGCTAACACTGTTATGCAGCACAGATCCAGCACATGTTCAGGTTTTCTTCAACCGACTAACAAGCCTTCCTCATAAAACAGGAGAGACCAGAGTCAACTTTGCAGAGCTTTTCCTGAGATAAAGTCATCTATTTACAGTTCGTAGCGTTCCACATTTGCTTTCCCTCTCTGTTTTGGACTGACTCTCGGATGCTTGAGGGCTTCTCATGGCTTTGGAAGGTTGTATTTTGGATCAAAAACAGAAATCTGACATCCACTGACACTTCTCTTTTCTTCATGCAATGTTTTGACTCCACATATATAAACCTGCTTTGAGGCCCCCAGTCAGGCAGCTTAGTGGGCCTGTAGTGAATGAATTTAACTTAATGGACTTCAGAGAGGTTTCTTTCTTATTGTGGCATGGATGAAGACTCCTCACAGATTGTGTTTTGCTGCATTTCGGTGATAAATAGTCAAAGCGGTTATGTGTTATGTGGTCTGATCCACGCCACATTTTAACTCCCTTGTTTTATGTTTTCTGCCAGTTGCAGTGGTGAGGTCACATCTGACAACACTGGAATGAATGTCATCAATGAACATTTTCGAACTCCAGTTGTTTGTTTATCTCTGCGGTATAATTGGAACAGAAAGTATTACATTACATCTGCGATTTGTAAATGGCTGTATCACCATGATCACACTTGTAACGATTTGAATAGATGACGGGTGCAGCAGTCTGTTCTCATCTGTTGTGCACCAGCCATGGGATAAAACATGGACTGAACTGTACACAAAGAAAGAGACAGGTACAACTCTCCGAGAATGCATCACTTTAACCTGCTCTTAATACAGCTCAGGAACGAAGAATCACAGCTGGAATCCCTGTGACATCAGAACTATAAACTCTGGCACGCAGCAGAAGTTGCTTTCTTTTCTCGCTGCCCACCACTAGAGCAGCGCAAGGGGAGACAACGTGCATGAATGTCTTGCTAGCTGAACTGGACTACTTTCTTCGAAACTTGGATCCAAAGTTGACTGTGATCTGATGTCTGTGCACCCACTGATTGTAAACAGGCCAAATGATAAGTTATGATCTGCTGTATGTTCATCCAAAGTTCATATCACGGGGTAATTAAGGCAAGCGGTCTTAACCTTTCTTTCTGAGCTTTTGCAGGAAGGGAATCTAAGACAGAGAGGAGATTTTCTCAGAAGACAGAACGAAGCAGCCCCAATGCCTGAATCGTGCAGTCCGTGCAGAAGCTTTGCTCAGTGGTGCTCTGATTTGTTAGTTTAACTGAAAATTTAATATTCCAACCAAAAAAATAATTTTGGGTTCGATTCCCGGCTGGGGGTCTTTCTGCATGTTCTCCCCATGCAAGCGTGGGTTCTCATTGGGTACTCCGGCTTCCTCCCACAGTCCAAAGACATGCCTGTTAGATTAATTGGTCTCTCTGAATTGTGTGTGCATGGTTGTTTGTATGTTACCCTGCGATGGACTGGCGACCTGTCCAAGGCGCAACCTGCCTCTCGCCTGTAGACTGCTGTAGATAGGCACCAGCTTCCCCGTGACCCACTATGGAATAAGCAGTAGAAAATGACTTACTGACATTAACAAAACACATTCTGGATGTAAAAGCCTACACTGCAAACATTTGACACAGTATGAAATTAGAACAAAGAGCCTTAAAATTGAGGAGCTGTACTTTTAGAGCTTTTAACAATATTTTTTTAAACCAACCACTAATTACACCATACTTTTTAACCTTCATTGTTTAAATAAGCGCTCCATTTGGTGGAGCACTTTAGAGTTCAATTACCTTTAAACAGATGCCACAGAGCTGCTTCCTTATCTGTATTTCTGATATTAAAAAGCATAAATTCTCCAATGAGATAAAATAACATCGATTAATGAATTCAGTGTATTTATTTTCTTTAAAAGGGATAAAGTATGGACTGTGTTTATAGGCAACTAAGTATTTAATCAGAAGTCCCCTTCAGAAGACTCCTTCTCCACCAACTCTAAATGGAGACGTCACGCAAAGAATAGCGGTGACTCAGGGTAAAATGTCCAAAATCCTATAATACTTTGAATTATCGGAGTGAACACCTGGCCTCAATAGCAGATATTTTGTTGTTGGGTCAGTGAATTGGCAGAAAAATAAAGATATGTTTTTTTTCGAAAAGCACTTAATCATTTCACCCTGGCAGGAGTTTGCTTCACTTTCTGGGAGACACATAGATCCAACTATCCGTGGATGTTTCAGTGACTTTGCCCTTTTGCTTTGTAGTGATATTTTTCAAGCCTTCAGAGGAGTTTTGGCTGACACCTCCTGCAGTTCATTACAGCTGTGGCGTTGACATCACACTGAATGTTGCGTAGTCCCTGGTGTCACCCCTCGACTCTTTCAATGCCCTCTTGTAGTAAAACAGCCTGAAGGTGGCTGTGAGGCGGTGGCTTCATCAGGCCTGTTCTGTCCCTTAATGCCATGACACAATCACAAGTCTGTTTTCATGTCTAAATCAGATTTAATTGAGCTGGTAGCTCCACAGTTGGATGGCGTTGGGCCAAAGTGAAGAATACACTCGACCCTGTTATAGTTTCATGAACATCAGTCAAAGGCTGAAATCCTAAAGCTTGCTCTTTGCCATTGTCTTTTGTTCCTTCCCAAAAATTCAGGGTAGTACAGTAAATTTGTGTAGACAAGGATGAAGATTCGCCGTCTAGCAGGACAACAACCGTAAACATACAGCCAGAGCTACAATGGAACGGTTTAGATCCGAGCATACTCATATGTCAGAATGGCCCAAAGTCCGGATCTAAATCCAGTTGAGAATCTCGAACAAGGCTTGTGAATTGAGGTCCACGGACCCTGTTTATCTAAATCGACAGAGCTAAAAAAAAACAAATGTTAAATTTAGGTATGAATGTGTAATACTGAATTGTTTCTAATAATTGGTTTTCTTTTGCTGTATTAGGATGCTTTAAAGCACAATATGTTTATGTAGATTTCAGAGATTGGGTCACTGTTTTAGATAATTTTCACAGCGCAACATTGTTTTAGTCATGGGACCATGTTGTGTGCCCACAAACCTTTCGTGCAATAAATGTCAACTGCTGCTGAATGTCTAAAGTCTCCTTACTGTACTCATTCAGCTTGGCTCAATTATGATACTGTGCTCTTTCCAGAAAGCCTGACAGCTCTGAGGACTTGTTGGTTGATCCCTTCAGTATGTCTCTGAGGCTGTGCTGTAATTATAGTTTCTTTTGATCCGCAATTTCTGACAGAGTCTGTCTCTGAGAGAGGGGAGAGTCATCCATCTTCTCTGCCCACGGACTGACGCTCATTTGCAATGCAGATATTTCGCATCAGATTTGAGGTTTAAAATATATAAATGAGTGCAAAAGGTTCTGGAAAGGGTTTGTTGTAGTAGGTTGCTTAACATGTTTTTGTGTTTGTAAAAATACTTTAGGCGTCATATGGAAAGAAAATCCTAATTCAGTTGGATTTCTAATACACTTATGTTTTATTTAAAGCAGTCATATTGACCTAATTTATCCACATTTGATAGATTAGGGCAAGATGGCCACAATGTTTGTACTAGAGCAGTACAAATTATTTTAGAAACAATAAACTAACAACTTTAAAAAGATAATACTCCTGTCACACTATCCAAGTCCTATTTATTTATAAAGCGCATTTAAAAACAGCAAGTTTGCCCAAAATGCTGTTCAAAAACAAGATAAATAAAAGACATAAAACTGAAATTTAAAACCCTCAGGAAATACAACAGAGACAATAAAATGAGCATGTCAACTAACACCGGGCCAAAAGCTATTGAAAAAATGTGTTTTTAAAACAGACGTAACAGGACGAGAAGCTTCCTGTCTAATTTTGAAGGGTAATGTATTCCTAAGTTTGGGAGCCACAACAGAAAAAGCTCACTCTTCTTATGATTTGAGGATGTTTAAGATTTTGTTTTAGATTTTTCTTTGATTCTGATTATGTTATCCAAGTTGTGTTTTGGATTGTTCTTCTGATAATTGTTTTCTAGGTGGTGCTTTAGTTCTTTCCTTAGATTTAGTTTCTTTTGATTCTCGTATTCTGTTCTTGATGCATTCTAGTTCATGTTCTGCTATATCTGTAAGATGTTCCTTAGGTTTTATTGTGTCCTTGTATTCCTGTTTAGTCCATAGTCCATAGCTTGTAATCAGCGTCATTTGGTCGACCTGTACCATGCCAATCAGTCTTCCTGTTTCTCCTTTGCCATGTCCTATGTATACACTGCTGTTCTTTCTGTTGTTCTGTGGAAACATTATTTTGTCATGCTGAGTCTGTCCAAGCCTGTCCATGTCCTAGTCTGTTTGCTAGTCTACCCATGTTTCATACCCGCCTCTGTTTCCACCTGCTACAGTGAGTTTATTCTTTTAATAAATTATTTTACTTACTGCCATTCTGCCTACCTGCATCCTGGGGTCCACTTGTAAACCACATCCTGACAAATCTCCTTTAAGTTTCCACCTAGTTGTTTTGGACAACTAAAACTAAAAGTTGACTGATCTAAGGACCCGTGAAGGAATATAAGAATCAGAATCAGAATCAGCTTTATTGCCAAGTTCGTACATACAAACAAGGAATTTGCCTCTGATATACTTTGCTCTTTTGTTCTGTTTTTGCATTACAGAATATACAAATTTACAATTTACAATGTACAATATACAATGTACAATGCAATATTCTGCATTACAGAATATACAAATTTACAATTTACAATGTACAATATACACAAGGCTGGAACAAATCAGAGAGGTACAGAGGCCAACATTAGGATTGTGAATTAGATTTTGTGATGCATAGTGAACCAGTGAAGGGAGGACAAGATAGGTGAGATATGCTCATGTCTGCATAGACCTTTTAAAATAGGAGCAGCAGCATTTTAAACAAGCTGAAGAATTGAAAGGGATACTTGACATTGAAGGTATTGCAATAGTCAAGACGAGTTGAGATAAAGGCATATATTATTCTCTCCAAGTCATGCTTCGACAAAACTGCGTTAAGTTTTGCTATATGCCTTAACTGAAATAAACAGAGCTGAGCTGTTTGTTAAATTTAAAATTCGAGTCCATAATTACCCCCAAATTTGTTACATGCAATTTTATCAATATTACAAGGCAAAATTAACAAGCAGGTTATGTGAGGTACTCTTAGGCTTGAATAAAATAACGTATGATTTGCTTTCATTGAAGCTCAGACATTTTGAGCCGTCCAAGCTCTTTAAGGTTGCTTAATAGGGGTTGGATGTGGAGGATGGATTATTAGCTGTTAGAGGCAGGTAAATCTGGCAATTGTTTGCGTAGCCATGGAAGGAGATGGCATGTTTTCTAAAAATAGATCCCACAGGGAGCAGGTATAAAGAAAAAGAAAAGGACCAAGAACAGTACCACGAGGAACCCTGCAAGAAAGAGGGGCAGAGGTGGACAGAAAATTTTAAACACTAAACGTTCTGTCACCCGAATAGGAATGAAGCCAATTCAGTGCTGAACCTTTAACCCCAACCCAATGTTCTACATGAGAGATAAGAATAGTGTTGTCAACAGAATGAAACGCTGCAGTAAGATCTAAGAGTACAAGAATGGCAGAGCTTTAAGATTCATTTGCTAAAAGGATGTCATTAAGAACTGTTAACGGTGCTTTTTCAGTGCAATGTAAATGTTTCAAACCAAACTGGAAAACCCCCATAACAACCTTTTCAAACGTGTACTATCCAGGAATGTCGATGCTACTCAATAAAACATAAACAATAATCCTCCTACATTCCGGCTTCCGTAGCTGCTGGAATGTAACGTTTGTTGTGAAAAATCATTCAAAATATATATCAATACTATTTTTACCAGTGAATATAATAGAATATGCTTTATTGTTATCGTCACAAGTACAATGAAATGAAAAAAGCTATCTGGTCTGCATAGAGCAATAAATAATTTATGTATAATAGAAGCAGTTTATTAAAAACATTCACACATTCATACTGATTGCACATTCTGGCAGCTATTGCTGTTGGATAGAAACTATTTTTGTATCTTCTTCTCCTTGCTTTAATTGATCTGTGGCGTCTGCCTGACGGTAACAAAGTGTGACCCAGATGAGAAGTGTCCTTTTATGATGTTATTCTTTTTTTGGAAAGAGCGGAAACTGTGAAATTCTTCAAGTGTAGGGAGAGGGCAGCCAACTATGCCTTGGGCTGCATTAATGACTCTCTGGAGCGCTTTCCTCTGAGCCACTGTACAGCTGGTGTACCACACACAGATGCAGTAGGTCATTATGCTCCCAATAGCACTAATAAAAGGAAGCCAGAAATTGACATTGGTCTTGTTGGGGTGAGTGAGGGTGCAGTCATAGTGGTAGAGCAGGGGGCTCAACACACAATCCTGTAGAAAGCTGGTGCTGAGGCTGAGGGCCAAAAATTTAAGTTGACCCAGTCTGACTGTCTGGCTGCGACCCGACAGGAAGCAGGTTGAGTATAGCTGTTCAATGTCCAATGTGTCCAAAACAGATCTCAAACCTGCAGAAGACAATGGACGGATAGATACAATTATAAATGAAGTAGAGCATAAGTTACTCGATGAAACGTCAGAATTTCCGGGTTTTTGAAAACCAAAGCATGCTGTCCTCAGCTCAGAAATTTAGTTGTACCAGGATGAGAAATGTGTAGTAATGATGGACTTGAATGCGGAAATTCCTTTCTCCTTATTCTAAGTACTGAACGTCACTCAATCTCTGGCTTCCTTCAAGAGTTTGGGCCTATTTCATCCATGACCTGCCATCTTCCAGAGGCATGTCGGCGGTACCAATGCGTGAAATTGTAAAATTGATAATGACTGTTTCCCCCGCATAATGGCATCTTCTGAAATGATGCTCCCACATTCTGGTGCTTTGATTGAGAACTGCTGTCTACAGCATGTGTGTGCAGGGGAGAGCATGTCTGGGGACACATCCCCCATTCTTCAATTTCTGTTTCCCAGACTGATAAAAGTGCTTCATGTGAGTTACAAATTAAATTAGATGGATTAAGCCACTTTTAATTATTCTTTTGTCATGTCCTTGCTTTATCCTTCCTTTCCATCTTTCATTTTATTCATTTATCTGACAATCTCTATTAATGTTCAGTTGAACTGTACAAAATCCTTACATAAGAAGTCTGAGATATATTATGAACATGTAGATCTATGCCTAGGGCTACTTTTCAACTTCTCCCAGCTTTGCCTGTAGGCTCTATGCTTGCCTACTACGACACCAGCTATGCGAGAATTCTTCCAGACCCAACCATCCCCTCCCGGACTAAAACTTCCAGATCTCAAAGAGAAAAGTATTAGAGGTGACTTTAGAGAATGCATTTAAAACCTTTTAAAATAACAGACACGCAACATTTATCTGGTTCACCCTAATACTATTTTTGCCATATGCATTTTGCAAATGGGCTGAGTAAATCTTAGGTCCTCTGTGTGTGTGTGGGAACAACCACTAAGAAAATAGGATTTTTATATCCATATGATCACTTATTAAAAAATAGAATAACAAAAACACAACTACAAATACTCCATGACCAGGAGGAATGTCCCAATTTACCTGTCAAAAATTTACAATGGTTGCATTAGGGTAAAATATCAGGATAGAATGAATGTGATTTTTCCTGCGAATAATAAAGTCTGTGGAGCATTTTACATTGAATAAGGTTGTGCCTAGCATTACCTGAACATTTATATATATATTATGTAGAGATTCTTCCCATATTTCATCTCTTAGTTCAATGTTAAACTCATCTTCCCATGCTTGTTTATACCCCTTAGTATTTGGTAAAACACCACCTTGGGAGATTCGATAGAAAAAGATACTGCCCTGAGATTAACAGAGTTAAATTTGTTAATTGCTTCCATCCAGAGTATTATGTTTACTCAATATCTCAACATTTTGTATATTCTTTTTGACAAAATCTCTGATCTAAAAAAAACTTGAGGTGGAAATTTTGTAAGGGGCTTGAAGCTGCTCAAATGATGCAAAGTTTCCCTTAATTTAAAGATCATTTATGTTACAAATACCTGTTTCCATTTAGAGAAACCTGCATCATCCAGGACAGGTAAAAAGCAAAATTTTCACAAATTGGGTGCTGGGGCTGGAGTTTTTTGTTATGTGTTCTGACTGTGTTTGGCTCCTAGTAGGCGCTAGTGCTCAGCAGTGGTGGAGACAGGTGTTTCCCATCCCTGGTGATTGAGTCCTGGAGTACTTAAGCAGGAGGCAGCCAGCATCTCATCGCTCGAGTGTTAGCCTCTGTGTGAACTGACCGGCGACTACCTGGAGGATACCTAGGCTGGCCCCGGTGGCTTAATTCCTATACTACCTTCGTTCCAAGGACCTACCAAGGACAGACCTTCTACAAGACGACCAGCTATTGCTGAACTCTGGAATCCACTCCGGCTGGCTGCTTCTGGACTTCGATCATCGCCGCTCACTCAACCATACCTGTCCCCCTCCACCACACCGCTGACTGTCCACCTACACTCCAAGCACAAACCCAAGGAACTAGTAAACTATTGGACTCACTGACTTCGTTTCCTTCGCTGTTTCTCCAGTCCGAATCTCTCTCCTCCTGGCGGATAACCATTCTCCCTCCTAGTAAGATACATTACACAGTTAATATCCAGCTTCGTTTACTATTGCACTCACCTGTCATTTCCCTTCCTACAGTTGTGCCTGCTCACTGTACCATTCCAGTCACTTCAATAAAACCTTTAAACTCGAACTTGTTTCCCTTGAGCGTGATTCTGCATGTGGGTCAGATCTGTATGCAAAACTAAGACAGAATACTCGAACCAACCCGACCCAGCAGAGGCGCTCAAGGGAATTCTTTCCGACCACACTCACCTTATTCAGTCCCACAATTCCACCTTACGTTCTCTAGCCGAACAACAACGTCAGACTAATCGACAGCTCAAACAAGTTACCGCCATGTTGGAGCTTTCTTTGAACAAGGCCCCGACTCAGCCGTTAGAGGCCGCTGTAGCAAACCCAGACACCCAGCGTCTTCCTTTTGCCCGTGATATCATTTCCCCCAGTCCTGAGAAATATTCTGGTGAGACCGGTGATTGTAAGGGTTTCTTATTGCAGTGTTCTTTAGTGTTTAACCGCTCCCCCCACACATTCCCTCATGACGATTCTAAGATTTCCTATATTATTGGCCTCTTGTCAGGAAAAGCATTAAGGTGGGCTGAGTCCCGATTTCCCAGCTGTAACCAGTTTGGTTGCACTTTTTCTGATTTTGAAAAATAATTTAGACATAATTTTTCTTTCGATACTGATCATGTGGCTTCTGGTAGGAGATTATGGACCATTAAGCAACGGGGTAGACCGCTTACTGAATTTGCTATAGATTTTCATATCCTTGCAGCAGCGTCTGGCTGGGACAGCCGGGCTCTAAGATCTGTGTTTTTCCATGCCCTAGATGAGACATTAAAGGATGAACTTGTTTTAGTTGATGAACCTGAGTCTTTGGAGGAGTTTATTGCCAAGGCTATAAGATTAGATAACCGGTTAAGAGAAAGGAGGAGGCCTAGGTATGAGGGCAGCTATGTTAGAGTCCAAACTCCAGTTTTCTCTACTCTTACCCCCAAGTCCCCTTCTCCAGAACCGGCAGGTGAAACAGAACCTATGCAGGTGGGCAGTGCGCGCCTCACCAGCATAGAGAAGCAGAAGCGTTGGCAAGCCAGGCAGTGTTTCTACTGTGGTTCCCTTGAACATTTAATTGCAGACTGCCCTACCTGCCCCCCTCGGCCAAAAGAACGGGTCCGTTGGTAGTTAGGGATATACCGGCGGACCAGACTAATTCACCCGAATCCCTTAGATTTTGCTTATCAGCCACGTTACTACTTAACCAACAGGTTCACAATCTCTCTGCACTGGTTGATTCTGGAAGTGAACAAAACCTAATTGACTCAGATTTAGTGAAGGCAGCCAGAATTGAGACTGTGGCACTAACCACACCACGTCTTGTGACTGCCCTAAACGGTCAGGAACTTTACCGCATCACCCATCAGACTAGACCTGTAGTGCTCCTATTATCTGGTAACCATCGAGAACCAATCTCATTTTACTTTTTTCCTGTAGCTACGCACACTATGGTGTTGGGTTTCCCTTGACTCTGTAGACACAATCCACATCTTGATTGGGTTAAGGGCAGAGTAGAGTCCTGGTCCACCAGTTACCACACAACTTGTTTACAATCTGCAGTTGTCCCTACTCCCAGCAGTTGAGGAAAGTAAGTTTCCTGATTTATCCCGGGTACCTAAAGCATTCCACAACCTTAAACAGGTTTTCAACAAGTCTAAAGCCCTTTCGTTACCCCCACACCGACTCTATGATTGTGCTATTGATTTACTTCCATGAGTTACATTGCCCTCTAGTAGGCTGTACCCCATTTCCAGACACGAGCAACTAACTTTGGAAAAGTACATTAACGAGTCTCTAGCTGCGAGTCTAATTCATCTCTCCCCTTTTTAGGTCTCATTCTTGAGGGTGGACAGGTCCATGCAGACCCTGAGAAGGTAAAGGCTGTGCTGGAGTGGCCTGTCACAGATTCACGGAAACAGTTACAGAGGTTCCTTGGCTTCGCCAATTTCTACCGTCATTTCATCCGGAACTATAGCCAGACGGCAGCACCACTAACTGCACTAACGTCAACCAAGGTCAACTTCCACTGGACCACTGCTGCGGATCACGCCTTCCGCGTACTGCAGGAGAAGTTCGCCCGGGCACCTATCCTCAAACATCCTGACTCCTCTAGACAAATTATACTGGAGGTTGATGCTTCGGACACTGGAGTGGGGGCTGTACTCTCACAATGTTCTTCTGATGATGACAAGCTGCACCCTTGAGGCTCGCTATACCGGGGGAGAACGCCAGACTCCCGGCACATCGTTTTTGAACTCCCGCTGGGTTTCCCCAATGAGTGGAAGTTAAACACAGATATAATTCAGCCAGATGATATTTAAAGGTTAATATTTGGTCTTTTTATATATTATTATCATTATTATTAAGATAAGATAAAACTGACTTTATTGATGTCACAATGCAGAAATTAACTTGTTGCAGCAGCACTTAGTAAGACACAGGTAGGGTGCAGACAGTTATGAAAAAGATTCAAAGAATAAGCAAGGTAAATGTGCAAAAACAGGTATTAACAATAGAATGAGACAAAAACCACAACCACTAATGTATTATTATTATGCTCTACAAATAAAAGTATTTAAACTTTGTTCAGAATGTTAAAATTGTAGTGTTTAAGTTGTTAAAAGTTTTACCAATAAATTTAATAAAATGGTATCTGTTACTATCAATATACTTTATTTACAGTGTTATATTTTTTTATATCCATGAACATAAAAAAATAATTAGAACATTTTAAATGGCTGATTTATAAACGATAATAAAATGAAAAGATAATAAAACAAGACCATTTTACGGAAAACAAGCTTATAAGCCATCAGGACTATGTAAAAGGGGTCAATAAAGACCATGTGCAGTTATTTACGGTGGAGACAGAGGGTTTAATCCTCAGGCTCTGTTTTTACGGCTTCACAGCTCTGTGCTAATTATTTCCATCCTTAATTATAAAGGTGTGTTAAATTATATTAAACATACATTTTAATATCATCATTAAAATGTAAAACTATAAAATGTATCATTTATTTAGGGGTAGGGTTAGGTTTAGGACACAGCGTCCTACAGTTTCTACTGAAACACCTTCCATTTTCACTGAAATAATTAGAAAACATTTCAGTAGTGTGTATGAAAGCTTTCAATAGTATGTATGAAAGCTTTTCAGTAGCATGTATGAATGCTTTTCACTAGTTTATGTGAGAGCTTTTCACTAGTGTTTGTGCAAGGTTTTGAGTATAGTATGTGAAAGAGTTTAATTTCATATATGTATATGGAAGTTAATTGTGATTTACTGTATGTCCCTGGTGGCAGCCCATAGTATATTTGCCATTTTATAATGGTTCTGCAGACATTGAAAAGAACTGGAAGAACAAAATTACGCAATGTCCTACAAGTGTACATCATGGGTTAAACAGTGTGCTCTTTGTTGGCTCAAATGTTTTGTGTAGTTTTGATGAAGGGGGCCAAGACTCAGAGTTGCTATTAAAAAGACAGTAAAAGACTAAAAGTTTCATTTATTGTTATAATTAACTGGTGCTATTTCAGTACTAACACGTGACGTAGGGCACATTAGGGTAAGAGTGTGGTGTATGTTGATGTGTTTTACCACTTCATGCTAATTCTACCAGTCATATGGTGCTGTGCAAAAACTTATATGCCCTTTAAACTTTAAAAAATTTTGCAAAACTACAAACTGAAATTTATTTTATTTTGAGGCTGTAATAGTCCAACAAAGAGCAGGACATTCTGAAAAGTGCGTGCATTGGTTTTCACCCTCTTTCACTGGACACCCTCAATAAAATCCATCAAAACAAATTGTCTTTAAAAGCCATATAATTACTAAACAGAGCTGACTTGTGTGCAGTCTACTTTAAGTGCATAGGTCTGTTAAAGAACATTAGTTAACAAACATGTGTTGGGGGTTATGATTATTGATTGATTAATCTTGATCAATGATTATAATTAAAAATCATAACCTGACTAAATCAACTTCTTAACCAAAATCCTCATTTATGAATCGAGACCAGAGATGTTTCTGGTGTTGTAATTGTGGCTCAACGTCTTTGACAATTACAACTGTTAAATACCCCATAATAATTAATAACTATTGCCGGAGATGTCACTGTTTAATCGACCGTTTCTGCCGAAACGTGTGGAACTTTTAACCTTTTCTTGAATGACGAATCACGTTTGCACACAATGAACACAAAACGCTTTCTCTTTATCTATGTGAATATTTATTAATCTTCACCTACTCAACATGTAAAGGTCTACATAACAGGGGTAACACATCTAACTAAGCAAAATTAAAGCAAACAGCAGTTATGGCAAAATTAAGAATATGACGAAGGGGTGTGGTGGTGAGTGGAGAGTGGGTGGTGGTGAGTGGAGCGCAGCTCCAACTGTAACTCAGTTATTCTGACTCATAAAACTTCCCCCAACTCCTGAGCAGACAAAGGGTTATAAAACTTGTTTGCGGCAGCTAGCCAGCAGTGCGGTTGGAGACAAAGAAAATGGGGAATTTCACCATGAGGTTATTTCAGCAGTCCAGTCTCACAGCACACCTGCGCTTGCTCTCAGGTGGTAAGACGCGCAACGAGCTGGGAGCGCAGCAGCTTCAGATATCAGCACAGCACATCAAAGTTCAATAAGCAAGGTTACATGCACATATCATTCAGAACACATTAGATTCTAACCGATTCTCATCGCACTACAACCTCGGACCCTGCCCAGGCCTTCTAATAAAGAAATAAAAGATTAAAATAAAAGATGGGTTTTACTTGGTGAAGTTTCCTTCTGGGGCAGCAAGTGAGAGGGAAAGAGGGGGGGGGGTTTGAAGCATTGCTGCGCGTCCGCAGTTAAACTCCAAGAAAGCGGTCAGTCCTCGTCCTTTGGCCTTCTTGACAAAAAGGAAAAATATGATCTGACCATCAAAGTCGACTTGGGATGAAACACAGTAGCGGTTCGACTCCTCGAAACTCCATGTTCTTAGTTACGTGTTAAACTCACGTCTTCGATCGGCAAAGTGAAATTTCTGGCCTTCTTTTTCCAGAAACCTCAGTTAGGAATTGTTCGTTGTCCAACGACAGAGAATCAATGAATTCCGCTAGGAACTCTTCTCTTGAATGGTGCGCTTCAGTTGCTAGTCCGGTCTCCAGCAGAAGGCGGGGTGTTCAAAACGGAGGCCTTCCTATATAGCGTCTTGTGACGTCAGACTTGGGACGCTCGTCATATCAGTCGCAGTGCTCGACGGGATATGTAGTAGCGGGCTGTCCTGGATACAAAATGGCCGATGCCATTGGAGAGGCACAGTGACGTCCAACAACGTGCAGATTGTCCAATACTCAGCAAAGAAGTGGTCCAACACATGGTCAAGGAAACATTGTCATTGTCTCTTGGTCTTAACGAAGGTTAAGACCAAGGGACAATGCACACTACAACAACACGCATCAACACCACATTTTAGCAGGCGGAGGTAAGCTTGGGGTCTTTTCACAACCCTGTTCGCTGTTTGCCATCTGGGATCGGAACCTGGGAGAGGGAGCGGGCCTTCTGGTTGGGGTCTGGGCTGGCATTCGGGTCTTGGGGGTTGTCTGGTGCTGGGACTGGCCCTTCGGCTCTCTTAGGATCGCTTGGATTACTTTGGATCTCCGTCCCTTCTATATTGAGCAGCATTTACCACTAAATACATATTGCATTCATAAGTACCATGCACTTTTTGGTAAAAAAGCTGTTATTAGGCCCGAGCAGCTAAGCGCTGTGAAGGCCTATTGTAATCGCTCTGTTTCTTATTATTATTCTGGTAATAAATGAATTGCTCTTTTCGTGGCTTTAACATACTCAAAAACGCACCAAATTTGGCGGAGGCATCAGTTGTGCGTGAAATTTAAGTATTTTAAAGGTTTCACAAATGTCGCAATAAAAGTGGCTCAACAGCACCCCCCCCGAAATTTTCAAAAAAGCCTCTGCATTGACCTTACTTTATTGTACAGTTATGAAATTTGGTACATTTGTAAAACTCTCTTGCACCCACGTCCTACACCAAACAGAAAGTCGGCCATCTTGGATTGAAGTTTAAATTTTGACCCCCTTTTTGCCATTTATAGCCTCCGTATTTGATCAAACTCCTCCTAGAGATTTTGATCGATCGGCTTGAAATGTGCTCAGTTTGCTCAGAAGTGACGAGGGATCTGAAGTTATCAAAATTGTAAGTTTGACGACTCGCCAAGAAAATAGAAATATTTATAGCTCCTAGAAGGAAAGTCACAGAGACACGAAACCTTCTGGTAGTGATCCACATCTGGCCCTGAACAATATTCAATGGTCGAATCCTGACATCATCTAAGCCCGCCCCCTGAGAACAGGAAGTGTCATGTTTTACTGTGAAAGGGTCATATTTGACCCCCGTCACCTAATCTACACGAAACTGTCTCCAGTGACAGATAACAAGATGGTCTAAGTTGGAACACAGAGACTTTACGCGGGAGGGTGTGGCCTTGGCCGCGTGGCGAAGTGAGATGTCACGCCATGGCCTTACGTTTGCCTCTGATTTCCACATTTTTCAGCTGATCACCACCAAACTCAATATGATTGATATTGGTCCAGCCCCCTAAAGATATCCAGCGAAATAGTTGATGGGCGTGGTCTAATTGCTCCACAGCGCCCTCTAGAAGCACTAAAAAAACAAGCCCCAAGGCACACTCTGTCCGAGGTTTATGAAAGTTTTCTCTTGTTTACACATGTCGATTCTGAGCGAACTCCTCCTACAGCTTCAACTTAGACACTTCAAAATCAATGACTATAGCCTTAAGGCATTGGAGATCAAAAGTTATCAAAATCTTTTTGATACATGAAAGAATGTGGGCGTGTCCAAGCCACAAAATATGACTTCCATTAGGAAGGTCCGATTTACTCCAAACTGAATATGGTTAATCTTTGTCAGTACCTAAACAGCTCTATTGGATTACATTGATATTTCAATCAACGGCACCCCCTAGCACACTTCAAATGCTCTATCTCCCTCATACATCTTTGCATCCACCTCAAATTTAGTATGCATCATTGTGGATCAACGCTGAACTTGTTCGCGCAGTCAATTGATGACATCGCTTTAGCCCCGCCCACTAACAAACAAGTGAGTGCAGCTTTCATCAGGAAGGTCAGATTTCGGCCAAATTTTGAATGCTTCTCGCCAGAGCAGTACTCGGCTTGACCGAAGATTGTATATAAGCCTGCTCACAATGCTGCCTAGTGGTGAGGTGTGGAACTGAGCGGCAGGATCATCGGTGGCGTGTAGTAGGCGATGCCATGCTCCCGCGGTTGCTACATAGGCCGCCCAATGCTGCTTGCAGCTTTAATTATATATGTTTCTGCGGGTATATAAGCAAGCAGGGTGTTATCTTGTAATCCCTTCATCCTTCTTTCTCTCCTCCATTCTTTTCTCCTTCTCTCCCTTTTTCCTTTTTGCTCCACATCTCTTTCTTTTGTGCTTCTCATTTTCTCCTTTTTCGTTTCCGTCATGTTCGTAACAATTGAAATCATCCGAAAGCAGTTTCTAATAAAGTTTCTTTTATAAATATTAAGCAGAGCATTAAAGGGTTAGCCGTAATGCCACACTGGTGAACGGAAATCTGTTGGGCTTCTACTTGGCACTCTGATAACAATTCTGAGCGCTAGTCTGCGGAACAGGATATGGTTAAAGAAAAAAAAAGACTAAGGGACAAACCAGGAAGCCAGTGGGAGCTATGGAAGAGCTGCAGACATCTACTGCATAGGTGAGAGAATCTGTTGGCAGGATAACTATCAGTTGCGTAATTCTCAAACCTGGGCTTTATGGAAGAGTGACAAGATGAAATCCATTGTTAACAAAAAGTCATGAGCCTGTTTGAAGTTTGCCATAACCCACGTAGGGGACAAATATGTTGTCAAATGAGATCGAAATTAAATGTTTTGACCTACATGCAAAACGCAAAGTGGGTCGGAAAACTGCACACTGATGCACTGCCAATCACCCCGTCAATGAAACGGTGGTGGCAGCATCATGCAGTTTGGATGCATTTTCAGTAAATACAGGGAGGCAGGTCAGAGATGCGAAGATGGCTAGAGCTAAATGAATGGTAATCCTGAATGAAAACCTGTTAGAAGTAAGAAAAGACTTGTGATCGAGTAGGCTCCCCTTCTAGCTGGACAGTTACCTTAAAATACAGCCAAACTACAATGAAATGGTTTAGATCAGGAGTCATCAACTTTTTTTAGTATGCAACCCCTAAACTGATGAAGGGACAGAGCAAGGACCCTACTATATACAATACAGCCTAAGCAGAGAGACCCAGACTTCCCTCCCCCCTGCAACCTGGGCCAGCTTTTCCGGGGGAATCCCAAGGCGTTCCCAAGCCAACCGTGAAATATAGTCCCTCCAGCGTGTCCTGGGTCTTTCTCTGGGCCTCCATTTGGTGGGACGTGCCCAGAACACCTCACCAGGGAGGCATCCAGGAGGCATCCTAACCCGTTGCCGGAGGCACCTCAACTGGCTCCTCTCGACATGGAGAAGCAGGGTCTCTACTCTGAGTCCCTCCCGGATGAATGAGCTTCTTATCCTATCTCTAAGAGAGAGCCCAGATACCCTGCAGAGGAAACTCATTTTGGCCGCTTGTATCTGTGATCTCGTTCTTTCGATCATGACAAAAACCTCATGACCATACATGAGGGTAGTAGCGTATATTGACCGGTAAATTGAGAGCTTCTTGACTTAGCTCTCTCTTCACCACAGACAGACCGGTACAGTGCCCGCATCACTGCTGACGCAGCACCAATCCATCTATCGATCTCCCGCTCCATTTTTCCCTCATTCTTGAACAAGGCCCAAAGATACCTGAACTTCTCCACTTGAGACAGGACCTCCCCCCGACCCGGAGAAGGTACTCTACCCTTTTCAGGCTCAAGACCATGGCCTTGGACTTGGAGGCATTTATTCTCATCCCGGCCGCTTCACACTCGGCGGCGAACTGCTCCAGTGAGAGCCGTAGATCACGAGCTGATGAAGCCAATAGGACCACATCCTTCGCAAAAGGCAGAGACGCAATCCTAAGGCCACCAAAACGAATACCCTCAACAACTTGGCTGTACCTAGAAATTTTGTCCATAAAAGTTATGAACAGAATCGGTGACAAAGGGCAACCTTGATGGAGTCCAACCATCAGCGGAAAAGAATCCGACTTACTGCCGGCAATGCGGACCAAGCTCTGACACCGGTCATTCAGGAACCTAACAGCCTGTATCAAGGGCCTGGTACCCTTACTCCTGGAGTACCCCCCACAGGATTCCCTGATGGGATTGTGGGATTGTTTTTCATGGTCTCTCCGAACTCCTCCCACGCCCGTGTTTTTGCCTCAGCAACCACCCGAGCCGCATGCTGCTTGGACTGTTGGTACCCATCAGCTGCTTCCGGAGTCCCACAAGTCAAAAAGACCCAATAGGACTCAGGACTCTTCAGCCTGACAGCATCCCTCACCGCAAGTGTCCACCAGTGGGTGTGAGGATTGCTGCCGCGACAGGCACCAATAACCTTGCGACCACAGCTCCGGTAAGCCGCCTCGGCAATGGAGGCGCGGAACATGGCCCAATCGGACTCAATGTCCCCCACCTCCCCTGGAATGTGTTTGAAGCTTTCCCGGAGGTGGGAGTTGAAGTTACGCCTCACGGGAGACTCCACCAGGCGTTCCCAGTGACCTTCAAGATTCGTTTGGGTCTGCCAGGTCTGACGGCACCACCAGGTAGTGGACAGTGGAAAGCTCCGCTCCCCTCTTCACCCAGTTGTCCAAAACACGCGGCCGCAGATCAGGTGACACGACAACAAAGTCAATCATTGAACTGCGGCCTATGTTGTCCTGGTGCCAAGACACCCTTATGCTTGAACATGGTGTTAGTTATGGACAATCCATGATGAGCACAGAAGGGTTCAGAACAGGAGGGCCATTCCTCCTAACCACACCTCTCCAGGTCTCAATGTCATTGCCAACGTAAGCATTGAAGTCCCCCAGCAGAACAAGGGAGTTCCCCAGAGGGGCACTCTCCAATACTCCATTCAAGGACTCCAAAAAGGGTGGGTAGTCTGAACTGCTGTTTGGTGCATAAGCACAAATAACAGTCAGAACCAGTCCCCCCACTTGTAGGCAGAGGGAGGCTACCCTCTCGTTCACCAGGATAACACTGTGTCCATTTTTGGCAATCATCATAAGGGGTCTGTGGGCTGTGCTTTGTCTGATCCCTCACCTAGGATCTGTTTGCCTTGGGTGACCCTACCAGGGGCATAAAGCCCCTGACAACATAGCTTCTAGGATCTTTGGGACACTCAAACCCCTCCACCACGTTAAGGTGGCAGCCCAGGGAGGGGAGAAAAAAAGATTTGCTCCAGAAAAAGATGGAGCTCTCTCCCATGGTGCCCCCCCTCCCCCACCTCTTAGTGGTCTGTTCAATTATGCCTCACAACTGTGTTTGTACATGGTCTTGAAAAGGCATCAAGAGTCGGTTGTGGAATAGAGAAGAAAGAAGAGACAGTGGTTTGATGCTTGTGTGTCACTTGCTGGTAAGACAATGTTTTAAATGACAGTTGTTAATTTTGTAATATTTAACCTTTTTATGCATGTCTATGTCATGTTCAGACTTAAAGCTATTTCTCACCTAGCTTAACTTGGGGCTTGCTATTTATCTTAGCCATCAGTGGTCAACCAAGTATTAGCCAAGTTTACTTAGCATGCTGCATTTCAGGATGTTTATTTGGAATTTGTGGTATATTATGAACTCCAGGGGTGAAAGTGAGCCGATACGGTCCGGTACTGCGTACCACTAAAAAATTATGCGTGGGTACACAGTACCGGGAAGAGGGAAGAACGGCTGTCTGCTATGAAGCCGTCATCCAGAACCAATTACGGCTGCAAAAATTCACGAGCACACACAGAATATCAGATCCGCCACCAATAGGCAGTCTAAAACATGACTTAATCTGTTTATAAATATAGCTTTTTTCCCCTCATTCCGAATAGTTTCTGAACTGTCCTGCTATGCTGGAGTCTCAATGCTCTTGCTTTGCTTCTCTCCCCTCGGACCTCGAGGCTTTTGTGAACGGCCAGCCTTTAAAACGAGCACTGCTACGTTTAATGTCTGTCTGCTCGCTGCCTAATACCCCAGTTAAAAGCAAAGGGAGAGTAACTAGTTGTGTTTCATGTTATTTTGCTGAATTACAACCACACAGTACAGCTCGAAAGCACCGCTTATGACCAGAGATTTCACATACACTACACGAGAGCGCATGCGCGCTTACCTCCAAAACAGCTGTTGCCAAGGAGATCGGTGCATTCGATTTAATGGACTGGATTTTAGTGTGGGAGGTTTCAAGGCTACATTGGACCAGCCTGGTAGCCAGTCTTCATTGATTGCACATTGCACCAGTAAGAGCAGAGTGTGAAGGTTCAATTACCAGGGTAAGAGCACAGTTTTGCTCAAAATATTGAAATGCACACAACATTATGGGTGACATACCAGAGTTCAAAAGAGGACAAATTGCTGGCGCATCTGTGACCAAGACAGCAAGTCTTTGTGATGTATCAAGAGCCACGGTATCCAGGGTAATGTCAGCATACCACCAAGAAGGACGAACCACATCCAACAGGATTAACTGTGGACGCAATAGGAAGTTGTCTGAAAGGGATGTTCGGGTGTTAACCCGGATTGTATCCAAAAAACATAAAACCACGGCTGCAGAAATCACGGCAGAATTAAATGTGCACCCCAACTTTCCTGTTTCCACCAAAACTGTCCGTCGGGAGCTCCACAGGGTCAATATACACGGCCGGGCTGCTATAGCCAAACCTTAGGTCAATCATGACAATGTCAAACGTCGGTTTCAATGGTGCAAGGAGCGCAAATCTTAGGCTGTGGACAATGTGAAACATGTGTTGTTCTCTGATGAGTCCACCTTTACTGTTTTCCCCACATCCGGGAGAGTTACGGTGTGGAGAAGCCCCAAAGAAGCGTACCACCCAGACTGTTGCATGCCCAGAGTGAAGCATGGGGGTGGATCAGTGATGGTTTGGGCTGCCATATCATGGCATTCCCTTGGCCCAATACTTGTGCTGGATGGGTCACTGCTAAGGACTACCAAACCATTCTTGAGAACCTTGTGCATCCAATGGTTCAAACATTGTATCCTGAAGGCGGTGCACCAATACACACAGCAAGACTGGTGAAAGATTGGTTTGATGAACATGAAATTGAAGTTGAACATCTCCCATGGCCTGCACAGTCACCAGATCTAAATATTATTGAGCCACTTTGGGGTGTTTTGGAGGAGCAAGTCAGGAAAGGTTTTTCTCCACCAGTATCACGTAGTGACCTGGCCACTATCCTGCAAGAAGAATGGCTTAAAATCCCTCTGACCACTGTGCAGGACTTGTATATGTCATTCCCAAGACGAATTAACATTGTATTGGCCGCAAAAGGAGGCCTTACACCATATTAATAAGTTATTGTGGTCTAAAAGCAGGTGTTTCAGTATGTATGTATGTATGTTTGTATGTATGTTTGTATGTATATATATATATATATATATATATATATAAATATATAAATATAAATATATAAATACATCTATTTATATTATGACATAAGTTTCTGTTCAGTGGGATTTAAAAACACAGCTTAATACTGTAAAATCACACCCTGGTGTTGAGTAAGACAGTCATAGATAAGACAGGCGCAAAAAGATAGTTTTTCATAATACTGGGAAGCTTTTTACTTTAAAAAAAATAGCAGAACTCTCTGGTAATTAGCATTTGTCAACAAACTACTTTTATTCATTTTATGAATGCAACCAAATTATAGCAACCATTATATTCAATGACCCAAACTTGGCCATTTGGAACCCTGCCGTTGCCAAGCAACATCCGCTGATGTCATAGGTGGCTTTGATGTTTGGTGAGGACACATAATTCCAGGATCCTATATAGTAGAATTCTTTAAAATCACATTCCAGATGAGGTATCTCTTCTAACAGGATACAATCTTGTTGAACTTGAAGTCACTCGAACATTGAAGTACATGGAAATGTGCATTTCCAAATCGCCGTCCAACATGAATACGCCTACAGAAATTGAATCATCACCGGATACAAATGCAGAAAAGCTGTTCACAGCAGAAAAAATTCCTGAAATTGTTCATTTATTCAAAGAGGGCGATGTTGATAAAAGTGGGGGCCTGGACATCAATGAATTTTATGAGGTAATTACAAAAATAAATCCTGACATCAGCAAGGAGGAGGCTCATGTCTTACACATGAAGATTGACACAAACTGTGATCGAACTGTGGATCTAGGAGAACTTTTACACTATTTCCTTCAGAGAAATGAGAAGACAGTTGCTTTGGACTACAGAAACATACTTTTCCCTAATGATTTTACATATATACATAATGAATGTCTTAAACCAGTTATAAAAATTATTTGCTTACTGGTGACCGACACATCAGATTTCAGGGGTTATTGTTCAGGGGAATTAATGAGATCTTACAAATATTTTGCTTACATTACTATCTTTTCAAATGGCCTGCTGAAGATGTGGTTGAATGAGTTCAAACTTTGGCAAACTGTTCGCCTTTACGAAAGAGACATGATTAGACCTGCTTTCCACCATACTCCAATCATGGTAGTTACTGATGCGGTGTACATACATGAACTCGGAATGCTGGCTGTCTCCACATCTAACAGAGAAATCTTATTCTATGGCATAAATTCAGCCTATAATGTAACAAAGATCCGATTTGCTATCTTGGAGGAAGAGATCACAGCCATGGACTACTACTGTGCTGGAAACACTGGAATTATGGCCTGCGGTGATGCAAAAGGATATTTGTTTGTGTTTGTCTCCTACTATGTCTTTGATAATGGCCTTTTCTGCCAAAGTAAGTTGCAATTTAATCCTTCACAACACTATCCGACAGTGACCGTCTCATCTCTGCTAACTAGGACCAACAAAGAGTTTCACAGTCTGAGGTTTTATGCTTTCGAGGACATGTGCACTGAAGTGCAATACATTCCAGCTTTACAATCTTTTTCTATGTGTGGTAAAAGAGCTACATCCATGGCCCTTATCCATTGCATCTTTAACCAAGAGAGTGGGACCGTCACTCCCCACAAACAAACCTTTAAAAGCCGAGGATCATGCTGCAAGTGTGTTGCATATTCTCCTTGGTCCAGGTTCTTTTTGACTGGTGGAGAAACTGGCTTTCTGTATTTGTGGTTACCCCACAAAACCACATCATTTAAACATAAATTAAAGGGACATAACAAAAGTCTCACCCAAATCATATACAACTCTGTAGAGAAAATATTCGTCAGCATATCTATTGACCAAAACGTACGTATCTGGGGTGATGGAGAATGGACCTGCAAACAGAGTATTTTTCCCAGTGGCATGACATCGATAGGCCCAATCACTAGTGTATTCTACAACATACACAACAATGAGTTGTTTATTGCTAATTCAGATATTGCAAAATGTCTTGGAAGGGGAACCAATGTTTTTCATAATACCTTAAGATCCCACAACAGGCCTCTGTGCAGTATGCTCTATCACAGCATTTACAAACAAGTTATCTCTGTTTGCCAGAAAGGCAAACTTACAGTGTGGGATACCTTGACAGGAAAGGCTGTTATGGAGTTTGCTATTTCAGACGCAAAGGTTGTGGGACCCACGTGCATTTCATTCGACGAAGTCAAACGCAAACTGATCACAATTTCTTGCGACAGGAAAGTAAAACAGTGGAACTTTAACAGTGGAGAACTGCTTGATGCCCAAAAAGTAAAATTACCAAATGATGTGACCAGCATTCTCTGCATAAATGACATGTTTATTTCCACAAAGGGTTCCTCAAAAATCTTACAACTCAACCCTAAAGGAAAGTTAAAGAATGTTTTGGAGCATTTTCTATTAGACACTATTTGCTCCATGGATTACTTTGACAACAACCTGATCACAGCATCCAGCAATGGAAATGTTCTCACCTGGGATTTAGAAGCTTCAGAAGTTGAGGGTTATATCAACACAACAATCAGTCCGCGAACACACAGGCTTAAATTTGACCTTGGCCAGCTACTGCATCAATTTAATTTGTTGCATGAGTCTACAAAGAGGTGTGAAAAAGAAAGGGTCCTTATTGTAAAATGTCTAAGGAGCAGAGAGGCTGGGCCTAAAACAGCCACGTTGCTGATTGTAGAAGATGTCTACATTACTGCCTGGTCAACAACACTTCATGGCGGAATGGTAGGTAAGTTCAAGGCAGTCAAAAGAGATGACAGTAAGATTACATGTGTGTCAGTTTCTGAAACTGAAACAATTTTACTGACTGGTGATAGTAATGGGGTAGTTTGTTTGTATGATATTCGGGAATTTGGCCTTCAAACAAAAGATAATGAGGAATATGAGACAGTAAATGGATGGAAAATCCCTTTGCAATCAACTCCGCTGTTAGCATCTTGGCAAGCCGGTCTTTCTGAGTTGGTAAGTGTTGCATGTGATCCGGCGTTTGAGAAAATATTCACTGCAGAGTTGGAATACAATGTGAAACTCTGGACAAGCACTGGTACCTTTGTTGGTATCTTTGGGAAAGATCGATGGGTGAACATGGTTCAAAGACAAGTAGTGCCAATAACCAAGGAAACAGAGAAGGTTTGCCTACAAAGTAAACTAGAACATCATGATGAAGAAAAAGAAGGAGAAGAAGTTGTAGAAGAACTACACCTCACACGTATGGTCAAGACAATGCCATTTATGATAGATTTTATAGATTTATTGACAGACAAAAACAACTACTCACTCTTAAATAGTGAGGTTGAACTGGTTGATAAACTAATAGAGAAAGTCTCTATAGTAAAATTTTTATATACAAAGTGCCTTGAAGAAGAATATAATGATATTTTACAACCTGTGTTGATGCGTTTCAACATCCCTCTAGAGCTAGAAACTCTGGTAAAATTTGCAATTAATGATGAAAAGAAAAAACTGTCTACATTTGAGGCCCTGGTAAACTCTCAAGCTTTTAAAACACAACAAATAACAAATAATACCTTAGCAACCACAGAAAGAACTAAGACCATGGAAAGGTATAAAAAGAGGCATTTGTTGACTTACTTTGGCAAAAACAGAACTAAAAACATCAATTTATCTAAAATAGTGAAATCACCAAAATTATCAGATGAAGTAAAACTCCAGCTGAAACCCCACTGGCCTATTAATCTTTATCCAATAGCCTCGACTGAGCCATTGACAGATGTAACAATAACTAAAAGCCCTGTGAAAAGGATGCCTGAGAAAAAAACAACTCTAGTAAAATTACCACCATTGTTGACAGAGGTGCAGCCTGCACAGACCCAACCAAAGCCATATCCACCTAAGACCCCAGCTTCTGCAGGCCCAACTAGACACTCAAAAAGTAAACGGGAATGCGAATTTGAAAATGATTCGACAAGACAGACTCTACAAACACCAAACATCATCTTACCATTACTAGAGTGTTCAAAAAACTTTAACTCATTACGGGAACAACTTAAATTAGTTAAACATAAGGTCTTAACACTGGAAGGCCCAAGTAAGGACATAGAATCTACAAATGAGGTGCAGCAAGGGTCTGATTATTCTGCAAAACAAAGCTCCACAAGCACTGTAGCAACTAAAGAATTTTTTTCTCCATCAACCATAAAAGAAACACCAGTGCTATCAAATGAGCAAATACCTGAACCATGTTTCCCACAACCTTTATTACAGAGTCCCTGGTTGGAAAAATCACCAGACAGTGAAGTGACACCACCTCATGAGGAGATTCAACAAACTGAATTGTCTTTGCCATTACCACCAAAGTCAAAGGTGGTAAAGTTCACAGAACCAGTTGTGAAGTCACAATTCACTAAGACCTATACATCCACACATAGGATGATGCCAATAAAAAGTATTCTGAGAAATACTGGCACAGAAAAACAAATGCCTGTGAAAGAAAGGAATCTTGTACAACCATTGCAAACATCAACAAAGATGCAGACTACAAAGAGCCAATCGAAACTGCCCCCTTTAATAAATTCTGCCTCTGAAGGCTTTTTGGTGCAGACACATCATCCACTTGAAAGCATATACAAACAGATATCTGACCAATATTCTACTAGTGGTCGACAAATGTTTGGAGGTCTTGCGTCACAATTCACCCCACACACCTCAGCAACTAAGAAAACCACTGTGGATAGAGCAGACCAGAAACAACAAAAACAACAATTAGTAAAGCCATCAACCTCAGAAAGAATCCAAATAATAAAGAGTGGCCTGAGAAAATTTCAACCTGTGACAATTCAACCCAAAGGCCAGACTACCTCTCAAACCACTTCATTACCACCAATATCAAAAAAGGTTTCGATTGTGCAATCCCAACAGAAACTACACCAACTCATGGCCCCTGCAGGTCCAACTACAAGACAACACAGAGGCACAAGGGGACATACGCATCAGAGGGAAACAAATCTTCAACCATTATCAGCACTTCTAAAGGAGGTACAGCCACCACATACTGAACAAAGGTCACACCCACCAATGACCCCTGCAGGTCCAACTAGGCCAGCTGGGAGCTCAAGAACACACGCATCTGCGAGGGGACATGCGCATGAGAGGGAAGCAAATCTTCAACCATCACCTACACTTTTGAAAAAGGTGCAGCTCCTGCACACTGAGCAGAAGCCGCATCCACCCATGTCCCCTGCAAGCCCAACTATGCCAGTAGGGAGCTCAATACCGCACAGATGCACAAGGGGATATACGCATGAGAGGGAAACAAATCTTCGACCATCACCCGAACAGTTAAAACAGGTGCAGCCCCCACAGACTGAGCAGAAGCCACACCCACCCATGACCCCCGCAGGCCCAACTAGGCCAGTAGGGAACTCAAGAACACATAGATGTGCAAGGGGACATACTAATGAGAGGGAAACAAACCTTCGACCATCACACTCACAGTTAAAACAAGTGCAGACCCCACAGAATGAGTATAAGCCACACCCACACATGACCCCCCGCAGGCCCAACTAGGCCAGTAGGGAGCTCAAGAACACATAGATGTGCAAGGGGACATACTAATGAGAGGGAAACAAATCTTTGACCATCACACGCACAGTTAAAACAGGTGCAGACCTGACAGACGGAGTATAAGCCACACCCACCCATAACCCCTGCAGGTGCAACTTGGTCTGTAGGAAGCTCAATACCGCGCAGATGCACAAGGGGATATACGCATGAGAGGGAAACAAATCTTCGACCATCACCCGAGCAGTTAAAACACGTGCAGCCCCCACAGACTGAGCACAAGCCACCCCCACCCATGACCCCCACAGGCTCAACTAGACCAGTAGGGAGCTCAAGAACACAGAGATGTGCAAGGGGACATAATAATGAGAGGGAGAAAAATCGTTAACGATCACCCACACAGTCAAAGAAATGTGCAGCCCCAACAGACTGAACAACAGCCATATCCACCTGTAAACCGTACGGGTACAACTGGGCCAGTAGGGAGCCGTAGGAACCCCTGTAATCAAAACTAGGATGAGAGGGAAAGACATGAGACATCAGAATAAGACAGAGCAATCATAAGATGTGAGCAATGGCATTTTACAGAAACAAATGTGTAGCAAGCATTTTCAAAGGTCGCTTGGTTTCCTCCCATATTTCAAAAACAATTTTAGCTTATATGATCATTCTGATTAAATTGTGTCTGTGAGTGTATCTGTGTGTTGTTTTCCGGTGCCTCATTAGGGTTTTCTCTGGGTGCTCCAGTTTTACCCCTAAAAACTTATTACAATAAAATGAAAAATTTAAGTATTTAAGTGTTTATTCTGCTCCTGCCCAATTTGAAAAGGGCTTGAAAACCTGGAAAACCACAAGGGATAACTCTTTGTTTTCCTCTCTTTGTTATGTTTTATTGAGGATGTATTCAGGCTGTGTGCAATGTTTTCTTGTGTTTGTGGAATAGTTCATTTTTTCTCCCCTCAAAAATGAACTATTCCAAAATGTTTTTTAAATTTACCTGAAAGTCTTCCTCATTTCTCAGGTGTTGTCTCTCTGTAAAGACTTCTCTAGGGACTTAAGGTCCAGTCTGTGTAGCAGTGTTGTTACACCAGATTGTAGAACAGTTAGTTTGGTAGGAAGTTATACAGGCAACGGTAACCTTTATTTTGAAAAGACGAAAGCTCCACTGCGGAAAAATTGTGGGTAACTTCCGGTGTAGAAATGTTAATTTTATTTGTATTCAATGTGTTTTATAATAGTAATGGTGAATTATTGTTAGTACTGTTGAGCACATTGATTTCACAGACTGTCTTTGTGGGGTCTCAGTTCAGTGCTCAACAGATAGTCTAACGGGCCATACCATTGCAGCGGGGTAAACGCTCTCCCATGAGATTAGACGGCCTCTTAGAAGGTATGAAGTTTTGCTTGTGCAGTTAATAATTTTATTTTCTGTGTGTATGTGAAAGTTGAATTACTGATTTTTTTGTTGTAAAATAAATAGTTATAGGGGGAATTAAGTTCGATATAAGAGTGGTTGTTTTGGGGTTGTTAATATTTAGCAGCTCTAGCGCTGCAGGAAATTTCGCTAGTCGGTTAGTATTACAAAGTGTTGCGGCCATGTTTTGAAAGCAGTCTTGGTGTCTGAACAGGCTCTGTGGAGAACACTGAGGAGCCTGTCTGACTGCTTTCTATTTGTCGTATTGGCGCGGGTATGTGAGGTTTCAATGTAGGGGAGGATGTTTTTTTTTGTTTGCTTATTAAATTCTAATGTTATTAATGTAATATTTAACATTGTGAAACAAATGTTGGGATTAGTTATTATTCCTGTTGAAAATATTTCTGTTTAGTCATGTAATTCATGTGTTCTGTTATACACGCCTTTCGCGGCGCTCTTTTCTTGTGGAGCTTGTGGGAGAAGGCGCTGTGGAGAACACTGAGGAGCCTGTCTGACTGCTTTCTATTTGTCGTATTGGCACAGGCGGCGAAATCAATAAAGGTGTTTTCACATCAGCTGCGGTCCGGCTTATTTCAACAAAAGACACAACGCAGAATGAACACTGTTACATCTGCATGTTTTTTATTTATTTATGGCCATTTATTTTCCTTTTTGAATTTCAACCTAAAAACATAGGTTATGTTGTAGTTTGGGAATATATGCATTAGTTCAATTCTTTAAACTTCTACCATCTTGCTTTTTTGACCTTTATCACACAAAATGTAAAAGAACTATAACAGCAAATTAAATACAATATAAACCAAAGCATGAATTTACTTTGTTCGGCTAAAAATTTGATTAATACTTTCTTGATTTTTACACTAAATAGTGTGTGGCCCAAGGTAACATTTCAGAATTTAAATCTCTGTATGCTCGTATCGTCAGAAAGCCTGGCAGAGAGACACTGGAGTCAGGGATATGGTCCTGCAGCCATGTCTCAGTAAAACACATAATACTGCATTCCCAATACTCGGGCTGGGTCCTTTGTAGAGCTTGGAGTTCATTCAACTTATTTCCTGACAGTCTCACTGTCAGGTTTAAACAACCTACAATATGTGTAATAACACAAAAAGAAGAGAGACAAAGAATTAGTTATTTTAACCGCATCGAGGAGAACGGTCAAGATGTGTTCAGTTACATATCCCGCACCGCTCTGAACAGCATCTGCCCGCACCTCTCTTTTTATTATCTTTGGGGGTCCCTATTTACAAAAACGTTCTCTAAGGATGGGAAACAACAGCTGCATCGCAAACAGGTCATAAACAGCTTTATCCTTTAACAACACATTTCCACAATCTCCTCCAACTTCCCAGGATCAGTTGTGCCTTTTGTTCAGTGCAATCAGCCTTCATCTTTATGACCTCCTCAACTGGACTGCTTCTTCCTCTGCAAGCTCAGCTCCATTTATGATCTTTGCCTGCAGATAACTCACATCCTTTACTCACACAAACATCATGAATGATTATAAGATCAAATTGTTAAAATAAAGAATAGGAACAAAATAAGACAAATCTTTATTCAATTATTCCAACACTCACACTGCCCATCATAATCATTGGTTCCTCCTTTTCTCTATTCTCTTTGCTCCTGCTCTGCATCAACGGCGCCTCCTGTTCAACTCATCAGGGATTTGGGGTTGTAGTTGAAGTTTTCTTTATGCTTTTGAGATATTAATCAGCTCCTCCTGGTTGTAAAACAATGCCTTGTTGATTCATTATAACAAATGGACAAAAGTCAAAATGTATCAAAAATAATTATTCCAGCTGTACAGCATCTGATACTGAAGAGGATAATTTTCAAACAAAAAATGTTTCCACCACAAGAAGAATTAGAGCTCTTAAAAAGAATATATCAGAATGAAAGTCACAGAGCCACTCCAACCTGCTGCCACATTGAGCAGTGCAATTCTAGAATCTAGCACAGCATCTGCCGTACTAGTTGTTCTAGGTTTTATTTTATATTTTAGCTTTAGTCAAGACCGATTACAAATGAAAGTCACATTATATGTCTCCATTCTCTGTGTTTCAATTCATGGCTGATTATCAGGTTTTTTGCTAAACTGCAATCCCCTGAATCAGATGTATTAAAGCATGAAAACGTCTAAAACATGCAGGGTGGTGTGCCCTGAGGACCAGGGCTAAATTACGCAAAGGTGTTCACTGTTTTGCCCAACTATTGACTGTAAAATTAAAACATTTGTAGCTGTAGTTTTTGTGACAGTCTGTATTGATTTTGTAAATTCTGACAATCTTAGCCATTGCAGTACATGTATGTACCTAATATGTTGCCCCCTGCTTGTTAGATGCTAGGAAAATGCATAAACCCAGCAAAAATAAATTTGATCTACTGTATCTTCATGGGCAACCTCATCAACATGTAGGTGAAACTAAAATTTAACAAACTTTCTTTGGCACATCTTCCTTGCTTTCATACTCAAATGTATTTTCCTCATTGACAAAATGTGACCTAAAGAGTGCCAGTAAAATTAGGAACAGCCGTTCAAGATGAGTTTAGCAGATATTCAGTGACAAGAAAAGCAGATTAGCAGAGACAATTTTGAACCATTAATAAACAAACTACGTCTATTTTTGCAAGGTTGGGATACATTGCAAATATCATAATGGGGTAGAATTCAGGCAATAAAGATGGCAATTCCTCCAAAAAATAAATAAATTGTTTAACTTTAACATTACCCCTCAAGGTGCCACAATCTATATGTAAGACTCTTGATAAAACTAACCAAATTCATTTGGGAGGGGAAAAAACAACCAAAACATCTCTAAATAAACGTGAAATAAACTTAAAATAGAGTATGGAGAACTAAAGTTACCAAATATACAACTTTATGGGGTAAGAACGCTGTCAAAAACAATGTGTATGTCAAGACGGAATGTGTGCATATTAGTCAATAGTTGTGCATAAGTAAAATCCAAAAGAGGTATTGTATATTTTCTATATAAGAATACAAAATAAAATGTTACAGCTTCAAGAAATTACAAACACACAGTTCAAGTTTACAGTTGTGGTTCATTCTTTATTAATACAATATTCTATAACAGTTTGTGAATATGATTTCTTTTCTATGAGAATACGAATTTACATCAGCGACTTGGCGTCACGTGATCTCAGGCTGGTTAGTGGAACACAGAATTAGTCGATTTGCGTTGTGCATGCGGTGTCACACTCCTCACTGCCAGTAAACGTAGTGCCGGAATGGGAGATAATTCAGTCTAAAAGGAATATTAGGAACAGAGGGGAGATAGTGGGGGAATCAAGAGTATTATAAATAAAGCATTGTTCTTATTTTTATGAAATACAAAACTAAAACATAGAATATAGTGGGTGGAGTTATACAATGATGTACAGTAGGTGGCGGTATGCACCTCTGAATTTATTGCGAACCTAGCAATAAGGTAAATGGACAATTACAGAGGTTTGAAGATCAGTGGGAGCCATTCCAACTCAGATTGGAGGGACATGTCCTTAAAATGGCTTATGTTGGGACCACAGCCATGGGTTTCAACACTAAAACTCCGGTACATACTTTCCTGGAACTTTTCAAAATAAAGTGCATTAACCTTCTTCCAGCACAGCCAGGAAAGGGGTAACTGCGGACTTCCTGTGGCGCCATTACCAAAATAAAAGCCCCCACCTTTCCACAAGTCTTTCTCTTCTACGCGGCCTTCCAGAGGTACCGGATAGGAGAGGAAAGCGCGCTGATGTCTTTTGCTGGCAAAAATACATAAATTCAACTAGATCCAAAGCCATACGATCATCGATCATATGCAAAGTTAAGTAGAATGAAATACTGTCTGTGTATCCGGTATTTTCATTCATGAACGGGGAAATTAAGGTGTAAGAGTTGCTTACATTTTCTCTTCGAGGTCCCACAGAAGCAAAACTGTATCGAGGAGAGATCCCGGTGGAGAAGCTGTTTCTACAAGCCGAGCCGCAAGGACGGACTACGGCTTGCACCACCGTGTTACGGTAACGAACAGCCGCCCAGCCCTCCGGAGCTAACGCTATCGCTCACAGAGCGAACGCAGAGGTTAGCTGAAAACCAACCGCTTGTTGACTGTGGACGTTTATTCGAACTTCATCGCCCTTGGACAACGTTTACTCACCATGGTCAGAGGTTAGGTTTGGGCAGATTAACAGTTAGGATGAAATAATCTGAACGTTTTCATTCTATGAAGTTTGTTTTGTGGAACCTGGCGATCTTTAACGCTAGTAGGCTAGCTACGGCACGCGCCGGTTCCGTGTTCTTTGTATGTTTTAAGGCTAAGATAAACTTTATTTAAAGGGTGGTTTTAACCAGAACATTGCTCATAACGCGCCGTCCGCGCTTATGCATTTTAACCCTGGTATTTGAAAGGTATGTGTTTATTCTGGTGCTAAGCTATCTTCTAGCTTAGCACTTTAGCTAGCTTCTTTGTTAGCCCAACGGCCAGCCGGTAAGAACACGTGTGCTAGCATTAAGGCTAGTCAACAGAAAGGTTGTTAGTTTTCAAGCTAGTGAATAATAGTCCCTGAACATCATTTGCTAGAGTTGATAACTAAGTAAACACCATTAAGCCCCATTTCTCCAGAAAGATTTGGCTCTTTTCCAAAATACTCAATAATATTTCTTCAAATATTATTTTAATAAATAAAGGCAGTTAATTAGACACCGTTGATAATTAGTCATCCAGGAGGTTGGTTTTATTCAGCAGATCATTATTTAAAACATTTTATTAAAATAATATTTAATCTGATCTTGCATTGTGAAGGGTGGTCTAAATGTTTGCTGATTATTTTCTAAGTTAGTTCCAAAACTAACTTAACTTCACTTCCAGATTCTTCAAGATAATCCTTGGTTCTCAAACATAAACATTGCATGGTAATGTTGCATCACTCTTTTTGGTCATGATTTCTAATCATCTTTAATAAACTTTTTTATATTGTACATAGCCCATTAGTCTTCATTATTCTTTAATTCTGCTTGGTAGTTTAGTTGGATTGTTTTAGCATAGTAAAGAGTTTGTTGATTGAAATATGTCAACTTTGAGTTGACTTATTTTTGTTAATAAATTCTTGTATTTTAAGAAATTGTGTGAATTCATTCCATATGTGTGCAGAGTTTATGCTGTTCAATAATGCCAGAGCTCGTCTCACACCTTTCTATTCTGTCCTAATACCATCGCCTTAATGGGGCTGGTATTCACAGGACAATCCTTAACAGACTGGAATATTATTTGGTAAAATATTAATATTAAAATATTAATATTAAATATTAAATAATATTCTCAGATTCATATTTACAATACTTATAAACGAGATGCAAAGTACCCAAAGTATATATATTTCTAGTTTATCTTTTATTTTATTTATTTAATTTTGTTTGGACTTCCTAGAGAAAGAGGTATGGGGGGTGGGAAGAAAATGAAAACTCAAATTCTTCAGTGTATGTCACTCTAAAACTATCTATTCTATCTTGCAAAACAAACGGTTAGTCTTTTGAAAATTTGTTAGGACTCCCTGACTATTGTAATGTGGAGCACAAAGCTGAAGTTGTTTTTCCCTACATGCTGTGGGTAAGCTTATATCTTACCTTTCCAGTGCTCATGCTGGCTGAAAATCTAATGACGTAACAGTGTAAACCTGTCTTCTGTATTCCTACTGCATATTTCTTAGCTCTCATAAAGATTAGTCCTTGGAGACGATCTCGACTAAAGCACCAACTGCAGACCGCGGCCTAGAAATAAAAAATTATATTCTTATGTGGTCTTTAAATTTTCCCAACTTGAAGAGGTGGTTTAACAGTTTAAGAAACAGTTCTGGTAAAAACAGAAAGTATACCCTATGCCAAATCTAGGGATTTAAAGTGCTGCAAATATGATCTTATTACCAGATTCTAAAAATTTTTTAAATCTAATCTATTAAATTTAAAACTAATTGCATACCAAAGACTCTAAATATAGACAAAATATGTTGAACACTGCAATTCAAATAGGATGTACTATATTGCTTGAATGTTGCTGCTTTCACGGTACTTTAAAAGTTAGTTTGATGTGCATTAAAGTATGTGCACTCAGACATTGAGCAAAACACCCCTGCTCAAACTTCTTTTGAGTGTTGGTGTTTGTGCTTTAAAAGTTAATCTGTGTTTTCCTGCCGATTTTAAATCAGCCACGAGTTAAAGTTGGATTACTGAAGTTAAAGTAATCCGGCAGTCGAACCTTGGGCTGCTGTGACCTGATCAGTCCTTTTCAAATTCCTGATTATTGCCCCTTTCCATTGCTGGTTTCCCGCATGATTTTTATGGTTATTGTTTAAGGCAATTTTGTTTTGAAGCAGTTAGCCTTCAGCTAACCAGTGGCTAACCCTGGAGCCAGGCTGCTTGTGTGCTAAACAGTCACTATGTTGGTCTGGATCCCCCATTTGATGGCTGGCAGCTGCCGGTCCAAATACTCTCCTTTACATGGACAAGAGCGTAATTTGCATGGGGCTTAGGGGGGTTATGACCCCCCCTACAAATCTGATCCAGTCAATATAGCTGCTCCAATAAAATAACATCATATCCTGCATGAATAACTTGTTGATTTTTTTTTTCATTTTCCAGCAAAATAGCATCATCATCTGGTAATGTAACCCCCACGCCCCCTCCCCCCAAAAACTTGGTATCACTCAAAACGCTTTCTCCACCAAGCATTTACTTTTTGCTGTACTTTTGATTCAGCCGCCAGTGATTGTACTCTCAAAAAAGCAGACAGACAACGATTTTTTGATTCACTCAGCAAGACAGGAGGTGGAGGTTCACTAATGAGCATCATCAGGGTCATGATGAGGGGCTTTCACCTGTGCTACAGCTAAAATTAAATGGCCTGGCCTTGATAGAAAACAGTAGGAACACTCTCTGTGAGCTTATAGCTGGATCTGCATCATTATGTGAAAAATATCTGATCCTTTAACTTAGTCAAAATCAAACCATTTATTCCTAAAGTAACTAAACATGTTAAAAGATCCTTCAGATCACCACATTGTATCTCATGGCTGCAGCCGTTCCTATAGTCCAGTGCTACATGTAGACAGAAACAGGTGTTGCTCAATAAACCAGGAAAATATCTCCTTGTTCCAGTAAGACACAGTAGAAAGGGCAAAAGTAAGCCTCCCTCTTCTCTTTCATATATTCTGGTCCTAAACATTCAGCTCTGGATTGTTTAAAGGTGCAGAATTAATAAGAAATAAATCACAGTTAATCACAGGTGGACCATTAAAATAAATAAATGTGTTTTTGGGGTCTTACCATTCCATTAAAATCTAAGAAAATCTATTTTATTTCAGTTTTCTTTTTAGAAATGTAAGAAAATCTGATGATGGAGCCTCAGGGGTGGGAGAGAGTGAGAAAGTTAAATTAAAAAAAGTAATTTTCATAGATGAGAAAAGAAGCACATTTATTTGAACCACAGTAAACATAGTTTCTCCGACTTTAGGAACAACTTTAGTCAGACAGACTGAGCAGTAAGTATTTTGTAAATATCACAAAAAAAATATTTGTCTGAAGCAGATAATGACACATTCATTATCTGCTTCAGCCAAATGTTTTTTTTCATCAATTGTAAACTGTTTCTCTTCATCCTTCACGTCAACAAAAAATGAAAGCCAAGTCAAATTATTATGAAGCTTTTCTGTTTGATTCACAATAATTTACATTCAGTGAAAACCCAGCCAAGGCAGAGAGCTGCTACAACATGTCTTGTGTTACTTTAACTTTAAGTGACTTATAAACTGGGGTGCTGTCTGATGAAAATTAAATTATTTAGTGCCTGGGCTAAAGACCCCAATGGTTCAGACCACCCTGGTGGTACCTCTACTTTATAAGTTAATTTGTTCCACGATGAAGCTCATAACTGGAATTATTCATATGTAGAATCCATTTAACTCATTGAAATAAATTGAAATACAATTAATCCTTTCCAGACCCCAAAACAACACAATGCAGCATTCATGAATATGAAGGTGCTCTAAAAATGTTGAATACTTTTCTGTGTTAGAAAAAAGATGAAGTAAAAGTAAGTCTATTATTATTGCTGAACTGATGTGGAACAGAAAAACTCCAGAGTAAATACAAAGAAAACAGGAAAGTTAAGTAAATCACAGTAAAAGCATTTAAATGAATTTCTAGAACAGGAATGCCAAATTTGACTGACTCCTTTTACAAAAAACAATTATTCAATAAATAAATACCATGCTAGACCCAAAGTTACACCCTTGTACATGGATGTATGCCCAGAGAGATCCATTTTTACATCCCACATTCCTGATTGATATAAAGCTTTGATTATTAACATCTTTGCCCATAAGTTGCTGGTTCGATCTCCATTACTGCTCAGTGTGCATTCTTTATAAATTGATCAATTTTTGCAATTTTAGTCTTTATTATTTTATCCTTTCGGTAGTTAGTGAGTGTCCAGGTTTTCACATAGATAAAGAAAAGGCGTTTGAGTTTATTTTATGTGAAAGTGATTTGCTGTCTATAAGACTAGTGCTTATATCACTCTTTTAGTGAATGATTTGATAATACAGATACATTTAACATGATTTTCATTTATTAATTATATTATTAATAGCTACTAGTGGCTAAACAATCAACAAATAATCAGGTCTGCAGAGAGAATAATCAGGGCTGCCCTTCCCTCCATCGTGGACTTATACAGGTCTAGAGTCAGGAAAAGAGCTGCTAAAATCTCTGCAGACCCCACACACCCTGCACATAAACTGTGAGTTATACCTTCAGGCCGTCGCTACAGAGCACTGTTTACTAAAACCAGGCTGTTTCTCTGATGAACATTTAATAGAGTACCGAAGTCGCAATTCCACCTTGTAAATGTGTATATTGTATATAGGTATTTAAGGACATAAAGATATATGCAGAATATTTCTTATAACGAAAAAAAAAAAAAAAGAAACCCAGAGAGCAAAGTATACCGGAGTCAAATTCCTTGTTTGTTGTATGTACAAACCTGGCAATAAAGCTGATTCTGATTCTGATATTCATTGTGAATGATTTTGGTTAGACATTATAAACGACATTTTATCATTTATAATTATATAAATGGAAAAGTTTGATTTTTTAATTATAATTTTAATAAATATTCATAATCAAATAATCATAATTGCACAAGACCAAGGAACTCAACAAGTCAGGGAGGAAGTCGTTAAGTACAAAAGAATACTGTGGCATTATCAAAAATATCCACATTTTCGATGGTCGGTGTACCATCAAATGGAAAGCACATGGTACCACAACAAACTTGCTAAGAGAGGGCCACCCACACAACTCACACAGTTGCAACATCATGCTGTGGGGATGTTTTTCAGCAGCAGGGACTAGGAAACCGGTCCGAGTCAAGGGAAAGATGATGACGCTAAATACAGGCATATTCTCGAGCAAACCTTTGCCTGGGATTTGAGAGTAGGACGGAGGTTCACCTTCCAGCAGGACAATGAGCTAAAGCAAACTGCTAAAACAAATCAAGAAATAGGAAGAATAAATCCAACAGAAAGTTAAACAAGAACCTGAAAAACATCAAGCATAGTTGAAGTGATCATTTAATTATCTATGCATTGTGCTGATTGTTTGTGCATAAAAGCTGAGGATGGAACCATAAGAGCTTCAGATCAGGAGAGGAACACCTTTATGAGCCACAGAGTGAGCTTGTATGTGTTTAAGAGCAACCTTTGTCAAACAGAAGGAGCAGGAACTCAGTTAATGCAAACTTTTGGAAAAGATTGCAAAATGCTGTAATAATTTACTTTACCAATTAGCATTTTCATCACAAAATGCATCAGTTTTAACCCTTTACTCTGGCTGTTAGCAGTAAAAAAATAACCAAGTAAAATAATTATACGATTTTTTTTTGTTTTAGCTTACATTCATTCAAAAACCCAGCCTAAAGGCCTGGGACTGCTACATAAGGTTCTATACCATTTTACTTTGAATTTACTTCAAAATGATACCATGAAAATTAAACTACTACCAGACTGGACTAAGCCCCTAATGATCCTACCAACACCTCTTGGCTGGGTAGAAGCATTAATGCGATTGTGAAATGGAAAACAATATGGCATTTAGACAAAGGTTATTAGTCACTTTAGCCATTAAATGTCCGAAAAATATCTTGAATCACTATGATAGACATAACAAACACTGAGGTGTGTGTATAAGCACCCACATCCACACACCCATGCATGCACGCACAAGTGTGTCTTTCTTTCCCTACTAGATGAAGTTGCATTAACATTGGAATCACATGACAGCATTTTAATATTTTGTACAAACTGTAACCAGTCTAGGCAGGTTTGGTAAGACATGTGTAGAGCGCATTGCCGTAGTCCAAACGAGATGAAACAAAGGCATGAATTAAGATTTCCACGTCAGGACGAGAAACAATAGAGCTAGTAGGGAAAAGGAGCACACATATAAATTAACCATCAGCAAATAAATGAATGATTATAGAAAATCTCTCCCTGAAAATCTGCTGTCGAAAGCTACAGTCTGTTAACTTGGCAAGCAGAGATGGAGTGCTTCTTTTCCAGGGCGTTGACACCTTCACTAAAAGCCCTCATCTCTGATTGATGGTAGTTGCTGGTGTCCAGGTCATTCAACCAGTGGATAAAACTGGATCAATATGGCAGTGGTGGTGTTTTACAATCCCAATAAGATGCTCTTTCAGTTTCTTTCTCTGTTATAAACAGAGAGGTTGCAGTAATGGACTAGGCTGGTACTCGTAAAGCGAAGAGATGAGTGGGAGCTAATTCTGCTGTTTTTCCAGTGTAGTTTCCACTGACCTAAAAATGTAGCCCTTCTCCATCCCTGCAACATCCCTTATACAGATTATAAATAATGGATTACCTTTTATCTTACATGACTATTTCAATCTCACTTTCAAAAGGTTTAAATTAACATATTGTGAAACAGACTAGATAGTTTTAGTTTTAAATTGCTCATTCTGTATTTTAATACATACTTTCAATATTCCCCAATATATGGCATGTCTTATAGCCTCTCTTTTGTAAGACTTTATATTGTGGTGTATTTTAATCCAGTTGCTTGGTAGCAGGGATCATATATCCACCTCTGAAGAGAAGATGATGTAAAGTATTGGGTTAACGAGAACGGATAAGATGTTAGTATATAACATGCTACTTACACCAAAGTTGTTTGACATCACCAATAAAACTGTGGCAGGAATTGTGCCAGACTTACCAAGGTCCAGTATTGTTCAGACTTGGAGGTGGGTGGACAGCTAATAACAGTCTTCAGAATTTACAAAACCATGTCTAAGCTTATTAATAAAAAAATTAATCCTTAGATTTTAGCATTTGGGTGAAATACTTCTTGCACTGGCCTTCTCCACCATTCAGTGTGAGAGGAATTCTCTGTATAAAACTGCAAGTACTTGCAGCAACCTTCATGTTTCCATGGCAGACGACTTGATTTGAATCAGAAAGCTGTAAAATGTGACCCCTGCCAGGTAGCTGTGTTGGGACCCACAGCTATGGATTTCAACATTAAATTCCGGAACGGACCTTTCTGAAACTTTCAAAATAAAGTACATTAACCTTCTTCTGGCACAGCCAGGAAACGGGATAGCAGCGGACTTCCTGTGACGCCACTACCCAAATAAAAGCACAGCTGTTGCTACATTCGCCCTCTTCCACATGGCCTTCTAGAGGGACCGGATAGGGGAGAAAAGCGCGCTGATGTCCCTTTGCTGGCAAACAGACATAAACTCTTCAACTGGATCCAAGGATGTCATCGATCATATGCAAAGTTAAGTACAAATGAAATACTGTCTGTGTATCCGGTATTTTCCTTCATGAACGGGGGTAATTAAGGTACAAGCATTGCTTGACTGTTTCTCTGAGTCCTGTATTAGCAACCGGTGTTCGAGAGAAACCCACTGCAAAGACGCGGTCTCCCAGTCTGGAAGGAAAACAGCAGAGACCGCATCGCACAGGACCGGCCGCCCAGCTACAGCTCCGGAGCTAACCCTTTTGTTCAGAGCGAACGCACCTTCAACCCCCCCCCCCCCCCGCGAAGCTACCGAGCTAACCGCTTATTGACTGTGGATACTGATTAAGTTGTTCCCTAAACTCCTGTGTGCTCGTTTGTTTGGTAAAGCTAAGACATCCTATACTGTTACTAATAAAAACAAAGTAATAAAAAGAACACGGAGGCTGCGCAGCTTTTAGATGCCTGTACAGGGAGAAGCTCGTCCGAATACTTCCGAAACTTCTGAATACTACTCCCAGAACAGCAGTTTTTATTCAAAATCAAGGCGTGTACATTACAAAGAAAAAACATACAAATGTATGTCTGATTTCCTATCCGGAGCTGTCTGGCACTCTGACATTCAGCTGCCTTTTCAGCACTTCCTGTTTTTCCACTTTTGACCTTTATCTACAGACATATGCAGAAATCTTACACATATACAGAAATATCTTCTGTTGTAAGGCAGAAATCTTACATACAGAAATATCTTTCTGCTGTAAGGCAGAAATCTTACATACAGAAATATCTTTCTGTTGTAAGACAGAAATCTTGCAGACATATACACAGAGAAGCCTGTTAGCAGGCCTCTAAGTTACACAATACATTTTATTTCACACATTATTAAAAATACTTGAGCATAGCAATACAGATCCTATAAGCATAGCATGAATATTTTCCAACAATTTCCCCCTTTTGAAGTCGTAATAATGACTTCACCCTAAAATGCCCCACAGGTTATTTTTTAAACAATCTTAATGTAACAATAAAAAAGGAAATAATGCATGAACCTACCAAAATCCAACCCCTATGGGGTAGGGTTTTTGCCTTTTGGCTCATACTTTCATCAAAATACTTACTACAAGTTCTGGAATATACAATGAGCGAACAAACCTTGTAAATAGAAAAATAGAAAGTTTTTTTAGTTCAGTTCTGTTCTGGGTGGGAGAGCAGCTACAACCACCCTGTGAGAGGGAAGCTCAATCACTTCCGCCTCTTCTGCTGTATGCTGTCCTGTCTTCAACTCCCAGGTGTAGACTGACCTGGAGCCTGGGATTCATACCAGGGGATTATTCTGCCCCTATGTGGGTATGAATACTTTTGCAGATTGTTGAACCCAAGGTGTAGACTAACCTATGGGTATGATGACTTCTCCTCACCCCTAGGGGATTATTCTGCCCCTTCTGTAGGGTGAGAAGGTGGCTCTTCTGTTGTCGTGTTCTCTCAGGTTTTCCTGGACCTCAGCGAGGGATCTCTGCGGAGCGTCTGTCGCTGTACACTGACTCAAGTGGTACCAGGTGTCGCCTTTACCCTTGAGTCTCACCGCATGTGAGGTTCTTTCTGTGACCTGGAATGGACCGGTCCACCTGGGTTCTGACCACTTCCTTTTGATCACCTTCAGCAGGACCCACTCAGCGTCGGACGTGGTTGGCTGGCATCCCTCGGTTGGTTTCTCTGGAACCTGTTTTGAGAATGCTGCAACCAAACTGTGGAGAGATCTGTAATAATCACAGTGAGACATAGAACCTTCACATTCATTTAGAAAAAGTAGTCTGGTTTGAGGACCTGGAAATGGTCTGCCTGTCTGCAGTTCGTGAGGGGTCAGACCATGTCTGTGATTTACAGAGCTCCTTACGGACATCAGAGCTAAAGGTAAGGCTGTGACCCAATTCATTTTGGTCTGTGCACAGGTCTTAGCCAATTTTGTTTTGAGGGTCTGATTCATTCTTTCCACCTTTCCCTGGGACTGTGGATGGTACACTGTCCCAAAGGAATGTTTTAGCCCCAAAAACATTTCCACTTCTTTTAGCTCCTCATTTTTAAAGTGTGTACCATTGTCTGATCTGATTTTTGCCGGAAAACCGTGTCTTGGAATGTAATGATTTATTAAACATTTTACCACAGACTTACTGTCTTCCTTTTTTGTTGCCCAGGCTTCTGGCCATCCTTTGAAAGCATCCACACATACCAACAGATATCTGAACCCATTCACTCTCTCAGTCATGTCTGTATAGTCAATGATGATTTCTTTCCCTGCAATAGGATCCACTGGGAATTTCCCTGGTGCTGGTTTCAGGGTAGGTTTAGCATTGAACTGTCTGCAAATTTCACATGAGTTTATCCAATGCACTGCCATTGGTTTTAAATAAGGATGCCACCAGTGTTCGAGATTTTTTATCATTTGTGTGGTCCCTACATGCCCCATGCCATGGGCTTCTTCCAGGGCTGCTGTAGTGAGTCCTGGTGGCAGGATTGGACGTCCGTCTGGACTCCTCCAAAGTCCATTTTGGTCCTCACTGCCTGCTCTCGCCTTCCAAACTGACCTTTCTTCTGGTGAGGCCCCCTTTTGTAGTTTCACTACTTCCTCCAGAGTGGGTTCCGGTGTCCACCCTACCTCTGAACACAACAATATGTTTCTGGGTTGGTAACCAACGCACTGTTTTGCCGCCTGGTCGGCCGCCTGGTTCCCCTGTGCTGTTCTGGTGTTACTACTGTCGTGTCCTTTGCATTTAATAACCGCCACCTCCTGTGGTAGTAACAATGCTTCAGCCAACCTTCTCATTTCCTAGTCATGCTTGATGGGTTTCTGTCCTGCTGTTCTAAACCCTATTCTCAACCATTGCTTTAGTTCAACATGCACTGCTCCTATGGCATATGCTGAGTCTGTGTAAATGTTTACTTTCTGTCCTTCTCTTAATTCTAGGGCCGCTATCACTGCCAAAACGTCTGCTCTCTGTGCTGATTGTGTGTCTGTCAGTCTTTCCGCTTTCACTGTCACAAAGTCTGTCCCTGTGTCCTCCACAACTGCATAAGCTGCTTTAAGTCCTTCTGTGTCATGTCTGAAACAGCAACCATCTGTATACAGATTTCTAGCATATGTCAGAGATGTGCTTTGTAGGTCTGGTCTGATTTTTTCATTAAACTCAACTTTTTCTGCACAGACATGTGGCTCTCCTGATGTCATTCTGTCTGCCATGTTTATGCCTTCATGTGTGTATGTGATGTTAGGAGCTTCCAGCACCCTGCTCAGTCTCTGTTGTCTCAGTGGTGATACTGTGAATGTCTTTGAGTTCACAAAAGCCACCACTCCATGTGATGTGAGAATATGAAGGGAGTGTCCCATAACTACATGGGTTGTTTTCTGGATTATTTTAGCCATCCCTGCTGCATGTCTGGTGCATTCGTGATGCCTTTGTTCCATGTTGTCAAGTATAACACTTATGTACATAAGGACAGTTCTTATTCCCCCTTTTGTCTGAAACAGCACTCCATTCGCTGTGTGTGCTGTTACAGAAACATCCAAATAAAATGGCAACGTGTAGTCAAGGTGTGCCAAGTGTGCAGCATGGGATAAGCTTGTTTTGAGAGTGATAAAAGCTTCTTCAACTTCTATGGTCCATTCCAAAGGGGCAGTGAGATTTCTCATGCCCTGTTTTTTCACTAAGTCTCTAAGGGGAGCTGTGAGATCAGTGTAGCCGGGGACAAATGATCTGCTGTAACCTGTAAGGCCCAGAAATGACAACATGTCTTTCACAAAGAGTGGTTTGGGATGAGAAAGTACTGCAGATTGGTGTGCAGGTGACATACCAGTTCCTGGCTGGGAGACCACACGGCCCAGGAAGTCCACCTGTCTTCTGCAGATTTGAAGTATAGCCTTACTGACTTTATAGCCTGTCTTGGCTAAATGTGAAAGAAAAACAGCAGTGGCCTCCAAACATTCAGTTACAGTAGGTGTGGCCAAAAGAATGTCATCAACATACTGGATGAGTGTAGTATGCGGTGGAAGTGGGCAGTCCTGTAAGGAGTCCTTAAGAACTTGGTTAAAGATTCCTGGGGAGAGAGCAAAACCCTGTGGCAAACGAGTGTATCGGTACCTATGTGATCCATAGGTGAAAGCAAAAATATCCCTGCATTCTTCAGCTAAAGGCAGGCAAAAGAAAGCATTTGCCAGGTCAATGCATGTAAACCATGCATGTTCAGGAGTAAGATTAGTGAGAGCAACATAAGGATTTGGAACAGGGACAGTAGGAGTGGACAGTGCTGCATTAACGGCCCTCAAATCGTGTGCCATTCTCCATTTCCCTGTTCCTTTTTTCTCAACTGGTAAAATAGGTGTATTCCACGGGGAGGAGTCAGCCGACTATAATACACTGGCATTCCACAGACCCTCAATTGTGTCCTTAATGCCCAGTTCAGCAGCGGGTTTATGAGGGTATTGGGACCTCCAGATTGGTTGATCAGAAGTAAGCTGAAAAGTAATGGGAGTACAGTGTATGAGGCCCACATCCGTGGGACCTTCTGCCCAGAGTGTGGAGGGCATGCTTTGTACAACTGCAGCTGCCAGTGGGTGATCTGATTTTTCTCTACCATGATGTCTGTCTAACTGTACATGTTCCAGGGTGCCTACATCTGTGGAATGATTAAGAATGCGATAAGTGTTCCCTGAAGGTGAATAGGAGAGGTTAGGAGTGGAAGAGAGATGCCAATCCTGTAGGGAGAGGGAGCGTTTTAACACACCCCATAACTCACGTGCTTCATGTCCTGGATGTAGGGCTAAAGTAATGTGCGGAATGCTATCAGACCACATTTTAAACCAAACATCCTGTTCTTTGGTCAACCTGACAGAGGCGACTACGCCTTCTGGAGCTACATAAATATCAGTGGTGACAATGTCCCATGTCTCACCTTCCAGCTCATCAGCAAAGCTTTCCTGGTAACATTCACAGTTATTTCTGTCATAAAACAGGGTGACATGCAGTGGGTCAGGGGGAGAAATGTAGGGTGCCAGGGTGGAGATCCAGGATTTCCACCGAAGGAAGGAAGAGAGAACACCGCTGCATGCTGTGGTTTCTGGGTGTAGCAAGACCCAGTAAATGTCAGCCATAAGATCAGACAAGGGCTGGATTAAATACTGTCCATGTGAAAAGTGTGTGTTGCTGCCACATTAAAGTTGGGTGCCATTAGGAAGATGCACCTGCAGTCCGTCTGATCCACACAGAATGGTTGTGCCCATTTTGATCAACATGTCTCTACCCAGTAAATTTACTGGTGTGTCTGCGGACACTAAGTAACTGTGGTTCAAAGTTTGCCCTCCTATTTCAGTTCTTAGGGGCTTGGTGTAAGATAGGACCTGTTTAGCCCCAGAAAACCCCATGACAGTGGTAGTCCTTGTGGAGAGAGTGTTGGGAGGAGCTTGTTTGATGGTTGAGCATGTAGCCCCAGTGTCCACAAGAAAAGGAAGACTTTGTCCATACACCGTCACGGACAGTTAGGGGTCCTCAGTCCCTCTGTCCGGGGGGTTATGTGGGGACCCTCAGTGGTGGTCTGGCCAGAGACTGGGCTCATCCCAGGCTGGCAATTGGAGTGAAGGCTGCTGCTGTTGACCTCCACGTGATGGACCACCTCTTTCTTTGTTCTAGAATTGCGCCGCTCAAGGTGGCAGCAGGTTGGAGTAGCTCTGTTACTTTTGATTCTGATTTATTCTTTTTTGGGAACTATTCCTCTTGTGGTGGATACAGTTGATTTTTTTTGGATGACTGTCCACTCCAGTGTCGGATGCTGTGCAGCTTGGAGGATTTTTCTTAATACTTTCTATTTTTGACATTTGTTATGATGCATTGCCATGGCAACGGGGTTGTTTCTTACAACCGGGAGCAGCTGATTGATATCTCAAAAGCTCAAATAATACTTCAGCTACAACCCCAAATCCCTGATGAGTTGAAAAGGAGACGCCGTGGATGCAGAGCAGGAGCTAAGAGAAGAGAGAGAAGGAGGAAGTTCAAACCATCTCTTCTGTCGATTTTGATGGGCAATGTGAGATCGTTGGGAAACAAGTTGGATGAACTCCAAGCCCTACAAAGGACCCAGCCAGAGTACCGGGCATGCAGTATCATGTGTTTTACTGAGACATGGCTGCAGGATCATATCCCCGACTCCAGCGTCTCTCTGCCGGGCTTTTTAACCATACGAGCAGACAGAGATTTAAAGAGGAGCGGCAAATGTAAAGGAGGTGGACTGGCAGTTCTTGTGAACAACAGATGGTGTAATCCAGGACATGTAACTGTGAAGTGTCATCTCTGCAGTCCAGATATTGAACTGTTGGCAGTAAGTTTCCGTCCATATTATTTACCCAGAGAGTTCACCAGTGTTATTTTGGCAACAGTTTACGTTCCACCTTCCGCTGTTACTGACACTGCATGTGATGCCATCAGCTCAGTTGTTGCTAAGCTACAGACACAAAGCCCCAATGCTTTTGTGGCAATTTCTGGTGATTTTAACCATGCTTCACTCTCTGCTACACTTCCAACGTTTCAACAATTTGTCAGCTGCTCTACCAGAGAAAACAAAACATTGGATTTGTTTTATGCAAATGTCAAGGACTCATACATCTCTACAGCAAGACCTCCTCTAGGCAAATCAGATCACAATCTTGTTTTTCTATGCTCGAAATATAAGCCCCTTGTTCAGAGGCAACCTGTAATAAAGAGGACTGTGAGAAAATGGTCACAGGAAGCTGAAGAAGCTCTGCAAGGTTGCTTTGAGGCTACAGACTGGGACGCACTGTGCCAGCCACATGGAGAGGACATCAATGCCATGACTGAGTGTGTAACCGACTATATAAACTTCTGTGTGGATAACATCATCCCCACCAGAACCGTGAGATGCTTCCCCAATAACAAACCTTGGATAACCAATGACCTGAAGGACCTGCTTAACAAGAAAAAAAGAGCCTTCAGAGAGGGAGACAAAGAATTATTGAGGATTATACAGAAGCAACTTAAAGTCAAGATAAGAGACAGCAAGGAGGTGTACAAGAAGAAGATGGAGAGCAAGCTCCAGCAAAACAATATCAGAGATGTGTGGACAGGGATGAAGAAGATCACAGGCTTCAAGCGGAAGGATGATCAGACCGATGGAGGTCTGGACAGAGCCAATGAACTGAACACATTCTTCAATAGGTTCAGTTCAGCAACAAGCTTCGCATCCCTCCTCTCCTGCTCACAGCGAAACAAACATTCCATCTTCCTTTGACCCACAGGACCCACAGCTGTCCAGTAACACTTCACATTTTTTATCTTCCACCTCAGCCCTAGACCCTTCTGCTTCTACATGTTTGCCTTCAACCATATCAGAAGATGCTGATGCTTCCTTTGCTTCCCCCTTCCACCTGTGTGTCTCAAGAAGTCAGGTGAAGAGACAACTGGAGAGACTGAATAGGAATAAGGCTGCAGGTCCAGATCATGTCAGCCCTAGAGTCCTGAAGGCCTGTGCAGAGCAGCTCTGTGGGATTCTGCAGCACCTCTTCAACCTTAGCCTGGCCCAGAAGAAGGTTCCGGTGTTGTGGAAGACCTCCTGTCTTGTTCCGGTACCAAAGAAAACTCACCCATCAGTCCTCAATGACCTGTTGCCCTGACATCTCACATCATGAAGGTCCTAGAGAGACTCCTGTTGTCCCACCTGAGTAAGCAAACAGTAAACCATCAGGACCCCTTTCAGTTTGCTTATCGCTGTGGAGTTGGAGTTGAAGATGCCATCATACACCTGCTTCAACAAACCCACTGTCATCTGGACAAAGCCAGTAGCACTGTGAGGATCATGTTCTTTAATTTCTCCAGTGCATTTAATACAATCCAACCTGATTTGCTTTGTCAGAAACTCCAGAAGACTCAGGTGGAGGCCTCAACAATCTCCTGGATCAAAGACTACCTGACAAACAGACCACAGTTTGTGAGACTGAAGGGTTGTGAGTCTAACCAGGTAGTCAGCAGCACAGGAGCACCACAGGGGACTGTACTCTCACCATTCCTTTTCACTCTGTCCACCTCAGACTTCCAGTACAAGACAGACTCCTGTCATCTGCAGAAATACTCGGATGATTCTGCAGTTGTGGGGTGGATCAGAGATGGACAAGAAGCTGAGTACAGGAAGGTGGTGGACCGCTTTGTGGCATGGTGTGGAAACAATCATCTCATTTTGAACGTGACTAAAACAAAGGAGATTATTGTAGATTTTAAGAGAAACAGGAATAAGTCAAAAACTATTTCTATCATGAGAGAAGAAGTGGAGTTGGTGGAGGAGTGTAAATACCTCGGTGTTCACCTGGACAACAGACTAGAGTGGAGATGCAACTGTGAAGCCATCTACAAGAAGGGACAGAGCAGACTGTACAGGTCCTTCTCAAAATATTAGCATATTGTGATAAAGTTCATTATTTCCCATAATGTCATGATGAAAATTTAACATTCATATATTTCAGATTCATTGCACACTAACTGAAATATTTCAGGTCTTTTATTGTCTTAATACAGATGATTTTGGCATACAACTCATGAAAACCCAAAATTCCTATCTCACAAAATTAGCATATCATTAAAAGGGTCTCTAAACGAGTTATGAACCTAATAATCTGAATCAACGAGTTAACTCTAAACACATGCAAAAGATTCCTGAGGCCTTTAAAACTCCCAGCCTGGTTCATCACTCAAAACCCCAATCATGGGTAAGTCTGCCGACCTGACTGCTGTCCAGAAGGCCACTATTGACACCCTCAAGCAAGAGGGTAAGACACAGAAAGAAATTTCTGAACAAATAGGCTGTTCCCAGAGTGCTGTATCAAGGCACCTCAGTGGGAAGTCTGTGGGAAGGAAAAAGTGTGGTAGAAAACTCTGCACAACGAGAAGAGGTGACCGGACCCTGAGGAAGATTGTGGAGAAGGGCCGATTCCAGACCTTGGGGGACCTGCGGAAGCAGTGGACTGAGTCTGGAGTAGAAACATCCAGAGCCACCGTACACAGTCGTGTGCAGGAAATGGGCTACAGGTGCCGCATTTCCCAGGTCAAGCCACTTTTGAACCAGAAACAGCGGCAGAAGCGCCTGACCTGGGCTACAGAGAAGCAGCACTGGACTGTTGCTCAGTGGTCCAAAGTACTTTTTTCGGATGAAAGCAAATTCTGCATTTAATTCGGAAATCAAGGTGCCAGAGTCTGGAGGAAGACTGGGGTGAAGCAAATGCCAAAATGCCAGAAGTCCAGTGTCAAGTACCCACAGTCAGTGATGGTCTGGTGTACCGTGTCAGCTGCTGGTGTTGGTCCACTGTGTTTTATCAAGGGCAGGGTCAATGCAGCTAGCTATCAGGAGATTTTGGAGCACTTCATGGTTCCATCTGCTGAAAAGCTTTATGGAGATGAAGAGGGCCTCTAACCCTTTTAGTTCAAAAAACACTTCTCATTTTGCTTTTCGTGACCTCTTTTACAGTACCTTAATTCATTACTTTACACGTGTTAAATTTAGCAGAACATTTCACTTACTCAGACATCTGACACCAATAATTTAGGCCTATCGACAATGCCAAAACAGCAGAGTTCGTTTAAACAGGTTCTGCCTTACCTTCTGTTGAAAGTGCGGGGGTACCCCGTGTCAGAGTCTTTTGGTGAAGTTCTGATTTAACCGAAAGTCCTCCCTTTTCCCAAATCACGTCGGGATAGTCACCAAGATGATGGAGTTGTTCCCTAAACTCCTGCGTGCTCGTTTGTTTGGTAAAGCTAAGACATCCTATACTGTTACTAATAAAAACAAAGTAATAAAAAGAACACGGAGGCTGCGCAGCTTTTAGATGCCTGTACAGGGAGAAGCTCGTCCGAATACTTCCGAAACTTCTGAATACTACTCCCAGAACAGCAGTTTTTATTCAAAATCAAGGCGTGTACATTACAAAGAAAAAACATACACATGTATGTCTGATTTCCTATCCGGAGCTGTCTGAATGTCAATTCAGCTGCCTTTTCAGCACTTCCTGTTTTTCCACTTTTGACCTTTATCTACAGACATATGCAGAAATCTTACACATATACAGAAATATCTTCTGTTGTAAGGCAGAAATCTTGCAGACATATACACAGAGAAGCCTGTTAGCAGGCCTCTAAGTTACACAATACATTTTATTTCACACATTATTAAACATACTTGAGCATAGCAATACAGATCCTATAAGCATAGCATGAATATTTTCCAACAATACTTTCTTCAAATTTCGCCCTTGGACAACGTTTCCTCACCACTGTTCATGAGGTTAAGTGTTTTGGGCAGAGACAGATTTAGAATGAAATGATCTAAACGTTTTTCATTTTATGAAGTTTTGTTTGTGTGAAACTTGGCTGCCTTAGTGCTAGCAGGCTATCTGCATTACGCGTGCCGGTTTGTGTTCTTTGTGTGTTTTTAAAGTTAAGACAAACTTTATTTAAAGGGTGATTTTTAAACAGGACATTGATCATAACGCGCCGTCCGCGCTTATGCATTTTAACCCTTATATTAAACGAGGTATTTTAAAGGTATGTGTTTGTTTCTGGTGCTAAGCTATCCGCTTCTTTGTTAGCTCAACTGCTAACCGGTAAGAACACGGGCTTGCTACTAAAGAGTATTTAACAGAAAGGTTGTTAGTTTTCAAGCTAGTGAATAATAGTCCCTGAGCATCATTTACTAGATTTGATAACTAAGTAAACACCATTAAGCCCATTTCTCCAGAAAGATTTGGCTCGTTTCCAAAATATCCCCTTAATAATATTTCTTCAAATATTATTTCAATAAATGAAGGCAGCTAATTAGACACCGTTGAGAATTAGGCATCCAGAAGGTTGGTTTTGTTCAGCAGATCATTCTTTAAAATATTATTTCATTAAAATAATATTTTATCTGATCTTGCATTGTGCAGGGTTGTCTAAATGTTGCTGATTATTTCCTAAGTTGGTTCCAAGACTAACTTAACTTCCTTTCCAGATTCTTCAAGATAATCCTTGGTTCTCAAACATAAACATTGCATGGTAATGTTGCATCACTCCTTTGGTCATAATTTCCAATCATCTTTAATCAACTTGGTTATATTGTACATAGCTTATTAGTCTTCATTATTCTTTAATTCTGCCTGGTAGTTAGTTGGATTGTTTTAGCATAGTAAAGAGTTTGCTGATTGAAATAGGTTTGACTTTGAGTTGACTTATTTTTGTTAATAAATTCTTGTATTTTAAGAAATTGTGTGAATTCATTCCATATATGTGCAGAGTTTATGTTGTTCAATAATGTCAGAGCTCGTCTCATACCTTTCCATTTTGTCCTAATACCATCGCCTTACTGGGCTGGTATTCACAGGACAACCCTTAACAGACTGAAAAATTTATTTGATAAAATATTAGTCAGTCAGTCAGTCAGTCATTTTCTACCGCTTATTCCATAGTGGGTCACGGGAGTCTATGGTCTATGGGCTAGAGGTGGGGTAAACCCTGGACAGGTCGCCAGTCCATTGCAGGGCAACACAGAGATAAAATGTTAAATTATTAATATTACATATTAAATAATATTCTCAGATTCATAATCACAACAGCTGCAAGATGCCTACTCATTAAAGCAGTGACCAAAATACATGATGGAGGTGTAACTTGCCATACACACACACACCCACACACACACAAATATTACACACATGTCTCACTTGAACACATGTACATTTAATAAATACATGCAGTATGACACAGATTGCACACATTACACTATACTTACAACAATACAAGTTATTTTAATAGATACTTTGCAGAGGTGAAACAACGTGTTGGCATATGCTGCAAAACTATGTCTAGTTTACCTCTTGTTTGAACTGTTTCCCCAGACCTAAAAACTCAAAATTCCAATTAGTTTCATATCAGAAAACAATTTAAATTAAATGTGTCCTGCCACATATACCCTAATTTTTACATAACATGAAACAGTCATTCATTTCACAAAAACAGACAGACAAAATGGACAGACATTGGCCACATAAAAGTTTGATTACCCTGTAAATACCGAATTTTAGAGTGGAACCACTTTGTGTCACTTAATGGTTAAAATAATTTCTTAACCTTTTCTGGTAACTCGACAATTATTTTGGGACCCAAACAAGCTCCATCAAACTGTTGTTTTAACTTGTTAAAGCATCTTTGTGGTTGAAACTTGCTAATATATTTCTCCTCCCTGTTTCCAAACATTGCTCCTTGAGAACAAGCAGGGAGCTTATTTTCTAGTGGTGTCTCAGTCATTCTCTCACTTCACACACACGTTCGCACACTCTGGTAAACCTGGCGGTACAGCATAATTTCCTGGTCCAAATGAGAGCTTATTTCGTTGTCTCTCAGACACCAAAGCTTATTCACAGCAGAGTTTATTCAGTGAGATAGGGTCTGTTAGCTTAGCATGTAGCAGTCAAAGTCCATCAGAGTAATGTGTTCCCCGTCACTTCTATCAGCTCACTGTTATTGACTCACACACATTCCCACTGGCCAGTTGATGTTACACTTTTATATTAATACAGCTGTTTACTCAAAAAAGGGACCAGCAGCTTTTGAATTTTTCTTAAGGAAAAATTACAAGAGCCATTGAAACTCAAGACCTCCTGTCGGCGGCGCTTTCAGGTTCTTTAAGAGAACTGCAGGACCTTGAAACCATGCTGAGGATGCGCATCTATCAGTGCATGTTTACTCACAAGGAAGTAAGCAGCTTTAAGGACTTTTAAGAAGTCCAAGGAGCCATTGAAACCTAATACTTCCCCTTGGCGACGCTTTCGAGTTCTTTAAGCGAACTCAAGACCTTGAAAACTAGCCAAGTATTAGCGTGCCTCATTCAGGGAAGTCGCTTTTATATTGCGTGCAAGGGAAAACTATCTTCCCTTGCATGCAATAAAGGAACTTCAAACCTTCTCCCCTAGACTTTAGTCTATTTTAGAAGATTGTACCTTGTTGGCGGTCAGACATCTCGGAGTTCCTCCAGTCCTTGGTCCCCAGAAGCGATCACACACTTTATCTAACTCTGACTCTTAAAGGAACGACACTCAAACAGTTTCTAACTTTTAGCTCCTTTAATCTAAATTAGGCAGAGGAATGATTACAGAGATCAGTGCTGAGGCTCCCGTCTCGGACTGTTGCCATCTGTGAAAGGATGACGAAAAAGCCCGGAAAGAAGGTCACATGTAGTTTTATATCTGGCACTCCAATGCAATGGATGTGCACTCCCTCTGTTATGGCTTGTGAGATATAGGACCCCAGAATGCAGACGAGCAGGCAGCGCAATGGTAAGTGCAAAAACGATTTAATAAAAAACAAAAACTCACTCTCAGAAGAGGCAGGAACAAAACAATAAATGGACAGGCAGGACAGGCTTGGCATGAACCACAAAGCAAGACAAGAGCATGATTTGAGAACAAGACATGATATGAGAAATGTTTCCGTGATGACTAACTGAACAGGTGTGTATATATATATGGAGTGAAAACCAGGTGGAGCAAGGAGACAGATTAACTTGGAGCAGATGAACCGAATAAACTTAATTGACAGGCAGAATAAAACGTGGGTGCGGCAAAGACAGAGACTAATATACAAACAAAACCAAACTTGACAAAACATGAACAAGACTAAAACATGACCAGAAAAATAATAAACAGAAGCATGATTCAAAATCTAAGAAGAACAATAATAAATAATAATAACAAACAAAAGAATGATTCAAAACCTTAACTGTGAAAAACATAAGAAAAAAACCCAAAACCAAAAACCAAACAACCCCAAATCATAACACCCTCAGTGATTGTCAGTAGACTATGTGTCACCATTGTGGTGTCTATCTGTTAGATTGTGTAGTAGCGGATGTCCATCTTTAATCTAAGTGTGCTGTGGCTTTCTAATCAAACTAGATACAGGCTGCTCCACTATCCCAGTGCCCCATCCTTAGGTCATTTATGACAAACCTTGGGCCATTGATCCTTGTAATGTGTGTCGATGAGCATTCTTATCCTATTCTAACAAAAGGGAGACGTTAGAATTTATGTTTTATATTACTGTGGTATAAATGGGAAAACCAGTTTTGAATAATATTATTAAGGTTATTCCTAAGAACTATCAACCTTTGTATCACCAGTGCTATGAGCTATAACAGTTTGCAGTCATGAGTTACCAGGTTGTAGTCCTGACCAGAGACAGTTCTCATTATCTCCTCTGTGAACTAAAAAAATGAGAGAACCTAGAAGTTTACATTGTCAAAATCCCTTTAAAATCTGTTACATATACACCTTTTTTACTTTAATAGTGATTCTATATAAGTTATGAAGTGTAATCTCTGTGACAGAATTAATGCTTATAGTTTTATTGCTGAAAATCACAGCTTTTATTTTCCTGAGGGGAATTTTTCTTTCATGCTCAGTAATTTAGCAATACATAGTTGGGGCGTGGGGGAGTTACCTGCTCAGTGTTACCAGATGTATTCACCCTGTTTCTGTTATCACATTGGAAAGACATTAAAAGTTCTGGGAAAATAAATTCAGGGGAAAAAGAACGTTCTATATTTCATGGTCAAAACGTGCCAAGAGAAACAAAAAGGCAAACACACAATGAATGATGGGAGTATCAGCTGTAAACCACAAACAGTACTCAACATGTGAATCAACATATTTCTTCATTTTTGCCACACTTTGTTTCATATACTGCTTGGTCCCTTTGCATTTTGTCTGTTTGCTTGCACTCGTATGCTTTAACCTTTTTAAGTTGATACATGTTTGGTCTAAATTCCCTTGGGAATGTCCAGATTAAATGGATACATGGAATGAGGAACATCATAAACAGATTCAACAGTTTGTCAGAATTAGCCAAGGGATTATCCTTTCCCAAGACTTTCAACTGAAAGACTTCTTTAAACTCAAGTGCATCTTTCAAATCCATTTTAGTTGTTTGCTTTCTGAATCAGCATTTATCTTCTGAAATAAACCAGGGCCTCCAGAAAAGGTGAACCTTAATACGGAAGACCTGTTCGTGAGCTAGGAGTGACAGCCACATGGACAGAAAGAAAAGAGAAAAATCAAACAGTATTTATCTCTATAAAAGGAATATCTTGTTAGCCTCAGAGCAACAGCAGGCTATTCCCTCTTTACCAGCTGACAGTGTTTGGAAATCAAAAATTCTCTTTGCATGAAAGAGAAAACTTTAGAGGTTTAGAAGTTTTGACAGTACTGGGCTACATTACAGCTTCCCAGACTTGCTTTCATAGGCTAATTAATGAAGAAGAACGGAAAAAAAATCTTGATCTTTCTATCGCTTTGATTTGAGCACTGTCTTTGGGCATTTTTTCTTTTCTTTTCTTTTCTTTTCTTTTCTTTTCTCTTCTCTTCTCTTCTCTTCTATTCTATTCCCTTCACACACACGCACCCCAACAGTACCCTCACAGCAATGTTGTGGTCCAGGCATATCCAGAATTGGCCGAGCGTGCCCACTACTTGTCAGGAGGCATTGTGGATGTCAGAAGACCCTCATTCGCTGAGCTTTTGTTTGCTACAGAGAAAACACAGTGAGGGGCTCTGGGGAAATGACACACCATCTACAAATCCCACATAATGTCAATAGTTCCACACCACTATGTTCATTCATGTGTCAGAGCTTCAGAGCTGGGGAGGCAACTGTCAAAACATCTTGACAAGGTAATGGAAACAGCCTGCATATTAACTTGCACAGAAATAATGCAATCCTAAACTAATGGAGACAAAAAGCATGCTGTCAGGTGTCACAAGTGGCACTTTGGCAGCCATGGTGGAAGTCCACGGCCAGCCTAGAGATAGACATTCAATCAGCTACACTGCCTTAGGAGGGTGTGGCATGTGTTAACTGCACCCAGCTACATCCTTTATGCAGTCTACATGCAGATAGGATATTTCTGTCAATCACAGGTTCATTCACAATGTTACAGACAGTTTAACTGTCATTAAATGCTGTAGCATTGATGTCCAGTGGAAAACAGATATATAATGTTTTTCTCACCATCTAAGATTAAATCAGACTAAACATGTTCCTGTTTTAGTTCAGTTAGGACCTCAGATTTATTTATATTTGATAAATGGCAGAATAATAAGAAATATGTATTATTTTAGTTTCTCCAAATGCTGGCTTCAAATTTCCTTACAATTTGGGATCATTGCCTTTTAAACTGCATGACATTGGTCAAATATTTTGGTTATCCTTCCACAAAATAGGATAACTGGAATTTGAGCCCATTCCTCCAGACAGAACTGGCTGAACTGTGCAAGGTTTGTATCCCAGCTGGGCTTTCCCATGTTTTTCACACTTGCATATAATTGCTGGAACAGATGAGCGTGGCACCTTCAGGCACCTGAAAATTGTATCCAAAGATAAACTGGACTGGTAGAGGTCCACAATTCACTTCATATCTATGCTGGTTTCTTTTGATTTTGAGGAAGCGACGTTTGAGATGTCCCTTAAAATACACCCACATGTGTGCCTCCATTTATCCTCCATTTCGGGAGCTTACAACGCCATGACATCATTATCTGGGCATTTTCTCAAATCGTTTAATGTCATAGTAATTAGCATATGTAAACATCTGAGTTTGAAGAAATTAATAAAAATACTCTAAACATTCATCTCTCCTTGTCCTGGCAATCAACAAATATACTATGCTCATTTGAATGTATGGCATCAGAGGCCTCAAACATGGACTCATAACATCAACTTCTCCCAATGAATGTGTTTGGCCATACATCCCAGTGCACTTTAGTGATGGTCTCGGAGATATCTAAGAAGCTCCCAGATTATTCCCTAATATTTAATCAAAGAGAATACAAAATCAGTTCTTCATCAACAAAAGTGTAAAATTATCGTTGGTGATGGAAATGGTCTTTGGTGTCTAATCTAACAGTTACAGGTTTTTCTTTGGTCTTTTATAATTATGTCTTTGGGTCCTGACTCTGCTCCACTGGGAACTAGTAAATTGGTCTTATTGTTCTTTAATGACATGAGGAAGAATTACACTATGCACATGAAGTTTTATGATAATTAAAAAGTGGAATTAAAGTCCCAACTGTGTAGCCTTTTGCCTCAATCAAACCTAAATGAAGTTTCACGGAAATTGGGTGTGAGAGCTAGGGCAAAGCCGAAACTACTTGGCTAAAAGGGATCATGTTATCTTTATAGCCTTTCTTGTGGGATAAACTGATGCACAACAAGCAGGCTTTAACAGCCTGAAAGCATCAGCTTGGGAAGAGGGCTCTGTGAGTGTTGCAGCATTCATTTTACTGGCTGTGGAATAAAGCAGATGAGCCTAACAGTAGTGTCACACAAGCAACAGTAAAGAACAACAGATTTTCTTCAAGAAGCAAAGCCCTAAATGTTGTGGGCTATATTCCTCATAAAGAGAAAAACAAAAATATATAAAAAAACTAAAACAACTGAATTCCCACCTGCTTTTCTTTATAAAAACGCCAGTGTTAGTAATGCAGCAGAGCTTACCGTTACAGGTTAGAAAAGTAGCTGTTTGAAACTAACATGCATTATTCCAG